>NC_053490.1:284624707-285824707 GCF_905171775.1 Rana temporaria
AAAAAAAGCCAACTTGTTTTAAATTTAACCAATGGATTCCTAACCGATGGGAAAAAACTGATCGTTAGTAGGCACAACCATCGGTTAAAAATCCACGCATGCTCAGAATCAAGTCGACGCATGCTTGGAAGCATTGAACTTCGTTTTTTTCAGCAGGTCGTTGTGTTATGTCACCGCGTTCTGACACGATCGTTTTTTTAACCGATGGTGTGTAGGCACAGTCAGCTTCATCGGTTAACCAATGAAAACAGTCCATCAGGCATAAGTGGACACTTGAAAGTTTAATCACTTGAAATTTAATCTTTTATGGACTTGGCTTGTTGCTACTTATTTTTGACCCATGGATGAACGTTTTGAACATTCAATTATATTTATTCAACTATTTTGGTTTATTTTTATGTGTATGTTCATATGTATATATTTATATATATACGCACATTTTTTTAGTATATGTATGATACACTCTTTCACAGGGGTATATTTTTTTACATATTTACTTTTGGTCATTCACTGAACTTAGCGCTGCTATTTTGTTCACTCAGAATTATTTCATATCAGATAGTAACCCACGTTTAAACTGTCCGTTTTGCCGCGTTTGCGTTAAGAAGAGATTCAACATTTTTTTTTCTTTTTTTAAATGGCCAAAAAAAGAAAACCGCCTATAAACGAAATGCGCCTAAATGCATTTAGATGCATTTGGCGTCTGAAACATCAGAAACTTTGGCGTCTGGTCTCATGTTTTGCCTTAAAAAAAAGCCTATAAACACAACTGCCTATAAATGACAGTAAACTAACCTGTGTACATGTACACATAATGTAATTCACAGGGGCAGTTAAAAAAAGTGTCCAGCTGCCTCTGACTGTCCATTTAGCAGCAGCAGTGTACATGGGGCCAAATAGTTAAGTAAGTCAGTTCATAAGCTCTATATTGCAAGTCATAAAGGTCAAGACTTTCATACATATGTCTATTTATGCCTGCTTACAAGCCAATGGATTTTAAATTGTTTTACCAGACAAAATAGAATAATTATCATGGTCATATAAATATAGGACTTAAAACGGTAACACAAGGTTGCAATTTATCTTAATTGGATACAAAAATACTTTGGGCCAGATTCACGTAGGTGAGCGGCGGCGTAACGTATCGTAGATACGTTACACCGCCGCAAGTTTTCATCGCAAGTGCCTGATTCACAAAGCACTTGCGATGAAAACTACGCTGGCAGCCTCCGGTGCAAGGCGGGCCAATTCAAATGGGCGTGTGCCATTTAAATTAGGCGCGCTCCCGCGCCGGACCTACTGTGCATGCTCTGTTTCGCAAATCCCGTCGTGCTTTGCGCCGTGACGTCATTTTTTCGAACGGCGACGCGCGTAGCGTACTTCCGTATTCCCGGACGTGTTACGCAAACGACGTTAAATTTTACATTTCGATGCGGGAACGACGGCCATACTTTAAACAGCAATACGATTGCTGAGTAAAGTTAGGGCACCCAAAACGACGACTAACTTTGCGACGGGAAACTAGACTAGCGGCGACGTAGCGAACGCGAAAATCCGTCGTGGATCGCCGTAACTCCTAATTTGCATACCCGACGCTGGTTTACGACGCAAACTCCCCCCAGCGGCGGCCGCGGTACTGCATCCTAAGATCCGACAGTGTAAAACAATTACACCTGTCGGATCTTATGGATATCTATGCATAACTGATTCGATGAATCAGTCGCATAGATAGAAACAGAGATACGACGGCGTATCAGGAGATACGCCGTCGTATCCCTTTTGTGAATCTGGCCCTTTATCCTTAAAAAATAACCCAGTGCTGGGAAAAGGGTACCATCATGTGTTTATCTAATGTTAATCTATATTGTTAGAAAAATGTGTGTTGTGACATAACTATATTCAAATAATATTTTTAAGTGTTCTAATTATTTTATGTATTTCAATTTCTATATCTGAAATTACATCTCTGTGTAGGAAAATGCTTCCATCTCAAAGCTGCTGCCACAAATTAAAAAGATGACAAACTCTCAGGCCCCGTACACACGAGGAGACATGTCCGCTGAAACTGGTCCGCAGACCAGTTTCCGCGGACATGTCCGACCGTGTGTACGGCCTAGCGGACAGGTTTCCAGCGGACAAAAGTTTCTAAGCATTGAACTTCCTGGTTTGCGCACGTCGCCGCGTCACCGTCACCGCCACGTCACCACGTTCTCTGTCTGCGGAGATTTTGGTCTGATGGTGTGTACACACATCAAACCAAAATATCCCAGGAGACATGTCCGATGAAAACGGTCTGCGGACCGATGAAATCGGACATGTCTCCTCGTCTGTACTGGGCCTCATAGGCATTTGGGGTTTTTAGGCCAAATAACATAGTTGAAAGCTTATAAAAATGATTAATTTACCATATCAAACTTGGTTACGACACAGAAAAACTATTACAGAAGATTTTCCAAATAAACGTCGGATAAACAATTCTTGTCATAGAGTACCACCTGGTCGTCAAGGGAGATAATAGGTACAAAAGTAAACACATAAGTGGTTATCAAACTAACCCACCAATAAGGAGAGGTTCCACCCTCTGGCCACCTTCTGGGCCAGGTTTTGTCAAATTTTATTAGTGTATTGTTTGGCCACTCAATAAAACGGCCAGAGGACACACTCAGAGCAGATCTAACATCAGCTGAACACACGGGAAACCTCGTCAGACTACACACAAATCATCTGAGACATCCCATCATCTGACACTTCAGTAATGCCAGGACACAGCACCAACATAGCTACTGTAGATGCCATTTTGGAAAGACAACTACAGCCAGTAATGGGCAGCCATTTTAGGAGAGTCTGACAAACAATTTTGCCACAATTTGGTAATTTTAGGTTGCCTGTTTGGCATAGCTCTAGACAAACTTCACCTGGTTATTTGATGGCAGCGGGATCATGGGTCAAATTAGTCCAATGCAGATATTTATCTGCCAAATTTTACCCAATAAGTTAGGGGATCTAAAGGAGGGGAAAATCATTATTGCCTTATCGGTAAATACCTTAATGGTAAACGGCTAGTTTTTGAACCTTGTTGCAAAATTGTAGTGTCTGTGTCCACCCATTATTTATGGTGTTTGAGACTGAGGCCGCGTATACACGGTCGTTCCAAACCGATGAGAATGGTCTGACGGGCCATTTCCATCGGTTCACCGATGAAGTGGCCTGATGGTCTGATGTGCGTACACACCATCGTTCCAAAAAACGATCGGGTCAGAACGCGGTGACGTCAAACACACAACGTTCTGAATAAAATGAAGTTCAATGCTTCCAAGCATGCGTCGACTTGATTCTGAGCATGCGTGGGTTTTGAACCGATGCTTTCTGTACTAACCATCGGTTTGGACCGATCAGGCAGCGGGCCATCGGTTCGATTTTAAAGCATGTTTTACAATTTTGGACCGAAGGACAACAGACCGATGGGCTATACACACGGTCGGTTTGGACCGATGAAACTGAACCTCGGTCCATTCTCATCGGTTTTGTCCGACCGTGTGTACGCGGCCTTATTGAAAAAATAATAATTTATCGTCGATAGCCCAGTCCATTTTCACGTTGATTTTGTTTGTGTGTTTCTAAAGAATTCTGCATTGACTAAAAATTAACGTAAAAGTTAATCATTCAGGTATTCCAATACGCAACATAACATATCAGACTCGCAGTCAGAAACATCTGATACCATGAACTCTTGAACCTCATCTCTTTCCAGGGCATCAGTGGAGTCAGTATTCTCAGATTCAGGAGAACCTCCAAAAAACGTGACACCTTTGAGCTATTACAAGTTTCCAAAAATTGTGTATTTCCCACCATCTGGCTTTACAAGCAGTTAAGTATCATCTAAAACAGTATAGATCCTACTCTGCAGAAGTATTTGCTTTAATGTATTGAGTATCTTTTAACTCACAATTTATTTTATGTTTGATGGCTCCTATTATATGCAAATGTATTTATGGGATGGTGGGAAGAATGTTTTCTTTTTACACGTCATAACCCATTTGCCAGATACCTGCATTGGTTCGGCCGCTACATAGATGACCTACTGACTATATGGTATATGGGACACCACAAAACTAAAGTTTTGGGATATTTAAATAACAACTTCAATCTCCAATGTACCACTACATTTCTTGCCACCTGTATAGACTTTCTAGATGTCACTTTACAGAGCAATTTGGACACAGGATCAGTTTATTCCACTACTTTCCCAAATTGTGTGCAGGGAACACTAACCTGTATACGACTAAATGTCATCTGTTTCATAAATAAAAGCTTAAATAGTGGGTGAGTTTATCCAGGCTAGTAGGAATTGTACAACTATTGCACTTTTTGAAAAATAATCTAAAATTATTAAGGCTGGGTTTACACTAGAGAACGCAAGAGCTCACAGCAGGAGCCTGGTGCATCTCCATTCACCATTTCAGGTCCGATTTCAGCCCGAATTTTGGACTGAATTCGGACCAGAAATGGGAACCAGAAGATGCACAAGACTCCTGTACAATTCGGAACCGCTGCAGAGATGTGTAAACCGGCTCCATAGAGAGCAGGTCACAATCTCCTGCTATGCAAATTGGATGCAGGGAAAACCCCATCCAATTCACAATAGTGCGAACCCAGCCTAAAAATATGATTTTTAATACAGCTTACCTGTAAAATCCTTTTCTTGGGAATACATCACGGGACATAGAGCTTTAATTACTTAATGGGTTATGTAGTCACCACAGGTGATTGGACACTGGTAAACCCAATTAAAATTGAATTCCTCCCATATATAACCCCTCCCAAATGGAGAGTACCTCAGTTTTGTAGCAAAGTAATAGGTGTCCCACGTTTAACTCCGAAGAGGGGCGGGAGCTCTGTGTCCCGTGATGTATTCCCAAGAAAAGGATTTTACAGGCAAGCTGTATTAAAAATCCTATTTTCTTGCTCATACATCATGGGACACAGAGCCTTAATTACTTAATGGAATGTCCCATAGCAATGCTTAAATCGAAGGGAGGGAGACACGGGTCAGAAATAAGACCGCCATCGGGCCAGAGGATCTATACTGCTGTCTGCATCCTCATACCCTCTCACATCTACCTGGTAGAACTTAGTAAATGTATGGACCAAAGACCAAGTAGCAGCCTTACAGATCTGAGCCATGGAGGCCTGGTGATGCACTGCCCATGAAGCACCAACTGCTCTAGTCAAGTGCTCTTTCACCTGAAAAGGAGGAATCTTCTTTTCTAAACCATAGGCCTGAATAATAACTTGTCGAATCCAACATGCAATAGTAGATTTCGACGCTGTCTGGCCCTTCCTTGGGCCCTGAGGCAGAATAAACAGACAATCAGTCTTTCGTATCTGAGCCGTAGCTTGCAGATAAACTTTTACCGCTCTTACAACATCTAGAGAGTGCAGACTCTCTTCCTCGGCAGACTGTGTATCTGGAAAAAAAGACGGTAGGACTATATCTTGATTAGGATGAAATCCTGAAACTACCTTAGGTAAGAAAGTCGGGTGAGGACGCAGCACCACCCTGTTATCATGAATAACCATATACGGTTCTTTACACAAAAGAGCCGCCAATTCCGATACCCTCCTTGCTGAGGATATGGCTATGAGAAAAAAACTGTTTCTTCCGTATGTACACTCTCCGTCGGGACAAAAAGTATCCATGCCCCAACAAATAACTCAGGAATTTAAAAAATTCTATGAGTCACTATACAACCTACCCACGACGCCTCCACCGCATGACCACATCACAGACTACATAACCTCGTCCGGTATGCCCTCCCTACCTACTGAGACGCGTGACCTGCTAGAGGAACCCATCACGCTGCCCGAGATACAGCTTGCGATAAATAACACAAAATTGGGGAAAGCACCGGGGCCGGACGGACTTCCGCTCCAATATTACAAGACACTGATCCCAGTACTGGGCGACCATCTGGCCAGACTCCTTAACGGCCTTGCTAAGGGGGGAACACTACACACTACGACACTCCAAGCTCAAATTGCGGTTATTCCCAAAGATGACAAAGACCCGACCTACTGCGGGAGCTATCGACCTATCTCCCTACTTAACACGGACCTTAAACTGTTCACCAAAATTATAGCCACTAGACTGCAGGCCCACCTACCCCGCATAATACACCTAGACCAAGTTGGGTTTGTTCCCACGAGAGAGGCGAGGGATAATACCATTAAGGTCCTAAACCTGTTATATTCGGCCACCCGCACTAACACCCCCAGCGTCTTTATAGGCACAGATGCCGAAAAAGCGTTCGACAGGGTCAGCTGGGCTTTTATGTTTGCTACACTGCGCCACGTAGGGTTGGGAGGCAATATGTTAGGCTGGATCTCGGCAACATATGCGGACCCGTCGGCTAAGGTGCGGGCTAATGGGGTGATCTCGGAATCCTTCCCAATCACGAATGGGACGCGCCAGGGGTGCCCACTGTCCCCTCTTCTTTTTGCCCTCTCGCTGGAACCGTTCCTATGCCAGGTACGCCTAAATCCCAACATTTTAGGTGTGACGATTAACCACACTCAACATAAGGTATCGGCTTACGCGGATGACTTGATGTTCTCGCTCGCGGCTCCCTCGGTCTCTATTCCCAATTTGTTTCGCGAATTCGCAAAATACGGGGCGCTCTCCAACTTAAAAATTAACTTTGCAAAGTCAGCGGCAATGGGAGTGGGCATACCGCAGGCGCAACTCTCACAACTACAATCCAGCTTCAAACTGAAGTGGACGACGACTGCCCTGAAATATCTGGGCACCTATATTCCCCACACTTTCTCGCGACTATACGACCTCAACTTCCCTCCCCTGCTGAGAACCATTAGATCGCTGCTGAATCAGTGGCACACGGGTCTGCACTCCTGGGTGGGCCGGTGTAACATTTTAAAAATGTCGATCTTCCCGAAATTCCTTTACCTTATGCAAGCGTTACCAGTACACATCCCGATATCATTCTTTAAGCAGGTCCAGTCCGCATTTACCGAGTTTTTTTGGGCTAAGAAGAGACCGCGTCTGTCGCATAAGTTACTAGTCCTACCCAAACACCACGGCGGGCTTGCGCTACCCGACATTCGGGACTATCACCGGGCAATTCACCTAGGGAGGTTGGTAGACTGGTGTCGGCACCAAGAGACCAAATTATGGACACAGTTAGAACAAAACCAAAGTACAGTCCCCCTCAACAGGGCCCCCTGGTGCTACATGTCTTTACCGGTGGAAGTCCGGCGGCACCCACTTATTGGTAACACGGCACGAGTTTGCGCTCGTATCATTTCCCAGGCCACCATATCCTCTACCAACTCGCCTATATATCCCATACTGGGAAACCCCGGGTTCGCACCGGGAATGCACGACGCAGTCTTTCAGAGACTGGGCGACGCGGGTTTGTGCCAGGCCGCCCACTTCAGTACGGGTGGACGTTGGAACACCGTAGCAGAACTTTCGGACCCCGCGGGCCCTTTTCGACTGGACTTTTTGAGGTCCAGGCAGCTAGGCCACTTCCTACACTCCTTGACACCCCCTGCTGCTAACGACCGCCCGCTCACGACACTAGAGGAACTCTGTGACACCTCGGGCACCATAACGCACACGCTTTCAGTAGTCTATGAACTTTTAAACGTACCAAAGGCAGACTTTGCACCTCCGGATTTGCTTAAATGGGAGATGGAACTGAATTGCCATTTCAATGAATCCAGACGACAGCGCATCCTCCGATTTACCCACAAGTCCTCCATCTGTGCCAAAACCCAGGAGACTAACTATAAATTGGTGTCGAGGTGGTACAGAACCCCAGCACTGCTTCACAAACTCCGGCAACGTCAGACCTTTGCTGGAGATGCCAAGCTGACAAGGGTACACTCCTACATATTTTCTGGTCATGCCCCGGCCTACGCCACTTTTGGCGGGTGGTACGGGAGGTGTCCCAGAAATTCACGGATCGCATCATACCAGACGATCCTGCATTCTTTCTCCTGCATGCATCGAACATCCCGGAGAAGGTATACAAAAAGTCTGTGATCAGACACCTGCTCGACGCAGCCAAGGCCTGCATCCCGCTTCACTGGAAAGCCACACTCCCACCGACTATTGCCTCTTGGCTGACTAGGGTGGAAGAGATAAAGCACATGGAAGATCTCATCCTCACATCGCAAAACAGGCAGGAAACATTCACTAACACCTGGCAATTGTGGAACATTTTCATATTCTCCGCTCAGGGGCAAGCATTAAGAGACCCCTCCGCTGGCGTATGAATACATGTCCCCTCGTGAGATTTCAGTCTCCCCACCCCCCTCCCCCGGTCTATATAGGAGACCGTTTAGGACAGTGCGGAAGTGACCGGGTGTTCCTTTTCGGCACGGGGGCCTGATCCCCCTCATCCCTCCCCCCCCACATTTCTCTCTCTTTTCTCTCCCCCTAAGCTCTGACCGCTTGCTATTCTACCCCCCTCTCTCTTAGATTCTTCTCTATTTCATTCTCTCCTTCCTTGATAAATGGAAAAGGGAGGGCTAGGGCGCATGCGACCGACGTCACCACAAGTTGGCTCTGATCCGATTCCCACATCCAGGGGAGGTTCCGCTTCATTGCTGCGACTTTAAGGCGGTTGGGGCGCCGGTGTTATCTCCTGGGGTGCTCGGGTCATCCTACAGACATGTTGAGTTGGATACCCCCTCCTATGTGATGTAGGAGGGACAGTTATGTTGATGTGTTGGATATACTACAATGTACCATGTTTTGTACCGTTGATTGGAGTGTGTATTCAGAAATGTATTCAGATATGACATGTGTTGAGTCGGGCCGTGTGGGCCCTGCCCTTGTTATAAATAAAAAATTAAAAAAAAAAAATAAAAAAAAACTGTTTCTTTGTCAAAAGACTTGGAGAAGCATGGTGTAATGGTTCAAAGGGTAATTTCTGTAAAACAGACAATACCAAATTCAAATCCCATGAGCACACAGGGGACTTAACCTGCGGATTCAGGCATAGCGCTTCCTTAACAAAGGCCGGATTAGGAAATGAGAGGCAAGCGGTTTTTGAAAGAATACCGACAAGGCCGAGATTTGGCCCTTGATAGTGCTCAAGGCCAACTTCATATTTAATCCCAACTGAAGAAAGGCAAGAATCCTATTAACCACTTAAGACCCGGACCAAAATGCAGGTAAAAGACCAGGCCCCTTTTTGCGATTCGACACTGCATCGTTTTAACTGACAATTGCGTGGTTGTGCGACGTGGCTCCCAAACAAAATTGGCGTCCTTTTTTTCCCACAAATAGAGCTTTCTTTTGGTGGTATTTTATCACCTCTACGTTTATTGTTTGCGCTATAAACAAAAATAGAGCGACAATTTTGAAAAAAATGCAATATTTTTTACTTTTTGCTATAATAAATATCCCCCAAAAATATATATAAAAAAAATATTTTCCTCAGTTTAGGCCGATACGTATTCTTCTACCTATTTTTGGTAAACAAAATTGCAATAAGCGTTTATCGGTTGGTTTGTGCAAAATTTATAGCGTTTACAAAATAGGGGATAGTTTTATTGCATTTATAATTATTATTTTTTTTTTACTACTAATGGCGGCGATCAGCGATTTTTTTCGTGACTGCGACATTATGGCGGACACTTCGGACAATTTTGACACATTTTTGGGACCATTGTCATTTTCACAGCAAAAAATGCATTTAAAATGCATTGTTTATTGTGAAAATGACAGTTGCAGTTTGGGAGTTAACCACAGGGGCGCTGTTGGGGTTATGTGTTCCCTGAAGTGTGTTTACAACTGTAGGGGGGTGTGGCTGTATGTGTGACGTCATCGATTGTGTCCCCCTATAAAAGGGATTATACGATCGATGCTGCCGCCACAGTGAGGAACGGGGAAGCCGTGTTTACACACGGCTCCCCCCGTTCTTCAGCTCCGGGGACCGATCGCGGGACCCCAGCGGCGATTGGGTCCGCGAGTCCCGCTGTCCCAGTCACGGAGCTTCGGACCGGGTCACGACCCACGGCTGGGTACTAGTACAGGACGTACCTGTACATGGATGTGCCCAGCTGTGCCATTCTGCCGACGTATATGTGCAGGAGGCGGTCCTTAAGTGGTTAATGGCATACTTCCTAGGATGCCACCTTCTGGGTTGACACCAGGAAACATATGCCTTCCAGATTCTGTAGTAGATAAGCCTGGAGGCCGGCTTCCTAGCATTGACTAGAGTGGATAGGACTGGACGTGAGAGCCCACGTCTTCTCAGAATGTGGGTCTCAACAGCCAAACCGTCAAATTTTGACTTTGTAAGGCAGGATGGAATATTGGACCCTGTTATAGTAGGCCCGAGCGTAGTGGGAGAACCCAAGGTCTTCCTTCTACCATCCTTACGATTTCTGCGTACCAGGTGCGCCGACGGGCACGAGTAACCATGGCCCTCCTCCTCTCCATCTGCCTATAGACAGTACATAAAGCTTTCTCCCGGCGCGCGCGCCGACCGTCATGGCAGTGCCCAAGGCGAAGAGGAAGGGAGAGCAGATCACTGGGGATTCTTGGGGGACCCCTGTATGCATTTGTGGCAGAGCCTGCAGCGGAGGAAGGTGAGTGGTGTAACTGACTGACTTCACTGAGCGTGTCCTGGATGGCTATGTAAGAATACACCAGGTATGTACTTACTCCGTCTAGTGGTGAAAACCAGGAAAGACATCCTACTCACAGAAAATAACATTTATTTTAAAAATGATCCTCTCTTATCTTATCCACGCCGTAGGAAAGCTACTAAAAAGTAGATCCAGATTTCACCCATCACGGTGGGTATGTTGTGCCAACCTTCAGGTTTACCAAGAGTTCCTACTTAGATGAACCTCATACCTGGACCTGTAGAAGTCTCTGCCAGTAACTTTTCGTGCCACAGTTGAATTAGTACACCAAAGCCTGGATCCCAGAGCCCAGACCTCCGCAGAGAGACATTACAGGCAAACCTCATTTCTTCTTTACACGAGGCCCGGGTACCACCCATCTTAGGCTTTTGATGTCAGCCCGAGGTATGGATCCAGTTATAGCTCCTAGGCCTCCGCAGAAAACCTTTAAAAGAGCTTTTTCTTCTTAGCACATGTGACCAACCACCTTAGACACTGGCGAAAAAACTGAGGTACTCTCTATTTAGGAAGGGTTATATAGGGGAGGAACTAAATTTTAATTGGGTTTACCAGTGTCCAATCATCTGTGGTGACTACATAACCCATTAGGTATTTAAAGCTCTGTGTCCCGTGATGTATGAGCAAGAAAAAGATTCTCGGATAGAGGCTTTTCCCCTTGGAGCATAGAATGTGGTAGAAGAATTTTTGAAGTGAGAGACAGGAATATTTTACTGTGCAAGTCGAATGTACAGAAAGGAGGAGAGGTATGCACATACACAAATAACTTAATAGCTAATAAGGAAGTTACATTTGAAACTACTTTCTTAAAAGAGTACCATCATATTGTAAACATTATTAAGAAGAATTTACCCATCTTATATACTGACAAGGAACTGCATGCTGTCTTGGGACATGGATGCAGATTCTGGAGTCGTAGAGCACCTACATTAGGTACACTCTCCAAGTTTGTTTAGCTCAAAAAGTAAATCTTCCACCTGGTTGTCATGCATAGGCTCCTTTGCCTGTGGCATTAAAATATGCAGATATTGTCGTTTGAATCTATGTACAATAAACTTTGAATCTTTACTTACAGGGGAACACGTTGAGGTTATGTGTTTTATTGACTGCGGTTCAACTTATGAAGTATAATTTATATCTTGCACTGCATGTTGTGTGCAGCATGTGGGTTGTACTATATGCTGTCTTAGAACTCGCATTGAAGAACACTTCTGCGACTCCATTAATTTACAAGCAAAACAAATATCTAATGTCTCATGACTTTTTAGAGTTGTGCATGGAGGGGATACTACTTTTTTTAGATTTTGTGGCATTGAGAGAGTGTATGGATTGCAAAGAGGAGAAGACAGACATTGCAGATTATTGCAAAGGGAAGCATGGTGAATACACAGACTGTAGACCAGGTCACTTCTGGGGTTAAACCTCACGTGGGACCTGGATCTGCATTTGGGTTAAAGGGGTTGTAAAGGTTTGTCTTTTATTTTCTAAATAGGTTTCTTTAAGCTAGTGCATTGTTGGTTCACTTACCTTTCCCTTTGATTTTCCTTCTAAATGTTTTTTTTTATTGGTTTTCTTTGTCTGAATTTCTCACTTCCTGTTCCTCCTCAGTATGCTGTTCAGTAAGCTGTTCTGGCTGACTAACCACCGCTCGGATGATGGTGGCAAGTTTACTGAGGAGAAACAGGAAGTGAGAAATTCAAATAAAGAAAAAAAATTAGAAGGGAAATCGAAGGAAAAGGTAAGTGAACCAACAATGCACTAGCTTAAAGGAACCTATTTAGAAAATAAAAAACTAACCGTTACAACCCCTTTAACAATAGTCTATTTCTATAATCTATGCTTTGCCACCCTTGTCCTCCTCCAATCCAATCCCCCAAGGTTCTGTTCTTGGACCTCTCTGATTTTCAATCTACACCTCTTCCCTGGGTCAGCTGATTGCCTCACACGGCTTTCAATATCTTTTCTATGCTGACGACACCCAAATCTATCTCTCTACTCTTCAACTCACTCCATCAGTCTCCTCACGCATCACTAACTTACTAACAGACATATCTATCTGGATGTCACACCACTTCCTCAAACTCAACTTGTCCAAAACCAAGCTCATAATATTTCCTCCCCTGTGTGCCTCTTCCCCTGACTTCTCTGTCAAGATGGCATAACCATCCACCCATCCCCAAATGCCAGGGTGCTAGGTGTTATCTGAACTCTCCTTTCGGTCCCACATCCAATCCCTTTCCAAAGCTTGCTGCCTCAACCTCTGCAACATCTCCAAGCTATGTCCCTTCCTAACCAATGTAATCACAAAGCTCCTGACTCCCTGGTTATCTCTCGCTTCGACTACTGCAACTCCCTCCTCATTGGCTTACCTTTAAACAATCCCCTCTTCAGTCAATCATAAATACTGCTTCCAGACTCGTCCACCTTACAAACTGCTCAGCGTCTGCTGCCCCTCTCTGCCAATCCCTCCATTGGCTGCCACTCACCCAACTAATTAAATTCAAAATATTAACAATAAGTTACAAAGCCATCCACAACTCTGCCCCCAGCTACATCAATAGTCTAGTCTCAAAATAGCAAACTAATCATCCCCTTTCGTTCCTCCCAAGACCTCCTGCTCTCTAGCTTCCTCATCACTTCCTCCCATATTCGCCTCCAGGACTTCTCCCAAGCCTCTCCCATCCTCTGGAATACCCTACTTCAAACTGTCAGACTATCTCCAAATAATCTACTTTTAGGCAATCCCTGAAAACTTTTCTCTTCGGAGAAGCCTACCCTGCCTCCACCTAACAACTGTTCTTTTATTTTCTTCATCAGCTCATGCCCCACAGTTATTCCCCTTTCGTATCACTTGACCCTCCCTCCTAGACTGTAAGCTCTAATGAGCAGGGTCCTCTGATTCCTCCTTTATTGAATTGTATTGTAATTTTACTGTCTGCCCTACTGTTGTAAAGTGTTGCACAAACTGTCAGCACTAAATAAATCCTGTATAATTATAATAATAATAATAATAATAATAATAATAACATGTTCCCTCAGTTTTATTGATTTTATTATTTTTTCTTAATGAATGATCATTGGTGTGAATTCGTTTTTTTCATGCCATTATAGCAGTCCACTTCCATGTGTTGGTGAATCTATTTGAAATAATTACTGGAGGTGTGTTGAGTAGTTGATCTGCTATATGTCTGTATTGTCAGGCCTTGTACACACGTTTTCAGCGGACATGTCCGCCCGGAGATTTCTGTCTGATGGTTGTACACACCTTTATACAGAAATTAGTGCGTACACGATACGTGGTGACATGGCCGCGCCGTCGCCACGATGATTACGCGGCGACGTGCGCGGCCCTGGAAGGTCAATGCTTCCACGCATGCGTCGAATCACTTCGACGCATGCGAGGGATGGCGGCCGAGCGGACATGTCCGGTGAGTCTGTACAGACTACCGAACATGTCCGACGGATGGGTTTCCAGCGGACAGGTTTCTTAGCATGCTAAGAAATTTTTGTCTGCTGGAAAACGGTCGGCCTGACAAATGTCCGCTGGAAACCTGTCCGGTCGGCCGTACACATGACCGAACTTGTCTGCTGAAACTGGTCCGCAGACAAGTATCAGCGGACAGATCCGGTCGTGTGTACGGGCCCTCAGTGTTGTTGTAACAAGGCTATGAATGAGGGCTTTTTCTGGACTGGAACATGTTACCATGGAACATTTTGCTCCTTATTTACAATAAAGAAGATTTTTTTCTACCTTCACTTTGTTGCTAACGTTCGTTCATGAGTGCCTACCGTGAAGCAGATGAAGACTGCTAGTCTGGCACAGTGAAGTGCCATACTACAGCTAGAGAGAGGTATAATTGGGTTGCAGCACCTTACCTGTGTGGAACTGTATGTGGATTCTCTCCATTCAGGTGTTTCCCAACATGTTATATCTGGCAAATTGTGTATGGTGAGAATATTTAATGGATTAGTTTCTTGAAAGATAAGATATACTTTATTGTCATTGTATACATACAACAAAATTTATCAGGATACTCAACAACAGCAATAAAACACTTCTCAACAAAAACACATTTAACCACTTGCCGACCGCCGCATGTACATATACGTCGGCAGAATGGCACGGACAGGCACATCAACGTACCTGTACGTGCCTGCCTAGACGTGGGTCGGGGGTCCGATCGGGACCCCCCCCCGGTACATGCGGCGGTTCCGTTGGCTGCAGAAGCGATCCGGGATGAGGGGGCGGCTGTTCGTTTTCAGCCACCCCCTTGCGATCGCTCTCAGCCAATGCCAGCGCCCCCCCCCGCCTCTTCTTGTGTTTAGTGTAAACACAGGATGAAGGAAGTGTGTGATCTCTCCTCGTGGTGGTCATATCGACCACCGCTGCGGAGAGAAGACATCACACAAGTAAGTTCCACCAACAGCACACTTACACCAGCACACATAGGCACATTTAACCCCCCCCCAGTCACCGCCGATCACCCCCCCCAGTCTCCTGTAACAGTGTCACTGAATGCAGTGATCATTTATTTTCTGATTACTGCATTTAGTGTCAGTGTGACAGAAAAAAGTGTTAGGGCAGTTAGTCTTAGCCCCCTCTAGGTCCAGGGTATCCCCCTACCCCCCCTAATAAAGGTTTAACCCCTTGATCACCACCCTAGTTAACCCTTTCACCCCCTATTGCCAGTGTCACTAAGCGATCGTTTTTCTGATCGCTGTATTAGTGTCACTGTTGCCGCTAGGCTAGGCCGCCAGGTTCTATAGCGTTAGGTACCCCCATAAATAAAGTTTTTAACCCCTGATTGCCCCCTAGTTAACCCTTTCACCAGTGATCACCGTATAAGTGTTACGGTTGACGCTGGTTAGTTAGTTTGCTGTTTATAGCATCAGGGCACCCGCCGTATATAACCCAATAAAGGTTTAACCCCCTGATCGCCCGGCGGGTGATATAAATAAAATTTTAGCGTCAGTCAGGGTCTGCGTCGCCCCAGGCAGCGTTAGGTTAGTGCCTGTACCTATTGTATAGTGAGGTGAGGGGCGCTATATCAAAATAGTGGATGCGTGTCACAATGTGCGTTTGAGTAGTACACAGTGTAACTGTGTACCCAAATCTATGTGAAAAACCAAACAGATTATAGTCTAAACTCTATAAGTACAATAGTGCCAAATGCTGTGGAAAATAAATAAAATATATAAAAAAAAAAAAAAAAAAAAAAATTAAATTTTTTTTTAATTTTTTTTTTAAAAGAATGTCCAGCAAATAAATAGTTAAGTGCAAAATGGATCCAGTGTTGTATCAAGTCCAGGTGCAAAATGCAAATAATCCAATCCCAAATCGCAGGGAAAAGTGCAAATGCTAAAGTGCTTGTGAATCTTCAAAATGGCCAAAGTGCGAGAAAGAAGTGATCCGCCTTCACCTATAGGTCACCAGAATAATAATGGATGGCTCCTTACCACACGGTGTTGACCAGATTACTTAAAATATGGTCGATCAGACTTGTTTTAAATGAGGATCAGCAGGGTCTCATTGGATTCCAATGTCAGCGATTGCAGCAAATGGTGTACCAAGAAAGGAGAAGAGATACCACCATAGTGTAAAACCATTTAATATACAAAAGTTAAAATTACAATGCCAAATGGCCTCTTACTGTTGCTGGTGCCCGTTCCCGGCACTGAGGCTGTAGGTGGTGGGGATAGTAAGACAAGATAAGAGATGGCCGCGTCCTGGTCCACTAGCGTGCGTTCCACCGCTAGTTGTCCATCAACCAGTGAGACCGGAAGTGCGTGGCTATGCGTGTGCGCTCGGATACCGCCTCGACGTCACGTTTCAGTTAAACCGTCTTCAGGAAGGTTACGCTTCCTGAAGACGGTATAACTGAAACGTGACGCTAGTGGACCAGGACGCGGCCATCTCTTATCTTGTCTTACTATCCCCACCACCTACAGCCTCAGTGCCGGGAACGGGCACCAGCAACAGTAAGAGGCCATTTGGCATTGTAATTTTAACATTTAAATTTTAACTTTTGTATATTAAATGGTTTTACACTATGGTGGTATCTCTTCTCCTTTCTTGGTACACCATTTGCTGCAATCGCTGACATTGGAATCCAATGAGACCCTGCTGATCCTCATTTAAAACAAGCCTGATCGACCATATTTTAAGTAATCTGGTCAACACCGTGTGGTAAGGAGCCATCCATTATTATTCTGGTGACCTATAGGTGAAGGCGGATCACTTCTTTCTCGCACTTTGGCCATTTTGAAGATTCACAAGCACTTTAGCATTTGCACTTTTCCCTGCGATTTGGGATTGGATTATTTGCATTTTGCACCTGGACTTGATACAACACTGGATCCATTTTGCACTTAACTATTTATTTGCTGGACATTCTTTTAAAAAAAAATTTAATTTTTTTTTTTTTTTTTATATATTTTATTTATTTTCCACAGCATTTGGCACTATTGTACTTATAGAGTTTAGACTATAATCTGTTTGGTTTTTCACATAGATTTGGGTACACAGTTACACTGTGTACTACTCAAACGCACATTGTGACACGCATCCACTATTTTGATATAGCGCCCCTCACCTCACTATACAATATATGCAAGTCAGTCACCTGATTTTATTTGGGAGCAGCTTCACTCAGTTAGTCACTTGATTTATCAAGTATATAATTTAGTGTAATTCATTTGGCGCAAGATTTCTTTTTCCTGTATATTAGTGCCTGTACCGCTTACACCCACTCGCAAAGCATACACCCCCCTTAGTGGTATAGTATCTGAACGGATCGATACCTGATCTGATCAGATCTATACTAGCGTACCCAGCAGTTTAGGGTACCCAAAAACCCATTGTTAGCGGAATCAGCCCAGATACCCGCTAGCACCTGCGTTTTCCCCCTCTGCCCAGCCCAGCCCAACCCACCCAAGTGCAGTATCGATCGATCACTGTCACTTCAAAAACACAAGACACATAATTGCAGCGTTCGCAGAGACAGGCCTGATCCCTGCGATCGCTAACAGTTTTTTTCGAAGCGTTTTCTACATTTTCCTTTCTATAGTCAGGTGCTTTTTTTACCTGTGAATCATCACCAGTGTACCACTAAATTTAGAGCCCAAAATGGGCACTGGTGAAGAGGCTCTTAGGATCCTGAGCATGACAGATAGTGAAGAGGAGGAGGTCACGCATCTGTCAGAATCTGGCTCAGAATACGATCCTATTTAAGACAGCGGCTCCATGTCAGATAGCTCTGACGACGGAGTTGTGGTCCCTGCTAAGGCCAGGCGTACCCGACCCCATTCTGATGTTGTTGAGCAGCAAGAACCGCAAGACCCTCGTATGGAGCAGAGAGCCAGTACTATCGCCGCTATTCCTTCTGGTGGATTGGCAAGCACCAGCGGCCTAGTACACCCTGGTCGTGGCGAAGTGGCGAGTCCCATAAGTGCAGTTCAAGCTGGCAAGGTGGCAAGCACAAGTAGTGTCCCGCTGCCACCAAGAAGAAGACAAAGACTGGCCCGTCGTGCCCATAGTGCCCTTCCTGCAGAATTTGCTTATGCTGATTGGGTCCCCACCACTTCTGCAGCACCCCTCCTTCCCCTATTCACTGGCCAACCCGGTATTCAGGTGGATACAGCGAATTTTATGGCACTTGATTTTTATTCGCTGTATTTCACGGAAGATATCTATAGATCTATTGTGGACCAGAGTAATTTATATGCTGGTACCTACATCGCCGCTAATCCCCAGACCCTCCTTGCCAAAGAATGGAAACCTATTGAGGTTTCCGAATTTAAGACCTTTCTGGGCCTTACCCTCAACATGGGCATACACCAATTTCCGGAATTGCGGATGTATTGGTCCACACATCCAATTGACCATATGCCCGTGTTCTCTGCTCATATGGCCAGGAAACGATACGAGGCGATCCTGCGGTTCCTGCATTTCAGTGACAATGCACTTTGTCGTCCACGTGGAGACCCTGAATTTGACCGGCTCTACAAAATTCGGCCCCTCGTAAACCATTTCAACGACCGTTTTGCAGCCTTGTTTAATCCCCAGCAAGTTGTATGCGTTGATGAGTCCCTCATTAAATTTTCTGGCCGCTTGTCTTTCAAGCAGTACATTCCCAACAAGCGTGCCAGATACGGGGTCAAGCTCTATAAGCTCTGTGACAGGGCCACAGGCTACACATGGAGCTTTAGGGTTTACGAGGGCAAAGATAGTCAGGTAGAGCCGGAAGGATGCCCAGATTACATGGGGAGCGCTGGCAAGATCGTTTGGGACTTGGTGTCACCCTTATTCGGAAAGGGGTACCACTTGTATGTGGACAATTTTTACAGCAGCGTGCCACTTTTTAGTCACTTGTTTGATCAACAGATTGGAGCATGTGGCACCGTGCGACCTAATCGCTGGGGCTTTCCCCAGAGGCTTGTAGAATCTCATCTAAGGCTGGGGGCGAGAGCCTGCTGCAGATATAAAAATTTGCTCGCTGTGAAGTGGCGGGACAATAGGAATGTTTTCGTTCTTACCACCCTTCACGCAGACACGACAGTACAAATTCGTACGGCGACTGGTGTTGTGGAGAAACCCCTCTGTGTCCACGAATATAACCAAAATATGGGAGGGGTGGACCTCAATGACCAGTTGATGGCGCTGTATCATATCGCCCGTAAGACGAGACGCTGGTACAAAAAAGTGTCTCTACATTTATTTCAATTGGCTCTACTGAATGCTTTTGTCTTGTACAGAGCTTCAGGACAGAACGGATCCTTCCTTCAATTCCAGATGGATATCATCACAGAACTCCTGTATCCAGGCGGTACTGTACCTCACCATCCCCTACCAAATGCAGTAAGCCGACTGCATGAGAGGCATTTTTCATATGCCCTCGAGAGTACCCCTACCCAACGAGCCCCCCAAAGAAGATGTCGTGTCTGTAGCAAGCGCGGATTTAGGCGTGACACCCGTTATTTTTGTCCCCAATGTCCTGCCGATCCTGGTCTTTGTATTGGTGAATGTTTTGAACGCTTCCACACACGAGTTAATTATTAGTGTAGGGTAAAACATTTCACAGGCTAGGCTCACTTACACAGGGTCTCCCAAGATGCCATCGCATTTTGAGAGACCCAAACCTGGAACCGAACAGTTGAACAGTTACAAAAAAAGTGGTAAAAAATAAAAAAAACAAAAATAGTTGTCGTTTTATTGTTCTCTCCCTCTCTATTCTCTCTCTATTGTTCTGCTCTTTTTTACTGTATTCTATTCTGCATAGTTTTATTGTTATGTTTTTTCATGCTTGCTTTTCAGGTATGTAATTTACTTTACTGTTTTCAGGTACGCCATTCAGCTGTTGCGCGGACTTATTTATCTTGACAGCAACAGTGTTTGCTCCCACGATATATAGCCGCCACTCCAGTGCTGTAGGAGGTGATTTCACCACCACAGTTAAAAAAAAAAGAGCATATATGCCGAAGCATGGGGGCATTAGGGGCGGAGGAGCGATTTTGCTCCTAATGCCGCGTACATACAGTTGACATTCCTACGGAGGCTTTCCTCTGGAAAAGTCTGACCATTTGTACACGGCATTGAAAAGTCAGACCGTGTGTACGCGGCATAGAAAAGTTCCGACCGTGTGTACGCGGCATAACTTTTTTGCGGGAGGATGCCCCCATGCTTCGGCATATATAAATGGTGCATGTATGCCCATCATTAGAAGTGGGTGGATGAAGGGAGGTATTCTAATGGTGGGCATACCCACCGATCAATCCATATGTGGAATTACACCCCAAAATACATTCTGCTGCTTCTCCTGAGTACGGGAATACCACATGTTTGGGACTTTTTGGGAGCCTAGCCGCTTACGGGACCCCAAAAACCAATCACCGCCTTCAGGCTTTCTAAGGGTGTAAATTTTTGATTTCACTCCTCACTACCTATCACAGTTTCGAAGGCCATAAAATGCCAAAATAGCACAAAAAAAAACAAATGACCCCATTTTGGAAAGAAGACACCCCAAGGAAACTGCTGAGAGGCATGTTGAGTCCATAGATTATTTATTTTTTTGTCCAAAAAAAACAGTTAAAGCAGCGTTTACCAATTACCAGTTAAAGCAGCGCAGTGCCAAATTGTAAAAACACCTTGGGTCTTTAGGCAGCATATTGGTCCAGTCCTTAAGTGGTTAAATATAACAAAAATAACTTAAAAGTCAGCAGCTACAAAAAGTGTACTCAGACACTTACCTATCCCACGGTCCAGCGATGCGGACTCACAAAGCCCCGTTCCCCCCCAAGGCGTCGACATTCTAACTGTGGGCGAGCAGCACTACATGCTGTGAATGGTCAGGCAATCTTCTGGGACCTGTGACGTGTCCCAGAAGATTGCAGGGAGGGAGGGGGGAGAGGTGAACTTGCTTCTGGAGCCACAGAGCCCGGGGAGGAAGTGGGAGCTGGGCATCCATAAAAACTGGGTATCTGCTCCTCCCCCCAAAAAAATGACATGCCAAATGTGGCATGTCAGGGGGTTACCATCATTTAAAGAGGAAGTTAAATTTTTGGGTGGAACTCTGCCAGGGGTGTAGATAAGGGAGGGGGGGGGGTCAGGGGTGTTCAACCCCCCCCCCCCGGGCCAAAATGAAATGCATGGTGTTGCACATGGCACCAAAGACAGGCAGCACTGCAGTCAGTGGCACGCGGAGTGTAATAATGATGCAGCAGCAAGTGTAATAGATCACTAGGCATACCCGCATGCACGTTGTGGTACACCGCCAGGCCAGTCTATCAGGCTCAGGCTGAAGGCTGGCAGATCTATCACCAGGCAGCACACTGAGCACAGTGGGAGCCGGCGGTGCATGTAGTCCTGCCCACTGCTCTCTACACCCTATATTCCCATTGGCTTGCAATGCCACTCCCACCTTGGGCTTGGGAGAAAAGCTTTGCCTGGGTCCTGGATGCTGTTGTTCTGTCCGGGTATTTCCGACATTCTCTTCTGGCCTAGTATCGGAGAGTGTCCTCAGACTTGCCACTGCTCAGACTGCTGTGCTGCTGCTGGCATTCTGCTGTTCATACGAGGTAATCGTGAGTCAATGAGAGACTGTCTGTGATTCTGTGTGGCAACTAGCAAAGTATGTGATTGAGGCTGGCTGGGCAAAATTTTTCAGAAATGCAGAAATACAGAAATGAGCCCCTTTGATTACATCCCCTCCAGCAATTAACATCCGCCGATATAAATATCTGAGCCAATCGAGCCAGTGTACGATACCATCTTGTCAGAAACTTGTAAGACATCTCCTGTATATAGGAACTTATTGAAGTAAGGTGTGTTGCTCCCATCAGCCTTTTAATTTGCTCTGATGTAAAATTATGGCCCAGTTCTCTTTCCCATTCTCAAATGAAATAGGGAGTTGTCATATTTTGGGCGCTCAGAACCAACCTATACATTCGAGACAACATATGACCCAGATCTGATAAATTAACACACAATTCCTCAAAAGTGTTTAGCGGGTTTGCTGGCCTGATCTGGAGCTTCCACTTATTGAACAAATCTGTCAGTTGACGGCATTTCCATATAGCCATTGGTACTTCCACCAATGAAAGCAATTTACCCTGTGGGGCCATGCGAGCGCAATTACCCTTCTTGTCCATTCCCCAGCAATCTAAACTCCCTTTCTCTTCCCCCGGAGAAAACCAGGGAAATCCTTCCAATGTGTTATAGGGGATATTGGGGGAGGGGGGGGGACTTCCCTGTACTGTTCATTCTATCCCAAATGGATAGTGTTGTCTTCGTCAATGGTGATGCATATTCCGACAGCCCTCTATAGGAAACCGGAATCCAGGGGGCTCCGGCCAAGTTCCTACCGGCTTATGTTTTCTGCAAGGGCACCCAAATTTTACTAGCAGTGTCATGGTACCAGTTCATTATACAAACCAGGGCCATGGCTCTGTAATAAAATGCTATATCTGGGAGTCCCACACCACCCTCCCGTTTTGGTCTCCTCAAAATCTTGTATGCCAACCTGGGATGTTTATATCCCCACACAAAGGTCATAAAAGCCCTTCGTATTTGTTTAACCACTTTACTACCGCCCGCCATCAATTGACGGCGGGACGATAATGCTCTAGTTCTGGGAGGACATCATACAAGCCACTAGGGGGCGCACCCGCCGTGTTACTGGGAACCTGATGCACGTGCCCGGCGGCCGCGATGTCCGCCGGGCACCCGCGATTGCCCAGTAACTAAGCAGGACTGTGGATCTCTGTGTGTAAACACAGAGATCCACATCCTGTCAGGGAGAGGAGACCAATAGTGTGTCACTTGTACATAGGGACACAGATCGGTCACCTCCCACAGTCAGTCCCCCCTACAGTTAGAATCACTCACTAGGGTACACATTTAACCCCTTGATTGCCCCCTAGTGGTTAACCCCTTCCCTGCCAGTCACATTTACACAGTATTCAGTGCATATTTATAGCACTGTTCGCTGTATAAATGTGAATGGTCCCAAAATAGTGTCAAAAGTGTCCCATATGTCCACCGCAATATCGCAGTCACGATAAAAATCACTGATTGCCGCTTTTACTAGTAAAAAAAATAAAAAAAATAAAAATGCTATAAATTTATCCCCTATTTTGTATAACTTTTGCGCAAACCAATCAATATACTTGTTTTTTTATATATTTAGATGATAGACGACAGCATTCATAAAAACTGGAGAAGGAAAAAAGCTGAAATCAGGTTAGATTTTCTATAGGATCTGATATAATACAAATAAGGATGTGATTGCTTACTAGGGGCAACACATATACTGTAATATTTCCTTTTTCCAGTCTTTGTAATTTTGGCACAATGTATTTTATTTAAATAGACTTTTACTTAGTACCTTCTGATTTTTTAATCAGCTGGCATATGCTGTGTCCAAATTCATTAGCTATTGTAAGAGGTTAGCTCGGTAGTGGGGTGTGTGACCCCTTGGATGGGTTCACTACACACTGAATTTATACAGACAGGCAGTCGAAGACGGTTGAAAACAAAGATTTTGGTTTATTCTTCCATCTTGCTGGAAACAAGTGCAAGCATTCAAACAGCATAAACAAAATCAAACATAAAATAAACCCTGGCCACTTGGGACGTCTATCTTCACACACAGGAACCTATCTATGGGGTCTGGCACAGCCTAGTGCTGGGCAGACACTGCTGGTCATACAGCAGAAAAACAATAGTCTTTTGATTTTTATCACAAAGAAAAATCAATCCTCTCCTCCCCTTCTCAGAAGACTTTCAGTACGCTGCTCTCCTTACTCACAAAGCCTCAGGATGATGCAGCAATTCAGTGGTAATCCTCTGGACTACTTATAGAGGCCTTAATTGCCTCATTCTGAACAGCTGAAGTTTTTCAATGGCCTTTAGCCTTTTCTGGCTACTGTTGCAGCCGACGCCTAATAACAATTGGTGTATTGTCTAAACAAGGCAGAAATGTATGTCCCGTCTGTGACAACACCCACACATTTATCTGACTTCCTGTCACACTATGTACCTATGATCAGCTGTGCTGTTTTCACCACAAGAGACAGGCACTTCTTATCCTCTGCCCTGCAGCTGGCATACCAAACTACAGGGCAGTGTAATAGAATACTCTCAGTAGTACAATGATAGAAATTGACTAGATGCCTTAAGTCAATCCATCCTGTTTCAGTCTCTGAAGGAAAAACAGTCTCTGCTGCACTTTAAAAAGCACAAAACAACAATAGTTGGAGTGGTAAAGAAGTGAACCCAACCAATGCAGCACGCCGTGAATGGGTTAAATTAGTTTTCACTCTTAATACCAGCAATATCCTGGAGGACTTGACATGCAAACAGGAATATCATATGCTTCTGCATGTTTTGAAACCCGAAATTACAGTTTGGTGTGATTGAACAGGTCTCAAACAATACATGTTTAAACAGATGATACCACGTGGTTTTCTCATTATAAAGATACTCACTGCAGTCTACTCAAAAGAATTTGTAACCGGGTGGAACGCAATCGTGAGTAAGTGCTCTTTTTACTTACTGCATTTATTTGTAGAGAAGGAAGAATAGAGTCTTGTTAAATTGAATACTGACATTCTACTGCCTATAATCATTATCTAAATTTGAACGTTTGCCTCAGTTTCCAGATTTGGACAGGAATTTACAAGATATAGTAACGAAATCAGAAAACAAAATTATGGGGATTAAAAGGGTTACATTTCAGAAAAAAAAGAAAGACATCAGAAAACTCCACACTCCATTCTAAAGAAAATAAATAGATCTTATGAGAATCAAACATACAAAAGGGTTCATTTCAGCTCTCCGGAGGAATCTGTCAGAACTGTTATGGAAAGAGATATCTTTAAAAAAATTTAATAATAAAATGTTTTAATAATTTGACAGCCGACATCCTGCGCAACTTCGTTGTGGTTTGCCTGCGACTTCATTAACAGAGGTCAATGCAAGTCGCGATAAGGTCGCCCCAAAGTATTGCAGGAACTTTTGGAATGTGGAGATTCCTCATATGTGTGTTCAGGTAGACTTGTAGACACAACTGATTAACAAACCTGGTTATCCAGTGACCAATCATTGTCTCTGCTTTCAGAAAGACAAACACAGGACGAAACGCCACTCACAGAATTGAACTGGTTATAACTATTGCACTAACTCAAATAGTCAAGTTCATCAGTTCAAAAGCTTTATATTGCAAGTCATAAAGATCAAGACTTTCATAACACTGTGTTCATAAACACAGTACCTCACAAAAGTGAGTACACCCCTCACATTTTTGTAAATATGTTATCATATCTTTGTGACAACGCTGAAGAAATGACACTTTGCTACAATGTAAAGTAGTCAGTGTACAGATTGTATAACAGTGTCAATTTGCTGTCCCCTTAAAATAACTCAACAGCCATTAAGATACTTATTTTCCTTCGGGAAAAATCCAACTCAGAAGTATAAGAAAGAGCTTCAGGTAATTGTGGATAAAGGTTTCAAAAGAGGAATTTTGAATAAGAAGGAGAAATTCTATCTGATCCCGGTTGCACCTCACATTCCGGTGATCTATTATCTCCCAAAAGTGCACAAGAATCCTATGGTGGAATCGATTCTGTCACCTCCCAGAATTGGGAGGTTTATATATAATTTATTGCAGCCTCTCGTTTCTAAAACTCTATCCTACCTGAAAGATAGCATGCAGGTTATTAAAATTTTGAATCAAATACCCTTGAAAGAAGGATATATTATGGCCACTGCAGACGTGACTTCTTTGTATACCATAATTTTCCACTAACATGGTAGAGAGGCTGTAAAATGCTATATAGAGAGAGACTCTGATATTTCTTTCTTTCTCCTCCTCTTTATTCTCCGTGTCCTCGACTTTGCAATGAGCCACAATTATTTTTGGTTTAACTTCTCATATTATCTGCAAGGTCATGGAGTAGCGATGGGAGCCAAGTTTGCGCCAAGTATGGCCAACTTGTTTATGGCCAAGTAGGAGGAGGACATCGTCTATGGTCAACGGAGGACTGAATTGGTCTTCTGGGGGCGCTATATAGATGAAATGCTCCTCCTCTGGGAGGGAGATCAAGCCTCTTTGGATCTGTTCATTGGCGAGTTGAACGCCAATGGTCGAGGCATCGTTCTTTAGTATGAGGTCAGTACCTCAACTATGCATTTTTTTGGATTAGGACATTAGAATTTAGAATGGCAAGTTTATTACATCTACCTATTTCAATAATACAGACAGGAACGGCTACATAGGGTTGGATAGTTGACATCATGAGTCTTGTCTCAGATCTGTCCCTATGAGCTACTTGAGATTGAGGAGAAATGACTCCCTTCAAGATGATTATATGAGGGAAGCGGAGTTCCGTAAAGCGTTTTTATACCCTTTTTTTTCACTTTAACCGACAGGTTAGCCTATAATAAGGCATACCTGTAGGTAAAAAGAATATCTCCTAAAACTTTACGGTTTAGGAGATCACTCTTCAGAGACCAAACTATAATTATTTGTTTGTTGAATTTTTTTAATGTTTTGAGACAGAGAAAGGGACTGAGGACAAAAACTCCCCAGTGCTTTCTCTGCTGCCTCAGCTGAACTGGACAGTAAATAAATAGGAAGTGCTCAATGCTGAGCAGCTTCCTCTTCATTCACAAACCGAAGCATAGTAAGCACAGTTTACTCTGCTTCAGCAATGAATAGACACAGGAGCAATCTGTACTGATCACTCACTGTGTTTTCTATGCTCAGAAAAGCAAGGGACAGGCAAATATACAGTGCTGCGAAAATGTAATTAAACACAATTTTTTTAGAAAGCTTAGTTAAATTTCACTTGCCACACCCAGGCCTGATTACTGCCAGACCTGTTGAATCAAAAAATCACTGAAATAGAAGCTGTCTGACAAAGTGAAGCATGCTAAAAGATCTCAGAAAGCAACACATCATGCCGTGATCTAAAGAAATTCAAGAACAGATGAGAAACAAAGTTATTGACATGTATCAGTCTGGAATCCTTTCCAGACTGATACATGTCAATAATTTGATTTGGGATGCCAGGGAACCACGTTGAGAGCCATTATCCACAAATGGAGAAAACTTGGAACAGTGGTGAATCTTCCCAGGAGTGGTCGGCCAACAAAAAGGACTCCAAGAGCACAACGATGACGAATCCTGGAGGTGATAAAAGAACCCAGAACAACATCTAAAGAACTACAGGGCTCACTTGCCTCAGGTAAGATCAGTGTTCATGATTTAACAGGGTTGTAAAGGTTTGTTTTTTATTTTCTAAATAGGTTCCTTTAAGCTAGTGCATTGTTGGTTCACTTACCTTTTCCTTCGATTTCCCTTCTAAATGTTTTTTTTTCTTTGTTTTCTTTGTCTGAATTTCTCACTTCCTGTTCCTCCTCAGTAAGCTGTTCAGTAAGCTGTTCTGGCTGACTATCCACCGCTCGGATGTTGGTGGAAAGCTTACTGAGGAGAAACAGGAAGTGAGTAATTCAGACGAAGAAAAAAAACATTTAGAAGGGAAATCGAAGGAAAAGGTAAGTGAACCAACAATGCACTACCTTAAGGAAACCTATTTAAAAAATAAAAAACAAACCTTTACAACCCCTTTAGCAATAAAAAGAGACTGGGCAAAAATGGCATCCATGGGAGAGTTCCAAGGCCAAAGCCACTGCTGACCAAAAAGAGCACAAAGGCTCATCTTACCAAAAAACATCTTGATTATCCCCAAAACTTTTAGGCAAAATATCTGTGGACTGATGAGACAAAGATTTAACTTTTTGGAAGGTGTGCATCTCGTTACATCTGCCATAAAACGAATACAGCATTCATAACAAGAACATCATACCAACAGTCAGACATGGTGGTGGAAGCATGATGGTCTGGGGCTGCTTTGCAGCTTCAGGACCTGGACGACTTGCCATAATTGCTGGAACCAGGAATTCTGAACTCTACCAGAAAATTCTTAAGGAGAATGTCCGCCATCAGTTCGTGACCTCAAGCTCAAGTACACTTGGGTTATGCAGCAGAACAAAGACCTGAAACACAACAGCAAGTCCACCTTCAAATGGTTGAAACAAAGCAAAATGTAGGTTTTGGAGTGGCTTGGTCAAAGCCCGGACTTAAAGAGGAAGTAAACCCTGATGGGATTTAATTCCTCTTTTTCTCACTGCAAAACTTGCAAACTAAAATCATAATGGGCTAGTGTGCATCGCATACTAGCCCATTATGTGACACTTACCTGCAAACAAATCCAGCGCTTTCCCCTGTGCAGGCTGCGTCCATTTTCTCGCCCCTCTTCCTTCTGGGCCCGCGAACTCCGGCTCTGTGATTGGCCGGAGCCGCGTGACATCACTCCTGCACATGAGGGAGCTGCCGGTAACGGCACAGTCTAACTGAAGCAACGGCACGATGTGCCATTGCTTCAATGCGAATATGCCAATGACTTTGGCGCATTCAGATACAGGGGGATATCTCCTAAACCGTGCAGATTTATGAGATATCCTGGGTAGCTACAGATAAGCCTTATTATAGGCTTACCTGTAGCAAAAAGTGGTTTGTAAGGGTTTACAACCACTTTAAAGCCAATTGAGATGCTGTATCCTGACCTTACACAGACTGTTCGTGCTGAAAAACCCTCCAGTGTGACTGAATTAAAACAATTCTGCACTGAAGAGTGGGCCAAAATTGCTCCACGGCAATGTGAAAGACTCATTGCTAGTTATCGCAAATGATTGATTGCAGTTGTTGCCGCCAAGGGTGGCACAACCAGTTTTGGGTTTAGGGGACAATTACTTTTTCACATAAAGCCAGGCAGGTTTGGACAGCTTTTTTGCCTTATGAAATTAAACTTTCTTTTAAAAACTGAATTTTCTATTTACTTGGGTTATCTTTGCGTAATAATATTTGTTTGATGATCTGAGTCATTTAAGTGTGACAAATATGCAAAAATAAAAATAAAAAAAATCAGAAAGGGGGCAAATACTTTTTCACAGCATTGTAACATATTTACCGGCCCACGCTCTTGATCCTTAACCTGATCCTCTCCTCCTGTGCCCTGCAGCAGCTGCAGTCAGCAGGAGGGAGAGGAGGAGAGCTGGCAGGGCTGCAAAGGCACACAGGGAGGTCACACAAGGGGGCTCAAATAAAATTAGAGAAGCAGGAGAAGGGGGCACTGCATGCAGACACTGTGATCTGATTCCCCTGAAGAGTAGCCAGAGGGAGAAGGAGAGAAGCCGGCTTCAGTGCAGGAGGGTCAAAGCCGGATCAGAGCAAGGGAATTAGTGGAGCCCAATACTTGTTCTGGCACTGGGCTCTGGGATTTAGTCTGGAAGAGTCTGACGCTGGGATTTCAATTAAATATTAGGATGGTCCCACCCTTTCCAGCAGGTAAAGATCAGTCACTGCCATGTAAGATGTGACTTATGGGAATAGAGATTTAAACTCCCTTATGTTCTCTCTGGAGCCACACAATAACACACAGAGCTAAAGGCACAAAACGCTGTCTCCCTGTATCACCAGCTGGGCATGATCTGGTAGTGTAATCAGCACTGCTGCAGAGTGATTGGAGTCCCTAACCGGTAACTGGGCATGATCACAGCTGTGTGCAAGGTGAGATTTCCTGCCTGAGCTGGAGCTTACTCACGCCGCTGTGGCGTGATGTAATTGCCAGTGTTTTGTCCGTGTAGCCATATGTGATGGGTCGCTATATGTGATGAAGCACCGGGACTAGTATGCACTTCCTGTTGGGGCAGGAGATCAGTCTGCCCAGCAGTGCTACTGTTGAGTAGAGCCGAGTGCTGGAATAAGTGTTCCAATGGTCAGCTGCAGGAAATTTACCTCAATCTGCAGGAACCCGGGACTATGTTTGACAGTTGGGGGGTATGCATTAGGGTTTGCCCAGGCACACCCCACGCACACGCCTATGCTTGGAGGGCTTGTGTGCTGTTTGGGGAAGAACCAGTTAAAACCAATGACTCTTACAGGGGTAGTGCTACACTCATATAAACATAGGCACTTTTAGAGAGCTCCATAAGGAGAGGAAATTATAGATAGTACAAGGACAGGAGATGCGAATATCACATCATAACTTTTCACATATTGATAAGTTAATAAGGAATGTACAAGTAAATAGTTCTAGCAATCATTTACTATGAGTTTATCTTTACCCGTATACTTTACTGCCAACGCTAAAACAACAATTGTTGTCTTTTATAATTATGTTTGCAGTCTCCCTATTCAATGAGATGGATTTTACCGGAGGGGAATCATATCTGTCCAGCTTTGACTCTAAGGCGTATTTGACTTCCTTCTGCACTCTTGGGTCCCAAAGAGATGACATACTGAAATTTAGACTAAAAAAACTTTATCAAACTTTTGGGCCAGGTATGTATTCACTCTACTATTGAGATCCATTATTTATTATGGTTCTATTCCTCTATGAACAATATTTATTATTATATCTTAAAATGTTAGTACTCATTTCATATATCTCAATGGTTAATATTTAGCAATGCTAACATTTCTGTGTTTTATTTTTTATCTGTAATTTATTTTTATTTTTATTTTTTTAATGCTGCTGGGCTTTGGGTTTCATGTGCTGGGCTGTTAATATTGAGAAAAAAGGGTTGATTGCTCCTTGATAAGAGTCACACCTATTTTATAATTTTTTTCACGTTATTACATGGATTTCTATCATCGCCAATATTCTACTCAGGTTTAATCACTAGTAAAAAGGCTTGATTTAAATTAGGGTTGTCCCGATACCACTTTTTTAAGACCGAGTACAAGTACGATCATTTTTTCCAAGTACTTGCCGATACCGATTACCGATACTTTTTTTCAATGTCATGTGACAGTTTGACAGATGGGGACTGATAGGAATCACTGATAGGCAGCACTTATGGACACTGACTGGTGACTGGTGCTGATGGGCACTGATAGGTGGCACTGACAGGTGGCTGGCACTGTTGGATGGCACTGATTGCACTGATAGGTGGCACTTATGGGCACTGATTGATGGCACTGGTTGCATTGATAGTTGGCACCTATGGGCACTGATAGCACTGATAGGTGGCACTGATAGATGGCACTGATCGGTGGAACTTGTGGGCACTGATAGATGGCACTTGTGGGCACCGGTGTCTGGCACTGAAATGCTGCGAAAAATGACACAGGATTTATAAAAAAAAAAAACTATGCTGCAACGCCCATCTTGGTACACCCTGCACTCAGCTGCAGTAAGCAGCAGCAGACATCTTGTTACACCCCATATAGCTCGGGCTGGGTGTAACAAGATGTCTGCTGCTGTTTACTGCAGCCGAGTGCAGGGTGTACCAAGATGGGCGTAGGGACGTTCAGCCGCTGACAGCGACCGAATGTGACAGCACCGGTCACCGATCCTGATGCGGCTGCGCCCTACACCCCTGCCAGCTAACTAAGTTACACTGCAGGGGAGGACTCGCTCTGCGCCCGCTGACTCCTTCCACCGACTGTGCCCACCCTCTCCAGCCAAACTCCAAGAGCACTTGTAAAAATTCAGTGTTTTACCAGCTTAACAACTGTAGTATCAGTAAAGTGCCAACAGTCCCCAGATCTACTATAAGCCTCACAGGGAATTTGGACATTCAGGGCCAGATTCAGAGAAGAAGTACGCCGGAGTATCTGCTGATACTCCGGCGTACTTTCAAATTTGCTGCGTCGTATCTTTAGTTTGAATCCTCAAACCAAGATACGACGGCTTCTGGCTTCGATCCGACAGGCGTACGGCTTCGTACGCCATCGGATCGTAGGTGTAATACTTCGGCGCCCGCTGGGTGGAGTTCGCGTCGTTTTCCGCGTCGGGTATGCTAATTAGCTGTTTACGGCGATTCACGAAGGTACGCGCGGCCGTCGCATTCTCTTAGGTCGTCGCTAGTCGGCTTTTCCCGGCGTATAGTTAAAGCTGGTATTTCGTGGCCTATCTTTAGACTTGCCATGTTTTTTTTTGCGTAAGTCGTCCATGAATAGGAAAGGACGTAACTCACGTCGACGTTCAAAAAATGACGTTGGTGCAACGTTCTTTTCACGCAAAGCATGGCGGGAAATTTCAAAACGGAGCATGCGCAGTACGTTCGGCGTGGGAACGCGCCTAATTTAAATGATACACGCCCCATTTGAATTAGGCGGGCTTGCGCCGGACGGATTTACGCTACGCGGCCGCAAGTTTACAGGCAAGTGCTTTGTGAATCAAGCACTTGCCCATAAAACTTGCGGCGGTGTAACGTAAATGCAATACGTTACGACCGCCGGAATTCTACGTGAATCTGGCCCTCAGTCTGCACAAAGGTTAGTATATCAACTGACTTCAGGCTCCGGAAATTGCACGATAGTAACAACTGACTCTGTCCGCCCTCTCCAGCCAGACTCTGCCCACTATAAATGGAAGCAAAAAGGTATGGACAGCCGCAAAAACAATAAAAGCATTCAATCCAGTAAAAAAACACTGCACAAACAGAGAAACAGCAAACGGTGGGATAATATATCTGACGCGTTTCACATTGTTATACAATGCTTAGTCATAGCTAGACTCTGCCCACACTCCCCAGCCACTGACTCCTCCCACCCTCCCCAGCCATTGACTCCTCCCTCACTCTCCGGCCACTCTACACTAAAAAAAAAAAGTATCGGGTGAAGCATCGGCAGCAAATGCTCGGTATCGGTCCCGATACCGATACTAGGTACAACCCTAATTTAAATCATCATTTTTAAAGAGCACCTGTCATCTCTGTCCCGCAGTGGCTCCTCCTCTGACCCGCTGTTGACTCACCAACAGTCCCAGGCTGGTGATGCGGCAGTGACACAATAAGGTGAGAGATATGGCGGCAGCAGGTGAGTGGATGCCCGCTAACAGGTGCTGCCATGATGGATCTGAAATGGCAGGTTTCCTATTTAGAATAATAAGCTGTCAGGTTTAGTAAAACAGCGATAGCAGAACTGATTTTAGGTTAATCACACATAGTTGGAGAACTACTGTTTTATTTAATAAAATAATAACATTGCCAGTGCATGTTATCTCATGGTTACTGTGAAATTGTGTGAATGCATAAATTCAGTGCATGTTATCTCAGCTTGCAGAGCCTGGATTCATTGAATTAGTTTACCAAAAATGTAAATATTGCAGAATATACAGCCTCATGCTACACAACTAATCTATTTCATGCAGAATAAACTGAAAAATGTATGTATCTTAAAGGGGTGTTCCAGACTTTTTTTAAGTTTATTAAAAGTCAGCAGCTACAAAAAGTGTAGATGCTGGCTTTTAATAAACAGACACTTACCTGCTCCACGGCTCCAGCGACGCGCCGGCCGGGGCTCCGCTCCTCGCCCCCCCTCTTCATTCCTAGTGTGGGCACCCGGCAGTGACAGCTTTCGGCTTCACGACCGGGCACCCACTGCACATGCGCGAGCGGCACTGCGCATGCGCGAGCGGCGCCGTCCGATTGGACAGGCGCTCGCCTACAGGGAGGGGCTGCAATAAGGCGATTAAGCTATTCGCCTTACCAGCCCCTCAGCGGAAGGAGGAAGTGGGACAGGAAGTCCCCTTCTCCTGAAGCCCCCACTCCCCCCCCCAAAAAATGACATGCCAAATGTGGCATGTAAGGGGGCGAGGAGTGGGTTAAGCGGAAGTTCCATTTTTAGGTGGAACTCCGCTTTAAATAGAAAACTATCTTTGTGCAGCGGTACCCCCGAAAGGGCTGCTAATAGACTCTGTACCCCACTGATTACCTCGACTCTGCAAATCCTCCCTGACCTCTGACACCCTGGGTTCCATTATGTTGCCAGCTGTGGTAGTAAATAGAGACTCACCCATTATTAAGGAAACAGTTCAAATATGTTTACTGTATTATCAAAACACAAGATACATGTATATATCAACTTTGTCAGTAATGGAAACACACTGCCCTTTATCTCAAAACGTATCAAATAAACGCAATATATTGGTGTAAAATTCCCCTAATTGTGAATAAACACAAACATTAACTTGATCACAGGAACCTATGTGAACAGGTTAACAGGAGTGTAGAAACCTGGCACTATATTGTAAAAAAAAAAAAATGTAATCATTGATTTTTATCCACCCTGCTTTGTGGTCTAGTTCTGTTGCTCATGTGTCCATTGTAGGTTCTTTAGGCTGTGCACGGAAGCCAGCATGGGCACCCTGACCAGTCTGCAGCTACGCACACTGATAAAAAACAAACTGCCATGCCCATTTTTTCTGCTTTCAAGACATCGACTTCATTGACAATATATTCACTTGTTACCCAATATATCCCAATGACTTTCAGATGTCATTATAATAAGACAATCAATGTTATTCACTTTACCTGTCAGTATCCTTAATGTTATGGCTGATCAGTATATATGCCACAGATTTGTGGAGAGCTACCTAACCAGGGCTATTGTACCCATTTATAATTTAACTCACCAGCTCTAATTAAAAAAATCACTTGTGAACCTACAATGAACAACCTTGGTCAGGAAGTGGTTGTGTCAAAAGAAAACGAATTGGTATAATCTCCAGATACATCAATATAAGTGCACAAATTATGTTTTTAAAATTGTTAAAGGGGTTGTATGGGTTTGTTTTAAAAAAATAACAAACATGTTATACTTAATTCCACTGTGTAGCTCATTTTGCACAGAGTGGTCCCGATCCACGTCTTCTGGGGTCCCTCGGCGGCTGTCTCGCCTCCTCTCCGCTTCTGGTAACCCCCCTGGGAAGCGCTCTCCCAAGGGGGTTACCTTGCGGGTGCGCTCCCGAGTCCTGTATCCCGCGTCCATAGCAGCCGACTACAGCACTCGGCCACGCCCCCCGGCCCTCGCGTCAATGGAGTTGATTGACAGCAGTGCGAGCCAATGGCTGCGCTGCTATCAATCTATCCAATGAAGAGCGGGCCGAGAAGAGCCAAGAAGCAAGCGCGTTCTCGATGCAGGACTTTCAAGGGCTCAGTTATTTTTTTTCACCTTAATGGAAAATGACAGGTGGGCCACATCACTTAGTGGCTCCTACTGGGGCACTGCTACATAAACATTAACAGTAATCTAATTAAACAGTAAGCTAACTAGTCAGCTAGACAAGCATAGGTGACTCAGTGCCCACCCAAACCATTCAGCACCTACTCCCCAGTAAGAAGACCTAGGTCTGTCCATAGCTACAGGATTAGCAGACAGACAGAAACAGGTCACTAAATTAACAATGGAAATTTACACCTAGGAGGCACACAAGAAGAAAGGATACCATGTGAGAAAAACACCTTTGTAAATAGATAATAGCAGGAGACCCCAGCATCAGGTTGTTTTGAGCTGGTTATATTGACATCTCCTCTGTATCTAGGAGGGGGGGTTAAAGCAGTCAATGCTGATTTGGGCATAGCGGCTAGAAATCTGTATCCGGGTCTTTCAGTGCTCAGAGTCTGTGTGTTTCGGGGAGACATGAACTTGAATCCGAAGTAAAACTACCCCAGAGATCCACCAGGCACACACCTTCCAAAGAATAGAGCTCCCTCAAAAGCCAGGACCCATAGTCAGTAGGCAAGAGGCCATAGGCGTGCGCACAGGGTGTGCCAAGTGTGTCCAGGTACACCCTAATCACCCTGTGCTGCACAGATTCCTCCTGCTGCTTGGCTGCAGAGAAAGGAACTCAAAAGTGAGATATAAGGGGTCTGTTTAGGCCCTTGATATCTCACTAAAGCCTCCCAATGGTGTTCTTAAAAAATTGTAAAAAGAAAATAATAAAAAAATTATTGTAAAAAAAAATTGTAAAAAAAAAAAAAAATTGTAAAAAGAAATAATAAAATAAAAAGAAACTACTGACAACAGTCCCTGCCCACTGACACCATCTACTGACACTGTTCATTGCCCTATATATTTATATATATATATATATATATATATATATATATATACACAAATGTTTGTTTGAGCTTTGGGATGCACACCCTAATGTAATAGGCTGCGCACGCCTATGCAAGAGGCCAACCTGTAGTCCCCTCCAAAAGCCCCTGTCCTGGTTGGGTATATCACAACTTTGTTTACAGCTTCCTCTCCTGCAAGTGCTCCAACGCATACCACAGGTCCCAGCAAGTCTCTGTGTGACTGTATACTTAACTGTGTCCCCCTCAGGGTACAGACATCTTCCCTTTATAGAACACGGGAGGGAGGCTGGAACCCAGAGAAACCCCTTTAACACATTTGGAAAAAATTCCCCCTGACCTAGGCAGCCAGTTGCTAACTAAATATATAGTAGGCTACCTGCCTACAAGTGTATACTTAAAAGGGCTTAGAGCAGTCTGCATTTGCCAGGAGGGGAGCAGTTGTTAGACTTTCTTAAAGGCGCCGGAAAAGACTGTTTCAGCACCATTCTATTGAGTTTGTATGAAAGCTTGCTTTTGTGTTGAGTGGAATGTCCACAAAGTATTTGTGTAATGGGTGCAGAAATGTGGGCGAATTGAGGGATAAACTGCTGATAATACTCCACTAGCCCTAATAAGGAGCGGAGTGACTGTTTGTGGAACTGGTCAATCTTTCACAGCCTGAAATTTGGTTCTGGGTTAAGTCTGTACTTTGCCAGTCGGGTGAAGACTTGATCTAGGTGTTGAATATGATCCTTAAAGCTCCTGGAGAAAATAATGATGTTATCTAGATCTTTAAGGACTGTGTAGGAGTTTAAGTAGTAGTAAACCCAATATTTTGAATATATTGCAAACTAACCCAATATACTGCCACTTACCATCCATTAGATGCGGTGGCTAAATCAGTATTCTTTTCTTTGGCCTTGTACACACGCCCGGGTTTCTCAGCAAAAACCAGCAAGAAAACTGCTTCTTGCCGAGATTCCCGTTCGTGTGTACGAGGCATTCAGGTTTCTCGTCTGGAAATCTGGCCAGAATCCCGATGAGAAAACAAGAGAACCTGCTCTCTTTTTTCTCATCGAAATTCTTGTCGGCCTGTTTCCCGACGAAAAAAAACCCGAGAGTGTGCATACTTACCTGTTGCCGTGGAAACCCACGCATGCTCAAAATGACTTTGATGCATGCGTGGTAGCTTCCATGGCATAGGTAGGGTAAAGCAAGATGGCGGCGACGGCATCGAATGTGACGAGCGCATGCTCGTCATACGCGATGACGTCACCGCGTTCTTTCCTTTCAAGTGAACCGCGGTTCTTTTGAAATGAAAGTCAGCACACTCCGGCGGCAAGAGTTTCTTGCCAAGAATTTTGTCAGGGAAAACTACGTGTTTTTGCTGACGAGATTCTCAGACGTGTGTACGATCCCTATGTTTTTACCTTGTGATCTGATCAGTATACTGGCAAGCTCACCCAGCAGGATCAAGTCATAGGCAACAGGGCTCCTTCCAGACAAGCTCACCCAGCAGGATCAAGTCATAGGCAACAGGGCTCCTTCCAGCTTCAAGCTCCTCGAAGCTTTGATAGCTCAACAGCCATTCCCCCCAGCCTCTCTGACCAGGTGCCTAATAAGCAGGCATGAAAGGGAAGTACTTGCCCTGTTTTATTAACCCTTCCCAGGCTGACTCTCTACACTATCTATCTATCTATCTATCTATCTATCTATCTATCTATCTTGGCTAAGAATGGAAAGTCAGAGAAACACTGTCTGCAGTTGCTCTCTGTAGCTGCTGCCCTGCAGTGCTTAACTGATTAACAACAATATCAGCAAGAGGAAGGAGCTGCTGAGTCAGAGGAGTTCAATACACTGTTAGACAGCACTGCACTGTGAAAACTGTAGTCCAAGGGGAAAGAGACTCTACTTTAATCAAGAGATTATGAACTCCATTTCCCAGTGAGAGGGAGGAGGGAAAAGTCTGCATTTCCTCAGGCTGTACAGGACACTGCTTTTTTTGCCGTAAGAGAGCCCCTTACTTGTTGGGGGCCTGAGCGAAATTCGGAGTGTTGAGTTTGGAAGTGCCCACAGCCAGAGTCACCTGGATGCAGAGAAGAGAGTGGATTAATCACTGTGTGTTGATCGGATGGTGAGCTGCAATATCGATGGAACTAGTAAGCTGCTGCTGTGAGGATTTGCTATTTGCTGCAAGAGAGACTAAGCCCTTTAAGAACTGACCATACAGCCATATAGTAGCCTTATTGCTGCCTGCTGGCTTGACATAAATTATTTTCATGTGCACCAAAGGTACAACTGGGGCCCAATGCTGGATGGCTGAAGAGTTAGGACTAAATACTAATCCTTTTCAACTGCTACACAGAGACCATCACCTATTGCTTATGCTAAGAGTTACCGCTCAGGGGACATTGCACCATATCCTAGCCATTCTCCTAGAATGCATTCTAGATTAATTATAAGATTGTTATTCACATTTCAGGTAATGGAACAAAACTCTATTCTAAATTTTACTTTGGTAAAGCGATTACGTTGACTAGCTGACTGTGCCTGTATCTACCTACTGTATGCTCATTTATGTTCCTTCCACCATTTACTGTAACCCATACCAATACATTTAGTTAATTTACCACTAAACAGTCTTGTGTCTATTTCCTGATACTAATTCACAGTCGAGTTAAAGGTATTCACACTTGTGTTCCTATAAGAGCCTGCAGTAACTGTGACTCAACCAAGTGTACCAGATGGGCTGAGGTTGTTTTTTGGAGTCAAGGTGCAGAACAGGGAACCCAAATTACCAAGTGGCTCTTTCAGGGGTAGCGCTAGACACCTATTTTGTATATCTTTGTCTTTTAGATTTCAGTCCTAATGTTATACATTTTAATATTGGCAAAAGAATTTGTGTTTTCCTAAAACTAATACATCCAGGGGTTGCTACTAGCATTGTTATTCCAAACTGGTGTTGTGATAACGCTTTATTAAAACACGTTTTTATTTATTTTCCCATAGTTTGTCTTGTTTGCAATTCAGACATTATCTTCCATTGCAGGAGGGATCAGAGGAGATGTTCTAATTGACATTGGCACTGGACCCACCATCTACACACTTCTATCTGCCTGTGAATCTTTTCCATACATTATAGCCTCAGATTTTACAGACCAGAACCGAAACGAGCTTAAGAAGTGGCTGAAAAATGACCCAGAGGCTTTTGATTGGTCAGAAATTGTGAAGACTGTCTGTGAGATTGAAGGAAAGAGGTATGTAATGTTATCCTAACAATAGCTTTTGTACAATAATGTAAAAACAAAATGCAATAACAGCCGGTTCACACTGGGACAGTACGACTTGCCGAGAGACATGGCAAGGCGATTTGCACACGACTTCAGAGGCGACTTGCAAAATGACTTCTGTATTGAACTCAATCCAAGTTGCCCTGAAGTCGTCCCAAAGTAGTACAGGAACCTTTTTCTAAGTCGGAGCGACTTGAGTCGCTCCTATTAGAACGGTTCCATAGTACAGAACGGAGCGCGACTTATCAGGCGGCTAAGTCACCTGACGAGTCGCCCCTGTGTGAACCGGCTCTAAGTCTACCCCATGGAACTTGTTGACTATTTCAACATATATTTACAGACAAAAATGTGATTTTCATTTAAACAGTGACTACTGATAAATGTAATACACTTGAATAAAAAAAGTAAAAAAATTGCATAGTCAATATTTTATTAACAAGAATATCAATTGATTGTGTAAGTATACCCTTGACAACAAAAACTGGTATTGCCCTCTGTAGCATAAATTATATTCTGTATAACTGCCCGCCAGTCTCTGACATCCACTGACCTTTTTTCCCATACACAATTCTTTCAGTTGCAAGCCGTTTGTGGGTTTTCTTGTATGAACTACCCATTGGAAAATCCCCCTACAAAATTTCAATGGAAATCAAATCAGGGCTTTGACTAGGGCAGTCCATAACCCTCTTATTTTTTAACCATTTCCTGATAAATTTCCTTGTGTGCTTCAGATCATTATTGTGTTGAAAGACTAGTTCTTAGTTCAATATCTACTTTTAGACAGCTCGCGAACACCCGTTCATCACAACGCGATGATGTCAGCACGCAACTTCTCCCGACGTGCGTTTCATCACAATCTGATGTCGTCCTGGTGCCCCATACTACAAACTGTTAACCACTTAGCTATAATGTGGCAGTGTGGCTCTATTGCACGGAGCGGAGAGGGAGCTGATGCACGTGGCTGGAGGCCACAATGTCTGTCGTCCACCCGCGATCGCTCCACAGAGATGCAGAACAGGGATCTGCTTATGTAAACAAAGCAGATCCCCATTCTGAAAGGGGAGTACAGACGACAGATTGTCTGTTCCTAGTAATCAGGAAAAGTGATCTCTGTGTACTCCCTGTCAGTCCATCCCCCACACTTTTAGAAAGCACCTCCCTAGGACACACTTAACCCTTTGATTGCCCTGGTGTTAACCTCTTCCCTGCAAGTGTCATTTATACAGTAATCAGTGCATTTTTTTTTAGCACTGATCACTGTATCGGTATCACTGGTCCCCAAAAAATGTCACTTAGGGTAAGATGTGTCCATCGCAATGTTGCAGTCCCACTAAAAATCACTGATTGTCACCATTACCAGTAAAAAGTACAAAATATTGCGTTTTTTTTTCTAAATTTTCGGTCATTTTTTGAAAACTCAAAAGATAAAAACTGCAGAGGTGATCAAATACCACCAAAAGAAAGCTCTATTTGTGGGGAAAAAAAGACATCCTTTTAATTTGGGTACAACGTTGCACGCCCAGGCAATCGTTGGTTAAAGTAACGCAATGCCGTATCGCAAAAAATGCCTGGTCATTAAGGGGGTAAATCCTTCCGGTCCTTAAGTGATTAATGTTAGGCTGACTAATCTGTAGTTTCCAGGTATATACAGTATCTTGGCCCTCTTTCAAATATTGGTACCACATTCACTTTTTGACAATCAGTTGATACCTGTGATGGAAGTGTGGGTGGGACAGGACACACACGGAGAGCAAGAGTTTTTACTGTAAGATTAAAAGCTAGCAAAAGAGACAGGGCAGATGAGCATGGTGGCTGCAGAGTCCATAGCACAAGGGACAAGTCCTTAGCACAGGATGACATTCTGGGCACACAGCAGGGGTGGATAGTGGTTCACCACAACACGGATTAAGTCCTTGGCACAGGGCAACACTCCATGCACACAGCAGGGGCAGATAGTGGTTGAGTACGACAGGGATTAAGCCTTTGGCACAAGGCAACACTTTGGGCACACAGCAAGAGTGGATAGTGGTTCAGCACAACATGGATTAAGTCCTTGGCACAAGGTAACACTCCAGGCACACAGCATGGGCATAAAATGGTTGAATACAACAGGGATTAAGCCCTTGACACAGGGCAACACTCAGGGCACACAGCAGGGGTGAATAGTAGTTCAGCACAACAGGGATTAAGTCCTTGGCACAGGGAAATATTTCAGGCACACAGCTAATCTGCTCACAGGATGGCACATGGTATGGCTTGCAGGTAAAGGGTTATTTCGCTCACAGGATGGCACACAGTAGGGCTGGCAGACATATGGTTTTTACGCTCAACAGGATGGCACATGGCAGGGCTGGCAGGCAAAGGGTCATTCCGCTCACAGGATGTCAAACAGCAGGTCTGGCAGGCAAAGGGTTAATCTGCTCACGGGATGGCGCAGGGCTGGCAGGAAAAGGGTTAATCTGCTCACATGATGGCATATGGCAGGGCTGGCAGGCACAGGGTTAATCTTCTTATGGGGCTGGGTGCACAGCAGGGATGGCAGGCTTGCTAGATTTGGGTAGTGAGAGCAAGGGGGGAGGTCTCTGGGCTCTTGCTCATGAGGTTCCAATTATTGGTACCTAATCTGGAACCCTGGATTTAAATTTTATGGATATGAAGTGATGATAATTGTAAAAGTGTAAAACTGGATCATACATACAGTATTGCCGCCATCTGCAGACACTATTTCAATTAAAATCTAATGTTTACCGGTTCAAATACGTAGAAAAAGTCAACAATTTCCATGGGGGTTACTTACTTTTTTCTTTTTCAAACAAGCAAGACGCCGCTCCAGGTGAGCAATCTCTACAGTCCAGATGCGCTGGGTGCAATCCACGGCTCACCACCGATGATCAACCCTCCTGGGTTTCGGACACTCTGTCTTTGTTGGCTGTCATTTGCTATTTTAGGAATAAAATCGTTTGATCGTTCCTGTAGTGTGCAGCCATTTTTTTCTTCCTACTTTTTTCACATGATTGTATATATAGCCTAGTGTCTTAAAGATCCAGTTCAGTGATATCCTCCCTAACAGAGGAACAACCACTTGCAATTTATGAAGTCCCCCCTTTTACACTTTATCAGTCCTAAAAACCTTAAAGTGGGTCTTTTTTGACACACCTTGTGAACTGACCAGCCATCAGGGTTTAGGTGATTATGTTGTCTCTAAAACAAAATCTCAGTTCAGGAAGTAGATGGAGACCCTGACTGATAGCTGAACAAAGATGATTTCATCCTTCTGGTGACCAAAACAGATGAAGGCATTGTCAGGGGGAATACTGTGGTCTCTTTAAGGTGATAAATACCTGGAAGAGCTACACTGACATGTAATTTAGTATGCTGTAATCCAGGTCCAGTATGAAAAAGTAATTGAACGATTCATCTAGTTTACTATTTCATGTTTAAAGCAGGGACAAGTGGGAAGAAAAGCAGAACAAGCTGCGGTCCATAATACAGAAGGTTCTGAAGTGTGATGTGACCAGGAGTAATCCACTGGATCCCGTAGAGGTCCCCGCTGCAGACTGCCTGATCACCTCTTTTTGCTTGGAGACCGCTTGTAAAGACCTGGAGTCTTATCGCTGCTCTATTCAGAATATCACAAGACTGCTTAGACCAGGAGGACACCTGGTTCTTATCGGAGCCCTGGGGAACACCTACTACATGGTACAGCAGAAGGCTTTCTCATGTCTTTCACTAGATGAAGATGCTGTGAGGGGTGCGATCACCCAGGCTGGGTACACAATACAAAGCATGGAAATATTGCCAATCCCAGAGAAAACAGCTCACGTTGACACTGCTGACAGCTTGGCCAACTTTTTCCTTGTGGCGAAAAAGGAGACAGAGAATTTAACCTACTGATTTTCGGAAATTTAACAAATCACTGGGGCTGTACCATAAGTAATGCAAAAGTAAGCATGACTTTTTTATTAAAGCGGAGTTCCTCCAATATAAAAGTCAGCAGCTACAAAAAGTGTTTCAAAAAGTTATTAATCAGACACTCACCTGTCCCAGATTCCACCGATGCGGGCGTACGAAGCCCCGCTCGTCTCCCCCTCCTCTCTGCGGCCCCGGCATCTAGAATGTTGGTGCCCCGCTGTGGCTTCACAGCCGGGCACACACTGCGCATGCGCCAGCCACGCTGCTCGCCGTGATTGGCTGGGCAATCATCTGGGACCTGTGACATGTCCCAGATGATTGCCGAGAGGGAGGGAAAGTGGGAGCTGGAACCCTCTAAAAAGAGAGTTTACGCTCCCCCCCCAAAAAAAGGACATGTGACATATCAGGGGGTCACCAACCCTTAAAGCGGAAGTTCCATTTTTGGGTGGAACTTTGCTTTAACTTACATTGGTCATTCAAATTTCACTTGTTGGTAGACAAACTCTATACAAATGTACTACTCAACATAGTCTAAATCACAAGCGATGCATTTGTGCCATTGTTAAACTCGTCTCTCAAATTCAGATTGATATTCTGGAAGTGTTTGAAGGCAAGTAAAAGACACTATTTTGCCAGTCTGGTGACAGGGGGTGAAATATGGGTGTATCTTTATTATCCAGAAACTAAGAATGAATCCTTGAAATTAAGTCACACATCCTCCCCAAGGCCTAAGAGTTTCAAGAGCCAGTAATCAGCACAGAAAATCGTTGTGACTGTTTTTGTGATGAAAAGGATATCATTCTGGAATATTTTCTGAAATGTGGCGGTTCTGTGACCAGTGAGTGGCACATTAAGACACTTAGCCCTGATTCACACTGGGCTGCGGGAGTGAAGCCATGCAAGTTCAGCTGAACTCGCACGGCTTCACTCCCGCTGGCAGTCCCGATTTCGGCCGCGATTTGAGAGACATCTGTGCAGATGTCAATGTAAATCGCGGCCCGAAATCACAAAAAGTAGTTCAGGAACTACTTTTTGAAATCGGTGCAGCGCCGCAGATGCGGCGTCGCACCGATTAGGACGGTGTCATTGCCGACAAATGCCGTCGATTTGAGATGCGATTTCACATGTGAAATCGCATCTCAAATCAAAGCAAATCGTACCCAGTGTGAAACTGGGCTCAAAGTGTTACTAAACCCACAACAGTAAAATCAGTCTTTGTATGCAGTAAAGTATACTTCTTATACTCATTGTGGAACCTAAGGGATTAATCCTCCACATTGTGTTAAAAGGCGGTTTGTTCATGTCTCCTCTGATCTCCCCCTTCTTCCACTGCCCCAATCCATCTCTTAATAAAACAGGGTCTTGGGGGCACTCTGCACATGCTCAGTTTGGTGTGTATTGCTAGTGGGTTTTTTTTCTTGGAAGGATGCATGTGGTCAGCACAGGGCCAATCGGCACCATCCAGACAGATGGTCAGGAGTCCTGCAGCCTCATAGGACAGTCAGAGAAGAATGAAAACGCCTTCTACAAGCTTTAACTAGACACTCATAGAAGTCACAAGACTGCTCTAACTGCTGATGAGAAAAGGTATATCAGTTTATATTTACTAAAAAAATTGCATTCTCATGTTCAGTATACTGTGAGAGACCAGATATAATGAATGCAGGGTCCTGAGTTTAGTAACACTTTAAGAAGTGTAGCGAAGCCATTAGGAGGAAGAGACTAAACAAGAATCTAAAAATGATCCATCTACAGTTCTACACAAATGGAAATGCACAAGCCCATACATCTCTGGCAATAAATAAGCCAGTCAGTAAATTTGGCCAGCCAGTGGTCCCCCATCCATCGTACAGCCCATATTAAGTACTATCCAACTTCCATTTGCTTGGTCCAATGATGGTCAGTCTTTGTGGACATTGGTTTAATGACACATGCAAGGTAGAAGTGGCTATGAAGAAGTTGGTACAACAGTGCACACCCAAATACTTTCAAAAATAATTCAAGAGTTGGTTTCAAATGCATTGCTTGTGATAGAAACTACCGTATTTTCCGGCGTATAAGACGACTTTCTGGATGCAAAAAAATGCATCCAAAGTCGGGGGTCGTCTTATACGCCGGGTACAGTCTCAGTACTCACTTTTTTTCCCCAGCGCTGACAGTGTCCCATGCTGCGATCGCGAAGGATTTCAAAGCCGCGCCTTCACTGCAGAGTGTTCTGTGATAGGATGAACAAAAATCTTCCCAGCAGCGCCTCTGTTCTTTGTTCCTCCTATCACAGATGCCTTCTCATCCTCGGACGAGATGAGAAGACGTCCGTGATAGGCGGGAAACATAACAGAGGCGCTGCTGGGAAGATTTTTGTTCATCCTATCACAGAACACTCTGCAGTGAAGGCGCGGCTTTGAAATCCTTCACGATCGCGATCGCAGCATGGGACACTGTCAGCGTTGGGGGAAAAAGTGAGTGTTATTGCACTGGGGGGGCAACAAGTTCAGGCACAGTGGGGGCAAGTGATGGCACAATGGCAATGTGAGGGGCAAGTGATGGCAATGTGGGGGCATGTAATGGCACAATGACAATGTGGGGGCATGTAATGGCACAATGGCACAGTCTGGGCATGTAATGTAATGGCACAGTCTGGGCATGTAATGTAATGGCACAGTGAGTAATGTAATGGCACAGTCTGGGCATGTAATGTAATGGCACAGTGAGTAATGTAATGTAATGGCACAGTGAGATTTGAAAAAGCCTGTTTCTGTCAGCGGTTCTGGCTACCCCTCAGCTTCCAGAAAGACAGTGAGAAGGGGGTAGTCTTATACAGTGAGTATATCCCAAAATCAAATTTTTTCCTGGAAAATTAGGGGGTCGTCTTATACGCCGGAAAATACGGTATGTTGAATAGCTTTGCATAGAGAAAGAGCATACCAACTTGTGAAATTTGAATGACCTATGAAAGTTAACAAAAACGTTATGCCCAGTTTTGAATTTTGTTTCGGTACAGCCCTTGTATTTGATTCCTGTCAGCTGGCCATATACTAAGGATATAATATAATATGATTTGTTCTACATTATTAAATAAAAATCACAATTGCTAAAATATTCACCATGTTACCTGTAATCTAAAGTATGAAATCTATCTCTCAATGTCTGCTATTGTTTATCTATCTATCGATCTGTCTATCTTTGTCTCCCAGAATCCAGTCTCATGATGTCACAAATCTCAATATTATCAACAAGTTTTCATAAAGCTAATATATCCACAGACATGATGTTATTTTTGCCTGCGGAAACATATGTAATGTCATTTAATTATTACCCTTTAAACCACTCCAAATGCCATCTGACCATGCCCACTGTTTGCTGTGACCCACACAGAATTGCTTTTTGCTTTTCTTTATTGTGTCCCATTGTCCCTCCTGTCTTTTATAATCTTTTATAGTCCTAGTAAACCTCAACTCACACAATATAAAAAATTGTGTGCAACTACTGTACATTTAAATGACAAAAATAGTTATATTTACACATTTTTAGTATTTTTGATTACATACTGTATCTTAAGTTTAGTTAGTAGAAGGGCAACAGAGTCTTGCAGGACTGTTGACTTAGCATCCAAAAATGCAATTTCAAGGTTTCATCACTTCTATGTTCTGTGAAGTAAACAAATAGTTCTACCAACATAAACATGGGCAAGCAAGACAATAGACAACAAAAGGAGTTCAGCAAGAAATAAAGTGGTTTTTATTAGAACAAATCAAACGAGAAGGTTGTTAAAGGGAAGCGTACTGGTAGACCAAGGAAGACAGTATGCCTTAAAAACAGAAAATTCACAACAAAATAAATGAGGAACAAATGGTCAAAAACTGAAGTCAATGTCTGTGACCGATCTGTAATGCCACGTACACACAAAAAATGCAATTTTTTAAATTGGTCGTGTGTAGGCTCCAGAGCATTTTTCTCGACTAGAAAAATGGGCATTAAAAATTTAGAACCTGCTCTATTTTTTCTCGTTGTTTTTCACGTCGTCGTTTTTCACGTCGTCGTTTTTCTCGTCGTGAAAAACGGTCGTGTGTACGCTTTAACGACAGGGAACAAAGGCGGATGCTCAGAAGCAAGTTATGAGAAGGGAAATTTGCATAATCAGCCGCCCCTTTTATAGTGCCGTCGTACATGTTGTACATCACCATGCTTTGCTCGACCATTTTTTATCACGATCGTGTGTATGCAAGGCAGGCTTGAGAGAAATCACGTCGAGAAAAACATCGTTTTTTTCCATGATATGAAAAACGGTCGTGTGTACGCGGCATAAGACGTTGGCTAAAGGATATGGGATTTACATGCAGAAAAGCCAAAAAAGACAAACATGGATTAAAATAATTTTTTTAATAAAAGACAATATTTACATCTACATACGATATTGTGTGTTCGATACGGTGCCTAAAAAGTCCAATTTTCTGTGGTCTTTATTTTGTTCTGTATCACTAACACCTAAAACAGAAAAAAACAAGTTTACAGTGGGCTAAAGAAAAACAATCACGGACTGTGGATGACTCGATAAAAGTGATATTCAATGATGAATTACGAATCTTCAATGGGCAGGGTGATGATACTTTTGTTTGGTGCTGTTCCTATGAAATTTATAAAGACGACCGTCTGAAGAAAACATGCACATTTTCACAATCATTGATGATATGGGGTTGCATGTCAGGTAAAGGTACGGGCGAGATGACAGTCAATAAATCTTCAATAAATGCACAAGTTTATATTGAGATTTTAGCCACTTTTCTTATTCCATCAATTGAAAGGATGTTTGGTGATGATGACATCATTTTTCAGGATGTTTGTTTTAGAACTGCAAAGTACATGGTGATTCCATAATATTTTCTTCAGAATTGTGTGATGCCATATTTTTTCCTCTGCTTGATCTGCAAAAACAGTTGCAACTAACTACAGTTTTCTTTTCTTTTTCCTTTTTTTAACTGTTTCCTAAAGCCAAAAGGTTGGAATGTTAAATGAAAATAGTTTTAAGGTATGTCTGTAATTATTATTTTTTTTTTTTTACACAATTAAATAATTGAATGAACATTTCCCAAGAGAGATTCCATACTTTTTGCCAGGGGTTGTATTAGTTCCAAATCAAGTAAGTTAAGTTTGTTTTTGTCAATCACTGAAGTAAAATGAATACCAAATCGATTATTATTACAATATCTCACAAAATCAGCTACCATACCCTTGTTGACACCATCAGTATGGTGGTTGCTGGATTGGACAGCATGGCCTGGGAGAAGGAGGATGCTAGGAAGCTGCACTGCAATTGGTAGCACTGACAGCAAGAGACTTTAGCGCCATCCCAGTGATGAGGGCAGCGGAAAGAGGGCAGCCTCAGATCCTGGTAATTGTCCCTTAATCTGATACCAACTGCTGGAAGGCCCCAAGCTCATAGACAAAGTCAATGCAGAGGCCAAACTGGAGGGCAATAATGAGAGACAACTGTGACATTGGGGGTGGCAGGGATGCCTTAGGATTAGAGACATATCCATCAGTAGTTTTTGGACAATTCTAACATACAGTAGTCCCAACATATCGCTTTCTGTTCTCTGTAGCCCAGAAAACCTTGTGCAAGTACTATACATATTACTAACACATGGGAATAATTACGATATAGTAAAAATGCCCACTCAGACCAAAGCAATTAGAAAATGCAGTTGCTGTAACTTGATAATGGCCATAAGTTGTGCAGCAGTTTGCCTCTCTGACCAGCCTCTGACATCTGCCTAGCTCCAGGGCACCCTGGGAATGATGATTGCTCTACTTTGCTCTTCTTTTGTAAGCTTGGAGGAATGCAAGGTACCATGGGAAAGACCATCTAATTTTACCATTGTATCTTTTAAAAAAAAGTTTTAAAACTTAGCAAAATGTATCTTCAGCAAATTGTTCTAAACTGGGTCATATTCCAGATCTGGTAAATCAATCCACACATATACGAGGTGTGTCTATTAAATAACAAGACTGATTAAATAACTCACCTTTATTTATATGTATTACAAATCCCCTTCAATATATTCCCCATTTGCACTAATACATTGCTGCAGTCTTGTTTTCCACTGGTCGAAGGCATGGAGAATATCAATTTCTGTGAGCTGTTTCAACACATCCGCCGCTTTTTATTTACAGGATAAACTGACTCAAAACGTTTCCCTTTAACCTTCAGCCCTGGAAGGATTTACCCCCTTCCTGACCAGAGCATTTTTTGGGATTCGGCACTGCGTCGCTTTAGCTGAGAATTGCTTGGTGGTGTGACGTTGTACCCAAACAAAATTTACGTCCTTTTTTCCCCACAAATAGAGATTTCTTTTGGTGATAATTGATCACCCCTGTCTCTTTTGCCAGCTTTTAATCTTGCAATAAAAACTCTTGCTCTCCGTGTGTGTCCTGTCCCACCCACACTTCCAGCACAGGTATCAACTGATTGGCGAAAAGTGAATGTGTTACCAATATTTGAAAGAGGGCCAAAATACTGTATATACCTGGAAACTACAGATTAGTCAGCCTAACATTAACCACTTAAGAGTGAGTGAGTAACTTGTAAACCTGTATAGCGCTACAAATGCAAACTAAATCGCCTCAAGGTGCTTTTTGCATCCAGTGTCGTCCTGATCCTTTTAGAAGAGGTTTTTTCCTAAAAGCCCGATGGTTTTCTTCCATGCGGATGGTCGTAGGTAGGCATGAGCTTCGTGTTCGAGTCAAACCCATGTTCGACTCGAACATCGTATGTTCGATCGTCGAAAGATGAACGTTATGGGCCGTTCATGCCAAATTCGAGTGACACTTCACTGCCCATAATTCACTGCGGCATTGCTGGCTGATGATTGGCCAAGCATGCACTATGACCCGCATGCTTGGCCAATCACAGCGTGCAAAAAACGGAAAGCCATAATTGGCCAAAGCCAGGGTTGCTTTGGCCAATTATGGCTCAGGGCTTTAGTATACGCCCCACACTATAAAAGGCCGCCTGCAGGGCGGCCTTGTGTAGTGTGTTACGGCGCTGGTTAGAGATCTGTCAGAGAGAGAGAGAGAGTGTCTTTTTTTCTAGGTAGATAGAGCAGGCAGGCTAGTCAGTTAAAGTTACAGTGTGTAGAGCATATATATACATCCCAGGTGTTGTACATATATTTATACACTGTATAGTTTAGCTAGATCAGTTCTTCCTAATTTACTGTCAGGCAGTTGATTGTGCTAGCTGCAGTATTCTCACGTAGTGTATTGCCGTGTGCTCTGTAGTTTGCACCTAAAGCTACTTGGTGTGTACTGCACGTGTGCTCTGTAGTTTGCACATAAAGCTACTTGGTGTGTACTGCACTTGTGCTCTGTAGTTTTCACCTAAACCTACTTGGTGTGTACTGCACTTGTGCTCTGTAGTTTGCACCTAAACCTACTTGGTGTGTACTGCACTTGTGCTCTGTAGTTTGCACCTAAACCTACTTGGTGTGTACTGCACTTGTGCTCTGTAGTTTGCACATAAAGCTACTTGGTGTGTACTGCACTTGTGCTCTGTAGTTTGCACCTAAACCTACTTGGTCAGGCAGTTGATTGTGCTAGCTGCGGTATTCTCACATGGTGTATTGCCCGTGTGCTCTGTAGTTTGCACTTAAAGCTACTTGGTGTGTACTGCACTTGTGCTCTGTAGTTTGCACCTAAACCTACTTGGTGTGTACTGCACGTGTGCTCTGTAGTTTACACATAAAGCTACTTGGTGTGTACTGCATGTGTGCTCTGTAGTTTGCACATAAAGCTACTTGGTGTGTACTGCACTTGTGCTCTGTAGTTTGCACCTAAACCTACTTGGTGTGTACTGCACTTGTGCTCTGTAGTTTGCACATAAAGCTATTGGTGTGTACTGCACTTGTGCTCTGTAATTTGCACCTATACCTACTTGGTGTGTACTGCACTTGTGCTCTGTAGTTTGCACCTAAACCTACTTGGTGTGTACTGCACTTGTGCTCTGTAGTTTGCACGTGTCCTCTGCAGTATGCACCTAAAGCTACATGGTGTGTGTACTGTCTGTGTCTGTGCTATTTTTCTCAATGATTTTCATCCATATTGCAGGGACCAGACATTACATTAAAGCCGCAAGCAGTTTTAAATTACTTTTTTCTTATAGTAATCTCATTTTGTGCAGGCACAGTTCTAAACAATTGCCACTACTATAGACACCCAGCAGGTACGATATTTAAAGGAATTTTTCATTTTTTTTTCACTTTTCATCATTAAAATCGCTGCTCCAGAAAAAACAACCGTTTTTAAAACTTTTTTTTCCATTGATACATGTTCCCTGGGGCAAGACCCAGGTCCCCAAATCCGTTTTCCGACAATAACTTGCATATTAGGCTTTAAAATGAGCACTTTTGAATTAGAACGTTCGAATCTCATTGACGTCAATGGGGTTCTAAATGTTCGCGCAAACGTTCGGTCCGTTCGAAGGTTCTGGTGCGAATCGAACGGGGGGGGGGGGGTGTTCGGCTCATCCCTAGTCGTAGGTAGAGAGTTCCAGAGCCGAGGTCCTTCTCCCTTCGATTTGTAGCGTGATTTGGGGATTTGGAGGAGGTTTTGGTTAGTTGACCAGAGGACGCGATTGGTGATGTACCTTTTTTTTTTCTCGCTTAAGTATTGAGGCACATTTACTTGTGAGCATTTGTGGGTTAGGCAGAGGGTCTTGAATGTGACCCAATCCTTTATGGATAGCCAATGGAGGGTCCTCAGGGCCGTGGTGATTGATTTCCAGGGTTTTTTCCCTGTTACCAGTCTGGCTGCCGAGTTCTGGACAACTTGTAGGCACAAAATCTGGTATTTCGGTAGTCCTTGGTAGAGGGAGTTTGGATAGTCGAGTCGGGAATTGATAAATGTTCCAACCACTATTGCTGTATCCTCTTCCGGGATGAAGGGGGTGAGTCTACGCAGCAGGGGGAGAAAATAGTGAGATCCGCTGACTACTGATCTTATTTGTGCATCCATAGTCATGTCTGAGTCAAAGATGACTCTGAGGCTTTTGACTTTGTTGCTTGGTTAATGGTTTGTCCAAGGATGGTGGGTGGTGTCCATGTGGTCCTAGAGTTAGATTTTTGATTTGCTTGAAGGATTAGAAGTTCTGTTTTGGATCCATTGAGTTTGAGGGAGCTTTCCGTCATCCAATTATCGATCAGAGTGAGGCATTTCCCTAGTTCGTGATATTGGTCTTTTTTGTTGGTGATACGAAAGTAGAGTTGAGTGTCATCAGCATAAGAGTGGTAGTGCAGGTCCTGTTTGCTGATGATTTTAAGGAATGGGCGGAGGTAGATGTTAAAGAGCATGGGCGAAAGGAGTAATCCTTGAGGGACTCGGCATGTAATGGTGCGTGTTTCTGATGTGAAGCCTCCTAGTTTCACGGTCTGCGATTGATTTTCTAGGAAGAATGTGAACCAGGATAGGGCAGAGTCTGAGACTCAGGCTACTTCTTTGAGTCGAGTGAGCAGGGTGTTGTGGTCTACTGTGTCAAAAGCTACACTGAGGTCCAGCAGCACCAGGAGACACGATTCTCCGTCATCTGCTGCTTCGAGGACGTCATCCCATATCTTGAGGAGTGCCGTTTCTGTCCCGTGGCCTGGGCGGAAACCTGATTGTAGCGGGTCTAGTAGTTTGTGGGCGTCCAAATGGGGTTGGACTACTACTGCTTTCTCCATGATCTTGGAGGCTTGTTACCGATCTGCGATGGTTTGGGTCTTTGGGGTCGAGGTTGGGTTTCTTTAGGAGGGGTTTGATTATGCCTTGCTTGAGGGAACTCGGAACAATACCTTCTTTAAACGATTGGTTTGTGATGTGAGTTATGGTGGGGGCTAAGATGTCGGTACATACTTTGAGGAGTTTTGTAGAAATAATGTAATTTGGTGATGTGTTGTCTTGGAGGCTTCTGATGATGTTTTTGGTGGTGTCGATGGTGATTGGGACCAACGAAAAATTTGTCGATCGCAGACTATTTGTATTGATTTCTTCTTCTTGCTTTATCTGAATGGGGTTGGTTGTTTTTTTAGACCGGGATTTTTTTGTGATACAGCACTGTGTTACTTTAACCAACGATTGCACGGACGTTTTTTTATATTTTTTTCAATGGATCAAAAACTTAAGAAAAACGCTGGTGAGCTGCGTTTTTGAGTGTTTATCTGCGTTAATCAGCATTTTTTGATGTTAGAGCGTTTTTACAGCTGAAAAACTCCTCTCAGAACCCACTAGTTTTTTTGTTTTTGTTTTAAAAGCCAAAAAATGCCCCAGCCAAAAAATGCTAATAACAGCCTATGTGTGCATGAATAACATGATGGGGAGTTTATTGACTGTAGAAAAAAATGTCTGAAGCCAAAAACAGCTGCTGTAAAAACGTCCAAAAACGTCCAGGCCTTAAACTTAGCATTTTTTTCGGCACACTACAGAAAACACAACCAAACTAAATGGCGACTCACAATCAACTGAATGCCATTGTTGCTGCTTGTCATGCAGGTTCAAACATGTTCAAGGTCACCCCGCATGCAATTATAACCGATTCTGACTGCTTTGTTTACTAGGTGGGAATGGGATCACAGTCTCGTTATTTAATAGACACGCCTTGTATAGTATAATTGCAAAAAGATGCAACAGAATTGCTTTACTTTAATTTTGTTTTTTGATATAGTAGGAAAGTGTTGAGCCTTAACATTTTTTCGTTGTCTGTTTCCCTATTGGGAGATTTCCCATTACTTCCTGGATAGATTTCTATTCACAGAAGGAGAGATAAAATCTCTTCAGTTGGATCATGTACCAAAATAAAAACCTGACAGAAATTTTAACTCTATCTAAAATAAAAAACACAATTTGTTTCTGTAATTAGGTATATATTACAGGATATCCAGGACTGATCCTTTTTGGAGGCTGTTACTTGATTATACTGTAGATGTGGCACCAGATCTCATGGTCTCTGTGTTCTAAGGCCTAGTACACACGAGAGGATCGATCCGCGGATAAATCCTCTGGCGGATTTTGATCTCATGGTTGTACTAACCATGAGATCAAAATCCCCGCGGAATTCCCTCCGCGGTGACGTGTCGCGCCGTCGCCGCGATGATGACGCGGCGACGTGCGCGACGCTGTAATATAAGGAATTCCACGCATGCGTCGAATCATTACGACGCATGCGAGGGATGTAATCGGACGGATTGATCCGCTGTGTCTGTAAAGACCAGCGGATCAATCCGCTGGACTGGATTCCAGCGGATAGATTTTTTAGCATGCTAAGAAATTTTTATCCGCTGGAAATCCATCGGGCCGAAAAAAATCCGCGGATAAATATCCGCTGGGTTGTACACACCAGGGGATATATCCGCTGAAACCGGTCTGCGGATAAATTTCAGCGGATCGATCCTCTCGTGTGTACGGGGCCTTAGAGTTCTTGCTCAGTGTCACTTTTTGAGAGAGTGCACATGACCTGCATCATGACAATTATTAGGTACTGGTCACTTAAGGGGTTGTGAAGAATTTAAAACATGTAAGTATTAAACAGTTTAGGCTAAGGGCCAGCTGAAGTAAATACGTTAGGTTAACATTGAACAATCGACCTGTTTTTAAAACCATAAAGGACACAATCCCTGGAACTCATAAAGAGTGGTGTAGACAGATTTGGAAAAAGTGTTTCTCATGCAATCTAAAAGTGGTGCAGAATGCACCGAATTCATGTACCTGTCTAGAACTGGTACTTGAATTTGGCTCATGCTGCGTCAATTTTCAGAATGCTTGTGAGACACTTCTGCGAAATCTATCTCTATCAGTTTCTCTCTATGTACACCAAAGGAGAGTTGGTCTTAAGGGCCGTATACATGGACCGAATATCGAACGGAATCGTCCGGTTCTGTAGAAACTGGCTGTTCGGCCAGCTCCTGTCTGAAGAGGCGTGACCGAAAATGGTTTGCTAATCGTCATTCGATCAGTGCTCTCAGCCAATGGCATTGACCTGTGTGTCCTAGCGGCGGTGATGGGCAGTCCCCCTGGTCAGAACACAATAGCTCAGCTCAGCGCTGTACTAACATCAGATATCAACATCCTCCTGAGCTCTTCATTTTTTTTGTTCAGCCTGCTGGGTTGAAGGAAAAGAAAACTAATAGTGTGTACTAGGCTTTAAAGTGTATACAAACCCTTACCTTGTAAAACAACCCATTCAGTTTAAAATGGAAATGAAAGGCAAAAGACTTGTGAATAGATATTAAAAAAACACATTATAAATACACTTTTCCCTTTTTTTTATAAGCGATTATGTTCCCTCTGTTCTCAGCTGAATAAGCACTGTCATTACCAAAAGTGTCGCAAATGCTTTATGAATTTGGCGCAATACATTAACAAGAGGGATTAATGCCATAAAAGTGGCACCCGCAGCTTTATTAAACTCCCTGCAATCTGATTTTTGTGACAATATTTACTCACTGGATAACAGAGACTCAGCTGCAGTGTGAATCTAGTGAGGTCAAAGTGAATGATGCATATACCCTGATGGTGTAGCTAGTTATTGTTTTAATGTATCTATTGACTTAAAATGGATGTAAACCCAATTCATGAAATTTGACCTGGAAACATATATCTGTAGTGTATTCTTATCTCTCTCCAAAGAGACCCGTGTGTTTCTTCTGTCCCGTAGCTCTGTTATCAACCTGATAACTTTTGAGAAGTTCTCAGACATAGGAGATAAAAGCAGCCTGAAGTTTGTGTCGTCAGAGGTTGCTATAAATAGATTAGCAGAGAGCTGTTTGATTCAGAGCAGAGCTCTGCTCATTCCTTCCTTCCTTTGCCAGTGTGGAGTGGGGGTGTGTGCCTTTCCTACAATCAGCTGTCTTGGCTGTATGCCAATAATCCACTCCCAGCGCGGAACAGAAAGAGAAAATCTGTAACACAATGTGCACTTTCTAAAGAATATATAAAGATGAAGACAGCAGATATACATGTAAAACTTATGTAGGGAGATTTGTTTCATCCCTGTGTACCATCTGAGGCTGTTCAATTCACTGGGTATATGTGAGGGTTTACATCCACTTTAAGCCTAGTACACACTGACAGCTCAGAAGGAGCCATGTACTAACTATCTAATGTTAGTACAGGGATCTCCCCTACTGTGCTATTGTGTTCTCACTTGAGTTAGCGCTCTCAGCCAATGGCTGAGAGCACTGATTGGGAGCCGATCGGAAGACCTTTTTTGGTCATGCCTTGTTTTGCCGGCTTCTGTAGGACCAGCTGCAGTACACATGGACTAAATGTCGACCAGTTTCTATTGAACCGGCCTATGCCACCCAACTTTCGGCCGTGTGTACTAGGCGTTACTCTATAATTAGAATGAGCTGTCTATTTAAGGGCACACAAAGATTCTAAAGGTAACTTACACAAAACTAGGAGCATTGTATCTGGGGATTTCCGTATTCTAATGATATCTCATTGACTGATAAACAAAATAGACAATAAAGCAGGAAATAGTGTAAGGGGTTAGCTCAGTAGCGGGGTGTGTGACCCCTTGGATGGGTTCACCACACACTGAATTTATACAGACAGGCAGTCGAAGACGGTTGAAAACAACGATTTTGGTTTATTCTTCCATCTTGCTGGAAACAAGTGCAAGCATCCAAACAGCATAAAAAAAATCAAACATAAAATAAACCCTGGCCACTTTGGGCGTCTACCTTCCACACAGGAACCTATCTATGGAGTCTGGCTCAGCCTAGTGCTGGGCAGACAGTGCTGGTCATACAGCAGAAAAACAACAGCCTTTTGATTTTTATCACACAGAAAAATCAATCCTCTCCTCACCTCCTCAGAAGACTTTCAGTACTGCTCTCCTTACTCACAAAGACTCAGGATGCAGCAAATTAGTGGTAATCCTCTGGACTACTTATAGGGGCCTTAATTGCCTCATTCCAAACAGCTGAAGTCTTCCAACGCCCTTAGACCTTTCCTGGCTACATTTCCAGCCGATGCCTAATAACAATTGGTGTATTGTCTAAACAAGGCAGAAATGTATGTCCCGTCTGTGACAACACCCACAGATTTACCTGACTTCCTGTCACATACCCCCCCCTCTTGTTTCAACCCTAGGGTTGGGACACAGGTTGCCAGGCAGGCATGCACTCGGGACAACCCATCTGCATTCCCCATTTTCCATGTCTACTTCATCTTTTTCCTTCTGTTGCTTATTAAGGGTTTTCTGCTCTGTTCGCAACTCTTGGTTTAGGTTTTCAAGGTCTTCTGTGAGGTTATTCTCTCTAGCCTTACTAGCTTTTAGGGCCTCTTTAAGCTTTAGTTGTAGCTCATTTAAATCTTTAATCTGTGCCTTTAAATCTTTGGTCTATCTGTCAACAATCTGCTGAATGTTTAAATTGTCCTCCTTTTGCGCTGCAGCGGAAATAATCTGCTGTTCAGCATGAGCAGTCATTTCTGCCCGAAGAGCAAGCAGAGCTTTGCTTAAAGCCTTCTGCTGCTTTTCCTTGTTGGATACTTGGTTCTTCAAGCGTTCCCCAAGATTCTTCATTGTTGCAGTTGGAGCTCTGGTGTTTGCCTCTTTTTGGGCTTCAAGTTCAGTATTCAAGTAATTAATTTCCTTTTCCATCTCAGACACCCGTGCTCTTAGTGTCTCAGCTTCACTCTTAAGTTTTTTGATCTCCATAATGTAATTCTCTTCAAGCCTGGCTTTATGGTTTTCCAGTTCACTCATTTTAGCCAGATGCATCTGCGGTGGAATTCTTCAGTTTGCTGGAGAGGGCAGACAGAGAGTTGTCTTGTTCAGCCACTGTCTGCTCCATGTCTGCTAAGCGCAGTAAGTGAGCTGTGGATGGCACTTCCAGAGTGGGTCTCTTCACAAGCTCCAGAGCAGCCTCCTTAAATTTGCTAAGTGAGGCATCTGAATGTACATCCAGCTTCAGATGTAGCGCTTTAAGATCCTCTGCATGCTTTTTTGCACTCTCTTGCTGTTCCTCTCGCACTTTGGCTAAAAGATGTTGATATTTCTTAACAACTTCTTCTTTTTGATTAAGTCGAGCTTGCATATTCTCAATTGTTTGATAAGCAACTTTTAAAGCCTGGCGCATCTCTGAATCCTCTTCTTTTTGGTTAAACTCGGATAGCAGCTTCTCTCTGTCTATGACTGCAGGTATTCGCAATCTCAGTTCATTTATCACTTTGTCACGACTCAAAACATTTTGCTCAGCTGTCCAGAGGAGAGCTCCTTTTTCTTTACGTTTCTCTTGTAACGTTTGGCATATGGTTTTGGTTTCCAGGATGGTGCACACATGCTCTTTTATTTTGTGCAGAAGATAAATGTTAGGGAGGGCTGTTCAGAGCCCCTGTGAGGCATCTGTGCTACTGATGGTCTATTGTGGTTAGGCATCAGCATATGCTTGGCTGAGGGCCTAGAAGTAATCTGCTGAAGGACACTACCTTAGGAAGCTGAACTAGAGGAGGACCCCTTTCCATGAAGCGTGTCACAGGGAAGCTGGTCGGAGAGCTGTCTCTGGACATTGTGATTACCTGCTGCTTTGGGTGTGCTTGTGCTTTGAAAATAAACACCAGAAGTTTCTATGTTGACTGTGACTGCTCTTACAAAGCCTCAGATTAGTCCCCTCTCTTCCTGCAGCATTACTTAAAGTGGCACTAATGCTTTGTGTTTTAAAAAAAAACATGTCATACTTACCTCCACTGTGCAGTTAGATTTGCACAGGGTGGCCCCTATCGTCCTCTTCTTGGGTCCCATGGCGGCTCTCACCGCTCCTCCCTGCAAGAGCTAACCCCCTCTGGGAAGCTCTCTCCCGAGGGGGTTACCTTGCGGGCGCACTCCCGTGTGATACAGTCGGTGGCCATAGCCGCCGAGTGTATGACTCGGCCCCACCCCCTGATGCGCCGTGTCATTGGATTTGATTGACAGCAGCACAAGCAAATGGCTGCTCTGTACCCGCACCAGCATTAACCCCCCTGGCGGTATCCCCGAGTCTGACTCGGGGTGAGATTTTTGGGCTACGATCGGTAACCCAGAGTCAGACTCGGGCTCGCCTCGCTGAATCCACAGGCTTGGTTTACTTACCTTGTCCCAGGATCCAGCGATGCCACCGCGCTGTGTGAGCGAGCGGGTCCTCGCTCGATTCACACAGTGCCTCTGTGTGCCGCCGATCTCCGTTCCCTGCAGCGTTACGACGCACGGGAGCGGAGAACGGCGCCAAATTCTAAAAGGAAAACAAACACAATACATACAGTATACTGTAATCTTACAGATTACAGTACTGTATGTAAAAAATACACACACCCCTTGCCCCTAGTGGTCTGCCCAGTGCCCTACATGTTCTTTTATATAATATAAACTGTTCTTTCTACCTGCAAACTGTAGATTGTCCATAGCAACCAAAAGTGTCCCTTTATGTCAAAAATGGTTTTAGAGCAGCTGGAAAACCGCGATAATAAATTATAATCACTTGCAGAATTGTGCGATAGCGATTTGTGGGGAAATTCGTCATAAAAAAATAAAAGTAATGACAGCGACAATTCTGCAACTGAGCAAATTTCAGTGATTTTGAGTTGATTACATTTTTGAATAATTTTTATTATAATTATATTATTATTTGTTATAATTATTTATAATTATTTATTATATTATAATTTATAATTTTGTTATTAAAAAAATGTCATACCCGGGATGCCTACTAGACTCTTGTTTGGTCAGATTTAAGTGAGTTATTCATAAAAATTACAGGCCTACAGTATAAAACGCCAAATTTCCTTGCAAATAATGGTACCGCTTTCAGCACCTTTTTTCTGAAATAATCATACCGCCAGGGAGGTTAATACCTGCCAGCAGTACCCGCACCAACATTAATACCCACCAGCAGTAAAAAATGAGCTTTGCAGCACAATGGGGCAGCAGTGTTTGAACTGGCTTTCACTCATGTGTATAGAAAATTACATTATAAAAACCATTGACTGATTCACTGTTTTTCAATTTCTTGCTTTTCAAGCTTGTGTTATATTTTCCAAATGTTGTGTTAATGTTTAAACACTGATTTTGTTGGAAGTACCAATAAATATAGCCTTATTGATAATTTGCACTTTTATTCTCGTGCGTGATTGTGTAGACAGGGCCCCAGTGCACTGTATTGCCCGAATGCCTATAATGCTCTTAAGATGGCACTGGATGTGCCGATATTGTGGCACCGGCTATCACGCACCTCATAAACCAATCATTTAAGGAAGGCATGGTGCCGACCCTGCTGAAACAAGGCATAATCAAACCAATTCTAAAAAAAAACACCCTCGACCCCAAAGACCCAAACCATCGTCGACCCATAACAGGCCTAAACATTTTCTCCAAGGTAATGGAGAAAGTAGTTGTACAACAGCTACAACATCATTTAGACACCCACAAACTACTGGATCCACTTCAATCGGGTTTCCGCCCTGGTCACGGGACAGAAACAGCACTTCTCAAAATATGGGATGATGCTCTTGAAGCAGCAGATGAAGGAGAATCTTGTCTTCTGGTACTGTCGGACCTAAGCGCAGCTTTTGATACAGTAGACCACAAATTACTGCTGACGCGCCTTGCTGAAGTAGCTAGAGTGGCAGACTCGGATTTACCCTGGTTCTCCTCCTTTTTGGAAAACCGTATAATAGTGAAATAGTGAATATAGTGAAAATAGGATCTTTCACTTCTGAAAAACGCACGGTGTCATGCGGAGTCCCTCAGGGATCCCCTTTGTCGCCCGTACCATTCAATATCTATCTCCGCCCTCTCCTCGAAATCATCAGTAACCAGAAGTTACTATACCACTCCTACGCGGATGACACCCAGCTCTACTTTCGCATCAGCAACAAAAAGGATCATTATCTCGGACTAGAGAAATGCCTTACTTTGATTGAAAATTGGATGATGGAGAGTTACCTTAAACTCAATGGCTCAAAAACAGAACTTCTTCTGTTGCACGCTAAACGAAAGAGACTTCCCACTACAACATGGGCACCCCTGTCCACTCTGGGACAAACCATTGTCCCAAGCACCAAAGTCAAAAGTCTTGGAGTCACTTTTGACTCCAACATGACAATGGATGCACAAATAAGTTCAGTAGTCAGCGGATCCCACCATCTGCTGCGCCTGCTACGTAGACTCATTCCCTTTATCCCGAAAGCAGACACTGCAGTCGTGGTGAGAACAATAATCAACTCCAGACTCGACTATGCAAACGCCCTTTACATCGGACTCCCCAAGTACCAAATCACTCGTCTACAAGTCGTTCAAAATACAAAAAAAATAATCTGGGAATCAATCTCGCCCTCCCTGAGATCCCTTCACTGTTTGCCAATAAAAGACAGAATTACGTTTAAGACATTTTGTCTGACGTATAAATATGTTCAAGGAAGTGCCCCCCAATATCTATGTGAAAAATTAAAATGTCAAAACCCCAATCGCATTCTCCGCTCCACAAACCAAAAACTACTCCAGATACCCAAGGCCAGATACAAGTCTAAAGGAGAACGCAGGTTTGCAGTCTAAGGACCTAGACTGTGGAACGCTCTACCAACCAGCATCCGAACGGAAGTGAATCACCAGGTCTTCAGGAGAAAACTCAAAACCCATCTATTCTGAAGGCTAAATACAGTGAGGCGATTCAGTGTTGCGCTATATAAGTTTTTCACTCACTCACTCACTCACTGGACTGCACACTAAGCTGAGTAGAAAGAAAAGGGGGTCTGTAGACCCCCAAATGATGACTGTTTAGTTGAAACGTGTAAGGTGGACCCATTCAAACACATCGCTCTTGCACTTTGTGATATGCCTATGATGTTCTTCCAAATGTGAGTGTTCTTTTTTTCATCTTTTTAATAAATACTACCTTATACGGTATCACACTGTGTGAGTTTTTTTCCCCATTACGCATGTTATGTGGTTACCGTATCTCTGGCTCCAACAAGACTACATGTATTTACACTTCCTGGTGTTTACTGGAATTTGCGGTGCCGACTGATATGTGGATTCACGGCCGGACTGGGAATAAAAACCAGCCCTGGAGAAAATTTCATACCAGCCCCACAACATTTTTTTACCAGCGTAACAGCACAGCGTCATTATTTTCTTGTTTAATGAAAGGGAAAACCATACATTTTAAATCACATTTGAAGAGTGTATTATATATAGATAAGACAGATATGAAAGCACAGAGGGCTTTATATCTATAAACGCAAATTCCAGGTAAAAGTGGTCAATCATCATGGGGGACCCCAGGAACTCAGAATGTGGGGGGGGGATCACCTTCCGCAGAAAGAATACGGTAAGGGTAGTGGGTTACTGATATAAGGGGGAAACCTTTATATCAGTGCCCCCTTACATTATCGTATTCACTTCCCCTTTACATCAGTGACCCACCTCAGACTGGCCTAGCGGTGCTGTCACCGACCTCCTCTTAGGTGCACCATGCAGGGCTCAGTCAGTCGGCTCCAGCTTGTTGGCTCTAGTTTTATCCTATATAGTCTCCTCTCCACAGTCCACAGACATCTGACTTCTCCCATGACCCCCATTTCAGCGGTGCTACCACTCTTGACTCCTCTCCAGACTCCCTCAGAGACTGCAGACATGATACAGGAGATGGTCAGAGGCTGCAGACATGATACAAGAGCTCAATGCAGCCTCATCAGTGCCCATCAAATGCAGCCTCACTGTACCCATCAAATGCAGCCTCACTGTGCCCATCATTGCAGCCTCATTGTGCCCATCATTGCAGCTTCACTGTGCCCATCAAATGCAGCCTCACTGTGCCCATAAAATGCAGTCTCACTGTCCCCATTATTGCAGCCCCTCCTGTGGCCCATGTCCCAGTCTGCAGTCCCTGTCTGTGGGAAGGTGTGTTGTTGATGCTCGGTACGGTACCTTCCATGCCAGCCGGATATCCATTATCCATGATAATGCCATCAGCATGCAGGGTCTGTTCTCATCTTGGATGGGGACAGTGCTCCTTCCAGAGGATCTGTTTGTTGTGAGATGGAGTGGTCCCTGGCCACCTGCACCTTCAGCCGTCCTCATTTTCTGCCCCCAGCCAGCCTGTCCTCTGATCCTGGGGAAGTGAGAGCACTGGGTGGGAGCTGGAGAGAAGGGAGAGCGGAGAGCACTGGCGGAGTTCTCCCGGTAGGCCAGTCCGGCCCTGTGTGGATTCAGGACCAGCTGGATACATCTTGCAGACTGATTATATAAGCCTGTTTTGAATTGGGTGGTATAAAACTCACCAAGTCAACGCCATCTGGTAAGCCTCCCCTTACATAGGTGGTGGTGTCTCTATCCTTTCACAGAGAGGGTCACATCCATGTGAGACTCTTAATTTCAACCTTGCAGTTTTTTCTACACTTTTGGACTGTTATTTGTGTGTGGTCACAATAGAGGACTGCTTCGTTCTGGGTTTTTTTTTTTTCACTTTCACTTGGTGTCACTGAAATTAAGATTTCATATATATGTATGTTTACAACATTTGATATGTGTTGTTAACTGACTTTTTCACAAATATAAACGCTACACTTTTTTATATTCACCAGTTTTTACTTTGTCTCAGCTGTTTGTTGGCAGTGTTGGCAGATAATTTTTGTGTTCACTTATTGCACACCGCAGTATATCCCATAGATAATGTTTTGTGGAAATTAACCTGTGAATAATAAAGTTGTGAAGTCTTGGTTGGGTGCACTTTTATGTTTGAGACCCATAGCCCTAGAGAGCTACTTAGGGTTGCCACCTGTACAGGAATGACCCAGACAGTCTGGGTTTTGACAACTGTGCCCGGGTTTGTGTCCTCCTGACACCCAGACACAGCATCATAGGCTCCAGACCAGTCCCAGTGTGGGAAGTACTTGCAGCCCTGGCATCACCAGCACCATGCCTTTCTTTCCACCCCCCCCCCCCCCCACGTTTTCTGAGTCCTGCCAGCAGCACTCCACACCCACTACTGTGGCTTTAGTGATGAGTGCCTCCTCCTTGCTCCCTCCCTCCCTTCCCATCTCCACAATCCACCCCGCCTCTGTGTTAGAATAGATGCTTTCTCTCCAGGCTCTCCCACCATCAGACCCCCCCCCCCCACTTGGGCAATGTGCCAATCAGGCAGGTGAGTCACACTGCACTGTCTGCCTGTGCACTCTCTCTTTCCCACCCAGCCGCCAGGGTCTCTGCCAGAGACAGTGAATGCAGGGTCATTGGACTGGTGTCCATGTAACAAGGGACTCTTTTCCAGGAGAGATCATGGTGTCACAGACTCCACCCCCTAACAGGTTCGCACACACATCTTTGCAGCGGCTCCTAAAAGATAAGGGGGATTTGTCTCACTCTATAGAGGTCTCTATGTTGGGTGGCTGGCACTGTCTGATATTTAAAGGACTCAGCGCTAACAGGGTCTCTAAGGGGGGGGGGGGGTCTATGCTACTAATATAAAGGGACGGGGGGGGGTCTATGCTGCTAATATAAAGGGATGGGGGCCTATGCTGCTAATATAAAGGGACAAGGGGGAGGTCTATGCTGCTAATATAAAGGGATGGGGGCCTATGCTGCTAATGTAAAGGGACAAGGGGGAGGTCTATGCTGCTAATATAAAGGGATGGGGGGGGGGGTCTATGCTGCTAATATAAGGGACGGGGGGGGGGGGGTCTATGCTGCTAATATAAAGGGACAGGGTGGGTCTATGCTGCTAATATAAAGGGACGGAGGGGGTCTATGCTGCTAATATAAAGGGACGGAGGGGGGGGGGGCTATGCTGCTAATATAAACTATACATAGAAAATATATACTGTATGTATAGTTTATAAAAAAATAATAATATGCTGTGTACCGCTAAAGTGTTGGCTCAGTTTGGCTTGAAGAAAAGGTGGCAACCCTAGAGCTCCTGTATATATTTTTAGCACATTATATCTTGTGTTGTCCCGCAGAAGGTATGACCTCCTGTTTGTATGTCATTGGACCATTGGTCTTCATTGTTAATTAGCTGTACCCAATTTCCTATGTATGTTTGACACAAGATATACAGTATGTGCTATTTTTCTTTTTGTCCTCTGCTCTTGCTTCAATAAAAAGTGATAGAGAGAAATTAATTCCTACATTGTCAACTCCCTCTAGTGGCCAAAATTCAGTATGGTTTTCTGAAATTGGCCAGTAGATAGAGCAGATGATCATAAGAATTATTCCAGTTAAGAAATTTTTGGCCAAAATTAGTTGAGAACGCATGTATGTTACATTTATCCATCAAATGTTTTATAAATAGACCATTTACTTTACGGCAAAACAGCCATAGTGTGTAAATGAGACTCTACAAATACAAGAAATTGTTTCTTTGCAAGTATACATTAGTATACTGCCGCCGCCATTCCTGAGGTCTCTCGTCCCATTGGGGAACCCAGAACTGCTGCGACCAGTAGCATCCTGTGCACTGCACAGAGAGAGAGGAACTGACATTGTGTGAGATCAGAAACCAAAAGCAACAACGATTTTGGCACTACCGGTTTCGGTTTGCTGTTTACAAGCTGTTACCGGCTTGCACCAGCACCAGCATCTGGTTTGATCAGAAGCTTTGGAGGGTAGAGGAGACATCTGGGGTCTAATTGACCCCAGATCTCTCCATAAAGGGGAACTGTCATGCCTTTTGTTTAACACTGTTCCTTTAATTTTTTTTATCAACTTTATTGCTAATACAAGTGACGAACAACATCTCTTATAATAGCAATAAAGTTGATCCAAAAAAATAAATAATGGGACAGTGTAAAACAAAAGTTTGAAATAAAATAAATGTAAATTTGTAAAGCACCCCCTGTTCCCCCTTGTTCACGTGCAAACAAATACTAATGCGTTCCTAAGTCCTGCATGCATAAGTAAACGGTGATCACACCACATATGTGAGATATCACCACAAACTTTAGCGTTATGAAAATGCAAGAACAATTTTGGGACTTTAAATGAGGCACAAAGAGGAACCGGATGTAGAAACGATCATTTATTGATCGGCAATAACCATGACATAGTACACTCAAATGGATATTGCAGTAAAGGTTGTCGAATATAATAGAAAAATAAATGAATAAACATAAGTGATACAAAGATATACAATAACATCCCCGTTGTAGCTCCATGTACATCAGGAGCTGATTCGTATGACGTTTCTGTGACGCATCCGCTCCTGAGGAGGTGGTATTATCCATCGAAACGCGTAGAGATTACAAATATGCATACTCTAATGACGCCACCTGTGAGGATACTTATTCCTTTTTATAAAAGAAAGTTTTATACGAATTTGTACATGGAGCTACAACGGGAATGTTATTGTATATCTTTGTATCACTTATGTTTATTTATTTATTTTTCTATTATATTCGAGTTTCTGTAAACATAACCTTTACTGCAATATCCATTTGAGTGTACTATGTCATGGTTATTCCTGATCAATAAATGATCTTTTTTACATCCGGTTCCTCTTTGTGCCTCATATAAAGTCCCAAAATTGTTCTCGCATTCACATTGCTATTAGGGATGGAGGGCCTTTTCCGAGGTGCTTCATTTAACCACTTCCTTACTGGGCACATAAACCCCCTTCCTGCCCAGAGGACTTTTTGCGATTCGGCACTGCGTCGCTTTAACTGACAATTGCACGGTCGTGCGACGTGGCTCCCAAACAAAATTTACGTCCTTTTTTTCCCACAAATAGAGCTTTCTTTTGGTGGTATTTGATCACCTCTGCGGTTTTTATTTTTTGCGCTATAAACAAAAATATAGCTCAATTTTTTTTTTTTATCCTCAGTCTAGGCCGATACGTATTCTACATATTTTTAGTAAAAAAAAAAAATCGCAATAACCGACAAAAGTTATAGCGCCTACAAAATAAGGGACATAATTATTATTTTTTATTATTTTTTTTTTTTACTAGTAATGGTGGCGATCTGCGATTTTTATTGCGACTGCGACATTATGGCGGACACATCGGACACTTTTGACACATTTTTGGCACCATTCACATTTATACTGCGATCAGTGCTATAAATATGCACTAATTACTGTATAAATGTGACTGGCAGGGAAGGGGTTAACACTAGGGGGTGAGGAAGGGGTTAAATGTATTCCCTATATAGTGTTCTAACTGGGGGGGGGAAGGGGGGTGACTGGGGGAGGTGACCGATCTGTGTCTCTATGTACAAGAGACACAGATCGGTCTCCTCTCTCCCTGACAGCACCACTGTCTGCGAGAGCCGGGAATGAGAAATGATCTCATATGTAAACATATGAAATCATCTCTCATTGGCCGCACAGATCGCCTAGCAAACGGCCACTCCGATTGGCTGTTCACGGCGATCTGTGGTTGGCTGTGTCCAAGGGACACGGCCAGCACAGAAGTTCCCCGCTGCACGCTCGGGAGCGCGCGCAGGGAACGCAGAAAGGGGCGGACGTGAAAACACGGCGCCCCAGAGAAGTATAACCACCCTGCGGCCGTATATAGTCGTACGACCGTCGGGAAGTGGTTAAAGTCCCAACCCCCTTGTTTTTCTCAAACTTTAGCGTTAGAGCAATAATTATAGCTCCAGACCTCCCGTGTAACTCTAAACTGGTAGCCTGTAAAGGCCTTTTTAACCACTTCCAGACCTGCGCACGACGATGTACGTCCTATTTTTAAAGATGGATATCTCGGTAACGGCAGCAGCTGCTGTCACAACCGAGGTATCCATTTTTAGTGTGCGCGGTCTGGAATCCGATAATGGCGGTCTCCGCGGCGGATTCACCGCGAGATCGCCGTTATCGGTGGCGGGAGAGGGGCCCCCCCCCTCCCGCCACTCTCCCGTGCCCTCCGCCGCTTACCGGAGCCGTCGGTAGCGGCGGAGGCGATCGGATGCTGTCGGCTGGTGAGCGGGGACGAGACATTTGAAAAAATTACATTTTTTTTTTTTTTTGCATTTAAGCCCAAATATGAGATCTGAGGTCTTTTTGACCCCAGATCTCATATTTAAGAGGACCTGTCATGCTTTTTTCTATTACAAGGGATGTTTACATTCCTTGTAATAGGAATAAAAGTGATCAAATTATTATTATTTTTTTTTTCAGTGTAAAAAATAATAAAAGAAATAAAAATAAATAGGAAAACAAAAAAATTTTTTTTTTAAAGCGCCCCGTCCCGACGAGCTCGCGCGCAGAAGAAAACGCATACGCGAGTAGCGCCCGCATATGAAAACGTGTTCAAATCACACAAGTGAGGTATCGCCGCGATCGTTAGAGCCAGAGCAATAATTATAGCCCTAGAGCTACTCTGTAGCTCAAAAAATGCAGGGGGTTATCCACAAAGCCTTGGCGCAACGTAACTTTTCTGATTTAAGTTACTCCGCCGCAAAATTCCAAAGTTAGGTGCCGATCCACAAAGCACTTACCTGGAATTTTGCGGCGCTGTAACTTAAATCCGTCCGGCGCAAGGCGTTCCTATTCAAATGGGCGAGTCCCATTTAAATTAGGCGCGCTCCCGCGCCGGACGTACTGCGCATGCTCCGTCGGGTAAATTACCCGACGTGCATTGCGCTAACTGACGTCGCTCCGACGTCATTTGCTTAGACGTTACCGTAAATGGCGTCCAGCGCCATTCACGGACGTCTTACGCAAACGACGTAGAATTTAAAATTTGACGCGGGAACGACGGCCATACTTAACATGGCTTAGGACAACTAGGGCTTAGCCCTAGTTTTACGCGGCGGAACTCGACGTAAACGACGTAGATTTAGAGCGTCGGGCCCGTCGGAGCGTTCGTGGATCGCCGTAACTGGTCATTTGCATATTCTACGCCGGCCTCAATGGCCTCGCCACCTAGCGGCCGGCCTAGAATTGCATCCTTAAGATCCGACAGTGTAATTCAATTACACATGTCGGATCTTCGTCCTAACTATGGGAAACTGAGTCTGTGGATCAGTTCCATAGTTAGGACCAGGGATACGATGGCGTAACAGCAGTTACGCCGCCGTATCTCTTTTGAGGATCTGGCCCGCAATCTCTAGAATTTTTTAAACATCGCCTATCGAGATTTTTAAGGGTAAAAGTTTAACGCCATGCCACGAGCGGGCGCAATTTTTAAGCGTGACATGTTGGGCATCATTTTACTCGGCGTAACATTATCTTTCAAAATATATAAAAAAATTGGGCCAAATTTATTGTTGTCTTATTTTTTAATTCAAAAAAGTGAATTTTTTCCAAAAAAAGTGCGCTTGTAAGACCGCTGCGCAAATACGGTGTGACAAAAAGTATTGGAATGACCACTATTTTATTCTCTAGGGTGTTAGAAAAAAAATATATATAATGTTTGGGGTGTTTCAAGTAATTTTCTAACAGAAAAAACTGTTTTAGTCTTGCAAACACCGAATCTGAAAAACACCTAAGGTCTGGAAGTGGTTAAAGCTTCACCTAGGGAGATTTTTAGGTACCGTAGTTTGGTGCCCTTCTACGCAATTTTAAAGTCTGACATGTTAACATCATCTTATATTTTACCAATAAATTGGGTATCATATTGTGTTTGTGTGCATTGAAATTAATTAAAGTGTATTTTTTCCAAAATAATTGCATTGCATTTGAAAAATCACTGTGCAAATACTGTGTAACATAAAAAAATGCAGCACTCACCATTTAGGGCCTCTGCGTAAAAAAATATACATAGGAGGGGGCTATGGTCGTTCCCCTGTCCCACCCCAATAGGCTATTTAAACTGCCTTACTTCCTTGAATCGGTGCTGTCCGGTCTACAGCGTTACCTGAGACCTCTGAATGTCGTTTACCTGCACTCTGCTCCAGTGGACCCTTCCCGGCTTGCTCTGACTACCCTGTTTATCTGCCTGCATCTGACCTCGGCCTGTGTTGACTACGTCCCTGCCTGTTCCTCCTGCTACCTTGCTGCCAGCCTGTTGCCGAACCTGCCTACACTTGAGGCGACGTTCCCGCCTACTCCTTCTGCTACCCTGCCACCAGCCAGTTACAGAACCTGCTTGTATCTGACCTTGCTCCCTCAGCACTCAGGCAGACCCTGCAGTTTATCATGTGACCGTGGTATGCAGATGAGCCAAAAAGGTATATAGTGGCAGTATTTTAATGTAAAAAGAAGATTTATAAGTTGCGGGCACTGTGAGAGGGGAGGGGCAGATAAATTCCTGCTCTCTATCTCCCTTGCCACTTCATCCCATGCTCTCCTCCTGGACTTCTCCAGAGTATCTCCCATCCTCTGGAATGCTCTGCCCCAATCTGTCTGATTATCTCCTACTTTGTCCACTTTCAGACGATCCCTGAAAACTCATCTCTTCAGAGAAGCCTATCTGGCCCCCACCTAACAACTGTACATTTATTTTATTCATCAGCAAATCCCCCACAGTTATTACCTCTTGACCTTCCCTCTTAGATTGTAAGCTTTAACGAGCAGGGCCTCTGATTCCTACTGTATTAAAGTGTATTGTATTTGTACTGTCTACCCTCAAGTTGTAAAGTATTGTGTAAGGCCCCTTGTACACTGGGGCGTTTTTCATGCAGTACAGCGCTAAAAATAGCGCTGCTATACCGCATGAAAAATCATGCCCTGTAGTGTTCAATGTGAAAGCTCGAAGGCTTTCACATTGAAGCGGTGCGCTAGCAGGAGCGCACCAAAAGTCCTGCTAGCCGCATCTTTACCGCGGTATAGGAGCGGGGTGTTCACCGCTCCTATACCGCACCTTCCCATTGAAATGAATGGGAAAGCGCGGTAATACCGCGGTAATACTGCCCGCAACGCGGGCGGTATTAACCTTTTTCGGCCGCTAGCGGGGGTTAAAACCTCACCGCTAGCGCCCGAATATCGCGGTAAATACAACGGTATAGCCGCGCTACAAATAGCGCGGCTATGCCGTCACCGCGGCTGCACGCCTCAGTGTGAAAGCAGCCTAACTGTTGCCGCTTTATAAATCCTGTATAATAATAATAATAATAAATAATAATGAGCTATTTTCATATTACTGGGTTTAGTAACACTTTAACGTTGGTATAGATAGATACCCAGTTGTAACTCAACTTTAGCTGCGCGATCCATAAATCTCAAGCAATGGAAATCACTTTCAGCACCGAACCTTTCTGAAGCAATATACATAATTAATCAGAACTACATGTATGAGAGATTGTTGGCCATAAACTCATTGGGGTAGATTCAGGTAGGACATACGCCGACGTATCTCGATATGCCACGCATAAGTCAAAATCTACGCCGTCGTAACTATGCGCCGTACCCATAAAAATAGATACGCCTGAAATTACGCTTCTTCCGACCTTTTCTCCGCCGGCGTATTTTATGAGCATTTTTACGCTGGGCGCATCTTGCGCTCTCATTGTTTTCCTATGCAAATGAGGGAGATACGCCAATTCACAAACATGCGCGTGTCAGGCGCAGTCTGCGCTCAGTGCATGCAATTTGTACGCCCAGCGCAAACTTGCTCCTCATAAAAGCAGGGGCAACTTAGCAACAGACGTCCACAGGTCAGCTGGAGAGCAGCTACAGCAGCACCGTTACGGACGAGCTGAGCAAGCTGAGCACCCACACTTGCAGGACAACACATCTGTATGCCAACATGCCAGGGGCAGCCATGGTCCTAGCAATACTACTAAGTGAACCGACTCGTAGGAGGGCACGGGAGAGGATATACCACACGTGCATGAACATCTTTGGCATGGGTGATTCGGAGGTCTTTCGCATTTTCAGATTCAGCCCTGAAACCATCTAGGAATTAGCCAGAACCCAGCATGATAACATCACCAGCAAGACACATCGTGCACATGCAGTGGAGCCACTGGTCAAGGTACTGGCAACACTGCATTTCCTGGCAAGTGGATCTTTTCAGCGTACAAGTGGAGTCATGGCTGGGATGTCACAATCTTCCATGAGCAAATGTGTGCACCAGGTTGTCCCCGCAATCCTCAGACACATGTCCCACCACTTCATCAAACCCACCCAGGAGGACCTGCGGGTGAAGGCAATGGCAGATTTCTATCAAATTGCAGGATTCCCACGCACCATGGGGGCCATTGATTGCACACATGTGGCACTACGGCCCCCCCCGTGACACAGAGCACATATATTGCAATCGGAAGCATTGGCATTCCATCAACGTACAGGTGATAGCTGATGCCCAATGCCTCATATGGCACGTCCGTGCCAAACACCCAGGGTCCAGCCATGACAGCTTCATATACCGTCAAAGCCCCATCTCAACAGAATTTGAACAGAACGTGTACAGGGACAGCTGGCTGGTTGGTGAGTGACATGGGTGTCAGGCATGTCTGTCCGACCCCATGATGCAGACATCACGAGGGGCACATGCACAACTAACATCCTCCTGTCTTTTCCCTTCCAGGTGATGCAGCATATGCACTTGGACCCCATCTCATGACTCCATTCCGGAATCCCCAAACCCCAGGAGAGCAAAGATACAATGATGCACACACACGTACCCGTGGAGTGGTGGAACGCACCTTTGGCCTCCTGAAGTCCAGTTTCGGATGCCTGGATAAGTCTGGGGGGACACTGTTGTATTCCCCAAACTTTGTGTGCCAGATCATCGGGGCATGTTGCATTCTGCACAACTTCGCCATGAGAAAGGGCCTGGAGATTGACCTACGTGATGACCTGACCCCCGAACCACGCAATCCCCCCCTAACCAACGCAACCCGGTCTACTGAGGGAAGAGCAGTCAGGAGTTGTCTCGTGGAATGTATCTTTGCACGTTAAACACACACATTCATCATGGCACAAGGAGAATGCACGCATGCACGCCACTGTGGTCCCTAGCACACACCCCACATCCTCATCAAATTGGATTAGACCAAAGTACACCGCACGGTACTTGGGAGCAGTTATGTCGCTGTACATTCATACACCATTCACACGGCAGAGGGTGACACCCCCCCAATCACACACCAGTAACACTGTAGTTTACACTCTTCACCGTGTGTATGAACTACAACGCAAACAATACAACTCAAACTTTGAGCATAACAAAAAAAAATACTGCTCATACTTTGAGCATAGTCAAATCCAAAAATCCAGCTCATACTCTGAGCATAAAGAAAAATCATAATCCAGCTCATACTCTGAGCATAAAGAAAAAAAATATAAAAAATAAACGAGCAGAAGTGTCCCAAAAATTGAACATTCATCTGCTCTTCCGTTTGCCCAGGCTGGTGCCACAGGTGCCACGGCTCTAGCTCCTCAGTTGGCGGGATGGAGCCTGGGGTGGGGAGGGAGGGGGAGGAGCATCATCCCCTGCTTGGTCACTCCTGGCAGGTGGTGCCTGCCTGCCCTCCATAGCGTTGGCCAGGCGGGTGAGCACAGTGTTGGTCTGTGCCAGCATCCTAATCTGGCGGGTTGTGTTCTGATGCTGGTGCCGCCGGGTTTGTCTCCCCTCCTCACGCACAGCAGCAGTGTTGGCCTCTACAGCTCCTGCCAACCTGCTCACCTCCACTGTGAGCACTGCTGTGGCGGAATGCTGCTCCACCATGCAGGTGACCATCGCCACACTGTTGGAGCTCACTTCCTGCAGGCTCTCAGTAGTTTTGCTGCCCTGATCAGCCTGCAGGGTGAGGGCCTGCTGTAATGTGGCTGCGCATGCAGCCTGAGACTTGGCAGAGGAGGCCAGGCTGTCCACCACTTGTCGAAGGTCACCCACCATAGCCCCGATATGGCGGGTCTGCCGGCCCTGCTCCTCCTGCAGCCCTTCTCGGAGGCCTCCGGGTACACCCCTCATCTTCCGAAGAGCCTTCCTGGGAGAAGGAGAGGCTGGGGCCCTTCCAGATGGGGAAGACTGGGTGGGGCTTGCCCTGGAGGGGGTTGCCCTGGAGGGGGCTGCCCTGGAGGGGGTTGACCTGATGGTCGGGGAGGTGGTGGGGAGTTCAGGGATGCTGGAATCCTCCTTGAGGTATATGGAGTCCTCCTGGTGGAGGTCAATGGACTCCTCCACAACAACCTCGATAGATGTCCTATGGGCACTACCCTCCACCAACATGCCCAGGATTTCAAGGGGGGCCAACTGGACCACATGATGTTCTGGGGGTGGCGTGGGTCGCCCTGCAGCCGACGCCGGCTCAGCTTCATCCTCAACATCTGCGGATGACACAAAAAAAAAACATGTTGGTGGACCCACACACTTGTCACATGTTCCCTTCCACCCCCTCCCATGCTACACACCATATAGGAGATAAAACACACTTACCTGACCCCAAGTCCCGAACAGTGGAGTCATATCCTGGGACGCCCTCCACCTGCTCCTGCGACAGACACTGAGAAATAATCTCCTCCTCCGGTGTCAACCGCAATGGACAGGCTGGTCCTCCTCCCGTGCCACTGGCATGCTTGCGAATCAGGACCAATTTGTCCCGGACCCGACGCCGCATGTCATTTAGTTTTTTTTGTATATCATCCCAACTCCGGGTCTCATTGCCAATGGCATTAATGTCCAGGGTGATACTTTCAAAAATTGCCCTCCTCTATGCCTTGCTTGTATTTTTGCGCTGGACACCATGCAGGGCGGCGTCGTATTTGGTCAGTGCCGCCAACATAATCTCCATCTCCGCTGCATTAAAATTATGCTTCCTCTTTTTCTCCTTCTGAGGAGGTGCCATCTCACGCTCAAACAAAATTACCTTGCTCAGGGGGGAAAAAAGCAGGATGTAATTTTGCGCCGGACGGGCGCATGTCTGTGCGTATTTATGCGCTCGGCGCAAGCCGGTGGGCCGGCGTATCCCAAGAAGTAGGAAACGTGTAGTTGTGAGCATGCGCACAGGGAAGCGATCGTACGTCCACAGGACTGCACATGCTCCGTCTATGATACGCCGGGCGTAATCCACTGCTCAACGTTCAGCCCATCATTTGCATAAGGGAACACCCACTTACACTTACGCCGGCTTGCGCCTTAAAAATTCCGGTACGCTGGCCGAAAAGGTACGCGCAAATGCTTGCTGAATACTATGCTAACCTCACACGATTACGCCGGCGTAGCGCATATGAGATACGCTACGCCGGAATAAGGATGCGCCCATCTACCTGAATCTACCCCATTGTCCTATGATGCATTCAGTAAATCTTGGAGTATATGGACAGAAAGATATGATTTGCAAAACAACATTGGGCTAGATACGCCGCCGTAATTTCAAATCTGCCCCGGCGTATCGTTATGCCGATTCTCAAAGGCAGATACGCTCCAAAAATAGGCTTCCTCCGCCGACGTAACTTGAATGCGGTGTATAATTGTGTGCAATATTACGTTGGCCGCTAGGGGGCACTTCCGTTGTTTTCGGCGTAGAATATGCAAATTACCTAGATACGCCGATTCACAAACATACGTACGGCCTGCGCAATTTATTTACGTTGTTTACGTTAGGCTTTTTCAGCGTAAGGTTGTTCCTGCTATTAGGAGGAGCAGCCAATGTTAAGTATGGACGACGTTCCCGCTTCGAAATTTGAATTTTTTACGTTGTTTGCGTAAGTCGTTCGCGAATAGGGCTGGACGTAATTTACGTTCACGTCGAAACCAATACGTTGTTGCGCCGTACTTGGGAGCAATGCACACCGTCCGCACTTTTGTACGGACGGCATGCGCCGTCCGTACAAAACATCAATCACGTCAAGTCATCATAGATTTACATAAAACACGCCCCCCTTCCAAATTTGAATTACGCGCGCTTACGCTAGCCCCATTTACGCTACGCTTACGCAACTTACGGAGCAAGTGCTTTGTGAATACTGCACTAGCTCCTGTAAGTTGCGTAAATACAATACGCTGCGCCGCCGTAACTATGCGCGCCCCTACCTGAATCTAGCCCATTGTTGGTAAACTATTGTAAGTTGATAGTTTACATCGAGTAGTTATTGATTGAATGAACTTTGTAAATTGCACTGTACGACCCTTTTTTTCCCCTTGGTATGTTTATTGTATCCTTGTACTTTTGTTATAAATAATAATAAAAATTATTGAAACAAAAAATAAATGAATAAAACACTTTTAGATTTTTACATTGATGTGAGAAGTATCGTAATTGGCCTGGGAGTCATGTGGTTAAGCAGTGTTTCTCAACTCCAGTCCTCGAGGCGCCCCAACAGGTCATGTTTTCAGGATTTCCCTCAGATGAAATGGCTGTGGTAATTACCAAGGCAGTGAAACTGATCAAATCACCTGTGCAAAATAATGGAAAGCCTGAAAACATGACCTGTTGGGGCGCCTTGAGGACTGGAGTTGAGAAACACTGGGTTAAGGACCTGCTAACTGGACAAGGAAAGCATGCCGGGACACTAAGTTTATGCCTGTGATTTTTCCTCTTGTCAACATAAACAGCATAGTTTAAAAAGTATTTTATTTCTGTATTCATTAGAAAGAGTTAGATATGTTTGTTTTTATCTGCCTGGAGCATCTGTTCATAACTTCCTGTGGCTTCCAATATGTGGGGAGGGCCACCCGTGCGTAAAAATCAGGATAGGAGAGCATCTCTCCAATATACGTAGGGGGTTTACTGATCACAGCGTCGCATGGCACTTTCGCCAACACCATAACCGGGATCCATCACTATTGGAAGTTATAGGTATAGAAAGATACATTACACATTGGAGAGGAAGTGACTTGAAAAGCCATATATCGCGCAGGGAAAGATTGAGTGGGATATAAATTGCTACATTGACAACAGTTGAGGTCCTGTGTAAACACTGACAACCAATTAACCACTTGGTAACCGCCCCATAGACAATATACGTCTACAGGGCGGGTGGTTAACTCTAGGAGGGCGTCAATGTACTGTACGTCCTCCCAGAGTCCGTCTCCCGCGCGCCCCCTGGGGCGCGCACACGGGAACATTCGTGACCGCTGGGTCCAGAGGACCCGGCCGATCACGAATCGCGGTAAACGGCCGCTGATAGCGCCCGTTTACCTCGTGATCGCTCCGTCCAATGACGGAGCGATCACATGTAAACAAACCGGCGTCTTTTGATGACGCCGGTTCCTCCCTCCTCTCTCTGTACCGAGCGGTACAGTGTGAGAGGGGGGAGCGCGGGTGTCAGCAGCGCTGTGGATGGATCTGTGACTATTGCAGTCACAGATCTATCCATCCCTGCTCAGCCATCCCTGAAACCCCCTGCAATACTGTGCAATACCCCCCCTACAATACTCTGCAATACCCCCCCTGCGCAATACTCTGCATACCCCCTACAATACTCTGCAATACCCCCCCCTGCGCAATACTCTGCATACCCCCGGCAATACTCTGCATACCCCCCTGCGCAATACTCTGCATATCCCCCTGCGCAATACTCTGCATATCCCCCTGCAAAATACTCTGCATATCCCCCTGCAAAATACTCTGCATACCCCCCTGCGCAATACTCTGCATATCCCCCTGCGCAATACTCTGCATACCCCCCTGCGCAATACTCTGCATACCCCCCTGCGCAATACTCTGCATACCCCCCTGCGCAATACTCTGCATACCCCCCTGCGCAAAACTCTGCATAACCCCCTGCGCAATACTCTGCATATCCCCCTGCGCAATACTCTGCATATCCCCCTGCAAAATACTCTGCATACCCCCCCCCGCGAAATACTCTGCATACCCCCCCTGCGAAATACTCTGCATACCCCCCCCTGCGCAATACTCTGCATACCCCCCTGCGCAATACTCTGCATACCCCCCTGCAAAATACTCTGCATACCCCCTCCGTAATACTCTGCATACCCCCCCCTGCGAAATACTCTGCATACTCCCCCCTGCAAAATACTCTGCATACCCCCCCCCTGCAAAATACTCTGCATACCCCCCCCTGCGAAATACTCTGCATACCCCCCCCTGCGCAATACTCTGCATACCCCCCCCTGCGCAATACTCTGCATACCCCCTGCCAAATACTCTGCATACCCCCCTGCCAAATACTCTGCATACCCCCCTGCCAAATACTCTGCATACCCCCCTGCGCAATACTCTGCATACCCCCCCTGCTCAATACTCTGCATACCCCCCCTGCTCAATACTCTGCATACCCCCCCTGCTCAATACTCTGCATACCCCCCCTGCTCAATACTCTGCATACCCCCCTGCGCAATACTCTGCATACCCCCCCTGCTCAATACTCTGCATACCCCCCTGCGCAATACTCTGCATTACTCCCCGGCAATACTCTGCATTACTCCCCGGCAATACTCTGCATTACTCCCCGGCAATACTCTGCATTACTCCCCGGCAATACTCTGCATTACTCCCCGGCAATACTCTGCATTACTCCCCGGCAATACTCTGCATTACTCCCCGGCAATACTCTGCATTACCCCTGCACAATTACTCTGCAATACCCCCCGCACCAATACTCTGCAATACCCCCGCACCAATACTCTGCAATACCCCCGCACCAATACTCTGCAATACCCCCGCACCAATACTCTGCAATACCCCCGCACCAATACTCTGCAATACCCCCGCACCAATACTCTGCAATACCCCCGCACCAATACTCTGCAATACCCCCGCACCAATACTCTGCAATACCCCCACACCAATACTCTGCAATTCCCCAACACCAATACTCTGCAATACCCCAACACCAATACTCTGCAATACCCCGGCTAATACTCTGCAATACCCCGGCTAATACTCTGCAGTACCCAGAAAATACTCTGGGGAAAAAATGCGTTTTAACCACTTCCCGCCCGCCGGCCGTCATGACGTCCTTGACTTTGTGCGGGGATATCTGAATGATGCCTGCAGCTACAGGCATCATTCAGATATCATTTTTTTCAGCCGGCGATTCCCTACACCATAAGAACGATCATGGCCGCTGTTCCGCCTCTTGATCCTTCTTACGGGAGGCGAAAGGGGACGTCTCCCCTCCCTTCTCCCTCCGGTGCCTCTTCTGACTCACCGCTACGATCGAAACCAGGATCGTTTTATTTTTTTGTATTTTCTTTCAGGCTTCCCAGCCTAGAGGTGAGATGTGGGGTCTTATAGCCCCCCCCCATGCATAGCCACCATTTTCCCATAGGGGGATTAAGAGAGCATGGGGTTCATGCTATGAGTTTTGGGGGTGTTATTTTACCTAGAAGGCCATTTTTGTTCCTCTTCTAAATGACAAATTTTTATTGAAAAAAAAATGATTTTTTTTGTTATACATATAGGGCCAGATTCAGAGAGAACTTACGTCGACGTATCTGTTGATACGCCGCGTAAGTTCTAGGATGCGCCGTCGTATCTATGCGCCGTATTCTTGAAACCAGATACGCCTGAATTGTGGCTCCATCCGACCGACGTAAGTCTCCTACGTCGTCGTATCTTGGGTGCATATTTACTCTGGCCGCTAGGGGCTCTTCCATTGATTTACGTGTCGAATATGTAAATGTCTTAGATACGCCGATTCACGAACGTACTTGCGCCCGTCGCAGTAAGCTACGCCGTTTATGTAAGGCGTACGTCCGGTGTATAGTTATCCCTCATAAAGCAGGGGTAAGTCATGTTAGGGTATGGACGTCGGAACAGCTGTCGGATTACGTTCACGTCAAAAGCATTGAGCCGACGTATCTTAGGGAGTATATGCGACGTGGTTCTGAGCATGCGCGCGCATGCGCCGTTCGTTCGGGAATTCATTTACATGGGGTCACAGCTAATTTTAATACAACACGCCCACTACCTTCCTAATTTGAATTAGGCGGGCTTACGCCGGCCCATTTACGCTACGCCGACGTAACTTAGGGAGCAAATGCTTTGTGAATACTGCTCTTGCCTCTCAGAGTTACGTCGGCGTAGCGCATCTGAATCCGGGCCATAGTATAATACATATTTATACATTTTGGCCCGGATTCACAAAGACTTACGCCGACATATCTAATGATACGCCGCGTAAGTCCACGGATGCGCCGTCATATCTATGCGCTTGTTTCTGCAAAGGAGATACGCCTGAATTTCGGCTCCATCCGACCGACGTAAGTCTCCTACGTTGTCGTATCTTGGGCGCATATTTATGCTGGCCGCTTCCATTGATTTACGCGTTGAATATGTAAATGACCTAGATACGCCGATTCACGAACGTACTTGCGTCCGGCGTAAAGATAAACCACCAAATAGCAGGTGTAAGTCATGTTAGGGTATGGACGTCAGAACTGCCGTTGGATTTTACGTCGTACGTGAATGGGGCTGGGCGTAGATTACGTTCACGTCTTATGAATTGAGCCGGCGTATCTTAGCGAGTAAATTTGACGTGATTCTGAGCATGCGCACGCATGCGCCGTTCATTCGGCGCTTCATTTACATGGGGTCACGATTCATTTTAATGCAACACGCCCACTACCTGCCTACTTTGAATTAGGCGGGCTTACGCCGGCCCATTTACGCTACACCGCCGTAACTTACGGAGCAAGTGCTTTGTGAATACTTGCCTTGCCTCTCTATGTTATGAGATGCGCTATGTCCGCTCAAAGATACGCCGTTGTACGTGAATCTGGCCCATAGTGCTTATATATATATATATATATATATATATATATATATATATATATATATATATATATATATATATATATATATATATATATATATATATATATATATATATATATATATATATATATATATATATATATATATATATATATATATATATATATATATATATATATATATATATATATATATATATATATATATGATTTTTTTTTTTTTTTATAAGACCATTGTTAAGGTTTTTAAATGGTATTAGTAGATCTAATATGGACATTATTTCTATAGCCATGTATGTACCGTTTATAGCCATGTATGTATATGTTGCTTCCACATATGCCCCTATTGTGTCCGTTTATATTCACTGACACACTGGGGGGCATGCAGGATTTTATGATCATAAATATGGGGCACAGTATTGCTATGGCAATAAATATACAGGACTGTATATGATAAAGTTTTAAATAATGCGTATGTAGTAACCATGATCTATATGCTGTCTTTTAGCATATTTATTTTCAGTACTGTTGCCAGGACGCTCCCTTTTTGGGCATCCTTGCATGTACATTTGTTGTTGCATTGTAAGCCAACAGGGTTGTAGTCCCGTACACCGGGTGACCTGGGGGCATGCAAGCCCAATCAGGCTTCGGGTGTCTCACTCCTGCTGATGCCTATTTAGAGTGTGGTGTGTGACGTCTGGATCTAGTCTCCTTTCCCTGTCGATGCCTCATACGGAGAAACGCAGCGTCGGGTGGATCGATAGAACTTGACGTCACCATGCCCCAACCGGCTGGCTTGAGCCGCGACTGGTTACATAGTAGCTTTGTTTGAAAAGCTTTCCTGCTAAAAAAAACTTTTTGATGTCAGTGACCCAACAACTTTTTTGAATAAAGGGAATCCTTTTTTAAGAATTTACTACACCATGAAGCATCCTTCTTTTATCTCTTAAACATGTCATTGTACCACGCTCTGTGAGTGATCCCATCTACCTAAAGACCCGGAGGGAGATCTTTTGCAGTCTGCTAGCGGAGGAGTGAGACCATTGGCATTTTTATAGCGATCAGTGCTATAAAAATGCATTGGATTACTATAAAAATGCCACTGGCAGGGAAGGGGTTAACACTAGGGGGCGGGGAAGGGGTTAGGTATGTTCCCTGGGTGTGTTCTGACTGTAGGGGGGGGTGGCCTCACTAGGGGAAATGACTGATCGCTGTTCATACATTGTATGAACAGACGGTCAGGCATTTCTCCCATGACAGGACCGGGAGCTGTGTGTTTACACACACAGCTCCTGGTCCTGGCTCTGTAACGAGCAATCGCGGGTGCCCGGCAGCGATCGCGCCCGCCGGGCACGCGTACGGGAGTCAGGGACGAGCGCTCCTAGTGGCCGCTTAGAGAGCCGACGTATAGCTACGGGCTCTCGCGCAGGGGAGCCGACCTGCCGCTGTATAACTGCGGCGGCTGGTCGGCAAGTAGTTAAATTTGCACTTTGTCTTGCATAAACATTTGGATGCGCATCTATTTCTATTTTAACACATTATTATTAGCTACGTATTCCAGCTTCTAGTAGCTGCAGCACCGTTAATTATATTTTTCAATTTTCATACACTTATTTTTATTGTTGTTTGCACATTGCACTTTTGGGGGTGCCGCGGATTGTCCACGCTATACATATTGTAACTTCTATGCAGCTAATACCTATTAAATTAGAACATATTCATTTGTTTCTTACTTTGGTGGCATTTTGGATACTCTGACAATGATTGCCAATTGTCAATTAGGTTAGTTAAAGTACCCTTCCCCTATGTACTTTAGTGAAAGTGTTGGCCAATGATTTAAACTAGAAGGATCCAAGATGTGAGTCACACAAACAGGAAGTCCCAGAATCCTTCATAGGAGAATGAGCAATCATTTAGTCACCAAACCACTTCGTTCTTTGGACATCATTAGTTAGGTGACCTGTGCTATTTTTCAGTTTAAAGTAACATATTAACTTTGAAAGGGACAGGATTGCATCCAGTTTTTTTGACATTAGAACATTTTATTATCCGATTACTATGTGATTTTATTATTATAGTCCTTGGAGAGATCATGAGTAAGGAAACGTTCACATCCAAGCAGCTACACTAGTATGTGAACACATATTTAAGATATATGAATTCCACCTATGTATTTGTGCTTATGATCTCAAAGGTCCCCAGAGCGCAATCTTGCTTTGTCATAATAATATGAGTTTTGCATGCAAGTCTACACATGACACAGTGCCATGGGTATTACATGTAACAAATATGTTATTGTACAGCAGGAGACTAAGAAAGAACATTACTAGCCATGTTCTCTTTACATGTGATTTCTCATATCCTGACTGCATAGTATACTTACAAATATTTTGTCACATTCTGTTGTGCCTGTATGTTATAGGTATTGCCTATACACCTCTGCTGTAGTGAATCTGCAGCTAGCCTATGGACTTTTTAGTATTTATTTTTAACAAGCAGCAGGGGCGTACCTAGAGCATTTGGCACCCGGGGCGGATCCTACATCTGGCACCCCCCCCCCCCCAACGTTTACCTGAAAAAACCCTGAAAAAAACATTGGAAAATAAGTTATTAACTTACTTAAACCTATTTCAATTATTTATAACATTTACTGAACAGATAATACATGTCTACATTCTGCACACTAAATCGCACGTGTCTACATTTTGCACACTGTAAATTGCATGTGTCTAAATTCTGCACACTAAGTCGCACGTGTCTACATTCTGCACACTGTAAGTCGCACATGCCTACATTCTGCAACCCTCCCAATCAGGTCAGCTACAGTGTTACACTATACACATGGCAGGGGGTTGCGGACACAGTAATCACCCCCCCCCCCCAATCAGGGCCGTCTTAATAGCATCATGGGCCAAGGAACAGCTGCTTTGGGTAAAAAAGCAGGGGCCCCCATGCAACTGGGGCCCCTGGGCAGTGCCCAGTGTGCCCTCTCATTAAGACAGCCCTGGGGCAGCTACATACAGTGCTAGTACACATGGCAGGGGGTGGTGGACACAGCAATCACCCCCCCCCCCCCAATCAGGTCAGCTACATACAGTGCTAGTACACATGGCAGGGGGTGGTGGACACAGCAATCACCCCCCCCCCCAATCAGGTCAGCTACATACAGTGCTAGTACACATGGCAGGGGGTGGTGGACACAGCAATCCCCCCCCCCCCCAAATCAGGTCAGCTACATACAGTGCTAGTACACATGGCAGGGGGTGGCAGACGCAGCAATCACCCCCCCCCCCCCCCCCAATCAGGTCAGCTACATACAGTGCTAGTACACATGGCAGGGGGTGGTGGACACAGCAATCCCCCCCCCCCCAAATCAGGTCAGCTACATACAGTGCTAGTACACATGGCAGGGGGTGGCAGACGCAGCAATCACCCCCCCCCCCCAATCAGGTCAGCTACATACAGTGCTAGTACACATGGCAGGGGGTGGCAGACGCAGCAATCACCCCCCCCCCCCCCAATCAGGTCAGCTACATACAGTGCTAGTACACATGGCAGGGGGTGGTGGACACAGCAATCCCCCCCCCCCCAAATCAGGTCAGCTACATACAGTGCTAGTACACATGGCAGGGGGTGGCGGACACAGCAATCACCCCCCCCCCCCCCCAATCAGGTCAGCTACATACAGTGCTAGTACACATGGCAGGGGGTGGCAGACGCAGCAATCACCCCCCCCCCCCCCCAATCAGGTCAGCTACATACAGTGCTAGTACACATGGCAGGGGGTGGCAGACGCAGCAATCACCCCCCCCCCCCAATCAGGTCAGCTACATACAGTGCTAGTACACATGGCAGGGGGTGGTGGACACAGCAATCCCCCCCCCCCCCAAATCAGGTCAGCTACATACAGTGCTAGTACACATGGCAGGGGGTGGCGGACACAGCAATCACCCCCCCCCCCCAATCAGGTCAGCTACATACAGTGCTAGTACACATGGCAGGGGGTGGCAGACACAGCAATCACCCCCCCCCCCCAATCAGGTCAGCTACATACAGTGCTAGTACACATGGCAGGGGGTGGCAGACGCAGCAATCACCCCCCCCCCCCCCCAATCAGGTCAGCTACATACAGTGCTAGTACACATGGCAGGGGGTGGTGGACACAGCAATCCCCCCCCCCCCCAAATCAGGTCAGCTACATACAGTGCTAGTACACATGGCAGGGGGTGGTGGACACAGCAATCACCCCCCCCCCCCAATCAGGTCAGCTACATACAGTGCTAGTACACATGGCAGGGGGTGGTGGACACAGCAATCCCCCCCCCCCCCCAAATCAGGTCAGCTACATACAGTGCTAGTACACATGGCAGGGGGTGGTGGACACAGCAATCCCCCCCCCCCCCAAATCAGGTCAGCTACATACAGTGCTAGTACACATGGCAGGGGGTGGCGGACACAGCAATCACCCCCCCCCCCCAATCAGGTCAGCTACATACAGTGCTAGTACACATGGCAGGGGGTGGCGGACACAGCAATCACCCCCCCCCCCCCCCCAATCAGGTCAGCTACATACAGTGCTAGTACACATGGCAGGGGGTGGCAGACGCAGCAATCACCCCCCCCCCCCAATCAGGTCAGCTACATACAGTGCTAGTACACATGGCAGGGGGTGGCAGACGCAGCAATCACCCCCCCCCCCCAATCAGGTCAGCTACATACAGTGCTAGTACACATGGCAGGGGGTGGTGGACACAGCAATCCCCCCCCCCCCAAATCAGGTCAGCTACATACAGTGCTAGTACACATGGCAGGGGGTGGCGGACACAGCAATCACCCCCCCCCCCCAATCAGGTCAGCTACATACAGTGCTAGTACACATGGCAGGGGGTGGCAGACGCAGCAATCACCCCCCCCCCCCAATCAGGTCAGCTACATACAGTGCTAGTACACATGGCAGGGGGTGGCAGACGCAGCAATCACCCCCCCCCCCCCCCAATCAGGTCAGCTACATACAGTGCTAGTACACATGGCAGGGGGTGGTGGACACAGCAATCCCCCCCCCCCCAAATCAGGTCAGCTACATACAGTGCTAGTACACATGGCAGGGGGTGGTGGACACAGCAATCACCCCCCCCCCCAATCAGGTCAGCTACATACAGTGCTAGTACACATGGCAGGGGGTGGTGGACACAGCAATCCCCCCCCCCCCAAATCAGGTCAGCTACATACAGTGCTAGTACACATGGCAGGGGGTGGTGGACACAGCAATCCCCCCCCCCCCCAAATCAGGTCAGCTACATACAGTGCTAGTACACATGGCAGGGGGTGGCGGACACAGCAATCACCCCCCCCCCCCCAATCAGGTCAGCTACATACAGTGCTAGTACACATGGCAGGGGGTGGTGGACACAGCAATCACCCCCCCCCCCCCCCCAAATCAGGTCAGCTACATACAGTGCTAGTACACATGGCAGGGGGTGGCAGAAACAGTAATCACCCCCCCCCCCCCCCAATCAGGTCAGCTACATACAGTGCTAGTACACATGGCAGGGGGTGGCGGACACAGCAATCACCCCCCCCCCCCAATCAGGTCAGCTACATACAGTGCTAGTACACATGGCAGGGGGTGGCAGACGCAGCAATCACCCCCCCCCCCCAAATCAGGTCAGCTACATACAGTGCTAGTACACATGGCAGGGGGTGGCAGAAACAGTAATCACCCCCCCCCCCCCCCCAAATCAGGTCAGCTACATACAGTGCTAGTACACATGGCAGGGGGTGGTGGACACAGCAATCACCCCCCCCCCCCCCCCCTCAAATCAGGTCAGCACATGGTGGCAGAGCAGACAGACACACACACACACACTCCTCCAGGCTCTTCTTCTTACAACCCCCCCCCCCTCACCACTGTTGTGCCTCAGGCTCTCAGACTCAGACTCTGCCTCTGCTAGGGAGTAACTTGGGAGGTCCGGATTAGATCCCTGATCCTGCCTGTGTCTCTGTGTGTGATAGCAGCAGCTGAGCCGCCCCAGCGGAGAGAGATGACAGACACAGGCTGAGGCCGCAGTGGTGGGTGGAGGCGGAGCTATCAGGAGGGAATTCAGTCAATGAATGAGTGGACGATCTGGACTAGTCCATTGCGGCCGCGGCGATGGGGGTGTTCTAAAAAACACCTAAAGTAAAATGGAGTAGCCAGAGGCAGCAGGGATGCCCTTGGGATGATTGGACAGTGTGACCCGACTCGGGTGCGGAGCGCACCCCATATAGCGAAGTAACTCGGCCACTGACACCCCCCAATGTGTGGTACCTGGGGCGGTCCGCCCCCCCCGCACCGCTATTGGTACGCCCCTGACAAGCAGTAAATGAGCTTTAACCACTTCAATATGGACACTTTTACCCCCTTCATGTATAAGTCAATTTACAACCTTCGGCGCTGTCACACTTTGAATGACAATTGTGCGGTCATGCAAAACTGTACTCATATGAAATTCTTTTTATTTTTTCACACAAATAAAGATTTCTTCTGGTGGAATTGAATCACCCCTGCGTTTTTATTTTTTTGCTAAATAAAGGAAAAAGACAGAAAATGTGAAAAAAAAACTTGTTTAAAAAAGGTGTTGATTCTGTTATAAAATTGCGGAAATAAATAATCTTTCTTCCTAAATTTAGGCCAAAATGTATACTGTTACATTACTTTGGTGAAAATAACTCAAATCAATATGAATTATTTCGTCTGTAGGACTATGGTTTATACTGTATATATCTGAAAATCGATCAATCCTGATAGACTCATTTCTTGAAGCCTGAAAATGCCAGGACAGTACAAATATTCCTCAAATTACCCCTTTTTGGGAAGTAGAGCGTCCCGGGCTATTCAGTAAGAAGCATGGCAAGTTTTTTGAAGTTGTAATTTTTTGTCACAATTTTCAAAAGAGGTGTGATCCTGGGAGGATTTCATATGACGTCCTCCCAAGATAATAGAGCTCCCATTCGGCTGTCATATTACAATAGTGTCCCATTCAGGAGATTTAGCTTCACCTCTTGTTCCATAGCCAAAACAGAAAGTGAGAAGAAATCCCTGCAAATTAAGGGAATCTCTTGGGGCCAACAAGGTTATCAGAACTAGTGTCCCCAGTGGAAGATGTGCCCTCTAGTTCTTCTCTGGGGAGTGGGGACAATCCAAAATGCGGGATTTTATTTGACTTTCACTTTTAACGATAATGGTAAACAGGACATATAGAATTAACCTTCCTAATGGGGGCACAGACAGCAATGTAACCCATCTCCACTCTGACTACAATTAAAAAAAGGTTTTGCCTTTAATTATTCTTTAAAAGGAAACTATACTCACCAATGTCTGGGCTATCAGTGTCTTCTATAATTAAAAAAAAAAAAAAAAAAAAAACAGGGACATGTTTGTATTTATTGACAACCTTTACTATGTATACAATGGTTACATGGGCGGGAAAAACAGGGCAGCAAAAAAGAAGTGCTCTGCTGTCAATAACCAGGGCTTTTTTTCAGCGGGAATGCGGGAGAATGCAGTTCCGGCACCTCCAGCACTGAATGTGTATAATGACAAGGAGTGCTGGGGTATGTTGAAGGGTCTATTCATGCTGGCTTCTGGGGGATGTATTGTCACTGGGGGTATCTAGTGCTGCTGGTGGGGGGATGTTTTTTTGCTGGGGGTCAATTGTTAATGAGAGCAACCTACTGTTGAGGAAGGGGTCCATTGGTTCTGGCTACTGAGAAATTTATAGTTCCCTGTGACTAAGCTCCGAGGGGCAAAGTGAAACGAATTGGGGGCAGGGCCATCTTTTCCATTGGGCACGCTGGGCAGTTGCCCGGGGGCCACACTTGCCTAGGGGGGCCCCACCTGCCCAGCGACCCCAGGAAAAAAATGTGGAGAGCGGCAGGTCAGAACTGCGCATGCAGAGTTTGCGGAAATCGGCGCACAGATCCGATCCTCCATGAGTGCTGCCTCTGTCTGTCGCCGATGATGACGTCAGCCACACCGCCAGTGCTGCCCACAGCCCGCCAGACTTAAAAAAAAAAGCAGGAGGAGCTGAGGGTGGATGGACGGAGCAGAGTGGTGACTCGTGGAGTGGACAGAGCAGACAGCACAGCACAGCAGGCTTGAAGCAGAGTGCAGCGGAGTCGGACCCCTGTCGGCAGTGCCGGTTTTCGTGAGCCTGTAACCTGCCCAGCCACCAGCCAGTACAGACATGGAGTGCCCTGGTCAGTGTCTTATGGTGAGTGGCTGACTGTGCGGCTTGCACAAAGAGATCAGGGGTGGGGGGCAGTGGCCAGGCACCGGATCATTTGCCGTACCATGTCTGCAGTCTCTGACCATCTCCTGTATCATGTCTACAGTCTCTGAGGGGGAGTCTGGAGAGGAGTCAAGAATGGGAGCGCTGCCGGGATGGGGGTCACGGGAGAAGTCAGACAGCAGACTATGGGATAAAACCAGAGCAGCCAAGCTGGAGCCATCTGACCGAGCCCTGCATGGTGCACATGAGAGGAGGTCAGTGACAGCGCCGCCAGGCCAGTCTAAGGGACAGGGGATTGCTGATGTAAGAGGGGAGTGAATACAAAAATGTATGGGGGCGCTGATATAAAGGTTCATCCCTCCTTTATTAGTCACCCCCCCTTACCTTAGTGTATTTCCTCTACGGAAAGGTAGTCTCTGGTCACCAGAGTCCCCCTCCACATCAGAGTTCCCCCTTACATCATGATCTGCAGCGTTTCCCTTTACATAAGAGTTCCCTTTCACTGTAAGGGGGTAATCCTGCAGACTCTGATGTAACCTGACCTTTATGTCAATGAAGAAATATGTTTTTTTTTACTTTTGTTTAACTTAACTACTTCCCGACCTGCCGCCGCAGTTCTACGGTGGCAGTTCGGCTCCCCTGCGCGAGAGCCCGTTGTAACGTCACACCAATAACTTTGCACTAAGTACAACTATAGTTGCTTCTTTCCCAGTCAACTCTCTTAGTTTCTTCCTTCTTTCCGAATACCTTCTCACTTCCTGCAGCCTTGCTCTCCACGGTGGTTGTGGAGGTGCTCCACCTAGTGGTACTTCCTGGTTCGCTCCTGTGCGGCCTATTTAAACTCCCAGCACTGACAGAGTGGTGTTCCTCTATTGCTGACAGAACGCCACTGTCAGCTGGGCTTCCAGACTCACCTAAACTGAGCTCCAGCTTCCTGAACTGGATCTCCAGGACTCCTTGTAGCTGAGGCTCACTCTTCGGATCTTCCAGTCCATCTTCAGGACTTCGCTGACGTTCTACCTCTTCCTATTTTGCCTTCAAACCGTCTCATCGGGCCTACCACTAGTTTCAAACAACTACTCATTCAAGATACCTCCAATGATCCCACGTTACCCGATGGACTCATTAAGCAACCTAATGGGTTATACACCCACAACAACAAGTTTTATGTTCCACCTACGTTACATCTTCTACTCCTTAAACAACTTCATGACAGCCCCTTGGCTGGTCACCCTGGCATTACAAAGACTATCCACCTGGTAAAAAGGAATTACTGGTGGCCTGGTATGACTAAAACTATACAAGACTATGTTTCTGCTTGTGAAATTTGCACCTGTAGCAAACATGCACATAGAACAACTCCCCCTTCATATAAAGTGGGAGATTTGGTTTGGTTGTCTACCCGTAACCTACGTCTCAAGGTCCCTTCCAAAGAACTTGGCCGTCAGTTTGTTGGTCCCTTCCCAATTCTACAAATAATCAACAGCAATGCTCTAAAACTCAAGTTACCTCCGGATTGGAAGATACACCCTTCGTTCCATGTCTCTCTCATCAAACCCTTCAAACCCAATCCGTTTCCTGGCAAAGTCCCACGACCTCCTCCTGTGGAGGTAGTGGGTGAAATTGAATACATAGTAGAGAAGATTTTAGATTCCAGGAAGCGGGGATCTACTCTACAATATTTAATACGCTGGAAAGGCTATGGGCCTCAGGATGATTTTTGGGAAGACGCTTCACCTGTTCATGCTCCTCGTTTAATCGAGCTCTTCCATCGCAGGTACCCTTATCGGCCATCTGATCATCGGAGCCCCGGAGGTGCTCCCTTGAGGAGGGGGCTATGTAACGTCACACCAATAACTTTGCACTAAGTACAACTATAGTTGCTTCTTTCTCAGTCAACTCTCTTCGTTTCTTCCTTCTTTCCGAATACCTTCTAACTTCCTGCAGCCTTGCTCTCCACGGTGGTTGTGGAGGTGCTCCACCTAGTGGTACTTCCTGGTTCGCTCCTGCGCGGCCTATTTAAACTCCCAGCACTGTGATGATACTACCTTGTGAATGCTAATTAGAACTGTTGGATCTCAGCTGCAGAGGCTTCTCAGGTCTAACCACCAGTTCACTCTCTATATTAGCAGAAAGTTTGGGGTTAACTCATCACAACCTCAATCTTGTACCAACATAAACTAGCTTATTACTTCATAAGCATGACAACATAAAGGAAATAGTTTTAAAGTCTCTCAAGTGAAATGGAATTCTTACTATGTATCTTTGCTAGGCAGTAATTATGAGGCAGGTCTGTATGCGGTAGAGTACTTATTATCTGGCATTCATATTGTTACATCACAATATTAGGCTTAGTACTAAAACAGGCACTGTCCTTCAGAATGTTAGATGAGGTATCTAATGGAAGAGGTCTCATCAATTACAATCCCCGCAGCTAGTATGCAAATTGGTATTTGGACAAAATGCAATAGGTATATGTTTAATCAAGATACTTGCGGTTCTGCTGGGTGTTGTGGTACACAGTCTGGAGGTTGCAGAATGTAAGTAGCACAGTCCCAGGTTCCTAGACAGTGATGATTCCGTGCTTGGCTGAGGCTGGGAGCAGAGGGGTGCAGGCTTGCAGCCTGTTGGTTCAGGGAGACAGAGATCCGTGGGCTAGGACGAGACAGGTGAGGAGGTCTCCAGTGGATCCTGGGCTTGGAGGTGCGGGTTGGATGTTCCCAGGTGACGGCAGGCATCCGACAGAATAACCGAACACCCTGCCGTCATCTCTGAGGAATTTAAATAGCCCCGAATTCGCGGGAAAAACGGGGAAGGACGCTGAGTCGCACTTCCGCGTCCCAGCGTGGAACGCAGATGTCCGCGCACCAGAAGTGACGCGGACGTCTTGCAGAATGGAGCGCAGCTGCTTGGATAAAGGCACAGCTGCGCTCGTTCTGCCAACAGAAACATCAGAGATGTTACAAGCACTGACAGAGTGGTGTTACTCTATTGCTGACAGAACACTTATCCCTGTACCTGTTCTATATCGTTAATACCAAGTTTACTTTAATGTTGCTATGCTGGAATAAGCACTATTTACTTTACTGAGGCTGTGATGATAGAACCCAAACTCTTAACTGAGTTAAGAGTGAAACCTGGGTTCGAACCTGAGAAGTCTCCGCAGTTGCGATCCATAAACCTGAATCGAATTTGGCGTAACGTTACACCCGTACAATAACGTCGGCTCTCTCTGCGGCCAATAGGGGCGCGTGCACGCGCCCCCCGCTCATCCGTGACTCCCGTGTGGATGCCCGGAGGGCGCGATCACTGCCGGGCACCCACGATTGCTCGTTACAGAGCGGGGACCGGGAGCTGTGTGTGTAAACACACAGCTCCCGGTCCTGTCAGGGGGAACAATGTATGAACAGCGATCAGTCATTTCCCCAAGTGAGGCCACCCCCCCTACAGTTAGAACACACCCAGGGAACATACTTAACCCCTTTCCCGCCCCCTAGTGTTAACCCTTTCCCTGCCAGTGGCATTTTATAGTAATCCAATGCATTTTTATAGCACTGATCGCTATAAAAATGCCAATGGTCCCAAAAATGTGTCAAAAGTGTCCAAAGTGTCCGCCATAATGTCGCAGTACCGGAAAAAAAAAAACGCTGATCGCCGCCATTACTAGTAAAAAAAAAATATTAATAAAAATGCCATAAAACTACCCCCTATTTTGTAAACGCTATAACTTTTGCGCAAAGCAATCAATAAACTTGTATTGCGATTTTTTTATGAAAAATATGTAGAAGAATACGTATCGGCCTAAACTGAGGAAAAAAAAAACTTTTTTTTATATATTTTTGGGGGATATTTATTATGGTAAAAAGTAAAAAATATTCATTTTTTTTTAAATTGTCGCTTTTTTTGTTTATAGCGCAAAAACTAAAAACTGCAGAGGTGATCAAATACCACCAAAAGAAAGCTCTACTTGTGGGAAAAAAAGGACGCCAATTTTGTTTGGGAGCCACTTCGCACGACCACGCAATTGTCAGTTAAAGTGATGCAGTGCCGAATCGCAAAAAGTGCTCTGGTCTTTGACCAGCATAATGGTCCGGGGGTTAAGTGGTTAAACACATTGCTAATAGCACTAGCTATATGTGTATAGTTTAAATATTGACAATTGCACTGTTTGGCACTGAAAACTGTAATTTTAGGTACTTTTTTGCAGTGCCAGTAAAAAATGTGGTTCTGCCAGTATATGTCATGATTTTTGTCAGTAAAAAATTCTTGTGTGTGATTGTGTAAACAGTGCCCCAGTGCACTGTATTTGCCGGGGGCCTATAATGCTCTTAAGATGCCACTGATTGGGGGGTGGCCTGGTGGAAGTCCTGGCTGTGGTTGTTTTTCTCATACCACCATAGGATGCAGTGGATGTGGGGCACCAGGGATCTTTCCTATCTTCCTTCCATGGAGATCCATTGTTGCTGGGGTGGATCTATTGTATTTGGGGGAGGCAATTGTTGCTGGGGGTCTACTGTTCTTGAGAGAGCTATAGTTGCTGGGAATCTATTGTTTCTAGGGAGGTCTATTGTTTCTGAGGGTGTCTATTGTTTGGTTAGGATCAATGGTGTCCTCAATGCTGAGAAATACAGGCAGATACTGATCCATCTTACCATCAGAGAAGCATGTGATTGGTCCCAAATGTATTCTTTAGCAGGACTACAACCCCTAATGTAGCACTACCCCCGAAGGAGCTGCTGGTTTGTTGTGAGCGGCATGTTACCATGTTTCTCTGATGTCTAGGGGTGTTTGGTGAAAGTTGTAGTAACAGAATGTCCACGACAGGTGTCTTTTTCTGTGCTCTTTATTACCCAATAATACCCAACAATAAAACTTGGTGAAGAGTAGAGGTTCAGAAGAAATGAAGATAGCAGATCCAGATGTCAGAAATAGGGAAATAGTCCTGCTCCCATGTGTAATGTCTCTTTGACCACTCCAGCCAGAGTGGGTATAGTGCACCTGAACAGGCCTCACTCGAACCTTAGGAAAAAGTCTCTGCCACAGACCCTCCTGGTAAATGAACAGTGGAGATAATCCTCCTTAGCAGACTTGGCACCTGGATCTCCTTCAGGCAGTTTTGAAATAGGGCACTGACTGACAGGCGGCCAACATTCAGCCTTTCAGTGTCCGGTTCCCCTGGTCCCCAATGGATAGTCAGGCCCCTATTGGAACACCAGCCTCTCTTGGTACTCCTCAGGCAGACTCTCCACTGTATGGCCTCCTCCAACTGGACGGACGACCCAGGACCTTCTTAGGTGGGACCCAGTCCCCAAGTGGTAGACCGATTGCTCTGGGCCAACGTGGTCCCGAAGCCAGGATTCTTGCATTGCACGCGCAACCCCGGCCCAGTAGGCCATTCGCCAGGGCGGCTTGGAGTGGCTACCCTAAAGGTGGGCGCCACACGAGGAGAGACCCAAAAAGATGGCGTCTGTCCCATAAATACTCTCCCCCAGCATGCACAGCGAGACCAAACCCTCCTGATAGGCTGCTGGATAAGAGCACCCAATCCTTGACTCCACTGCTGCCACCTGCCGACTCGGGGTGAGATCAGCACCCCAGAAACAACAGAATGGACCCACAGCACAGCCAAAGCTGAGACCCAAATTTGAACAAATCAACATGGTCAGAGTTGACTAACTCTCTGTCCCCCTCTAAATTTAACATAGCACCGGTACTGGAAAGTGACCAGGCGCTACACAAACATACAGCCAATATCATTACGAACTATCTTCATTGTAAAGAGGAACAAGGAGTCCCGGAAGTGATGGTTTGGTCCCATAGAGCCCTGAATTTAACATCAAGTCTGTCTGGGATTACATGAAGAGACAGAAGGATTTAAGGCAGCCTACATCCAAAGAAGATCTGTGGTTAGTTTTCCAAGATGTTTATAACAACCTATCTGCCGTGTACCTAGAAAAATTGATGCTGTTTTGAAGGCAAAGGGTGGTCACACCAAATATTGATTTGATTTGGATTTATCTTCTGTTCATTTACTTTCCATTTTGTTAATTGATAAAAAAAAAAAAAAAATATTAAAGCAATTGTAAACCTTTTGGGTCATTTATTAAAAAAATAACAAACATGTCATACTTACAATAGAAAGACGCTTCCTTAGGGGGGCACTTCTATTCAGACACACATCCCAGCTCAGCCCCACTCTCTACTTACAGCTTTTGACTGACAGCAGCATGAGCTAATGGCTCTCAGCCAAGCCTGTGAGAGTCGGGAGAGGGGAGTAGAGCTGCTTTAGATGTGCACATAGCTGAGTCGAGACCCATTTGAGTATTTAAGGGTAGATGTGGGGTAAACTGCAATTAAAAGGTTTTTTTTTACCTTAATGCATAGAATTCTATGAGGTAAAAAAAACTTTTACCTTTACAACCACTTTAACCATTTCTATTTCTGAAAGCATTCCTAATTTACAGCATTATTTCACACCTGACTAAAACTTTTGAACGGTAGTGTACTGCATATTTAGCCCTCTTTTTGGGGGGTGTTATGACAAATGGTCCTACCCAAACAGGTGCGCTAACCATGTAGGTAAATAAGAGAACCAGAACCTTTGCTAAGTGGAAGGGTGTGCTTGATAATAAAGTTGACAGAGCCTCCACCCAGAAGAAAATTTTACTGACACAACAAAAAAAGTACATAAAAAATTAATTTTCAGTGTAAAACTGTGGAATAACAATATTTAAAGGAGTTGTAAAGGAAAAACATTTTTTTGCTGTAATGAGTGTTTACAGGCTATAGAGACATAATAGTTAACTGATTTATTTTAAAAATGATTAAAAATAGATAAAAATCAATCATATAATGTGCCTGCACTTTCAGTTTCGTTTTTCATCTAGTTTCAGGCTTGTGTGAAGGACAGAGACACAGAGTCAAAAGAGGGCAGTGTTTGTTTTTAAAATGAAAGTGATTGGTTCTGAGGGGTTTTAGACACACAGTAATCACACCTTCTTGATTAGAGACCACAGAGAGAAGCTCCCAGTACTTTTTTCATAAGGAAACAGATAACCAGGAAGTGTGCAGAACAGAGAAGTATTACAGCAAAAACGAACAATGAAACCAGGACTGCATTAGGGTAAAGGAAGCTATTTAGCTTAAAAAAAATTCCTTTAGTGACCCTTTAAGCTACAAACATGTAGATAGTGTGATCACCAATGTGGTTAACCTCCTTACAACCGCACGCCGTCAAATGATGGCGGGCGGAATCCCCTATTGTTCTGACAGGACGTCATATGACGTCCTGTCATTAGAAGCCGCTAGGGGGCGCGCGTGCCGCCGGCAGAGCGCGCACGCACCCATCGCGTTACTGGGAACACAGCCGCGCGTGCCCAGTAACTGAGCAGGGACGTGGAGCTCTGTATGTAAACACAGAGCTCCACGTCCTGTCAGGGAGAGAGGAGACCGATCTGTGACCTTGTACATAGGGACACAGATCGGTCACCTCCACCAGTCACCCTCCTCCCCCTACAGTTAGAACACTGACTAGGCTACACATTTAACCCCTTCCCCGCCAGTCACATTTATAAAGTAATCAATGCATATTTATAGCACTGTTCACTGTATAAATGTGAATGGTCCAAAAAATGTGTCAAAAGTGTCCGATGTGTCCGCTATAATGTCGCAGTCCCGTAAAAAAAAAATCGCAGATCGCCGCCATTCCTAGTAAAAAAAATAAATAAATCATAATTATGTCCCCCTATTTTGTAGGCAATATAACAAACCAGTCACTATACGGTTATTGCGATTTTTTTTACCAAAAATATGTAGAAGAATACGTATTGGCCTAAACGGAGATAAAAAAAAATGGGATATTTATTATAGCAAAAAGTAAATTTTGTTTGGGAGCCACATCGCACGACCGCGCAATTGTCAGTTAAAGTGACGCAGTGCCGGAAGCTAAAATTTAGTCTGGGCAGGAAGGGGGTGTATGTGCACAGTAGGCAAGTGGTTAAGGTATAACAAAAGGCAAAAAAACTATTTCTCCTTTTACATGTAGGGCAGGTTAATATAACCCCGCTCACCCTGCTAGCTTGGGGACACTGACTGGGGACATTCCCTCCCATTCTCCCACACACACATCAGGCAAATTAGGCGGCTACGAGGCCCTTGGGAGCGTGAGGCCTTAGGCAACCGCCTTATTTGCCTAATTAGAGAGCCGCCTCTGCCTGTAGAGCCCTCTAGCCTGACCTACAGTAATCCGACCCAATTACAGACTCGCACAAATAGTCACAAAAACAAATTTACCTACACAAGTTTAGCATTAGAGAGTGCCATATCTATAACTGCATATGACAAGATTAGCCACTTGGCGCCCAGGGTACATCATATGACGTCCTGAGCTTTGTGGTGGTATATATGAATGATGCCTGCAGCTACAGGCATCATTCAGATATTACCGGTTTCGTTTCAGCCGGCGATTCCCTGCACCATAAAAACAATCATAGTGGCAGTTCCACCGCTTGATTGTTCTAATGGGCAGCGGAAGGGCCCCCCCCCCTCCCGCCGCCCTCTGGTGCTTCTTCCGACTCACTGCTGCGATCGGTGATTCGGAGATGGGATCCACCGGCCTCGGATGATGATCACAGAGATTTCCTGCGGACCAGATGGTCGCCGTAGTCTCTATGATCGTCGGAGGCTGGGCGCAATGTTATGACGTCATGCCCGGCCTCTGCATTAAAAAAAATGCACCGTGGTGATCGTTTTCTTATTTTTTTGTAGGCTTCCCAGCCTAGTGGTGAGATGTGGGGTCTTATTTACCCAATATCTCACTGTAAAGAGGTCCTGTCATGTCATATTCCTATTACAAGGGATGTTTACATTCCTTGTAATAGAAATAAAAGTGATCAAGTGAGCAAAATATAAAAAAAGTGCCCCTGTCCCCGTGTGCTCACACGCAGAAGCGAACGCATACGTAAGTCCCGCCCACATATAAAAATGGTGTTCAAACAACACATGTGAGGTGTCGCTACGAACGTTAGAGCAAGAACAATAATTCTTGCCCTAGACCTCCTCTGTAAGGCAAAAAATGTAGCCAGTAAAACATTTTAAAATGTCGCCTTTGGGGATTTTTAAGTACCGAAGTTTGGTGCCATTCGACGAGCGTGTGCAATTTTGAAGCGTGACATGTTAGGTATCCGTTTACTCAGCGTAACTTCATCTTTCACATTATGCCCAAAAAATTGGGCTAACTTTACTGTTTTTTTTTTAAAGCATGAGACCCAAAAAACGCGTTTGAAAAATTGCTGCGCAAATACTGTGCAAGATAAAAAGTTGCAAAGATCGCCATTGCATTCTCTAGGGTTTTTGCTAAAAAAACATATATAGTGTTTGGGGGTTCTATGTAATTTTCTAGCAAAAAAAAATTATGATTTTTACATGTAGGAGCGAAGTGTCAGAACAAAAAATTGACTCATCTATGGGTTGCCTTTTCTCTCTATAAACTTCCTAGTAGAAGACACTTTAGAAAAGGCTTTTGTTTTCATGCAAATGCAATGGGTTGGTCTATGATATTCCTCATATATTTTATGGTTTCCTGAGAGCTATTTGCCAGCGTGTTGTGGTAGGCCTGTTTTGCTTTTCAAATTGCTTTACTGTTACTATGACAGTCCAGAGAAAGCAACACACTCATTCATCTGTCCCACAAGAGCTAAGGGCCAGATTCACAGCCGAGATACGACGGCGTATCTCCTGATACGCCGTCGTATCTCTGAGATACGCTTGTCATATCTATGCGGCTGATTCATAGAATCAGTTCCGCATAGATAGCCCTAAGATCCGACAGGTGTAATTGAATTACACCGTCGGATCTTAGGATGCAATTCTAGGCCGGCCGCTAGGTGGCGTTTCCATAGCGGTCGGCATAGAATATGCAAATCACTAGTTACGGCGATTCCCGAACGTCCGCGTTACCCGTCGCTCTAACTTTACGTTGTTTCCGTCGAGATGCGCCGCATAAAACTAAGGCTGCCCTCTAGGTGGACTAGCCAATGTTAAGTATAGCCGTCGTTCCCGCGTCAAAATTTGAAAATTAGGTTGTTTGCGTAAGTCGTCCGTGAATGGCGCTGGACGCCATTTACGTTAACGTCTAAGCAAATGACGTCCGTGCGACGTCATTTAGCGCAATGCACGTCGGGTAATTTTCCCGACGGAGCATGCGCAGTACGTTCGGCGCGGGAACGCGCCTAATTTAAATGGTGCCCGCCCCATTTGAATTAGGCGGGCTTGCGCCGAGCGCATTTACGTTACACCACCGCAAGTTTACAGGTAAGAGCTTTGTGAATCAGGCACTTACGCTGTAAGCTTGCGGCGGTGTAACGTAAATGGGTTACGTTACGCCGCCGCTGAGTAACGTAATTCTTTGAGAATCTGGCCCTAAGCTTTTATTATACAAAATGAAGGGATGAATAAATCAAATCTAATTTAATATATAAACCATATACCTACCCTCAAAATGTTAGGACCACAGAAAGAATAGGTAAGTAGCCCCATGGGATTATCACCCTAGTTTTTCTTTCATTTATTTGTCATTAACTGATTATATTCAATTAATAATATTACATGTTTATTGATGAAATCTTGTACTACTTTTTGGTTCTTTTTGTTTTACTTTCAGGCGCCCAGCTGTTTCGAGTTCCTGGGGAGGAGTGCTGGGCAGATTGTGGGCTATCACCAAGCCAAGCTAATACCCAACAGACCGGTGGATTGGTGATTCATGTTTCAGCCCAGGTTCACACTGGGCTGCGGGAATGAAGCTGTGCGAGTTCAGCTGAACTCGAACACTTTCACTCCCGCTTGTCAGTCCCGATTTCAGCCGCAATTACAGAGGCATATGTGCAGGTTTCACAGGATGCACAGATATCAATGTAAATCATGGTCCGAAATCACAAAAAGTAGTACAGAAACTACTTTTTGAAATCGGTGCAGCACCGCAGATGCGACGTCGCACCGATTAGGATGGTTCCATTGCCAACAATTGTCAAACAAATGTCAAATCGCATGACACATCTTACCAATGTGAACCAGGGTTTAAGGAGACAACAATTATCTAATCTCTGTGACATTTAGCTATCAGCAGTTATCTAAGGATCCTCCTACTCCTTCATCTGATGACTGGATCACTTTACCTGCCCAGCCCTTCCTTCCGTGATACATTGTGGGTGGACACTGTCTGTAATAGTTATGGGTCGCCAGCGCCTCCCTGCTCCCACCCTGACACAAATTAACTTTGTCTTCAAGTTAAATTACCCAATTGTTGGGTAAAATATAAAAGATGATGTTGCTATACCAAACATGTTAAGATTTAAAATTGTGCATTTCTGCATGCCTGGGAAATCGCTACAAATGTCCATAGACAATGCTTTCAAAGCCTTTACAGGTTACCAGTTTAGAGTTAAATGTGAGCTCTAGTGCTAGAGTTATTGCTTTTTTACATTTGTTTATTTATTCATTTTATTCAACTTTATTGCTATCACAAAAAATGAACAACATCTCTTGCGATTGCCTGGACAGTGAGAGTTTTTTGGTCGGTACTAGACAGGTAAACGCAGAACCAAAAGGAGAAGTGACTACATCCTCATAGTTTCTGGCTTTATTCCTCACAGAGTGGAGGGATAAATGAATGTTCCTCCTTCTCCTCTGTGCCCTGCCAACCCAACTGCTTGCAGCAGTCCTGAGCTTCCTGATGGAGCGGGATAGGCTGGGAAAAGTGGTGGGTGGTGGCTGAACATGACAGCGGTGATAATTTTTGGTGCGTAAAAATCAAGGCTACAGTATATATTATCCCTCCCTCTGCTGCCTTTGCAGTATAAGAAGGAGCAGATGGGGCGGTAAAATATGCAGCTGAGCTGTACAATCTTACCCCCCACCGCACCACCCCAAACACAAGTGTAGGACCCCTTTCACACTTGCGATCCAATCAGGTCCACCTATGAGTATTACAGGTGGACCTGATCAGAAGGTCCATGCATTACTATCGACAAGTGGGTGTAAACAGTGAATTTACACCCACCTACCTCTGGGTGTGACCTAGTCTGCTAAAAAACAAAACAAAAAGAGCATCCCTCCTCTTCTATTTAGGCAGATGGGATGGAGAGTAATTGGGTGTAAGCAGACAACGGAGTGCATTTACACTAAGGTGACCAGATTTTTAAAATTAAATCCGGGGACATATTTTTTCTTTACTAGTAATGAAAACAATCAGCGACTCTCTGCCTGTTGCCGCCCGCCTCACAGCCTCTCAAGTCTTACTCTTCAGGCCCCGGCTATTACTGGATGGGAAGAGGAGGAAGATCACTCCGCCATGGAAGGCAAGGAGATAGGCAGGTGGCTGGCCAGGATTTGAGCCAAGGCAGAACATGCGAGCGGAGCTAAATGGGCATGCGCCCGAAACGGAAGAAATATTCCCTCTGCTCCGACCAGCACATGATCATCAGAAAGGGGCACAGATAATGGGAAAAATACAACCCCCCTATGCTAGTAGGCACGGCGGAGCAGGGGTGTGTAATTCTATTTTTTTTATTTTAATTCTGCACTGATTGTCTTTGAAATTGCCCCAGCCCCCTATTAAATCCAATCTGGGGACAAAACCAGGGACAGACTTGGTGTGGGGACAGTGTCCTAAATCAGGGGACTGTCCCCTGAAACTGGAGATGTCTGGTCACCCTAATTTACACCCATAGAGTACTCCCATCTATGTCTGCTTTGCAGAAACTGAACAGGCACAGATGTGTCACCTGCCCACTCTGCTCATTATCATGATGATGATCATACAGTACAGGTGCTGTGGTTTGAAGTAAAAGTACTGTGTGGTTATCAAAGTGATGATGATAATCACATTTATATCACAGCTGCTGTATCATTCATAATAAAGGGCATGGCATGACTGAAGTGTTTTCAGTTTGAGTGTCTGCACACCATCCATGCTACAATCTCTTGGGTCCTATCTGATGAACTGATGGGGCCTAAAGAAATATTATACATCTAAATTACATCACCCGAGAGCTGCAGAGAAGCATAAATAAAGTGCATGCATACTAATGAAACTTTAAACTGCCAGGCCCCCCTGTTAAAGTAATGGGGCCCAGGCCCCCTAGTGAAGGACTGGTGGTACCCCCTTATGGGTCGCCCTGGTTGGTATGGTAAATTTGGCCAGCTTGAGTGTAAAGACTGGTATTATTTCTTCAACTTGTCATTTGGTTGTTTGCACATTTTAATTATAAATAAAGTTATTATTATTTCTGAACACAGTAAAAGGGCCATGGCCTAATTTTTCCCACATTCTGGATTGTGTTTAAAATATTTTCTTATTATAGTAATTTGTCTTTGGGTATTTGGGAAGACATATGGATGGAACAGTCCCACAACATACAGTATGTTAAATTTGTAGCATGTCCTAAGCACTTAAAGGGGTTGTAAAGGAATTTTTTTCCCCCCAAACCTCATCCTTCGATTTTGCTTTTAAATGTCCTTATTTCTTCTGAGAAATCCTCACTTCTGACTGAAGTTCAGTTTCATCGGTCCAAACCGACCGTGTGTGGGCCCCATCAGACAGTTATCCTTCGGTCCATAAATTTAGAACTTGCTTTAAAATTGGATCGATGGACGCCTGACTGATAGGTCAAAACCGATGGTTAGTACGCAAAAGCATCGGTTCCAAACCCGGGCATGCTCAGAATCAAGTCGACGCATGCTTGGAAGCATTGAACTTTATTTTTTTCTGCACGTCATTGTGTTTTACGTCACCGCGTTGGACTCGATCGGTTTTTGAACTGACGGTGTGTAGGCACATCAGACCATCAGTCAGCTTCATCGGTTAACCGATGAAACTGAACTTCAGTCCGTTCTCATTGGTTTAGACTGATCGTGTGTACAGGGCCTTTCTCCCTGGTGTGGAGAAGGCCTCTTGAGGGGGGAGGGGGCGAGCAGGCAAGTCAGGACACTCTCTACTTTGCAGATAGAGAAAGGAGCTGTGTGTTAGTGGGCGTCCTGACACTCCTGCTCGCCCCCTCCCCCCTCAAGAGGCTTTCTCCACACCAGGGAGAAAGTGTCACATTACTGTGTGTAGTTACAGACAGAAGAACAGGAAGTAAGGATTTCTCAGAAGAAATAAGGACATTTAAAAGCAAAATCGAAGGATGAGGTAAGTGAAGGAGGACTGCACTAAGGTAAAGGAAGCTATTTAGGGGGGAAAAAAATCCTTTACTCCTTTAGGTTGGGTTTATTAAATCTCAACATACAATGTCTTAACAACTGCACTGGTGTGAATTATTTCCAAGCAAAACTTTCACTTGGTTCTTGGTGTTCCTCTCCTTCAAAAGAGCTTAGTGACGCCTAATAATAATAAATTGGATTGTTTTGTATGGATGAGCTTATTTCAGCCACATTATAATCTTAAACATGTATGAAATAAAAAACATGTACTTCATGGCAGCCTATCACTTTCTAATCTGCAGCAGAAAAAAAAACAAAGGTACAATTTGAATGTGCTGGGCAACATTGACTTTTCGTTGTAGATTCTTGATGTAAGCTAGCAGTATTTTAACCTGGACATCTAAATATGTTTATAAGTAAGCCTAGCTCCAGTGGCCCAGGTTCAGGTACGACTTGCACGGGCGCAATCGCGATATGCGCCGCGCAAGTACGGATTTGCGCCCAGGCAAATCTGCGGATGACCCAGAAAACAAGCTAAGCCTGAAATTAGGCATTTTTCAACGGACGCAGTTTCTCTGCCCCGGCGCATGTAATGTGCATTTTTGCGCAGGGTGCAACTTGCGCTCTCATTGTTTTCCCTCAGCAAATATGCAAATGAGGAACTAACGCTGATTCAAAAACCTGCGCGTGTGAGGCGCAGTTTGCACACCAAGCGCGCAAGCTGTTTGGCCAGGGCAAAATTGCTCCTCATAAAAGCAGGGGCAACTTGGCAACAGACGTCCACAGGTCAGCTGGAGAGCCACTACAGCAGCACCGTTACGGACGAGCTGAGCAAGCAGAGCACCCACACTTTCTGGACCTCACATCTGTGTGCCAACATGCCAGGGGCAGCTATGGTTCTAGCAATACTACTGAGTGAACCGACTCGTAGGAGGGCACAGGAGAGGATATACCGAGTGCGCAGGAACATCTTTGACATAGGGGATTCGGAGGTGTATCTCATGTTTAGATTCAGCCCTGAAGTCATCCTGGATTTAGCCACAATCCTGCATGATGACATCACTAGCCAGACACATCGTGCCCATGCAGTGGAGCCACTGGTCAAGGTAGTGGCAACCCTGCATTTCCTGGCCACTGACTCTTTTCAGCGTACAGGTGGAATGGTGGCTGGGATGTCACAATCCTCCATGAGCAGATGCGTGCACCAGGTTATTCCTGCAATCCTGAGACGCATGGCCAATCAATTTATCAAACCCACCCAGGAGGACCTTCGGCAGAGGGCAGTGACAGATTTCTACCAAATTGCAAGATTCCCATGCACCATCGGCACAATTGATTGCACCCATGTGGCACTACAGCCCCCCCCCCCCCCGTGAGACCGAGCACATATACTGTAATCGGAAGCATTGGCATTCCATCAATGTCCAGGTCATAGTGGATGCCTATGGCCTCATATGGCACGTACGTGCCAAACACCCCGGGTCCTGCCATGACAGCTTTATATTCCGTCAGAGCAGCATCCCCACCGAATTTGAACAGAACATGTACGGGGACAGCTGGCTGGTTGGTAAGTGACATGGGTGTCAGGTATGACTGTCCCCCCCCATGATGCAGACATCACGAGGGGCACATGCATGACTAACATCCTCCTGTCTTTTCCCTTCCAGGTGACGCGGCATATGCGATGGGACCTCATCTAATGACCCCATTCCGGAACCCCCAAACCCCAGGAGAGGAAAGATATAACGAAGCACACGCACATACCCGTGGAGTGGTGGAACGCACATTTGGCCTCTTGAAGTCCCGTTTCAGATGCCTGGATAAGTCTGGGGGTACCCTGTTGTATTCCCCAAACTTTGTGTGCCAGATCATCGGGGCATGTTGTATTCTGCACAACTTCGCCATGAGAAAGGGCCTGGAGATTGACATATGTGATGACCTGACCCCCGAACCACACAATCCCCCCCAAGAAACTCTACCCGGTCTACTGAGGGAAGAGCAGTCAGGAGTGGTCTCGTGGAACGTCTCTTTGCACGTTAAACACACATTAATCATGTCACAAGTAGAATGCACGCGTGCACACCACTGTGGTCCCTAGCACACACACCCCACATGCACCCAAAATTGGATTAGACCCAAGGATACCCCATGGTATTAGGGAGCAGCAACGCCGCGTCAAGGCTCCAATTATGTTGCTGTCCATTCATACACCTTTCACATGGCAGAGGGTGACACCCCTTTTCCAGCAGGAGTGACACCCCCCCCCCATTCACACACCAGTCACACTGTAGTATACACTCCTCACCGTGTGTAGGGACTATAAAATAAAATAAAAACTCAAACTTTGAGCATAAAATAAAAATATAAAAGCTCATAATCTGAGCATTAAATAAATATAGAAAAGCTCCTAATCTGAGCAAAAAATAAATATCCACAAAAAAAAAAACATATGAGCATAATCAAACTAAATAGAAAAAGCTCCTTATCTGAGCACCAAGGGATATTTAAAAAAAAGGCACAGGAAAATAAAAATTTTTTTTCGACATCCTGGTGCCAAGGATGCCCCGGCTCTGGCTCCTCAGTCGGCGTGGTGGAGCCTGGGGTGGGGATGGAGCATGGGGTGGGGATGGAGGGGGGGGAGGAGCAGCATCCCCTACTTCCTCACTCCTGGCAGGTGGTGCCTGCCTGCCCTCCATGGCGTTGGCCAGGCGGGTGAGCACATTGTTGGTTTGTGCCAACATCCGCAGCTGCCGGGTGGTAGTGTTCCTCTGGTGCCGCCGGGTAAGTCTCCCCTCCTCCCGCACAGCGGCAGTGTTGGCCTCCACCGCCCCTGCCAACCTCCGCTGTGAGCAAACCGGTGGCGTCCTGCTGCTCCACCATACAGGTGGCCATGGCTACACAGTTCGCACTGACTTCCTCCAGGCTCACTGTGTCTCTTTTCCCCAGGTCAGCATGCAGGGTGAGGGCCTGCTGCACTTAGGAGGAGGAGGATGCCAGGCTGTCCGCCACCCGCCTCAAATCACCCACCATGGCCCCTATATGGCGGGTCTGCCGGGCCTGTTCCTCCTGCAGCCCTTCTCGGAGGCCGGAGGGTACACCCTTCGTTTTGGAAAGAGCCTTCCTGGGAGAAGAGGCTGGGGCACTTCCTGAGGGAGAAGAAGGGGAGGGGGTCACACTGGTGGGAGGGACACTGGAGGGGGCGACAATGGTGGGAGGGACAATGGTGGGAGGGACACTGCAGGGGGTTGCCCTGGAGGGGGATGACGTTATGGTCGGGGGGGTGGTGGGGAGGTCAGGGATGGTGGGATCCTCCTGGAGGTATATAGAGGCCTCCTGGTGGAGGTCAATAGACTCCTCCACCACTTCCTTCTCCATAGATGGCCTATGGGCGCTCTCCTCCTCCACCAACATACCAAGGACTTGCATGGGGGTTGACTGGACCCCATGATGATGTGGGGATGGCGTGGGTCACCCTGCAGCCGACGATGGCCCAGCTTCATCCTCAACATCTGTGGATGACACAAAAAAACACATGTTGCTGGAGCCACACACTTGTTACATGTTCCCATCTACCCCCTCCCATGATACACAGCAAATATGAGATAAAACACACTTGTTACATGTTCCCTTCTACCCCCTCACATGTCCCCTTCTACCCCCTCCCATGATACACAGCAAATATGAGATAAAACACACGTGTTACATGTTCCCTTCTACCCCCTCACATGTTCCCTTCTACCCCCTCCCATGATACACAGCAAATATGAGATAAAAAAAACTTACCTGTCCCCAAGTCCCCAACAGTGGAATCATAGCCAGGGACTCCCTCCACCTGCTCCAGCGCGAAACTTTGAGCAATCACCTCCTCCTCCGCATTTAAAAGTAAAGGGCAGGCTGGTCCTCCTCCCGTGCCCCTGGTATGCTTGCGTATTAAGACCAGTTTGTCCCGGACCCGACGCCGCATATCGTTTAATTTCTTCTGGATCTCGTCCCAGGTACTCTCCTCATTGCCCAGCGCATTCACGTCTAAAGTGATGGCATCAAAGATTGCCCTCCTTTGAGCTGTGGTGGTATTCTTCCGCTGGGCACCATACAGGACAGCAGTATAGCGAGTGAGTGCCGCCAGCATTATCTCCATCTCAGAGAGATTGAAATAGTTTTTTCTTTTTTTTTCCCTACGAGGAGGTGCCATCTCAAATAAAGGGCAAAATTACCTTGCTCAGGGGGGGGGGGGGGGGGTGGAAAAAGCAGGATGTCATTTTGCACAGGACCTGCGCAGATCTGCCCCTATTTATTTGCTCAGTGCAAGCAGGTGGGCCGGCATAGCCCAGGAAGTAGGAAAGGCGCAGTTGCACGCATGCGCACACGGGAGCGTTCGAACTGCGCATGCGTGCGCCGGGCGCAAGCCACTGCTGAGCGGACAGACCATCATTTGCATAGGGGCACACCCACTTTCACTTGCGCTGGCTTGCGCCCTCAAATTTGGCTTACACAGGCGCAATTTTACACACAAAAGGCATCCTGAATCAGGTGGCAATCTCGCCCAATTGCGCCGGCGCAGAGAAATTGAGCTGAGCTGCACAGGTGTAATTAATGGGAAAATCTACCTGAATCTACCCCAGTGTTTATAGTCAACACCTATGAGATGGCACATAAGAAAACTGATCTCAATGTGATTCCACTTTTACGATGTTGTCTGCCATTGCTGTCCCTAAACTCTTGTCTTCTTAAAGCCTCATACACACGATCAGACATCCATCAGACAAATCTGTGGATTTTTGTCCGAAGGGCGTTGGCCGTGAACTTGTTCTGCATACAGACGGCAGAACTTTTTCAGCCAACATACACAAAATTACGTGTTTTTTCTTCTCTTTAACACCACCCTTTGGGCAACTTCTGCTAATGCTGTCTTATGGTTAGCATTGGTTCGGAGCATGAGTGTTTGTACTTTGGATTTTAGTCCGACTGACTTGGATTTTAATCCGACTGAACTCATTTGTTGTCGGACAATTTGAGAGCATGACCATCCAACATTTGTTGTCGGAAAGTCCGATGGAGCATACAGACGGTCAGTTTATCTGACAAAACACGTCCATCACACAATTGTTGTCGCAATATCTGATTGTGTGTATGGGCCAACAAATGTTGGATGGTCATGCTCTCAAATTGTCCGACAACAAATGTGTTCCGTCAGATTATCCAATCGTGTGTAAACAAGTCCATAGGACTAAAATCCAAAGTACAAAACACGCATGCTCCGAACCAATGCTAACCATAAGACAACATTAGCAGAAGTTGCCCAAAGGGTGGCGCTAAAGAGCAGAAAAAACACGTAATTTCGTGCATGTTGGCTGAAACAGTTCTGCCATCTGTATACAGAACAAGTTCACAGTCAACGCCCTTTGGACAAAAATCCATGGATTTGTCCAATGGAAGTCCGATCGTGTGATTTATTCCACTTTCTGGGCTCAGAGGCTTTTGAAGTTCCTAACTGGACAAACCTTCCAACATTAATGGAACGGGGTCCCCAACAGTAGCTGAGACAACAGTGGAGAAGGAGATCTCGTTCAGGATGCGCACTTAATCGGTCTGACCAGTAAGCTCCAGAGGATATGGAGACTTAGGGCCAGATCCACAAAAGAATTACGCCGGCGTATCTCTTGATACGCCGCGTAATTTCAAATTTTGCGCGTCGTATCTTTGCTTTGTATCTACAAAACAAGATACGACGGCATCTCGGATGGATCCGACAGGCGTACGTCTTCGTACGCCGTCGGATCTTAGGTGCAATTTTTCAGGCGGCCGCTAGGTGGCGTTTCTGTCGAATTCCGCGTCGAGTATGCCAATTAGCTAGTTTTTTAACGACGTTTGCGTTCGGCTTTTTCCAGCGTATAGTTAAACCTGCTATTATGAGGCGTACTCAATGTTAAGTATGGCCGTCGTTCCCGCCTCGCATTTTGAATTTTTAATGTCGTTTGCGTAAGTAGTTCACGAATAGGGATTTGCGTAGAATGACGTCACCGTCGTAAGCATTGGCTTGTTCCGGTTTCATTTCGAGCATGCGCACTGGAATACCCCCACGGATGGCGCATGCGCAGTTAAAAAAAAACATTGTTTACGTTGGGTCACGAGGTATTTACTTAAAACATGCCCCCATCACAGATTTGAATGCCGTGCCATTACGCCGCCAAAGATAGACTACGCCGCCGTAAACTTACAGCGCAAATTCTTTGAGGATTTGAAAAAAAGAAAAAAATTACGGCGGCGTAGTGTATCTTAGATACGCTACGCCCGGCGGATTAATGCGCCGATGTACGTGGATCTACCCCTTAATCTCCATAGTTAACCCCAGGATTTTCTGTATTATTTCATACCCTGGTATGCCCCCTCTTACCAACTCCTGTAGGTTCTCAGGTTTAATTGCTTATCTTTTCTGATGTAGTATTATAAATATATGCATTATATAATCATAGGGGGAGCTTTAAATAAGCAAATTATACTATTAGCTGCCATTTACCACAGAGGGAGGTGGGTAGAGCATGCGGTTCGTGGCTTAAAAAAATAAACAGTCTAGCGTAGCCACAGGGATTGGAGATTGCTGCAAGTATATTCAGTTAGCACTAAGATGCCTGCACTTTCTACCTCATGATAGCTTTTTTTTTAAAGAAAGCAAAGCAAGCAAGCAACAATCCCTTGTGGGTGGGGTTTCTCACTCTGTACGTGAGGGTACCTTTCATGTGGAGCACGCTAATCAATGCCAGGGACCACTTTTATGTGAGAAACAAACATTATGGCGGTTCCCCGACTTAGAGATGAGCTGTTGACTGAGTCCCTCTATAGCATGCTGTCCCATGTCACTACATGCACCTCTCTTCTGTATATTACAATTAGATGGGGCACTGCTGAGCCCATGTCCTCTCCACTAGTCCAGCGTACCTCTGTCACCTCACTCCCAGTGACAGAATAGGGTCCTATCATGCACTTAGTGTGAATTTCATGTGTGCACTTGTTAACTCCTTCTCTCCCATACCATGTGGCCAGGCTATGGTCTCCCTAAAGTAGGTTCATTCCCAGTTTCTATGGGAAACTGACCGCTGGGGAGGGAGCCAGATCACTAAAGCCCTCGCTACTGTAGGAATCTTCACCTACAGCAGGTACCACGCTTTACAACTGGCTGTAATTTACCTTGCACTATATCTGGTTACCCACAGCAACTGAATTACTCCTCCTGCTTCTCTTGCCGAGTACACCTTTTATAGAGGCTTTACTTCATATGCCACATGTGCTTTATTAATCCTAGTTCTTTCATACACCAGAAACCAGCATGCACCCCTTTAAATGACTTCAGACCAGGCTTAGAACAGTTGAGACAACATTACTGAACATTTTGTTGCAACCTCTAACATGCACAATTCAGTGCAACATCCCCTAACTGACTCAGCTAGGCTGCCCAGGGGTACCTCAACAAGGTAATAGTCTTGTAGTGGAATCCTCCAAGACTTTGTAGTTCTCCAGGCTCCCAGTGTCTTCTGATGGACTGCTGGGCACAGCAATTCGACTTAGCACTTCATGACAGCTACTGTATCTCAAGGAACGAGGAACAGGAAAAAGCCCTAAACCTGTCCTTCCCCCTGATTTATATAATACAGTGTGGATTGGCAAGGACCAAAAAGCCCGGGAACAGAGTTGCAGAACATTAACCCTTCCCCAGCCTGGGCCAGCCAACTTCCTAACTAAAACACTGTAGGCAACCTGCCTACACCCTGGTGCTGACTTCTTTGGCAGGATGCATTTACACTGATTACACCAGGATTATAACAAAGTTATCACTCTTGTGCTGATAGACTGCATAGTTATTTTTGTTCTACATCAGCACTGCTATCTCCCACCGAAAGATTTACTAACAGTTTTTTTTATTACAAACAATATATTTTTTACAGGAATGATTTACATGCTTGACTCGATATTACAAATAAAGAAAACTAAAGTAAAGATTTAGTTTACCACGAAAGATCTTTAACAGAAATTTGATCTTATTTTCAGTTTCCTTTTGGCTCTATAAAGCTATATTTCCTCTTCAAAAAGTCCAAGGCTCCTAGCTACAGGAAGCTGACACATAAACACACTCACTCGTGAAAAGAAACATGTCCACAGTTACACCCACTTTGTAGCCAAAATAGGACTTGATGAGGATTCAGAGAAAAATCCTTTCATTGAATTGCCATGATTCTATAGTGAAGCTGTTGTAAATTCTAGGAAACTTTCAATCAACTCAACCATACAGGACTCCTATTTTATAGTTACGATTTAGTGTCTTTCAGTGTGTTGTGTGTCAATTAAGATTTCAGATTCACTCTGTTCTCCTTCACTTTCTAAACTGAAAGAATTACATGGAATAAATACATACAACCTATGTTTTGTACATGGAAAGCCTAAGAACTGGGTTAAAGGAAGAGGTCCTGAACAAAATTGTATATATTTATATACATATATGTGTGGGCAACCAGTGAGATCATTTGTGCAATTAAAAATTCAGGCCATTTAAATGAATCTGTAAGAATTCATTCTTAAAAGAACTTGTATTTCTAGTTAACAATCAAATCCTATCTGTTATACTGAAAAGTTAGCTGCTAAAGATTTCAAGTGGTGTATACATAGTTATACATATGGTTTAATAGCATACATTCATTTTTTTTTTACTTAAATCATGGCATAGGCGTGCGCAGCCTATTGCATTAGGGTGTGCACCCCAAAGCTCAAACATACATGCCTTTCTCTGCAGCCTCAGCTGCATGGAGCAGTGAATGAATGGGAAGTGCTCTGTGCTGAGTGGCTTCTCGTTCATTCACAAACTGAAGCATAGTAAACGCAGTTTACTATGCTTCATATATGAATGAACCTAGTGAGTGAGTGTGTCCACTGTGTTCATTTAGAAAAGGACATATTTACTAGCCCCTTCCCCCACTCTCCATCCTGAAAAATCACCAGCAGCAGCTGGGGGGAGGGGTATGAGAGGAGGGAAGCCAGCAGCACTGCGGGGCAAGAGGGCCAACAAGGGGGAAGCCTGGGCAGTAGGAAGAATAGGCACTACACGTCCATGATTCAGGGCCAGTTTTAACTACTGATGCAGTATGGACAGGCTTTAGACAGGGGGACCCATTTATTGTATATTGTAAAACAAGCTCTGTATGATGTCTCTCTCGATAATTGTCAATTGCTTCTCCTGCATTTACATACCTTTCCTATACTTAGCCATACTGCCTTTTTCTGTTTTGTAACTGTACCTAACAATCTCTTACTTATCTACCATGAGTTGCCAACTCACTAAAGTACTGATTTTATTGCCTGCATAGCATGTATTCTACTTGTTACACTGCAGCACACAGAAGAAACAATGATCAGAGGTTAGAGAAGGCTAGACCACTGTACCAGAGTTCTCATTTACTTACCATGATCAGATGCAGGCCTAAGCCCCCTTTTTCCCCCAAGTTCCTAGATTCTTGGACATTCCCAGAGATTATAAATTCCTCAGCTCCCCTCCATCATCAGCTCAGAGAAGCCAAACTTGATGGGGCAGAGATAGCTAGGCAAGTGATCTGCAGCCATGTAAGAGGCCCTCCACTGTCAGAACTGGCATGCAGACAGCTGGGCTGGAGCCTAATAACTTGCCCGCTTCTCCAAAAGACCCAGTGAGAAGCCCTTCCCTGATTGCTATCAGAATACTTCAGGTCCAGTGAAGTGGCACTATGTCCTTGGACCTTGGATCCCTCCAGCTATTCACCTATGTTACCAGAGCTACACCCTGGACTTCACTGAGAGGAACATCATTTACAAGGATAATCAGAAAAGGCTGTGTGACGAGACCCTTTGCTCGCCCGGTTCTGCTCTCCCGACACTCCTCTGCTACTATTGAGTCAGCTTGCAGATTGCAACATCTGATGGTCCAGTCATCCAAGGTTCCGGGATCCGAACTATAGCTATGTGCCGTTCAGACCCATTAAGAACAAACACCAGGCAGGCTGTATGTAAGTTCAAACCGGACTCTCTTTAATGGCAGCATTCTCCTGGTTATATACAGTTTACAAGCTTATCATCAATCAAAGAACAATGAAATCTCCACCCCCTTGCAATCAGAATAATTAACATGAGCCAATTATCTATCATTTAGCCTGACGAGGTGGCTAGGCGTCTCGTCTCTGACAACAGCTATTAACCTGCAGAACACAATAACAAGGTATTTCACAAGCCGGCTCCACTTAGCATTTCAATAGCCTGAGCTAAGCATTGAAGGGTCATTGTCCTATTGACCTGGTCAGGACAAAATAAACCACTTGTAATGTGTCCAGTATCTTCTGCAATGAACTGTCAGTAATGCCCCATCTTCTGAAATACATGAATTAGGATTTCAAGTAGAAACACTCCAGCACTCCAAGGTCCATGACAGGCTGTTTATGTTCTGAACTGGTTTACTGAAGTAATGATTCTCAGCTATAATCTCTGTTGTTATAGAGCCTTATCCCTTTCATGACTAAGCCTACTTCTGACATTTGGTGTTTACAAGTTAAAATCCGTATTTTTTGCTAGAAAATTACTTAGAACCCCCAAGAATTATATATATGTTTTTATCAGAGAATCTAGAGAATAAAATGGCAATTGTTGCAATATTTTATGTCACACAGTATTTGTGCAGTGGTGTTTTAAATGAAACTTTTTGGGAAAAATACACTTTCATGAATTAAAAAAAAATGAAAAAGTAAAGTTAGCCCAATTTTTTTGTATAATGTGAAAGATGATGTTACGCCGAGTAAATAGATACCAAACATGTCACGTTTTATAATTGCACGCACTTGTGGAATGGCAACAAACTACGGTACCTAAAAATCTCCATAGGCGACGCTTTAATTGTTTTTTACGGTTACCAGGTTAGAGTTACAGAGGAGGTCTATTGCTAGAATTATTGCCCTCGCTCTGACGATCGCGGCGATACCTCACATGTGTGATTTGAACACCGTTTACATATGCGGTCGCAACTTCCGTATGCGTTTTCTTTGCTGTGCGAGCTCACAGGGACGGGGACGCTTTAAAAAAAAAAAAAATCTTAGTTATTTTATTTATTTTTAGAATTTAAAATTGTGTTTTTTAAAGAAACATTTTTTTGATCACTTTTATTGCTGTCACAAGGATTGTAAATATCCCTTGTGACAGTAATAGGTGGTGACAGGTACTCTTTATGGAGAAATCGGGGGTCTAAAAGACCCCCAATCCCTCCTTTGCACTTCAAAGTATTCAGATCACCGAAAACGGCGATTCGGAATATTGTGTATTTTTTTTAAACCGGCGCCATTGACAGCCGAGTAAACCGGAAGTGACTTTGTGACGTTGCTTCCATGTTTACATTCAGGAGACTGGCACAAGGCGCCAGAATTGACGGATCGTGGATCGGGTCTCCCGGTGGGACAGGAGGCCCGGTCAGAGCGGCGGGAGGGGGGGATGTCCGCTCCTGCTCCTCCGGTATAACAACCGGTCGGCTTTTAGCTGCATCAGTTGTTATGCCTGGATAGCCAATCGCCCGCTCTAAACAACGGTACCAGTATCATGCCTGCAGCGGCAGGCATGATCCCGGTATAACCCCCAAAAGCCGAGGCCGCATATATGCGTACGCTCGGCGTGAAGGGGATTTATAGAGACTTTTCTATGCAGTTACTCTGATTATTCAGCCAATTACCTATGCTGTTAAACTACTAGTGGGTTAAACTCTGATGTGTCTTCTCTGCAATCCCACAACCTGACCCTATGTTATAGGGCGTATTTACTAAAGGAATAGAGGTTGTTCACTTGACAAAATGCGTATTTGCTTAAAGGAGTTGTAAAGGAAAAAAAATGTTGGGCTAAAATTAATGTCTGCAAGGTAGACAGACAGAATAATGTAATGATTCTGTTAAAAAACAAGTAAATACCTATTAAATTCCTTCATCTATATCACCTCCGGCGTTCTAGTTTCTGTTCTCTCATTCACTTCCTGGTTTGCGGCGCTTGTTCATGTAAGAACTACATTTCCCAGTATGCATTGCGGCACACCCAGTAATTCACAAGTCTCTAACACGTAGAGAGCATCCTTCCACACAGATGTAGTTCGCAGGAGGGGGCGAGCACATTACTGACCACCGCAGTAAAGCCTCCCTTCATGGTGGTGAGTAACAATCAGACAAGCAGGAAGTGAACAGAACAGAGAAGAAATAGAGCAACTTCTGAGCAAAAACGAACAATGAGGAAGTGAAAAGAGGAATGTCTGTAGGTAAAGGATGCTTATTATGAAAAAAAAATGTTTTCCTTTACAACCCCTTTAACTATATGAATAGGATGACGTTTTTTTCTCTATGTTCACTTTTAATACCCAATAAGTTGCAAATGCAATTTAAAAAAACTGGGCCAGATCCACAAACGAATTACGCCGGCGTATATTGAAGTATGGCCGTCGTTCCTGCGTCGAATTTTGAAAATGTTACGTTGTTTGCGTAAGTCGTTCGCGAATAGGGCTTTGCGTAGAATGACGTCACCGTCGTAAACATTGGCTTGTTCCGGTTTAATTTCGAGCATGCGCACTGGGATACCCCCACGGACGGTGCATGCGCAGTTGAAAAAAAAACGTCATTTACGTCGGGTCAAGACGTATTTACATAAAACATGCCCCCATCACATCCATTTGAATTGCGCGCCCTTACGCCGCCAAAGTTACACTACGCCGCCGCAACTTACGGCGCGCATTCTTTGAGGATACAAAAAAAAAGTAAGTTACGGCAGGGTAGTGTATCAGAGATACGCTACGCCCAACGGAAATATGCGCCAGGGTACGTGGATCTGGCCCACTGTGTTTTTGGCTCGCACTTGATTGATTGAATGAATGAATTGAGCAAAGCATCACCTTGTTCATTATGCTAACTTACCATTTAGGGCTCTTTCACACGGAGCGGACCGTTTCTGGGTCCGCTCCGTGTGTCTGCCAAAGCTCAGCGGGGATCCCCGCTCAGCTGTCGGCGGATAGGGCGGTCCCCGCACACAGTGCAGGGACCACCCTGTCTCTGCTCTGCTGTCCCCTATGGGGGACTGGATGCAGACGGACCGTCTGTCCGTCTGCATCAGTTCCGCTCCGCCGAACGGAAGAAAAATAGGGTTTCTTCCGTTTGGAAAAGCGGATCCCGACTTACGCTTATATAAGTGTCTGTAAAAACTCCATAAGAGCTGGCTCCTTGCTGAGATCTGGTGTGGAATTTCTGATCAGAAGTGGAATTTTTTTAATACAAGTGGAAGAGTTAAAAACCAGGAGTTTAAAACAAGAGTTAAGACAGGAGTCTTCTAAAACTGTAAGTATCATCTTAATCTTCATACAAGTAATTATATTGTAACTGGGAAATGAGTGCTAGCAGGGTTGAAGGTTTTGCTCAGTGCACAGCGTGTCACATGTATGCAAAATTGGTGCAACAGCTCCAAGATGGATACCGCTGTGACAGATGTGAGCAGGTTGCCCTTCTGGAAGCTCGTATTAGAGATCTGGAGGAGCAAGTTGCAACACTGGGTAGAAATGACAACCTTGAACGGGGTCCTCTGCTCGCTGAGCAAGTGGTCAGTAAGGTTGATGTGGAGGGTGGAGGGGCAAGTCAGGATTATCAGATAGGGAGATGGGTTAATGCAGTTAGAGGGAGTGGAAGGGGCGTGAACAAAGGGAAGGCCAGTCCTGTATTTGTGCATCAAAACAAATTTGCCAAGTTGGGTGATGATGTGGAGGTGGCAAACACAGAGGTGGCAGCCCTAGATGTTACTGCTACCCCTAACAGCCGGGAGAGCAACCTATCTAGTAGAGGTGGGGAGGGGAGTGCAGGTAGGCCTAGACAGTTGGTGGTAATAGGGGATTCTATAATCAGAAGGACTGATAGAATAATTTGTCGCCAGGATCGCTTCAACCGAATGGTTTGCTGTCTCCCTGGTGCCAGGGTTCGGCATGTGGTGGACCGGGTGGATAAATTACTGGGAGGGGCTGGGCATGACCCAGCTGTCTTGGTCCACGTTGGAACCAATGACAGTATACATGGAAGGTGGAGGCTCCTTAAGAATCAATTTAAAGAACTAGGCTGCAAGATGAAGGGAAGGACCTCCAAGGTGATATTCTCTGAAATATTGCCTGTGCCATGCACAACACAGGAAAGGCAGGGGGAGATTAGAGAGCTGAATGCATGGCTAAAGACCTGGTGTAGGAAGGAGGGATTTGGGTTTCTAGAGCACTGGGCTGACTTTTCATTGGGGTGCAACCTATATGCTAAAGACGGTTTGCACTTGAATGGAAGGGGGTCTGCTGTGCTGGGGGAGAGGTTTATGGGAATGCTGGAGGAGTATTTAAACTAGGATTGAGGGGGAGGGTGAATTAGAATTACATCGAGCAGACAGGTCAGTTAGTGGTCAGACATTAATGGAGAGTGGAATGGGGATAGATGGGGGAAGGGTTATGGCAGGTGACAAGAAAGTTCCCATGTTGCAAACAGCCATTGGAAATAATAGTGCCATTTGTACTACTATAAATTATATGAAAAACACCAGAGAAAAATGTAACAATACATTTAAGTGTTTGTTCACCAATGCCAGAAGTCTGCCAAGCAAAACAGGTGAGCTGGAAGCTCTGGTGCATGAGGAGAGCTATGATGTAATCGGTATTGCTGAAACTTGGCTTCAATCCTCACATGACTGGGCTATTAATATTCCTGGCTATGCTCTCTTTCGGAAAGACAGGGTAAAAAGGAAAGGTGGAGGGGTCTGTCTCTATGTGAGAAGTGACCTCAAAGCAAGCGTGAAAGAGAACCTGGTTGATGGAGAGTGTGATGAGGCTGAAGCATTATGGGTGGAACTGCATACAGATGTGCGTAGTTCAAAATTAATCATTGGAGTTTGTTATAAACCACCCAATGTTAATGAGGAGGTGGAGACTCAGCTCCTTGCACAGATGGAAAGGGCTGCAAAGTCTGGGACGGTGATAATAATGGGGGATTTTAACTACCCAGAAATTGACTGGATTAATGGCACTTCTGGGACAGTTAAAGGACAAAAATTTAAAAACCTATTGCAGGACAATTTTATGGTGCAGTTTATTGAGGCCCCAACTAGGAATGATGCCCTGTTGGACCTGATAATCTCAAACCATGCAGAGCTTATTACTAATGTTCAGATAAAGGAACACCTGGGTAGCAGTGATCATAACATGATTTCATTTAATGTTAACTATAAGCAAGAAATACATACAGGAATTATTAAAACACTAAATTTTAAGAGAGCAAATTTTCCAAGGATGAGGGCTGCTCTCCAGGACTTGGACTGGGAGGGACTATTGGCACAGCTGAACACAGAACATAAATGGGAATTCTTCAAAAAGACTGTGTGGAACCTCACTGCAAAGTATGTTCCCATGGGCAATAAGTTTAAAAGGCTAAAAATAAAACCTATGTGGCTCACGGTCAAAGTTAAAAAAGCTATAAACAATAAGAAAGTAGCTTTTAAAAAATATAAAAATGAAGGAACACTAGTGTTGTTTAAATGTTACAAAGAATATAACAGGATATGCAAAAAGGAAATCAAGGATGCAAAAATTCAAAACGAACGACAGATTGCAAAAGATAGTAGGACAAACCCCAAAAAATTCTTTAAATATATTAATAGTAAAAAGGTGAAGTCTGAGCATGTAGGCCCCTTACAAAATAATCTAGAGTGGGTGACTGGGGACAAAGAGAAGGCAAATTTATTAAATGTTTTCTTCAGCTCTGTGTATACAACGGAGCATGGGGGAGCTCATGTCCAAAATGGGGGTGGGAGTGACACAGCCTCAAATCCACAATGGCTCAAAAGTGATATGGTCCAGAAATATTTAGACAGAATAAAGGTGGATAAAGCACCTGGACCTGATGGCATCCATCCATGGATCCTAGGTGAGTTGAGCTCTGTCATTTCAAAGCCACTGTATCTAATATTTAGGGACTCATTAAAGACAGGAATTTTACCACTGGATTGGCGCAGGGCCAATTTGGTACCCATATTTAAAAAGGGAACAAAGTCTTTACCAAGTAACTATAGACCTGTTAGTTTAACTTCTATAGTTGGGAAGATACTGGAACGTTTAATAAAAGACCACATGGATGAGTTCTTGCTGGAAAAAAACTATTTAAGCAGCAGACAACATGGATTCATGAAAGACAGAAGTTGTCAGACAAACCTGATTTCCTTTTATGAAGAGGTAAGTAAAACCCTGGACAGAGGCGTGGCTGTGGACGTGATATATTTGGATTTTGCAAAAGCGTTCGATACAGTTCCGCACACACGGCTCATGTGTAAGGTAAGGTCTACAGGATTGGATATATCAGTTTGTAAATGGATAGAAAACTGGCTGAAAGACAGAATTCAGAGAGTCGTGGTTAATGATTCTTACTCTGAATGGTCCAAGGTTATCAGTGGTGTACCCCAAGGTTCAGTGCTGGGACCCTTACTTTTCAATATATTTATAAATGATATTGGGTCTGAGATTAAAAGTAACATTTCTGTCTTTGCAGATGACACCAAGCTATGCAGTGGAATAACGTCCTTGCAGGATGTCTCCAATTTACAAGCCGACCTCAATGCTCTGTCTAATTGGGCGACTAAGTGGCAGATGAGGTTTAATGTAGATAAATGTAAAGTTATGCACTTGGGGGCTAAGAATATGCATGCATCATACATACTAGGGGGAGTACAACTGGGGGGATCTGTAGTGGAGAAGGATCTGGGGGTTTTAGTTGATCATAAGCTCAATAATGGCATGCAATGCCAAGCTGCGGTTTCCAAAGCGAGCAAAGTCCTTTCTTGTATTAAGAGAGGTATGGACTCCAGAGACAGAGATATAATTTTGCCCCTGTACAAATCATTAGTAAGACCTCATCTGGAATATGCAGTTCAGTTTTGGGCACCAGTTCTCAAAAAGGACATCGGAGAACTGGAGAAAGTGCAGAGAAGGGCAACCAAACTGATAAGAGGCATGGAGAAGCTCAGCTATGAGGAAAGATTAGAGGAACTGAATTTATTCACTCTTGAGAAGAGGAGAATAAGGGGGGATATGATCAACATGTACAAATATATAAGAGGTCCATACAGTGAACTTGGTGTTGAGTTATTCACTTTACGGTCAACACTGAGGACAAGGGGGCACTCTTTACGTCTAGAGGAAAAGAGATTTCACCTCCAAATACGGAAAGGTTTTTTCACAGTAAGAGCTGTGAAAATGTGGAACAGACTCCCTCCAGAGGTGGTTCTGGCCAGCTCAGTAGATTGCTTTAAGAAAGGCCTGGATTATTTCCTAAATGTACAGAATATAACTGAGTACTAAGATTTGTAGGTAAAGTTGATCCAGGGTAAATCCGATTGCCTCTCGGGGGATCAGGAAGGAATTTTTTCCCCTGCTGTAGCAAATTGGATCATGCTCTGCTGGGGTTTTTTGCCTTCCTCTGGATCAACTGTGGGTATGGAGTTGGGTGTATAGGATTTTACTGTGTTTTTTATTTTGTTTTTTTATTTTTTGTGGTCGAACTGGATGGACTTGTGTCTTTTTTCAACCTGACTAACTATGACGCGGACGCTAGCGGATGCCCCATCCGCTAACGGACGCGTTCCCATAGGGATTCATTACAAGTCCGTTAACGGACTTGTAATGAGCGGACGAACGGTCCGCTAGTGTGAAAGGACCCTTATTCTCCTTTAGAAAATCAACTGTTTGAACTTATTTCAGAATGGATGGTTAAAATAGTTTACAGAATTCATCATTAGGCATTGTAGGCCTTGCTTTTTCTGACTTATTAATGCAAAAGTATAGTAAACAAATATGTGGACAAATAGTTACAATGATATATCATATAAAGAAAACAAATGAAGTGGATAACATTTTAAGATAATTTTTTTGTTTACAATGGGAATCCCACGTTAGTCTGATGTGTGCACTTTTTGGCAAGCTCAGGCATGGCAGGTCTTCTGTCACCAGTTCCATAACATCCTTTGCCTTGGTGTTGGTTATATGATCTGGCACCAATAAGCCCCTATATCAGACTTTAGACAAAATTCTTGTTGCCTGTAATTCACTAAACTGTAAAAAATAAAAAATTGACCAAGTAAACAAAACATCTGTGTTGCCACTATCAACCAATCGGGCATATCTTATTAAATATGCTGGCTACAGAGGTCTCAAAACAACAACTGTTTGGCAGAAGTAGCTAGTCTGACCGTCTGTCACATTCTATTACGATTGGGATGAATCAGGTTTTTTTTTTAAGTGTTGCACTTCATCTTTTCCTCATCTGTGTTATTTTTAGCCTGTACCCAATAGAAAGACCTAGCCCTTTCAAACAGACATTATGTCATACTCTTTTACGTCACCTTCTCAGTAGAACATTTCCAAATAAGCATTCAGTAAAAACTGCACTCATTTAACTCACACAGTGGTTGCAGAACTGACTAGAGAGCTCATGAGGCTGTTCTGACTTCTGAGTAGTATTCATGAGCACAACCATTTTTTTCAAATTCATGGGCTGTATAAATAAAGCAAAGCATTCTTAGAAATATATTCAGTGAACAATTCTTTACTTTGTAGCAATGGAACAGTTAACTATGTTCCATAACCAACAACAATTATTTTATATCATTTTTAAGAGTTCAGTACAAATTATAACAGTGCCAATTACTACGCAGATAATAATTTACCATAGAAAAAAGGAAAAACGCGCTCCCTAATGGTGACTAAACACAATAAAAAATTCCAATGATATATATATAATAATGAAAAAACATCTGGCCTACCAGCAAGTGCAATAATAGAAATATGAAGCAGCAGTTAAAAAATGTGCGACAACACAAATAATTAGACAAAAGGAAATACGAAAACTGCGCTATAAACCAACATGTGAAAAAAGAAACTGTGGAAAGTATCTTAAATGAAAAAATATATAACGATATGAATTAGGGTTGTCCCGATACCACTTTTTTAGGACCGAGTACAAGTACCGATACTTTTTATCAAGTACTCGCCGATACCGATTACCGATACTCTTTTTAACCACTTCCTTACTGGGCACTTAAACCCCCTTCCTGACCAGAGGACTTTTTGCGATTCGACACTGCGTCGCTTTAACTGACAATTGAGTGGACGTGCGACGTGGCTCCCAAACAAAATTGACGTCCTTTTTTTCCCACAAATAGAGCTTTATTTTGGTGGTATTTGATCACCTCTGCGGTTTTTATTTTTTGCGCTATAAACAAAACTAGAGCGACAATTTTGAAAAAAAAAAATATTTTTTACTTGTTGCTATAATAAATAGCTCAATTTTTTTTTACTTTTTTTTTTCTCAGTCTAGGCCGATACGTATTCTTGTTAAAAAAAATATCGCAATAAGCGACTGGTTTGCGCAAAAGTTATAGCGCCTACAAAATAGGGGACATAATTATTATTTTTATTTTTTTTACTAGTAATGGCGGCGATCTGCGACATTATGGCGGACACATCGGACACTTTTGACACATTTTTGGCACCATTCACATTTATACTGCGATCAGTGCTATAAATATGCACTAATTACTGTATAAATGTGACTGGCATTGAAGGGGTTAACACTATGGGATGAGGGAAGGGGTAAATGTGTACCCTGCCTAGTGTTACTAACTGTGGGGGAAGGGGGGTGACTGGGGGAGATGACCGATCTGTGTCCCTATGTACTAGAGACACAGATCGGTCTCCTCTCTCCCTGACAGGACGTGGATCTGTGTGTTTACACACACAGATCCACATCCTTGTCTCTGTAACCGCTGATCGCGGGAGCCTGGCGGACATCGCGGCCGCCAGGTACACGCATCGGCATCCCAGTGATGCGGCGGGCGTGCGCGCGCGCCCCCAGTGGCCAGGAGGAGCGGAGGCCGTAAAAACACGGCGGCTTAGAGAAGTAGAACCACCCTGCGGCCATATAAAGTCGTACGGCCGTCGGGAAGTGGTTAAATCTCATGTGACAGTGGCACATGTGTCAGTAGTTTTTTTTTTTTTTTTACAATGCTTCCTTCCCTGGGGGGGGGGGGGGGGGGGGAGGGGAATGGACAGTGTCAGTGTGTTTTATTTTTTTCTTACAATTATTTTTTTTTATTATTTGTTGCAATTCCTTTTTCCCTGTTGGGGGCTTTGGTGAGATATCAGGGGTCTTAACAGACCTCTGACATCTCTCCTCTGAGACAGAGAAAGGGACTAGGGACACAAATTCCCCAGTCCCTTTCTCTGCAGCCTCAGCTGTACTGAAAATGAGAGAAGACAGCGGCTTCTTTTCATTCATAAACTGAAACGTTGTTATGTGAATGTACAGAGTCATCACTGACTCTGTACATTCGGAAAAGGTAGGAGCCGGTTTTACACGGCGGCAGCACGGGGGGGGGAGAAACACGGCGGCAGCATGGGGGGGGGACACGGCAGCAGCATGGACGGAGAGAGAGGGGGGGGAGAGGAGGAGACACACGGCGGCAGCAGCATGGATGGCAGCACGGAGGGAGATGGCAGTATGGAGTGGGACACGGAGGGGGGCTGGAGGAGGATATGAGGACAGTCAGCGGTGACCAGTGCTTGTAACTCCCCCACCGCACTGATCACCCTGACTGTCCAGGTATCGGCTGAAGCATCGGAGCATTTGCTCGAGTACAAGTACTCTGGCAAATGCTCAGTATCGGTCCCGATACCGATACTAGTATCGGTATCGGGACAACCCTAATATGAATACCACACTAAGTGCATAGGTGGGAATATAAAACATATAACATAAAGAATCCAGTTGCCGACAAAGGAAATGGCAAAAAGTCCTAATAGGTATCAGACAAAAATGAGTCCATAGTGGTGGAAACGTAAAAGGAAGCCAGTGATGACATCAATATCAAAGGTGCACCTACACCAGATATACAAGCCTGCTTACCAGAACACAGGCTATGCAAGCCTGGAAATCAACCACACTCTCAGCTGGTATTGGTCTTACGACAGGGAGATGGACACTGGTAATCCGAACAGACGCAGACCGGTCACCTTGATCTCCGCGGTTGGAAGGTAGATGGTAGTAATCCGAGCGAGTAGAAACGATCACCTCAATCACGACAGATGTCTCGTACAGTACCAAGGGAAGAATTACTCACATAGCATAATATTATATGCACAGAGTTTATTGTAAAAAGGGTTCAGATATACTTACAAAAGCATCTGAATAAAATCACAGTAAAAAACAAAGAGTCGGCCAGCAAGCGAAACACCCGTCCTATGGGGGAAGACGTCAGTGCGTCAACTTCCGGACGATCGTTTCGTCTCACAAAGACGTTGTCACAGGGGATCAGGTGACGCACTGACGCATCGCATATAAACGGAAAAAACTACGGGAACCATGCCTCGATGTGACTTGGAGACGACGGAACCACAACAATACGATCGAACAGAATCTCCAAATAAGGATGACCATATTGGAGAGGCTGTAAGACACAAACAATTTAAATAAATTGAGACTAGAGAATATAAAATTGCAAACTAAAAAATGGTTACATAGGCTGGAAATCAACCCGCCTATGATACCCGTAAAAGGAGATATTGCATCTCCGCTGACTAAATAGGAGAATGCAATTGAGTGACACTCCAAAGTCTAGTAAAAAAATTATAAACAATATATATACTTTCAAAGATTAATAAGATGACATAATAATTAGGGTTGAGCGAACCCGAACTGTAAAGTTCGGGTTTGTACCAAATTTTGTTTTTTTTTGGACCCGAACCTGAATAATTTGCTGAAAGTTTGGGTTTGGGTTCGGAGTTCGGCTATGTAATTGGACTGCACAAAGTGTCATTTCTGAAAGGAAAAAAAGTCATTTAAAACCGGCTTTGCAGCTATGATGAATTGTCGGCTTTGCGGCTATAATGAATTGTCGGCTTCGGCAATTCAGAGAGGATTTATTCATAAAAAATAAAAAAAATTGCGTGGGGGTTCCCCCAAATTCAATTACCAGGCCCTTCAAGTCTGGAATGGATATTAAGGGGAATTTAAAAAAAAATGACGCAGGGTTCCCCCCAAATATCCATTCCAGACCCTTCAGGTCTGGTGTGGATTTTAAGGGGAACTCCACCCCAAATTTAAAAAAAAGTGGCGTGGAGTTCCCCCCAAAATCCACACCAGACCCTTATCCGAGCACGTTAACCTGGCCGGCCGCAGAAAAGTGGGGGGGGCGGGACAGAGTGCGGCCCCCCCTCTCCTGAACCGTACCAGGCCACATGCCCATCCACATGGGGAGGATGTCCCCATGTTGATGGGGACAAGGGCCTCATCCCCACAACCCTTGCCCGGTGGTTGTGGGGGTCTGAGGGTAGGGGGCTTATCAGAATCTGGAAGACCCCTTTAACAAAGGGGACCCCCAGATCCTGCCCCCCCTATGTGAATTGGTAACGGGGTACACTGTACCCCTACCATTTCACAAAGGAAGTGTAAATTCTTGTAAAAAAAAACACACAGACACAGTAGAAAAAAGTCCTTTATTAATATAAAAAAACTCCAGCGGTGATAATCCACTCGTTCCCGGCTTCGTGCTCCAATGTTGTCCTGATCCAGCGACGGGTGCGGGTGATCTCCAGCGATGAGAAGATCCATCCATCCAGAGCGCAGCATCGCCGACCTCCTCTCACCGCTGGACACAGCCCAGCGAATGACGCGACTGAAGCTGTGACATTTCTTATATAGGGGAGGCGGGGCCACCCGTCACGTGACCCCGCACCCTCTGACGCACCCTCTGCTACGTCACTGGGGAAGCCCAGGAAGGGGGAAGACTGGGCTTACCCAGTGACGTAGCAGAGGGTGCGTCAGAGGGGGCGGGGTCACGTGACGGGTGGCCCTGCCTCCCCTATATAAGAAATGTCACAGCTGCAGTCGCGTCATTCGCTGGGCTGTGTCCAGCGGTGAGAGGAGGTCGGCGATGCTGCGCTCTGGATGGATGGATCTTCTCATCGCTGGAGATCACCCGCACCCGTCGCTGGATCAGGACAACGTTGGAGCACGAAGCCGGGAACGAGTGGATTATCACCGCTGGAGCCCCGGACCATTTTGCAGCTAAATGCCCAGGCCAGGTTTTGCGATTCGGCACTGCCTCGCTTTAACAGACAATTGCGCGGTCGTGCGATGTGGCTCCCAAACAAAATTGGCGTCCTTTTTTCCCCACAAATAGAGCTTTCTTTTGGTGGTATTTGATCACATCTACGGTTTTTATTTTTTGCGCTATAAACAAAAATAGAGCGACAATTTTGAAAAAAATGCAATATTTTTTACTTTTTGCTATAATAAATATCCCCAAAAACATATATAAAAATTTTTTTTCCCTCAGTTTAGGCCGATATGTATTCTTCTACCTATTTTTGGTAAAAAAAATCGTAATAAGCGTTTATCAATTGGTTTGCGCAAAATTTATAGCGTTTACAAAATAGGGAATAGTTTTATTGCATTTTTATTAATTTTTTTTTTTTTACTACTATTGGCGGCGATCAGCGATTTTTTTCATGACTGCGACATTATGGCGGACACTTCGGACAATTTTGACACATTTTTGGGACCATTGTCATTTTCACAGCAAAAAATGCATTTAAATTGCATTGTTTATTGTGAAAATGACAGTTGCAGTTTGGGAGTTAACCACAGGGGGCGCTGTAGGAGTTAGGGTTCACCTAGTGTGTGTTTACAACTATAGGGGGGTGTGGCTGTAGGACTGACGTCATCGATCGAGTCTCCCTTATAAAAAGGATCACTCGATCGATACGCCGCCACAGTGAAGCACGGGGAAGCCGTGTTTACATACGGCTCTCCCCGTTCTTCAGCTCCGGGGAGCGATCGCGACGGAGCGGCTATAAACGAATAGCCGCGCCGTCGTCCCGGATCGCTCCCCGAGGGAATCCGCCCGCCGCACGCAGCGGAGGGGGTCCCGATCGGACCCCCCACCCGCTAGAAGGCAAGGACGTATATATACGCCCATCTGCCTGTCCGTGCCATTTTGCGGACGTAAATAGTCGTGCGGCGGGCATTAAGGGGTTAATAAAGGACTTTTTTCTACAGTGTCTGTGTGTTTTTTTTCACAACAATTTACACTTCCTTTGTGAAATGGTAGGGGTACGGTGTACCCCATTACCAATTCACATAGGGGGGGGCCAGGATCTGGGGGTCCCCTTTGTTAAAGGGGTCTTCCAGATTCTGATAAGCCCCCCGCCCGCAGACCCCCACAACCACCGGGCAAGGGTTGTGGGGGATGAGGCCCTTGTCCCCATCAACATGGGGACATCCTCCCCATGTTGAGGGCATGTGGCCTGGTACGTGCTCGGATAAGGGTCTGGTATGAATTTTGAGGGGAACTCCACGCCATTTTTTTTTAATTTGGGGTGGAGTTCCCCTTAAAATCCACACCAGACCTGAAGGGTCTGGAATGGATATTTGGGGGGAACCCCGCATCATTTTTTTTTAAATTGACGACGGGGTTCCCCTTAATATCCATTCCAGAAGGGCCTGGTAATTGAATTTGGGGGAACCCCCACGCTATTTTTTTTATTTTTTATGAATGAATCCTCTCTGAATTGCCGAAGCCGACAATTCATTATAGCCGCAAAGCCGACAATTCATTATAGCCAAAAAGCCGGTTTTAAATGACTTTTTTTCCTTTCAGAAATGACACTTTGCGCAGGGACAGTTCTAAGTTTATTTTTATGTGGTTCGGGTTCGGGTCAAGTTCGGGTCCCGAACCCGGACTTTTTTCCGAAGTTCGGCCGAACCCACCGAACCCGAACATCCAGCTCAACTCTAATAATAATCAATAGGGTGTAAAAAATTGTATACATGAATACAGATATAAAAATTAAATAAAATGTAAATTAAAAATACAGATAAAAAATGTAAATGTATATATGTACCAATGCATATAGTCTAAACTCATGCATGTTATATGTGTACTGATTGGTAACGAAATCTCAAAGTCACATCAAGTATACATTGATAAGAGGAAAGATGTAAATATAATAATAATAATGATTATTACCTTATCCATCAATAGTAGGTGATCATGAGTTATCAATAAATGCGTTAAGGTCAACCTCAACATTTAGGCCAAATGGAGTAAAACACTTAATTTTGTGGATCCAGGCCATTTGTAGCCTGGAAATACTACGCACCATTGAATCTCCTCTCCACTGTGGAGCATATTTATCTATCCCCAGAAAGATGCTTTTATCTGGGTTTTTGTCAAATAGTGCCGAGAGACTGGATGTTTCGGAAAACCCGTGAGGATGTTGGTTATGTGCTCGTTCAATCTCACACGTAAGGGTCGTTTAGTTCTGCCCACATATTGAAGCCCGCAAGGGCATTGGAGCAGATAGACGACTCTTTCGGTGGAGCACGTAATGAAAGATTTTATTTCAAACTCAAATCCGGTAGAGGAGGTGAATTTGTGAGTACGTCTGTGGTTACATCCACTTAATGTACATACTCTACATTTTCTACATTGATAAAACCCTGTAATATACTCAAAAAAAAACTCTCTTGATAGGGGGGGGGGGGGGATCCAAAATGTTTGATGCCACTCTATTTCTAATAGATGGAGCTCCCTTAAAAAAAGATCTGGGGCCTATCCAGAAGTGCCGGTTTAAGGACAGGGTCGTTGGTAAGGATGTGCCAATGTTTTCCTAAGAGTTTCTTGACACTGAAGTGTTGCACCGAATAGGTGGTAGTAAAAGGAACAGTGGGTGCCCTATTGGTTCTCAATGGCCTTTCTGTAAGCAAGTCACTCCTATTAAGCAGAATGTCTTCGTCCAATGTATGTTTAAGGGAGTCCTCTGAATACCCCTTGTCAAGGAAACGCTTAAACAATACATTGGCCTGATCCCTAAATTCCAAATCATAAGAACAGTTCCTTTTGAGTCTAATGAACTGGCTTTAGGAGCTCAGCCACGATGTGTGGTGGCAACTTCCAATAGGGATAAAGGAATTCCTATCGGTACTTTTGAAAAAAGTAGACGTGGTAAAGGCATTCTCATTGATCTTGATTTTTAAATCCCAAAAATGTATCTCCGTTTGACTAGCCTCAAAACTTAAAATTATACCTCTATTATTAATATTTAGATCTGCAATAAAGAGGTCTATTGCATTGCGGTCGCCATCCCATAGGAGGAGGATGTTGTTGATGTATCTGCCCCACAGCACCCGCCTTAAAAAGTATTCTACCGCGAACAGACCTAAAGCATGTGGAATCACTGTGTATAGGGATGTGACATCCGCCGTTACTAGCCACATCCCTGCTTTAGGGGTAAGGCCTGCCAGTATGTTAATAACATGACGGGAATCTTTGATGTATGATGGCATCTTATTGATTAGTGGTTGTAAGTGGAAATCAATATATTTGCCCACCCGGGACGTGATGGAATCTATACCACTGATGATAGGGCGTCCCGGGGGGCAAGTAGAATGTTTAATATATATGCCTCATATATATTGTGAATCCACCAACCCAAAATCTTGAAGTTTATTTATCCGACCCAGAATCAACAAACTAGTACTTTACGCTCAAAAGATCAATAGTAGCTTTTCAGTTCTCAATCTTCAAACATATTACATGGCAGCAAACATAGCTCCATTGTCCCGTCTTCATGAAACGTACCAAATGCCATTATAGGCCACTATTGACTTAGTCGAATCTCATCCTATTCCCATTTCTTCCTTACCCTGGTTCCCCCCTAAATATCGCCCAGAAGGGCTAGGATTGTGTTTTACACATTCTCTTCGCCTACGGGACTCAGTTAAATTTTCAGCGGGCCTAATATCTCCCCACTTACCATTACTGCATCTTACTCACTGCCCGGTTGTGTAAATCCTAAAAAAATTCTCCTGGTGGACGGATAATGGTTTCATTGATATTCACTCTTTGTTTACCCCTATGAGAATATTAACCTTTGAGGCTCTTAGATCTTCCTACAATATACCCTTATGGGAACACTACAGTTATCTACAAATCAGACACTTCCTCCAACACCTTATTAGGCCCGACCCACTTTATATACCTTAACCCCCTATGAAAGCCTCTGCAGGGTGAGACCTCATTCTCCAGGACTGATATCTTTACTTTATTCATCCATCATTTCCTCCACGAAGCCCGCAGTGAAATCTTATCATCTTCAATCAGAGACAGATTTGGGAAGGCAGTTGGATTCGGAGGACTGGCAGATCACCACAATAGCACTTAACAAGAGCTTTAGGAACGTTCTCATTTTAGAACATGCCTACAAAGTGTTCTTTAGATAGTACTATATGCCAGCTAGACTAGCTTGCTTCATTCCATCCTACTCTTCTCTTTGTTTCAGGGGCTACTCGCAGGAAGGGACAATGTCCTAAGGTCTGTAGACTATGGGTCAGGGTTTATAGGTCAGGCCGTCCCTCTGCCTGGGGTTCTCGGCTCTTGATTGGATAGATTGATAGCAGCGCAGCCATTGGCTCCCCCTGCTGTCAATCAAATCCAATGACGTGGGCGCCGGGGGCGAGTCCTACATTTGGCGTCTATGGACGCCGAATGATGGACTTGGGAGTGCGCCCGCAAGGTAACCCCCCAGGAGAGCGCTTCTCTCAGGTGGTTATGCAATGCAGGGTGGAGCCACGAGAGCCACCAAGGAACCACAGAAGTCGAGGATTGGGGCCACTCTGTGCAAAACAAACTGCACAGTGGAGGTAAGTATGACATGTTTGTTATTTGAAAAATAAAAAAATTGGAGCTTTACAATCACTTTAAGGTTTGGCAACCATATATAACATGCAACCAACCCTCCAGGTTTAACAATATACTTCTTTCAATTTTACGGTCTCCTGACGCATCCCTCCATTGGACTCCCCTCCTTCTCTCACTTCTCCTTCAGTCCTCACTTTTTTCACTCTTAGACACCTTTCACACTAAGAAGTTTTTCAGGCAGTACAGCGCTAAAAATAGCGCTGCTATACCGCCTGAAAAACTCCTGCCCAGCAACCTCAATGTGAAAGCCGGAGGGCTTTCACACTGAGTCGATGCGCTGGCAGGAGAGAAAAAAATCTCCTGCAAGCAGCATCTTTGGAGCGGTGAGAGGAGCGGTATGTATACCGCTCCTTCACCGCTCCTACCCATTTAAAACAATAGGAAACTGCGGCAATACAGCCCGCAATGCGCCTCTGCAGAGGTGCATTGCGGGCTGTATTAACCCTTTATCGGCCGCTAGCGGGGGTTAATACACTGCTAGCGGCCGAATCCCGCGGCAAATCCGACGGTATAGCACCGCTATTTTTACCGGCGCTATACCGCCCCAGTGTTAAAGGGGCCTTACATTTCACCTCTTGTTTCCACACTGTTCTTCTTCTGTTCAATTCCTTCCCCGACACAAATGGGTCCCAGGAGTTGGTTCAGTGGAAATGGTTACAGTGATAAACGAACTTCATAACTAATCTATAGCTTATATATGTATACATGTTCTTCCTTATTATCGCTTGGGGTTTCCAAGTCTTTGCTTTATATACAGTATGATTCAGGGCCCTGAATGCTCTTTATTGTGGTTTACAGTTGATGTTTCCCTTTACATTGAAGAATAATGTACCATGTTTTTAGTATCCCTTTGTTAGGAACTTTTTCTTTTTGCATTGTTTGATGTAACCACCACACTGTCATACGAGGCTGTTGAATTTATTTTTTACTACTAAAAAAATTTTTTGTAAAAGAAAAAATAGGATTTTTCTACTCACCGTAAAATCTATTTTTCTGAGTTCATGGACGGACACAGCAGCAATTGACCTTAGGGTATTATATCCTTCCTTCCAGGAGAGACTAGGCAGAAAAACAGCACTTTAAGGCCCCGTACACACGACCAAACATGTCTGCTGAAACTGGTCCGCGGGCCAGTTTCAGCAGACATGTTCGGTCGTGTGTAGGACCGAGCAGACAGAATTCCAGCAAACATTTGCCCGCCAGGCCTTTTCCCAGCGGACAAATATTCCTGGACTTGTTTTAAAACAGTCCGCTGGAATCCTGCCCGCTCGGACATGTTCGGTCGTCTGTACAGACATACCGTACATGTCCGAGCGCCCGCCATCCCTCGCATGCGTCGAATGACTTCGACGCATGCATGGAAGCATTTAACTGGCAGGCCCGCCCACGTCGCCGCGTCATCGTTGTGGCGACGCCGCGGACACGCCCCGCGTATTGTTTACGCGCGGATTTCTGTACGATGGTTAGTACAGCCATCGTACAGAAATCCCCGGGCAGACATGTACGGTGAAAACGGTCCGGCGGACCGCTTTCATCGTACATGTTTGGTCATCTGTACACGGCCTAAGTGTTAAAACACTTTCCTCAGTACAGCTCCTCCCAGGGGGCGTGGTCCCCTGGGTATAACCCACTCTCTGACTCAGAAGCTCCAGTTCGTAACAAGCAGTACAAACAAAAAGGAGGGGTGGGTGCTGTGTCCGTCCATGAACTCAGAGAAATGGATTTTACGGTGAGTACAAAAATCCTATTTTCTCTTCCGTTCATGGACGGACACAGCAGCAATTGACCTTAGGGACGTCCCCAAGCAGTGTCAAAAAATTTGAGGGGTGGGAAAAAACACAGCAATTAAGCTTCACCCCAAACAAACCAGAGTTCCTCAACGGAGGAGCTTCAACCTGAAACAGCCGCCCGCAAAGCCTCGCGGCTAAAGTAGGCATCCGCAGATGCACTCACATCCACCTTGTAAAACTTGAAAAGGTGTGGGTTGACGACCAGACCGCTGTCTTACACACCTGTAAAACAGACGCCTGATGGCAGAAAACCCAAGAGGGATCAAACGCCCTGGTCGAATGCGCCATAACCAGAAAAGGGAGGCGCCCGCCCCTTTAGGGCATAGGCCTGGAGCACGTCCTGTCTGATCCACCTAAAAATGGAGGCCGACGAGACCGCCAGACCATTCTCAGGACCAGTCACTGACACGAACAGTGAGTCCGGAACGGAGCCGTAGCAGACAAGTACTCCCATAGGGCTCGCACCACGTCCCAGGAAAGTAATGTGGCTTCCTTCGAGTTCTTCGGTTGAGAACATAAGGATAATAAAACAATGTCCTCATTATAAAAGAGCCCTGCCAGACAAGGCCGCCAGATCAAAAAACTTGTCTGACCGAAGGAAAGGCTACTAGAAAGACCACCTTCTGGGACAGAGAGAACAGAGGAATCTCCTGAATGTCCTCAAACGGAGCCCTTTTGAAGCACCGAGAGGACCGATCTAAGTCCAACAGAGGCAGTGGAGGACACACAGGAAGGTCACATGCCTGACCTCCTGTACAAACGTACGCACCACGGAGTGCGTTGCCAACGGTCGCTGAAAATAAACAGCCAAGGCCGAAATCTGACCCATAACCGTACTTAAGGCGAGAGCTTGACCCACTCCCCGCTGTAGGAACAGCAGCATCTGGGACAGCACGTATGTGTGGGGGTGTCCTTTCATCTCTGCACACAAAGAGATGTAGACCTTCCATGTATGATGGCAAATCCTACGTGAAGTAGACTTCCGTGCAAGTAGCATGGTAGAGATCACCGAGTCCGACGGACCTCGGACCTCCAGCTCCTGGCAGACACCCACCGGTCACCTCCCAGCTGTAAAACAGAAGGCAGGGTACCCCCAGGGAACTCACCACCTGACCCGGTTGCAGCGTGAGCTGAAGTGATGAGAAGTGCTGAGAGATGCTGGCTGTGCTGCGCTGTCCCCCAGGAAGTGATTCGCAGGCTTTTGCTGCTCTATTCCAGGCACTAGAGGCCAAGACTTGCCCAAGATGGCTGCCGTATGAGGTAAAAACAGCATGCGGGCCACAAGAAAATGGCTGCCGACCTATGTAAACCGCGTCCGCGGCAAAATGGCGGGCATACATGTGTAAAAAACACAGTGACACAGCAGAAAGACACAGCCCAGCACATACAGCACTCCTCTAACAAAAAAACAACAGCACCTCACAGTACACGGTCCCCGGTAGTGACAAAAAACCCAGAAGGGCCCCCCCTTACAGCCGCCACCCAGCATGGGGAAGGAGGGAGAGGAAGGGAGAGAGGAAAGCAGGGCGGACCCTCATTCGACCTCCCCAGGGAAGCACCAGCCATACCACCTTGCCAGGGCAAGGGGCCACTACTTACCCGTCCTGTGACACCGGCTGGAGGCATTCCGGACAGAACCAACGTCCGCTAAACGGCATGGCTGTTGGCCAGACACACTGTGACAAAGCCAAAGAGACCGGTCATATGTGTGCCCTGGAACACGTAGTTCCCCGGCCACCCCTGGAGCAACGGGGCATGTCGTGGACGACCCAGAGCTGAGCTAAGAGCCGGCACACGCTCGACAGCCGAACATGGGGGGACTACAAGGATCAAGACCCAGCCTGTCACCCAGTCGGCAGCTGATGGTAGAATCTCAGGATTCAAAAATGCAGGAACAAAACAAAATAAAAGCGAAAAAATCGCAAAAAAATTCCAAAGTACATGGACTCCAGAAGGCCATGTCTCTCCTGACGCTAGGCAGAAAAAAACTGGAGCTGCTGAGTCAGAGAGTGGGTTATACCCGGGGGACCACGCCCCCTGGGAGGAGCTGTACTGAGGAAAGTGTTTTAACACTTAAAGTGCTGTTTTTCTGCCTAGTCTCTCATGGAAGGAAGGATATAATACCCTAAGGTCAATTGCTGCTGTGTCCGTCCATGAACGGAAGAGAAACGCCTCCAGTGTTAAAGGGGTCTAAGGTAAGATCTCTGCCTCCTGCCGAGAAATGCTGTGTAAAATGTGTGTTTTGGAATACTGTAGAAGAGAGAAAGCTGCAAATAAACAGCTACAACTTATGTAGGAGGATTTTTTAAATCTCTGTGAATCACCTGAGACTAATCACTTTACTTGGCATATGGAAGAGTTTACAATCACTTTAATACACATAATGGTTTTAGGTTAAAAAATTTTTTTCCAAAGAGCTGGGGTGGGATGGCAATCCCGGATATAACTAAATATTATCAAGCAGCCCACCTGACGAGACTGATAGACTGGTGTAGAAATAGACAATACAAAAGGTGGGTTGAGGTAGAACAGCAGAATTCCCCAGTGGCACTAGGTAGGGCACCCTGGTGCTATAAATTACTATCAAGTAAGCTGAAGAAACACCCCTTAATAGGAGCGACCTTCACTGCTAAAATATGCAAAAACTCTAAATTCTCATCTAAATACTCACCCCTATACCCGGTACTGGGGAATCCAGGATTCACACCGGGGATGACCGGAGCAATATATAATAACCTGAAAGGGAGGGGTAAAGTCCAGGTATCCCATTTTTTGAAAACAGATAGGTGGCCATCAATCGCCGACCTGATGAGGGTAGGGGGAGAGTATGAGTTAAGTTTCTGGCAAGCGCTCCAAACTAGACATTTCCTAAGCACTTTGGGACACCCTTCAAATTTTCAGCGGCAACTGACAAAATTTGAAAAATATTGTGATGAGGAAGAACCAATACAGCGAGTGGGATCTAAAATGTATAAAATATTGAATGCTCCCCGGGAGGATTTTGTTTTTTCAGGAATCATTAAATGGGAAAGAGACCTGGGGATAACCTTCTCACAGACCCAACGAAAACAAATAGTATTTCTGGCTTTAAATTCATCTGTATCAACACGGATCCAGGAATGCAATTATAAATTACTGTCGCAGTGGTACTACACTCCAGTAAAGTTGCATAAACTTTCTAATGAGAACTCAGAGAACTGCTGGAGATGTGGTCTGGAGCAGGGGACCTTGCGTCATATATTTTGGGACTGCGTAAAGGTGAAGGATTACTGGAAGGAAGTACGTAGAATAGGACAAAAATTTACGAAATTTCAGATTCCAGATGACCCAGCCTTTTTTCTCCTCCATAGCTCACAGATTCCAGTAGGGGAGTATCAAAAGTCGGTGCTTCGACATCTGATAAATACAGCAAAAATGGGAATAAGTCTCCAGTGGAGAGACAGTAGACCCCCCTCCGTAGCGAGATGGCTCAATAGGGTTAGGGAAATTGGAGCTATGGAGGACTTAATGCTTTCGTCTAGGAATAGAAGGGAACAGTACGTAGAAACATGGGCAAGATGGAATAAGTTTATACTTACAGAAGAGGGGAGGAGACTATCGGAAGAGGGACGGGAGGCGAGGGAGCCCAATTGATTAGAAGTTAGTCGAAGGTAGGGAAGACTGGACGCCGGGGAGGATATGTGCGGTTGGTGGGTGGGGAGGGAGAGAGAGAGGAATTTGGGTCCCTTTTTTTTTTTTTTTTTCTTTTTCTTTTTTTTTTTTCTTTATTCTTGTTTTCGTTTTTGTTTTTGTTTTCGACTTTGTTGTTTGTTTTGTGCCGGTGTTGTGTAGTTCGGGGGGTCCCCACCTAAGGGGTTAGATAAGTAAGGGCATACCGATAACAAGGAAACAGATGGGAGGAGGTGCTTGAAGTACATACATTTTGAACTAGGGGAGCAGACAAAGTAGGTCAAATCGATAACGAGTGTACTTAAGAATAGGGTGAAAAATAAATTGGCTATAACTATGTTTTTGGGTTTGAGTCTGTATGTTTTCTGAAGAGACATTATGTTTAGAATAATGTAATGTATGGTCGTATTTAATTATATGATAATCTCTTGTGACCTTGTTATAAAAGAAAAAGGAAAATAAAAGAGTAAATGTGAAAAAAAAAAAATTTGAATTTAGTACCAGTTTAACTTTTACCCTGAATTCACATACTGGCAAGCTAATCCAAGGTTGTCCTGCTATGATCTGCTCTCAGATGCAATACGCAGGGGTCTTGTGTGGCCCTCTTCTCCTCTGACATCACTGGGAGCTGGCTGTCTCTTCCAAGTTCAGGCAGCTGGCACCTTGAAGACACAGACACTTCCTCCTTCAGCACTGTGTAAAAGCTGAAGCCCCCTGGGAAGGGCGATGTGCAAATCCTGGAAGGTTTCAGGAGCATGGCAACAACTGAGGAGGAATGACAGGGTGTCAGAGTGGATCTCACCCCCCCCCCCCCTATAAAAAGATCAGCCCTTTTACCATGTGGAGGGGAGCATGCAAAAGTACAGGAGCACTTTAAAGTGGTAGTAAACTCTCATAATTAATTTTCACCTACAGGTAAGCGTATAATAAAGCTTACCTGTAGGTATAATTAATATCTCCTAAATGTGCACCTTTTAGGAGATATTTTAATGAGCAGCAGCCGGTGATGTTACTGGCGCATTCTCTCTGAAGGAACTGCATACCCGTGCTGTTCCTTCAGAGCTGTGTGGTGTGGCTGGGACTCCTACATGCATGCTTGACATCACTACTGCTCGTCCAGTCAGACAGCCCAAGTCCCTGAACCCAGATGGAGGCCTCTGCAGCGGTGACAGCACACCACTGGAGGGCTTCATTTTAAGGTAAGTTATTCATAATGTGCTAATATGTGGTGCATACTAGCACATTATAATATTACCTTGCAGGTGGAAAAATAGGATTTTTGTACTCACCGTAAAATCCATTTCTCTGAGTTCATAGACGGACACAGCCTTCTTTGACATTAGGGTTATGCTTCTTCCTACCAGGAGAGTTTAGGCAGGGGGGGCGTGGCTCCCCCAGGCATAACCTACACCCTGCTCTAGGAGCCTCAGTCCGTAACAAGCAGTACAAACCAAGGAGGGGTGGGTGCTGTGTCCGTCTATGAACTCAGAGAAATGGATTTTACGGTGAGTACAAAAATCCTATTTTCTCTTCCGTTCATAGACGGACACAGCTTTCTTTGACATTAGGGACGTCCCCAAGCAGTGTCAAAAAAATTAGAGGGGTGGGAAAATAACACAGCAAACCAGGTTACACCCCAAACAAAAACCGGAGTTGCTCAACGGAGAAACTCCAAACATAAACTGCCGCCGTAACACCTGCGGCTGAAGGAGGCATCAGAAGAGGCACACACATCCACCTCGTAAAACTTTGAAAAAAGCGTGGATCGACGACCAGGATGCATCCTAACACCGCTGTAACACAGAGGCATGATGCCGGAAAGCCCAAGAGGCCCCGATCGCCCTGGTCGAATGCGCCATAACCCGAAAGGGGGGCGCACGCCCTTTTAGGGCATAGGCCTGAAGCACAATCCGTCGGAACCAAATAGGAACGGTGGCCGACGAGACTGCCAGGCCCTCTTGTAGGGCCAGTCACCGACACGAACAGTGAATCCGACTTCCGGAACGGAACCGTAACATATAAGTACACTCGTAGGGCCCGAACCACATCCAGAGGATGCAAAGTGGCCTCCTCCTGGCATTTCGGCCGAGGACATAAGGATGGAAGAACAATGTCCCCATCAATGTGAAAAGCCTAAACGACCTTAGGGAGAAAAAACGGCTGCGGCCGCAGCACCACCTCATCCTTATGGATGACCAAGTAGGGAGCCTTGCAAGACAAGGCCGCAAGATCAGACAGACACTCGTCTGATCGAGGTAATCGCTACCAGAAATAAAATCACCTATTGTGACAATAAACAAAAAACCTCCCGAATGTCCTCAAAGGGAGCATCCCGAAGCACCGAAAGGACTAAATTCAAGTCCCATGGGGGTAATGAAGGGCGCACCGGAGGGGCCACCTGCCAGACCCCCTGACCCAACGTACGCACCCAGGAGTGCGACGCCAAGGGTCGCTGCAAGAAATCTGGCTCCTAACCGTACTTAAGGCGAGAGCCCGAACCACTCCCTGCTGTAAAGACAGCAGAACCCTGTACACCACGTATGTACGAGGGTGCCATTTCATCTCTTCACACACAGAGATGCAGGCCTTCCACGTATGATGGTAAATCCTACGTGAGGTAGACTTCCGTGCACGCAGCACGGTAGAGACCACCGAGCCCAATAGGCCTCGGTCCTTCAGCCCCTGGCTCTCAATAGCCACGCCGCTTAAGCCGGTGGTTGTGAGACAGGGTGGAAGATCGGACCCTGTAACAGAAGATCAACTCCCAGGGGAAGACGCTAGGGGGAGTCTGCCACCAGACGCACCAGGTCCGCGTACCAGGAGCAGCGCGGCCAATCTGGGGTGATCAGGATTGTTGGAATCCCTTCGGCTTCCACTCTGCGCAGCAGGCGAGGAAGAAGCTTCCGAGGAGGGAAGGTGTAAATTAGGCGATAGTGACCCCAAGGAGCCACCAACGCGCCTGACGCGTCCGCCCACGGGTTTTTAAACCTGGCCACGAACCGTGGCACCTACCGATAGAGACGGGACGCTAGAAGGTCCACGTCCGGAGTGCCCCACTTTCGGCACAGACCCCCGTCGCTGCAACAGAATGGCCCTGGCGTCATCGGACAGGATCCTGACCTGTCGGCCCTGTGGATCCAGGGACCACCTGGCAAGGCAAAGCTTGATTGCTCGGAGCTCCAGAACGTTGATCAGTAGGCAGGACTCCACCTGAGTCCAGTGCCCCTGGGCTAACTGGGTGCCCCAAGCACCTCTCCCCAACCGGAGAGGCTGGCATCCGTCGTCACCACTGTCCAGTGGCCTGCAGAAAAACGACTTTCCGTCCCGAAGCACCGGAAACGCCAGCCACCACACCAGGGGAGACATGATCAGATGACTCAATTGAATCTGGTAATACAGAGATGACGGAAGCTAGTCCCATCGTGACAGCAATTCCCTCCGTAGTACCCTGGCGTGGAATTGGACATACGGAACCGCCTCGAAAGAGGCCACCAACGGACCCAGAACCTTCCTGCAGAATCGTAGAGACGACCGTTTCTGGGTCGGCAACTGCTGCACAGCAGATAGCAGAGTCTGAAGTTTTTCCGTTAGGAGAAAAACACTCCCGCCCCGGCGGAATCCAGGACTAGTCCCAGGTATTCCAGTCCCTGAGACGGAATCAACCCTGATTTCAGGACAATCCAGAAACCAGCCGGACTCTCGGAGAGCCTGACACGCAATAGACACGGCTCCACCAATGCAGAGCTCGAAGAAGCTCGTAGGAGAATGTCGTCCAGACATCCCATGATAACAACCCCCGCTGTCACAGCTGGGCCAGTATCGGGACGAGCACCTTGGCGAAAACCCGCCGAAAAGGAAGGACACCAATTGAAAATGGTCCCCCCGACCGCAAAGCACAGAATCTCTGGTGCTTTGAGGATATGCGAACATGCAGGTACATGTTCATGACATCCAAGGATGCCAGAAAATCCCCCTGATGGAGTGCCGCTATTACCAGGCGAATCGACACCACCTGAAAGTTTGCACCTTGACAAAACAAACGAGGGACTTGAGGCCCAGGATTGACCGGGCCCCATCCTCCGTGGGGACACAAACTGAATGGAGTAAAACCCCTGAGACCGTTCCAACGAGGGAACTGGCACAATTACTCCCCTGACCAGAAGATCCTGGACAGCCCCTGACAGAGCCAACCGGCGAACTGGAGGAGGCCAGAGGGAAAAAAACTGTTTGGCAGACAAGAGAGAAACTCAATCTTGTACCCCAAGGAAATCACTTTGCAACCCCAACGGTCGGAGAGGAGAGACCTCCACCGAGCCACGAATGTGCGAAGCCAGTCTCCCACCCGAGACACGGGCAGGAGCAGACCTTCAGGCGGAAGCAGGTATGTCCGCAGACTTGTTAGGCATGCTGCCCCGCGGCAGGGGTTTAAGCACCTTGTAGACCTACCCCCACCGCACAGGGCGGGCGAAAAAACGCTCGGAGGTAATCAAGGAGGGTCCTTGCACATGGCGAGGTCCCTAGCCCTTCCCAGACTGTGGGAACAGCATGTGCTTACCACCCGTGGCATCCTCAATGATGCCATTCAGGGAAGTCCCAAAAGGACCGTTCACCCTTAAAGGCCATCACCAAGGCCTCCTTAGAGGACTAGTCCGCAGACCAGCTCTTCAGCCACACAAGGCGGCGCAGAACCACTGCATAGACGGAAGCCCCGGATCGTATCCATGGCCGCCTCGCAGAGAAATTTCTGACCCTGAACCAATTGTTCAGCCAGGTCCCTAGAGGACTCGGAAGCGTCCCCTTCTTCCAGCTCCTGCAGCAGGAGCTTCGCCCTTTCAGTCGGGGCCTGTGCTACCAGGGCCCCGGCCAGAGCCGGCCTCACCGCCGAACCCACCACCGCAAAAAGGGAGCGGGCCACGGCCTCCACTCTCCTATCAGCGGGATCCTGAAATGCAGGAGCCCCTTCCACAGGCAACGTAGTGGCCCTGCTCAGTCTGGACACAGGGGGGGTCCACTGGCGGAGGAGAGACCTACTTTTTTTTAAAAGTCCCCCTCAAGGGGGTAACGGGTTGCAAAGTTTTTTGACAAACTTTTTGCGGTACATCCCATTCCTCGTATAACATATTGTCCAAATAAGGAACACAAGGAAACACTTTAGCGGTGCGTGGTGGTCTGCGGAATCCAAAGGGTACTGACACGGCTGGTGTCTCCGCCACATCCTCAATTTTTAGAGTCTCACGCACCGCAGAAACAAGATCTCCAACAAATTCCTTGCCAGCAACTGACTCTGCAGCAGAGTCTTCCTCACTATCCATGTGGGTTGAGCCCGCAGCCTCTGACATAACAGAACCAGAAAACAGCAATTCTGCATCAGAGACATCCCCAGAAGCAGGCTCAGGGAGGGGGCGCCTTTTACCCCCCATCCGGACACTAGTTGCTTCAAACCTGGTAAGAAACCCAGGACAGCCAACATAACAGATGTGGCAGGGGGAAGGGTGTTAAGGGTTAACTCAGGCATTGCTGGATAGGGAGACCTGGCTCAGGTTCCATAGTGTCAGCGCCGTGTCACCCACCCTGTAAAGCAGGACAAAAACCCCCACTGGTCACCTCCTTGCTGCTATTGCAGAGTATGGGGGCCCCTGGTACTCACCACCCCACCCAGCTGCAGAGAGAGCTGAAAACCTGAGGTGTGCTCTGATGTGCTGGCTGTGATGTGTCTGTCACCTCAGGGAAGAATCACAGCGTTTCACAGCACTAAAACTGTCACAAGAGACCAGAGGCTGTGCTGTGTCTGTCACCTCAGGGAAGAATCACAGCGTTTCACAGCACTAAAACTGTCACAAGAGACCAGAGGCTGTGCTGTGTCTGTCACCTCAGGGAAGAAACCAAGATGGCTGCCGTCTGAGGTAAAAATCACCTCATATAACACAGCAGCACACAGCAGCACCCCCCAGAGTAACAACACAGTCTCCCAACAACACAGGGGCCCCGGTGGTAATAAAGAAAACCCAGGAGGCCCCCCTTCACAGTCACCACCCAGTCAGGGGAAGGAGGGAGAGGAAGGGGAGAGAGGAAAGCAGGGCGGACCCTCGGTCGACCCCCCCAGGGAAAACACCAGCCAGACCACTTACCTGAGTAAGGGGCCACTACTTACCCGTCCTGCGACTACCCGGCTGGAGGTATCCCAGACAGAACCAACGTCCGTAAACGGCATGGCTGTCGGCCAGACACACTGTGACACAGCCATAGAGACCGGTCATATGTGTGCCCTAGAACCGAAGTTCACCGGCCGCCCCTGGAGCAATGGGGCCTGTCGTGGGCGTCCCAAAGCTGAGCTAAGGGCCGGCACACGCAGGATGGCCGAACATGGGGGGACTACAAGAGTCAAGACCCAGCCTGTCACCCAGTCGGCTGTTGATAGAAGAATCGCAGGATTCAAAAATGCAGGAACAAAAAAAAAAAAGCGAGAAAAATCGCCAGAAAAAAACTCCAGAGTACAGGAACTCCAGAGAGCGCCTGACTCTCCTGTCGTTAGGCAGAAAAAGACTGAGGCTCCTAGAGCAGGGTGTGGGTTATGCCTGGGGGAGCCACGCCCCCTGGGAGGAGCGGCACGAAGGAAAGGTTTTAACACTTTAAGTGCTGTTAAATTCTGCCTAAACTCTCCTGGTAGGAAGAAGCATAACCCTAATGTCAAAGAAGGCTGTGTCTGTCTATGAACGGAAGAGAAATGTTTTGTTTTTTGTCAAAGAGTTTACCATGACCAAAGAGTTTAATATGACTATATATGGAGAAATCAATCGGTGAGGGCCCTAGAACTTTCCTTGGAAGCCACCACAGCCTTTCCTGTAATGCCTAGTACACACAATAAGAATATCGGACAAATGATTGTCCATTTTTTTTTTTTTGCATGCTAGTTTCATAAAAAAACAATAAGTTACTAAACGTACCAAAATTTTTGTAAGACAGAATACAACTTCGGAAGTGATGTAATTTATTGTATTCTAATCAGTAATCCATTAGGGGCGCACAGGCGCCGCCCTCCCTTTATCCATGCCCCCTAATCTACATACAGGGTTCCAATGGGGGGAGGGGGGGTTCGAAGCATGTGATTAGAGTCGGAGGCTCTAATAGACTACAAAAACGATGGGCTCGGGGCGCAGAGCACTACGCTCCGAGTCCACCCACTTGTGTGAGAATAGCGAATGAATATTCGCTATTCTCACATTGATTCTCCTCCCAGCCAATCAGGAAGTGGGTCATGAGGACAGGCGATCCTATTGAACGCCTATGAGGAGGTGGGAGGAAGTCGCCATGATGCAGAGGAGGAGACGCCCGGAACCTAGATGGGGTAAGTGCTGGATGACTGACTGTGAGACCCCTGAGGGGGTGGATGACAGGTGACCCAACGGAGCAGGGGGGTTCCACCAGCTGACGGGGGGGGGGGGGTTGTTTTCTGCCCCCCTGATTCTAATGTAGTCTCTCTTTTCCAAGCATGCGTGGTCTTGGTCACAGGTTTTTTTGTTGTACAAATACTAAACTAATGACAGGAAAATCGATCACTCTGTTATCGTATATGAAAATTTGTGATCGGCCCTCGAAAGCTACAATAAAACAAAAAATAAAATAACAATAAAATTATCGGACGATCGCTTCGAAAGCGGTAATTTTGGTGTGATGTTCTCATGGTGCGTACTAGGCATAACGTTTTATGATTGTGGAAAAGGCGTCTCCCCTTCCATGTGTAAACTTTCCCTCACAATGCTGAACGCTGTATTATATATAGATGTGAAATTGCACTATTTCTCCAGAAACCTACGTGGAATGTTTAATGTGAGAACATCCTGTGCTCGCCTTTGCTATTTGCAACAGAAAACTGAAAGGAAAAAAAGTGATTAGTGATGCCCCTCCTCACCTCCCTCTCCTCAGCTTCTACTAGACTCAGACTGTGAGTGAGAGCGAAGCGGTTAAACAAGGCTCCACATGGCGGGCGGCCGGCCGCCCCTCCCTGCCCCTCCTCCTCCTCCTCCCTCTCCCTCTCCTGTGCCTCTTCTGCTAGTAAAGTCCCGTTACATACATAGGCGGTCAGGGAAGAAGAAGAAGCTTCATTGTACTGGGCGCCTTCTCACCATCACTCTACTACACCGCGGGACCGGGAACAGTGTGAGGAGAAGACAGGAGGGAGCTGAGGGGAAGAGCCCGGGAAGAGTTGGCTGACTAACATTATCAGAGCAGCATGTCTATCTCTGTGCCGCACAACGGAGTGCAGGAGGACAAAGACAACCTCATTGAACTGTTTGTTAAGGTAAGTGTGCCTCCTCTCGTGTCTTGGCTTCATCCACAGCACATGGGGCATGGCCATTGTGGACCATGATGTCATCTTCCTAGTGAATGGGCTGATTATACAACACTAATGTGCTAAGCTCTGTGACCTGGACTAAGCTGGGAGAAGATGTGCTCCTTCTATCTATGGAGGCTGATCTCTGATGGACAGCAAGGCAGGTGTATGGGAGATGGCCACATCCATCATGTGTGTGTGCAGTACTATGGAGGAGCTCTGTCCTCACATTTACAGCATGATCCTGGGAGTACATGTGTCTGATCCTTAGGGGATCATACAGCATAGGTCACTGACAAATGGCAACATCTGTAGAAAGTGTCAGTTGTCAACATTTGATTTCATATGAATAGATCGGGCTGTGTAATTGGCCACTAAGCTATAGTCCCCTTTTAAAGGGATAAAAGTGCATCTCTGACCAGTGGAACTGCTGACCTCCAAATGTATAACTTGGTGTGCTGCTCAGGCTCTCTAAAGCAAGGGTGTGTAGATCCTCAAGCATCTGCCGCTGGGAATGCTGGCGTGGGATGGAGCTCGTCCCAGCTCCTGCTATGATTCCCAACAAAGAGGGAATCCCTGTAGCCACACATCTGTCTTGTGTCTGGATTTGATGTAAAAGTGACAACCACATCCTGGACTACAACCTGGCCACACCCCCAACATGTTTCGCTTCAAGGGGCAGGGTGAAACACGTTGTAAAATTGATTAGATAGCCTTAAAGGTTACACTTTTATGGGGGGGGGATGGCAAATGCAAAATATAAATTGTGTGAAATTATTATTATTATTATTATTATACAGGATTTATATAGTGCCAACCGTTTGCGCGGCGCTTTACATCAGGGAAGACAGTACAGTCACAATACGAATCAAAACAGGAGGGATCAGAGGGCCCTGCTCGTTGGAGCTTAATTGGGAGATGTATCTACAACACAAGTCATATTGTAATTGAATGCTATAGTTTTCTGTAAAATGCAATGTGGAGGTGTTCTTTACACAAACTGTGTACAGAACACCCCCCGGATATGGCATTTCCAGCTTGTGTGGTTTGACTTTTTTGATTTTTTTCACAGAAGTCTGCACTAAGATTCAAGTTACTTTTATTTTTTTGGCATCCTCTGCAAACAACTTTTTTTTTTTTTTGATGAGGTACTCCTAAAGGGAAAGCACATTTAAAGGGATGCAGGCCCTGGCACTTTCTTCATTGGAGCCCTGCAAGTGCAGCAGTTGATTGATAATTATAAAATCACTTCCATTCGCCTTCACTTTGCAAATGGATCCAGACTAACGGGTATTTCTTCGGAATAACAAGTTGGGAATCTGCAGAAAAGTTTGTTAACCACTTCAATGCCAGGCCCTTCCTGCCAGGCCAATTTTCAGATATTGACTATTGCACTGTCATGCAACACTGTACCCATATGACATTTTTATCGTGTTCTGGAGACTTATTTATTTATTTTTGATCTTTAACCACTGAGTATTTACATTTTTGCTAAATTAACAGTGCAAAAATGTTGTTGTATGAAGTGTTACAAATAAGAAATGTTTTTTTCTTCTTCGCTGGTGGGGGCTGCACTGATCAACAGGACCCTGATGATCAGTGTAAAGAATGTGCTCATTCTGCACTGTCAGACTTGCTTGTTATCGGCTCTCCTTTTCTCACACAGAGACGGTGTGTGAGAAAAGGAATGCTGATAACCCACAAGTCTGTTTACATGTGACCAGCTGTGATTGGACACAGCTAATCACATGATAAAGGGCTGGTGTGATTGGCCATTTACCCCAAACTGTGATCAGCTGTGTCCATGAGAGGATGTTCTTGCAGAACTGGAGAGCTGCGACGTAGCTGTCTTTCGGTTATAGTGCAGGTGGGAGTTAAAATCCTTGTTCTGTACTTCATTCATTCATTCAGAGGGGAATGTTGGTGTGTGTGGTTGTGTTTGTTTTTTTTTTTTCCTGTTGCTTTTTAGGCCTAGTACATGTTATTAGAAAATCTGACACAGATTCAGAACTATTGCCCGATTTTTCTGTTCATTAGTATACTGCTTTCAAGAGCAGATATTGACTTTTCAGATGATAATTTCCAAAGGGGCATGCTGGAAAATGTTTCTCATTAGTAGGTAGGGCAAACAGTTTTCATTAAATTCGTGCAGAATTTGTCCTTTAAAAAAAAAAAAAATGAGCAAGGCCGCACATGACCAGAATCGGTGGTCTACCCTGGCGCATACCGTATTTATCGGCGTATAACGCGCACCCCAATTTAAAGAGGGAAGTTTCTGGAAAAAAACAACTTTGAAGCAAATGCAGCACAAATAAACTCAGCTTGTATGGCAATGGGATGGTACCTGGGACGGAGTGAAACGCACCAGATGCAGTAGATGGAACCTCGTGGGACCTCTATCTTGTGTCTGCGATGGAAACGAGGGGATGACTCAGCCAGGTGGAAGCGAGCCCAATTGTGCTGGTGGTTGTCACATCAGTCTGCCGTTGAAACAGACAGTCGATGGTAAGCCTGTGCTTCCCGGGCGTGATGTCAAACGGCCAGGAAGTATAACCCAGAACGAGGCTTGGAGCGGGTGGTGATGAAGCCTGTATCGAGACTGGGCAGGCGGCTCAATGTGCAGGACGAGCGGAGGTTACACGTTACACACACACACACACACACACACACACAGTCCTGCCTTCGCCATGAGCATTGGACCAGCTACTGTCATGGGCAGAATACTGGTCCAATGGCGGAGGCGTGTGTGTGTGTGTGTGTGTGTAAAGTGAAAGCAGAGCCGAACAGAGAGGAGATGACAGCTCTGAGGTACGCTATCAGCATATAACACGCACCCCTGCTTTGTCCCCGATTTTCAGGGGAAAAAAGTGCGCGTTATACGCCGATAAATACGGTAGTTACATACGTGGGAAATTTTCCTCTGTCATTCGAGACTTGCCATACCATTTTTCTTGTTTTCCGCATGGTACGAACGTTTTGGGGAAATCGGATGATTGTTTTGTTTTCTAATAGTGTGTACTAGGCCTTATCATTCTGACATGTCCAGCCTGTGAGTAGTTTGTATTAATCTGAGAGGGGGGGGGGGGGGGTGTCATTTAATACAGCAGTTACTGCACCTTTTTTGATGGTATGACCCCTAATTCAAAAAGTGTTGCAAGAGTTTAGTAAAGCTTTCTGACAAAGCACAGTAGCTCTTGCTACCGCCGCTTCAAGGTCTCGGTTACACTTGTGTTTGGGTGGCCGGTAAAAGCTCACATCCAAGTCAATTTTAACGCCCCCAAACAATCCCCTTTTTATATTACAAAGACAGCAGAAGGGAGTAGAATATATTCAGTGGCTGCAATACTTTTGCATCATGGCAGAGCAAAAATTGTCACTCCTGCTGAACGCAACCTATTCAACTGAATGAGGGCACTCTGCAACTTGTGACACGCTAGTGCAAGGATTAAGGGGGTTAAAGCAAGCGATGAGGAGGCTATGCAACGCCTCGTCATCTGTTAAATACCCTCTAATAGTGATTTGAACATAGATCGCAACTCTGAGAGTAAAGCCAGTGTAGGCTAGCCCTAAGAACCAGTTGCAATCGCTGTGAAAGCCAAAATAAATTGGCACCACTTCTATGATGAACAAAGTGAGATGACATATTCCCACAAATGGCTTCCTTGTTGGTGTGTCATGACAACCAATGACTCTTTATAAAATGAACAAAACGCAGCGCTAATGAAATTATAGTGCACACATGGCTCAACCAATGACTCTTTCCCCAGAACCATTCAGGGGGCTGGGGGTTTGTGTACTGCCTTTATATGGCAATGACCATTTGTGGACAATTGCAGGGATCTCCCAGCCAGCAGCTGTATGAGGTTAGAATGAGTCATTGGTTGCTATGATGCCGTCTGCTTCAACGCCAAAGGTGTCCTAGCAAGCAAAGGGCTGAACACACATTGAGATTGGAGTGTTCTTGGTATGGACACTTCAGTCTCAGTGCCACTCCACTCCATGTGACATATTCATGTATGCTTGTCTGACTGGTACATGAATCTGCTGCTTGCGCCAACATTTGTCATCCAGAGGAGCAAGACCTCTAAGCCCGAGGTGCGCTTGTGGGACGTCTAAAAAAAAAAAAGTCCTGCAAGCAGCATCTCTGAGGCGGTGTATACATTGCGCTGCCCAATTGCTCTTCAGGGGCTTAAACATCAGTAAAGCGCTGCTAAAACCAGCTGCGCTTTACCGCTACCGCCTCAGTATGAAAGTGCCCTAAGTGTTTTCGAGACCTTCTCCAACAGTCTATGCAGCCTCTTAATGTGCTAGTGCGTTTTTTTTTTTTTCCTGCTTGCTTCCCCAGTGCTGGCTGCACTTTCCATCGTTGGGTGGCTCCTTTTTCCTTTGCAGAATACTACACACTGTGGTTAGGGCCACCCTTTTGTGCATGCTGCCTGTACTGACACAAGCGGACAAAAGAGGACAACAAACACCAAAGACGTGCCTCTGCTGCTCCTTATATTGATGAAGTGTCAATCCCTTCTCTGGAAGGTGTCTTCAATGGGCCTGCCTGAGTACATCGGTGCAGGCAAAAGATTGAGGGGACACACACTTACACTTCGTGTGATGGGATATATAGCTTTGATGAATCTATTAGGTGTGTCCCTTTCCCCAGAAGAAGTTTGGGGAAGCACAGGAAGCTTGGATGCAGTGAGACATTGGTAAGTACAGCGTGTTTCTTAAATGTGTAGCAAGTAATTGGTGAATTTAGTACTACTTTAAAACCTATACAGACATCAGTGATGAGGTGAAATAACAGTTACAGCCAACCATATTTCAGATTGCAAGCAAGATCAGTGGTGGATTAATTCCTTTTTTTTTTTTTTCTTATATATACTATTCGTTGCCCTTAGCTCTTACAGGCCTACACTGCAAAATACATGGTTTTCCTTTCACTGCTCCGTCCCATGTAATTGCAATTCAGTGTGACATGGCAAGTTGAGATCTTGAAGGGCAACATAAGTAATTCATAGAAAAAATAGGAGAGTAGTTATTTTACCTTTTTGGGTCCAATCACGCTTGTGTGCTGTGGATACACGCACACTAACACTTATCTCTGGAAATCGCCTGCTCTATGTGTAGTGTGTTGTGATGCCAACACATTTCTAGAAAAGGGTCCTATATGTGGCATTTTTTTTTTTTTTTTTTCATCCCCTGTGCATTGGAAGCCTATTCATAATGTATGGCCTGCCTAAACACAATGCACATTAATACGTGCCATAACATGCAATAACACTCTGCAATGGACCGCTAAGGTAAGCCATACATGATAGGATTTCTCTTGTTCGACTAGAGCAACTGCTTGTTTCTCTTGTCCACATTAACAGCATGGACAGAGAAATCTCCCCTGATGACTTGTAATCTGGCAGCTGTAGAGACGCCACCATTTACAACTCCTCCTCTCCTCCTCTCATCACCTCTGTAGTTCAGAAAGCAGGCTCTGTGAAATGTGACACAGCAATGTCTAGGCACAGGGCATAGTGAGTACTTGTCACAGAATTCAAAGAGGTAAATGTGTTGGGCTCTTCACAAAAAGTACATTTTTAAACCTCAAGGTCATTTACGTTAATAGGAGTAGGCTACAACTACGGTAATTAAGTTTACAATGTGGCAAGTAATCCTATGATTTTACAATTTCATTCTAGATATAATTTAGCCCAGGTTCACACTAATTTTGGTGTGGGGAAATGCCGTGATCCGTGAGCGTTTTCTTGCACTGCATTCAAATTGCACTGCCCTTGCGATCCTCTGTGGGTGTCAGTGCAACACCTCAAATGCCGCATGTTTGCCAGCAGCAGATTGCATGGTGTACAAAAGTACCATGCAGTTGGTTGCAGTGCGGTTCCAAAATTGCTGCATGTACGACTTTGGTGCAATGCAGAGCGATTTTGAGCCCATTCAAAATGAACAGACTCAAATCGTACCACACTGCATCGCATGTGACTTAAACAGGAATGCAGTGCAGTTCCTGCACGATTCACATGCAGTTCATAGTGTGCACCAAGGCTCAGTTAAAGCAAGTTTGTTTTGCTTGTATGTTTTACACCAGGTTTCCTTGCAGTCCTTTACAGATGTGTCAGACAGCAGTTGGCGAATAGGCTCTCAAAAGTGGTGTCGCCAGAAATGGCGCACACATTTCTACACTTGGTAAATGAGTTCTGCAAGAATTATATTTCCATGTTCTTTTATAAATTGCTTACTTGAGTTACTAGGACAGACAGAGCAGATCACAAGAGTCAAAAGTCCCCCCACACACACACACACACTTGGGGACTTTTGTTGTTGACAGAAAAGTAGCCATTATTTTTGATGCAAGAATAGTTTTGACATCATGAGTCATCAGTGTTGAAGTCATACACTAACATGGACGTTGGCAGCACATGCAGCCAGAGGTTTTGGGTGTGTCTGTCTGGTTACTTATGCCAGTTGTTAACATAGACTTGTGCCAGAAATAAAATAAAGCCTGGGTTTGTTCAATGTGTAAATTTAAAAATGGGTGCTTTTATTGATGCCATTTTATTTTAAGGATTTTCCAGTTCACTCTAAATTTATTACAGTGAATACAGTCTTTTCTCCAGACAGCAGTTTGAGTGTTATCCTTCTGCTGTTTTAGTTTTACTCTAGAACTGAAATCTGAATGTTGGGGCTTTATTATGTGACAGTTTTAGATTAGTACAGTGTTTATTTGATTATTGACCCCATATTACTACTCCATTCTTTAAGATATCCAGGAGTTTGCATGCAGTAGTCTCTGGTCTGCACTGTAACAGATGTGGCATTGTTTATAGCCATAAAAACTCATGCTAATCCTCCATTTAAATAGATATTGGCATGTGTGTCCAGCTGTAAACCACACAGCCACTTTTATGGGGGTAACAATTACTCAGTACAATTGCATCAACATTGTGGCACAGCGTGAAGAACTTTTGACTGACCATGGCCACACACATATAATATGCAAACACTCACGTCTTCACATTAGTGGAAAAAGGGCATAGAACTATCCAAAGGCTTGAATACAGTATCATCTGGCTCTGCAGCACCCATTGTACCATTTAAGTTGGATCTTTGTGTTAAGTGCAGCTGGGATGAACTATATATTGCTCCTATTGTCCTGGAAACATTAAAGTAACCTAGCCATTTTCACACTGGGCTGATGATGCAAAAGTGCCTCATCAGAGTTTTCTTTCATTAAAGTACATGTCCAAAATTGTACGCAGACCCGGTGATATAGGCAGATGCATAAAACGATCAACTTTTTGTTAGGTCAAGGTTTGCAACGCCCCTCTAAACTACCAGTTGGTCGTTGAATATCCCCCCTATCCAATCGGGACACGTGGGAGGAATCTGGCATGGAGAAGTTGACACTTTGTATGTTTCAGCAGTCTATAGATATACAGTGGATCTAAAAAGTCTACACACCCCTGTTAAAATGTCAGGTTTCTGTGATGTAAAAAAGAGACGAAGCTGAAGCGATTTATAACTTTTTCCACCTTTTAATGTGACTTATAAAGTGTACAACTCAGATGAGCTACAAACTGAAATCTTTTAGGTAGAGGTATAAATAAATAAATATGGTTGCATAAGTGTGCACACCCTTAAAGGAGCAGTAAAGGAAAAAAATGTTTTTCCTGTAATGACTGTTTACAGGGTATAGAGACATAATAGTTAACTGATTCCTTTTAAAAATGATTAAAAATAGATAAAAATCAATCATACAGTGTGCCTGCAGTTTAGTTTAGTTTTTTAATCTAGTTTCATGTTTCTGTGAAGTACAGAGACACACAGAACAAACAAACACAGGGCAGTGTTTGTTTTTAAAATGAATCTGATTGGTTCTGAGGAGTTTTAGACACACAGTAATCGCACCTTCTTGATCATGGACCACAGTGAGAAGCTTGCATGAGTTTTTTTTTTCATAAGGAGCCAGACAAGCAGGAAGTTTGGAGATCAGAGAAGGATTACAGCTACTTCAAAGCAAAAACGAACAACGAGGACATGAAACCAGGACTGCAGTAAAGTAAAGGAAGCTATTTAGCTAAAACATTTTTTTCCTTTAGTGACCCTTTAAGTTAATACTTTGTTGAAGCACCTTTTGATTTTATTACAGCACTGTCTTTTTGGGTATGAGTGTATCAGCATGGCACATCTTGACTTGGCAATATTTTCCCACTCTTCTTTTCAAAAACACTCCAAATCTGTCAGATTGCGAGGGCGTCTTCTGTGCACAGCCCTCCCCAGATCACCCCACAGATATTCAATCCAATTCAGGTCTGGACCATTCCAAACGTTTTTCTGGTGAAGCCATTCTTTTTGGATGTATGCTTTGGGTAATTTTCATTGCTGAAAGATAAAGTTCAGCTTTCTAGCAGAAGCCTTAAGGTTTTATGCCAATATTGACTGGTATTTGGAACTGTTCATAACTTCCTGTACCTTGACTAAGCCCCGTGTTCCAGCTGAAGAAAAAACACCATAAGCTTGATGCTGCCACCACCATGCTTCACTGTAGGTATGGTGTTCTTTTGGCGATGTGTAGTGTTTTTGCACCAAACGTCTTTTGGAATTTATGTTCAAAAAGTTCAACCTTGGTTTCATCAGACCAGAACACATTTTCCCACATGCTTTTGGGAGAGTTCAGATGTGTTTTGTCAAAATTTAGCCGGGCTTGGATGTTTTTTCTCCTTAAGCAAAGGCTTCAGTCTTGCCACTCTACCCCATAGCCCAGACATACGAAGAATATGGGCGATTGTTGTCACATGTACCACTCAGTCAGTACTTGCCAGATATTCCTGCAGCTCATTTTAATGTTGCTGTAGGCCTCTTGGGAGCCTCCCTGACCAGTTTTCTTTTTGTCTTTTCATCAGTTTTGGAGGGACGTCCAATTCTTGGTAATGTCACTGTTGTGCCATATTTTCTCCACTTGATGACTGCCTTCGCTGTGTTCCATTGTAATATCTAATTCCTTGAAAGATCTTTTGTACCTTTCTCCTGACTGATGCCTTTTTAACAATGAGATCCCTCTGATGCTTTGGAAGCTCTCTGCAGAGCATGGCTTTTGCTGTAGGATGTGACTAAGAAATTGTCAGGAAAGACCTATTGGAAAAGTTGAACTTTATTTGGGGTTAATCAAGAGTCTCTTTAAATAATGGCTGGTGTGTACTGACTCCTATTTAACATGAGTTTAAATGTGATTGCTTAATTCTGAACACGGCTACATCCCCAGTTATAAGAGTATGCACACTTGGAGCCCTTTCACACGGATGTGTCTGTATGTGGGCTTTGCTCAGCAGGAATCGCTCCGTCAATCCCCCGCTAAGCAGGCAGATTACAGGTCCGTCTGCACACTGGGGGAATGAAAGACTGACGGAAAATAGGGTTTCCATCCATCACACTTTGGCGTATAGGAGAGGGCTGAATGTCAGCGGGCATGTCACTGCTGACATCCGTGGCTCCATAGAGGTGCACAGAGCATCTGTTCAGGTCCACCTAAAAAAAAAAAGACATGCGGACTTGAACGGTGAAAGGGACCATATGCAACCACATTATTTTAGTGTGGATGTTTTTTTTTTTTTCCCTTCCCTGCACCAAAAAGAAAGATTTGAAGATTTTATTTTATTTTTTTTTCCCCTTAAAATCAGGGGAAATCGTGGGTGCTTGTTATACGCCGATCCCTGCTGTCTGAGGGAAGAGGAGTGAGCGCCACTGAATTACATAAAACTGCGATCTCCTGTGTACCCGGCGCTCCATCATGCACATCCACGCCTCCTGGCCCGCATTGGGCCACTGTACTGTCTATTATGAGCAGGGCCAAGAGGCGTGGCTGTGAGTGACGGAGTGACGGGTACACAGGAGATTGAGGCTCTGTAAATACAGCGGAGCTTGCTCCTCCTCTTTTCTCTGGGACAGCAGGGATAATATGACACTGATGGCAAAGGTGAGACTGCAGATGGGCACTGAACAGGCAGCATTTTTGTCAAATTTATAGGCTGCAGATGAGCACTGAACAGGGTGCAATGATGAGCTGTAACCCTAATTTTGCTTCAAAGTTCTTTATTTAAAATGTATTTATTCCCTCCCCCCCTTTAAACTTCCCTCCTAAAATTGGGGTACATGTTATACGCCGATAAATACGACACGCGTACAAAATTCTAAACTTTCAACATAGCGATCCCTGCTGAGCCAACGGACATTAATGTGTGAAAGGGGCCTAAAGCTTAAAGTGGAGGTTCACCCAAATTTACATGTTCTCCTTAAACAATAGTGCTCTGCATGTATATTCCAAGGTAGCAGTTTAAATTTTTTTAAAACGATTACATACCTCCTTTTTGTGTCCTGAACCAGGCACTTCCTGGTTTCAATCTGTGCGGGACTGGGCGTCTCGCGATCGCGCATTGAATCATGGTATTGATGATGAGTGTCATGCTGACGAGGATAATATTCTGATAACGAGCAAGAGACGAACTCTCGCGAGATTTGACACGTCACATGACTCTGTAGCCGGTCATGTGACAAGGGAGGATACAATTCGGCCATTTTAACTACTGGAAAACAGGCAACTGTGCAGTGTTGACGACGCAGCTCGCCGTCAACACTGCACATGCGCGGGATAGAGCGGTGAATGCTGGGACATCAGCATTCACCGCATCCCGGAACTAAATACAGGAGGGCTTCAGAGTGCCCACAATTAAGATGGCAATGTCCATCTTACATTTTTATAAAACCTCTTTTTCAGGGAAATGAACATCCTGGTGGCTGCAAGAACGGGACTGGTGAGTAAACTATTTGCTAGCTAAACTGCAGGGGATTAATCTTTAAAACAAAAACCGTTTTCCCACGGAAACCCCCGCTTTAACTCTGGGCATAAAAAATGTACCGGTGATAAAGCCACTCCCCTGTCATGCAGGTACATCAGGCTGTTCTTGTTTATGCCTAGGTTCACACCTATTCGTGTTGTGATTGATGCATTATTTAACATGTATTTTTCTTTCTGTTTTGGGTTGGGGGTCAGCATTAAATTTTAGGGTTAAGGACTAGGGTTGGAGTTTTTAAACGTTTACCCTAACCAAAAACTGTTGCATTTTACTATTGGGCAAAAAAAGTAAAACCTTTTTTTTTTGTGTGCTTCCATTGAAGTCTATTGCACCAAAAATCTGCTGCGGGACCCTTTCCAAAGAAACTCTGTGGCTGTGAATGTGTCTTATAGGAAACCATGTTAAAAGGACTATAGTGTGTTCCTGCTAAACGCGTGGATTTGAACCAAGGGTTCATGTTCCAGCTGTACTTCTGACACCGGGGTCTGTAAGATCTGCAGTGCTTACACCTGAGCGGGCTGGAATCCAACCTACTTCTATTTGTGTTGCTTCCTTTTGAGTGATTAATCATTTCCACGGTAGCCAATGCCCTTTTTTTATATTGGTCTAACCTGATGCTGTATTGTCCTTTTTATTTATAACCCTAATCATTGAATTCTAGTCTGGCAGCAGACATACAACTGTGACTGATGAATGGCATTCTCTGACCTGATATTACTCTTCTTTTGTCGTAATGTCATTTATTCGTGCCACATACTGGGAGTTTGCTCTGGGGGGAATTTGTGTCCTATTTTCATTTCTAACAGCCTAGGATATGCACTCTTTCTGAAAACTAAGCTTTCCATACTATGCAAATACATTTATCAAACAAATACATCTATTTTTAGTAGTCCTACGGTAATTAGATTTTTACTTTTAAAACTGAAAGTTTGACATTTCCCACAGTTAGATTTCTACCAGAACCTTTGTTGCTTGGATTATGGACAGCTGAAGTGTATCAAACTGTTTTGTTATGGAAATGACTTTGGTACAGCAGATCGGCAATAACAAAGGACTTTGCAGTATGGCAGTTTGCATCATTCATACAACAACCAGTCAGATTCTGGCCTTATTTCTGTAATCTGTGCTGACAAAAGGCACTTATTTTATGTTTTGTTTACAGATTAATAAACTGACTGCATTCACACTTGAAACTAGGGTTGGCCCGATAGCAATTTTTTAAGACAGAGTACAAGTACCGATACTTTTTTTTCAAGTACTCGCCAATACCGTTTTTTTTTTTTTTAAATCTCATGTGACGGTGGCACATGTGTCACTATTCTTCTTCTTTTTTTTTTTTACAATTTTTTTATTTAATTTATAATGCTTATTTTTTATTTTTTTTAAGGGGGGGCGTGTCAGTGTTTTTTTTTTTTTTTTTTGTCTTTAATTTTTTAAATTCTACAATCTCTTTTTTTTTTTTTTCAGCCCTGTTGGGGGGGGGGGGGGGGCTTTGGTGAGATATCAGGGGTCTTAACAGACCTCTGACATCTTCCCTTTGAGACAGGGAAAGGGACTAGAGACACATGTTCCCCTGTCCCTTTCTCAGCAGCATCAGTCGCGCTGAAAATGAATGTAGTGAAGACAGCGTCTTCTCTTCATTCATGAACTGAAACATTTGTAAACACAGGTTACAATGTTTCAGTTATGTGAATGGACAGAGTCAGTGATCACTGACTCTGTCCATTCGAAGCAGTAAGGAGCCGGATTTACCGGCTCCTACCCCGCTCTCCATCCTGACATTTCCAGGGGGTGGAGGAGGAGCACGGAAGGGGAGAGAAACACGGCGGCATACACAGGATACACAGCGGCTTTCAGCTGCTTTAAAATCAGCGGTGATCGGTGCTTGTAACTTCCCCACACACTGATCACCGCCGACAGTACAAGTATCAGGTGAAGCATCGGGAGCATTTGCCAGAGTACAAGTACTCGGGAAAATGCTTGGTATCGGTCCCGATACCAGTATCGGTATCGGGACAACCCTAATTTTGGTTGTAGAAAACTGGCAAGTCACCAGATGCTGGACCAAGGAGAATGGTCGTTACACTCGGATGTGTTTTTTGTCTCCTTTGCCTGAAATGGGGCACACCAGACGTGGATCTCCTGGCTTCTCGACTCAATCGAAAGGTGTTGAGATTCATGGCCAGGTCAAAAGATCCTTTTGGGCAGATGCGCTGGTAGCTCCGTGGGGACAGTATTGGCTGATAAATGCCTTTCCCCCACTGAAAGGCCGAAGGGATCCCGATGATCCTAATTGCCCCAGATTGGCCTCGGCGTCCCTGGTACGCCGACCTGGTAAGACTAGTGGCGGATGCTCCTTGGTGTCTGCTGATGCAATAAGACCTTCTGTCACAAGGTCTCATTCTTCATCCTGCTTTAGTCGCTGGCTTTAACAGCGTGGCTGTTGAAAGCCAGGTGCTGAAGGACCGAGGAGTCGTCTTCTCTGAAGCTCTACCATCGCATGTGAAAGGCTTATATCTCTGTGTGAAGAGATGGAGTGGTATCCACGTGCATATTCAGTTTCTAGGATCCTGCTGTTTTTTGCAGCGTGGATCAGAAACGTGCCTTAGGCACCATTAAGGGGCAGATTTCAGCCTTGGCTGTTTTTCTTTCAACGACCCTTGGTGACTCACTAATAAGCACTTTTGTTCAACATGTGGCTCCTCCGGTTAGACCACCACTACCTCCATGGGATTTGAATCTGGTGCTCTAGGCACTTCAGGAACCCCTCTTTGAGAACATCAGAGATTCCTCTGCTGACACTTTCCCAGAAAGTTGCTTTCCTAGTGGCCATTACATCTGTCAGACAGGTTTCTGAGTTGGTGGCCTTGTCTTGTAAGTCCTCCATAGAGTTAAAGCGGTGATATGCCCGTAGCCTTCGCTTCTTCCGAAGGTGGTTTTGGCTCTTCATCTAAATTAGGACATTGTACTTCCATCTTTGTGTCTGCGGCCGTCGCATCCCAAGGAGGCTGCGTTACATTCCCTACGGCTCCGTTTTGTAGGTCAGACTCACTGTTGGTTTGTATCGGTGGATGCAGCATCGGTCCCCCGTAGGGTTGCCACCTCATCTTTTTAAAACCAAACTCTAATAATTATGCAGGTTCTGTGGTTGATTAATGTGGTAATTTAAATTCACTTGTGCCTTATCTTAAATTGGCCTCAGAACCTGTGTAATTCACATGTGTTTGGTGGCAACCCTAGTGTACCCCCCTCCTCCTGCTGGCTCGAACACTGAGAACCGAGCAATCAAACGCCACCAATCACTTTGGTTTTCATGGCTCACTGAGCTGGCGACTATCGGTCACCATCTCAAAATTCATATATTATAAAAATCACCAAGTAAATAATCCAGTTGCTGTTTGACACTCAAAAGTGTTCATGCTTCAATCGAAATCGGTGGTTCTAAACCTGGGGGTAGAATGATGATGATTTGCCAGAGGTCACCGAATACTGGGCTGTTCCTGAAGCCAGCACCACTCTCCCAGCCACCCATTCAGTTCACAGCATGGCTGGGGTGCAGAGACTAGAGGTCAGCTGACTGGTGAGGAATGTAAAGAGGGTCTTCATCAGCCCCTCCTGATTTCAGCATAGGTGTCACTGCTATGAGACACCACAAAGTCAGACACAGTGAAGCCGGAGACCTGTGATTATAGTTGCCGTTAAGTCACCCCACCAAGGAGCAAGAGAATGAATACAAATAGAGAATACATGTGTAGCACCCTGCTCCTGTTGAACAGGCGCTGCTGTAAATTTAAAGGGGGCCTGAGTCGTTATTTGGCTCAGACAAGTGTAATTATGGGCAATTTAGCCTCTGTTCCAGCCATGGCTGTGCTGGGAGTAACCACCATTGTTCACCTAGGGGTGCTATTGCCATCCCAGGCCAAGGGTGGCAGCAGCAAAGTAATGGTGTATTGGGTGTCCCCCCTCAGGAGCGAATCAGTGGGAGTGATCGTTCCGCTGTGAATGCTGGGGAGGGGTACTTAAGGGACAAACGCCATTGGCTTCCCCCTTGTGGCCCGCCTGGCCGGGCGTGCATGATCCTGACTCCAGGACCACTTTGGTCCGGGGTTGCGGCTTTGCTTAATAGGCCCAGTAGTCAAACTGGGTTCTGCGCTTTCAAGGTGATCCTGTGCTGTCCATCAAGTGGCTTCCTCCCGCAGAAGGAAGCCAGGGGAGGACCTATCCTGGAGAGGACCATGCAAGAGGCTGGTATCTTGGGAGAAGGCCTCGAAACTTAATAGAAAGATGCACCATACACTGAGAGGCTCGATGGTGATCGCCTGTCAGATCCAAGTTCTGCAAAAGTTAATCTGGAGTGGTGCTGAATCCTGTGGCAGAGGATTCTGGACCGAAATTGTCTCCTGATAGAGGAAGGTCTGTGGCAGAGACTGTACTTTTATTCTGTGCGCTATTCCAGCTGCTAGGCCAGTGAGAGGGACCTATCTGGGTGAGCAATACCCACTCTGGCTAGAGTGGTGACGAGAACTGTTTGCTGGAAGCAGGAGTGTTTACTATTTGAGACTGTACACCTGAACCTACCTACCTATTTACCCTTCAACTCCTCCAGCTTCTTTTCTACTAGGATCTGCAATTAAATCTTAGAAAAAGAAGTGGAGTTCTCCAGACTCTTATTACCCTGGACAGCAAGAAGAGGTAACGTGCCACCCAAAACATCCAGCAGCTCCTTCGGGGGTTGGTGCTACACATGGGAGGGAGAAGAAAAAGGGAGAGAAAGAATAATGCCACGTACACAATCGATCGGAAATTCCGACAAGCAAAGTCCGATGTGAGCTTTTGGTCGGAAATTCTGACCGTGTGTATGCTGCATTGAACTTTTGCTGTCGGAATTTCCGCCAACAAAAGATTGAGAGCAGGTTCTCCATTTTTCCAACAGAAAGTTCCTATCAGAAATTACGATCGTCTGTAGCAATTCCGACACGTGAAATTCTTACGCATGCTCAGAAACAATTCGACCAATGCTTCCAAGCATGCAACTTCATTTTCTCGGCTTGTCGTAGTGTGGTACGTCACCGTGTTCTTGACGGTCATAAGTTCAGAGAACTTGAGACCGTGTGTATGCAAGCCAAGCATGAGCGGAATTCCGTTGGAAAAACCATACAAGGAGAGAGAGATAACAGGGAAATAAAGAACAAAGAGTGTGATGCATCCTAAAATGTATCATAAGGGGTTTTAATATTGTACGAGTGGAAAGGACTCGAGGAGTGCTAAATGTCCGTGGCTTAGGGGCGCAAATTACTTGGGTGCTGACAACCCACGCTACAAAAATAATTTTACTGTTAGGGGTCCCCAAAACTTGGGAAATTTTATCAAGTGGTGACGGCACTGGAAGGTTGAGAACCACTGATCTAAATTAAATTGGCAACAAAATAACAGCTTAAAGGGGAGTTCCAGCCATTTGTATGTTTATTAAAAGTCAGCAGCAACAAAAAGTGTAGCTGCTGGCTTTTAATAAACAGGCACTTACGCGCTCCAGCGACGCGCCGGCCGGGGCTCCGCTCCTCTCCCCCCCCCCCCCCCTCCCCGGCCGGCGTCTTCATCTTCAGTGTGGGCACCCGGCCGTGACAGCTTTCGGCTTCACGGCCGGGCACCCACTGCGCGAGCGGCACTGCGCGAGCGGCCCGGCGCCGCGCCCTGTAATTGGCCAGGAGATCGCCTAGGACCTGTGACGTGTCCTAGGCGATTGCCTACAGCAGCCACTTCCTGAAGGCGACGAAGCTTAGTCGCCTACAGGAAGGAGGAAGTGGGACAGGAAGTCCCACTCGTGCTGAAGCCCCCACTCCCCCCCCCCCAAAAAAAATTACATGCCAAATGTGGCATGTAAGGGGGAGAGGAGTGGGTTAAGAGGAAGTTCCAAATTTGAGTGGAACTCCTCTTTAAGTGAATGTATCAGTGCAATACTTGATCCTCAAAATGATGATTAACCACTTCCATACCAGGTACTTGCGCAGCTTCCCGCCCAAGCCAATTTTCAGCTTTCAGCACTGTCGCACTTTGAATGGCAATTGCGCGGTCATGCTACACTGTACCCAAACAAAATTGGCGTACTTTTTTCCCCACAAATAGAGCTTTCTTTTGGTGGTATTTGATCACCTCTGCTTTTTTTTATTTTTTTTTTTTTTTTTTTTTTTGCGCAACAACTAAAGAAAGGCTGAAAATTTGGAAAAAAAATTACGTTTTTATTTTTTTCTGTTAATTTTTTTGTAAATAAGTTTTCTCTTTCAATTACGGGCACTGATATGGCGGCACTAATGGGCACCGATGAGATGGCACTGATGGACATCGATGAGGTAGTACTGACGGGCACAGATGAGGTGGCACTGATTGGCGGCGCTGGTATGCGACACTGATGGGCACACATAGGCGTCACTGATGGGCACACATAGGCGTCACTGATGGGCACACATAGGCGGCACTGATGGGCACACATAGGCGGCACTGATGGGCACTCATGGGCGGCACTGGACACTTATGGGTGGCACAGATGGGCACTGGGCATGGATGGGCACTGTGGGGTGGCACTGATGGACACTGGGGTGGCGCTGATGGACACTGGGGTGGCGCTGATGGACACTGGGGTGGCAGCACTGATTGTTGCCAGTCAGTGCCCATTTGTGGGCACTGACTGGCATCTTTTTTCTTTATGTTTTTTTTTTTATTTACTTTTTAACTTTTTTTTTTTTTCCCTGTTTTTTTTTTTTGCCCACCCTGGTGCTCCAGGGTGGGCATCCCTGGTGGTCCAGTGTGGCGATCCGAGGGGGGGCTGCGCTGATAAACAATCAGCGCGAACCCCCCCTGTCAGGAGAGCCGCCGATCGGCTATCCTCTACTCGCGTCTGTCAGACGCGAGTGAGGAAGAGCCATCGGCGGCTCTTCCTGTTTACATCGTGATCAGCCGTGGTTGGACACGGCTGATCACGTGGTAAAGAGTCTCCGCCGGAGGCTCTTTACCGAGATCGGAGATGCAGGGTGTCAGACTGACACCCCGCATCACCGATCGCCGCGATGCGCGCCCCCACGGGCGCGCGCGGCATGAAATCCTGCAGGACGTTCTAGAACGTCCTGTCAGGATTTCATAACCACTTCCCGGACGTAAATCGGCCATAGGCCGGGCGGGAAGTGGTTAAGTCATGCCCAGGACGACACGCATCTGGAATCAGGAGCCAGACCCCCAGCTATCATCCTGGACAGATTCCCCCCCCCCCCCCATCTATCATTCCTCAGTCACCGCCATCTATGCTGAAGCGCGTTGGAAATATGCCACCTGTTTGAAACGCTGGCACAGCTGAGTGCCTTTTATGTGAGTGCGCTATTTCATATTAAACTTTGATTAGAGCGTACTAGATCTCATTTGTTTTATTTTTATATATCGCTGAATGAGAACATACAGCACTGAAGGGAGGTGTTGGAGGAGCGGAAACATTCATCTGAATTTATCCCCATTAGGGGACTGCTTTCTTGGACCCACTGGTGAAACAGGGATCTAAGTATAAGGTGAGCGGCCATGTAATTATTGGTGAATTACCGTATTTATGAGCACTGTCGCGTATGTATTACTGAACACGGAGGTGGAAGATCACAGCATCTTGTTAATTTTTCTTTGAATTTCACTGCTACTTTTTGTTAATTTTTGAGGATTAATTGTTGCACTGTTATTAACATTTTATATTCACTTGGTGCCCGTTCACACTACCGCTACTTGAGATCCGACTTGTGTCGCCCGAAATGAGAAATTACTCTAAAGTGAATGAGATCCATCTTAATGTACACTACTTAAGTCGCTCCGACTTCAGAAAAGGTTCCTGTACTACTTCAATGCGACTTCTAGGCAACTTGTACCCATTGATTTCAATGGAAGCCGCCTCCAAAGTTGGATCAGTGTCTTAACTAAAGCAACTTTACAGGAAGACAAAATGTTTTTCTCAGGCAAACACCTCCCTCACACAGAGCTTATTGTTTGGCCACTGGCAAAGTTGCCTGTCCTGGAGGCAACTTGAAGTTGCCTCGCAAAGTCGTGCTGACTTTCATGTTGCTGTAGTGTAAAGCAGCAGTTTTTTACCAGGGTTGTCCCGATACCACTTTTTTGAGACCGAGTACAAGTACCGATACTTTTTCAAGTACTCGCCGATACTACTTTTTTTTTTTTTTTTTTTTTATTTTATTTTAACTAAGGACACAGATTCCCCAGTCCCTTTCTCAGCAGCCTCAGCTGAAATGAATGGAGAGAAGCTTCTCTGCATTCATAAACTGAAGCATCGTAAACACAGGAGGTTACGATGCTCAGTTATATGAATGGACAGAGTGGGTGATCACCGACTCTGTTCATTCGGAATAGGTAGGAGCCGGGCTTAGCGAGAGAACTGCACGGACGGATGGGGGAGTCTCTTTAAGATGCCTTTTCAGACTGGGGCGTTTTTCAGGTGCTTTAGCATTAAAAAAAAGTGCCTGAAAGAAGCCTCATCTGCAATCCCAATGTGAAAGCTCGAGTGCTTTCATACTGGGGTGTTTTTCAGGCGCTTTAGCGTTAAAGCACCTGAAAGAAGCCTCATCTGCAATCACGAGTGCTTTCACACTGAGACACTGCGCTGGCAGGGCGTCAGTCATGCAAGCGGCTTCTTTGAAATCGATGGGAAGTGCCTGTACAGCGGCGCTTTTAACCCTTTATTCGACCACTAGTGGGGGTTAAAAGCACCCCGCTAGTGCTCTAAACACCAGTAAAGCGCCTCTAGTTTTAGCAGCTTTTTACCAGCATTTTTTGGGCGCTGATGGTGTGAAAGGGCTTTTAAAGCACTCAGGCTTTCACATTGGGATTGCAGATGAGTCTTTTTACTGGCTTTTGCTTTTTTTTTTCCTAATGCTAAAGCGCCTGAAAAAACGCCCCAGTGTGAAAGGGGTCTAAATCACTGGTAGAAAGGCTTGCTTTAATTTTTTTTTAAGAGCAAATGTCATCTTTCCCGCAGCGTCTACTCCTCTGATCTGCTGTTGACTCACCAACAATCCCATTCACTTTGATGGGACGGATGGTAATGTGGCAATGGCGTAAGGGATGTGGATGCCCGCTAATGGGCACTGCCATGATGGATCTGAAATGACAGGTGCTCGTTATATGTAAGGACTTCTGCTGGTGGTTCAAATCTTTAATATTTGCAAACAAAATTTAAGGTTTCCTATTTAGACTAATAAGCTGTAAGGTTAGTAAAATGACTATCGGACCTGATTCAATCATACAGTTTGTAGTGTACATAGATTTGCGAAACAATGGGATAAAGGAATATTCCTGACACTTTTTTTACTGGTTTGTCACAGATGGTTACTGTGAAATTGTGTGAATGCATCAATACAGTGCATGTTATCTCAGCTTGTAGAGCTTGGATTTATTGAATGATTTTACCAAAAATGTAAATATTGCAGAGTATACAGCCTCGTGCTACATAAATTAAATGAATTAATCTATCTTAAATCGAAAACTACCTTTTTTAGATAGTGGGGGGGTGTGTGGGTTGTGGTGTGTTTTTTACACTCCAAAAGCATTTTATAAACAAATCATTGATTTTTATCTAGGGGCCATAGATGCAGCTAGGGTTCACAGATGATTATGGCCATGCACCACCCAAATTCAGCATATTTCTGTGCCAGATACAGGCAGGTTTTTCTGATCATCAGTGAACACGAAGCCTGTACAAATCAATGACAGCCTGACGCTGTCATGGGCTGTTCGCTTCTAATCGCACATGCAGCAATTGACTTTAGTTGGTGATAGATTTGTATTTTTGGACACAGCCAATCCAGCTTCTATAATGGCTCTTCGTGCAATTGTATTCTAATGGCTGTGGGCTGCACTGTCAGCCTGTCATAATTTTGTATAGGCTTGCTGTCAGAGGCTGATTAGAAACTCTTTGCCTTACCTGCTGAAAAAAATGCACTGATCTGATCAGTGTACAGCCCTTTCCTTTTTGTATCCAAAATTAAATGAATATAGTTGGCTCTGCAAACACTTCAATAAGGACATATTTTATCGCACAGGTTCACTTATGAAAACATTAACCTGATTGGTTAGTCACGTCGCTTTAAAATGCTGCTCCCAGGCACCATATGATCTTTGATTTCTATGCATGATTGAGTGGTGTCTTGGGAGGAAGGCCATGTACCTTGGGGGGCAAAGGGTAATTGCTTCATGTCCTGACACCAGGTGTAATGTAAAATGAGAATTATGTAGGGGCCTTATTTTGACTTGTTTGTATTTGGAGTCGTGTGGTTGCCATCTGCTTTCTTGTTCTTTTGTTACATATTGGCTTCTCGCACAAATGCTGTCTGTATGACACCAGGAGCTGTCAAGTGCTTGTCAATCTCCATTCATATAGAACCACTTTCTGGTTACTTATAGCGTATTAATTGCATAGCTCAGAGGAACACTGGAAGAGAGCTTGAAAAGCCTTAAAGTGATTGTAAAATCTCTAGAATGCATTAAGGTGAAAACTTCTTTGCTGCAGCTGCTGACCCCCCCCCCCCCTTTCTTACCTGAGCCCAATCCGATCCAGCAATGTGTAAGAGCCCAACGGCTCCAGACGCTGTTTGTCTCCTCATTGGATAGATTTATAGCAGCAGGAGCCATCGGCTTCCACTGCGGTCGATCACATCCAGGTGGCGGGGCCCACTGTCTGTTAATGGAATCGGGAGCAAGCCTGCACGGGTGCCCTATAGAAAGCGGCTTAGTGACTCTAATACAGTGATCAGTGCTAAGAAAATGTACTGGAATGTGGTTAACATCAGGGGCAATCAAAAGGTTAAAGGGTCACTAAAGGAATTTTTTTTTTTTTTTGCTGAAATGACTGTTTCCAGGGTATAGAGACATTAAAAGTTAACTGATTCCTTTTAAAAATGATTAAAAATAGAATTTAATCTATCATATAATGTGCCTCCTAGTTTCACTTTCGGTTTTAAACTGGTTTCATGTTTATGTGAAGTAAAGAGACCAACAGAACAAAAACAAACAAATCCAGGGCAGTGTTTTGTTTTTAAAATGAATCTGATTGGTTCTGAGGAGTTTTAGACACACAGCTTGGACCAGAAGCCATGAGATTTTTCATAAGAAGCCAGACAAGCAGGAAGTGTGGAGATCACAGCAGAATTACAGCTACTTCAAAGCAAAAACGAACAATGAGGACATGAAACCAGTACTGCAGTAAGGTAAAGGAAGCCATTTAGCTAAAAAAAAAATTGTGGGTGGTGTTGCGTTGTGGAGAGGGATGGGTGGTGCTAGGCGTGGGTGGTGCTGCGTTGTGGGGAGGGATGGGTGGTGCTAGGCGTGGGTGGTGCTGCGTGGTGGGGAGGGATGGGTGGTGCTGCGTGGTGGAGAGGGATGGGTGGTGCTGCAGCAAGATGATTGATTTGCAATGCATTGTGAAAATGAATGAGGATGAGAGTTACATTGTGAAGAGGATCTCCACAATGTAACTGATATACACCCAGAGTCATCCTCATCCATTTTCTCAATGCCAGCCTCAGCCACGTTTCACTTTAAAAAGACATACAAGTCTGCAGGGGGGCACAGTACAGTAGCACTTACCCTCCATACATGCTGGTATCTATCTGCATGCACCTGATAGGCTAGGTGCATGCTGATGAGATGACCAGCCAATTATTGAACAAGTTAAAATACAAGCAGGCTCCGCCTCAGCAGGAAAGAAGACAGAGCTAGTGCTGGCCACGATCTCCTGCTGGGGGGAGTTACCATGTCAGGTGGAAGATGCTTGTAAAGGGCCAATGATTGTTTCTCTAATACAGCACGCCGAGGGAGGGGGAGGGGCGGTACACTGAATGCCAGTGAAATCTCTCCTTAGCTTCTCTATAGTGGCCGTGCAGGTGGACGATTCAAGAATACATTGCTTCAAGAGCCCTGGTCAGTTCTGCAAGTCAGGTGGCAGATGCTTGTAAAGGGCCAATGATTGTTCATCCAATACAGCACACCGAGGGCGGGGGCGGTACGATGCAATGCCAGTACAATCTTTCCTTGCTTTCAATAGTGGCCGTGCGGGTAGAGGATTCAGGGACATACGCTGCTGGAGCACTGGTCAGTACTGCAGGGCAGGCGGCCATGCCAGCCGTTTATTGTAATAGCCGCAAATCAGACGATTTTTATTTTTATTTTTTTCACAATAATCGGCTGTAACGGTCACCACCATTTACGACCTTCCATCAACCCACGACAGCTCATCTGACACTCCAACCATCCAACAGACACCCCATTTCCCTGAATAACGAAACTCGCTCTGTTACTGGTTTCAAATGCAAGACAACTTTAATGGTTAGCTCTCAAGTTTATATACAGTTCAAGCATGAAAGGAACAATCAAACGCTCCACCCACCCATCACACCCTGGGGGGGGGGGCTTCAATACCCCTTCAGATGGCTAATTGCTAAACATTCTCGACGCCGGTCTATAATTAACATGACCTAATCACTGCACCTGAGAAGTCACATTCCTTCATTAACAGAATTCAAACAAAATACCATCACACAATGAATTCCCCTCAAACCACATCTTTAGACAGACGTTCTGTCTCCGCATACAGCTTGACAAGTTCCATTACAAAACAGTATTTAGCATACATAATGAGATATCTTGGACCAGACTCAATTAGCATGTCAACAGTCTACACAGAGAGATGAGTCTTAGAATAAACCAACACCAACATATATAAAAATAGGTAAAAATACGTATCGGCCTAAACCTGAGAATTTTTTTTTTATATCTATTTTTGGGGGATATTTATTTTAGCAAAAGGTATTGCATTTTTATTTCCAAAATCGTCGCTCTATTTTTGTTTATAGCGCAAAAAATAAAAACCGCAGAGGTGATCAAATACCACCAAAAGAAAGCTCTATTTGTGGGGGAAAAAAGGACGCCAATTTTGTTTGGGAGCCACGTCGCACGACCGCGCAATTGTCAGTTAAATCGACGCAGTGCCGAATCGCAAAAACTGGCCAGGTCCTTAAGTGGTTAAATGTAAGGACTTATTCTTGCTGGTAGTTAAAATCTTTAATATTTGCAAAGGGGGAAAAAAAAAGGTTTCCTATATAGAATAAGATTTCGGGTTAGAAAAACGGCGATATCGGAACTGATTGAATCATACAGTTTGTAGTGTTACATGGGTTTGTAGTGTTACATGGGTTTGCAAAACAATGGGATAAAGGAATATTTCTTGTTTTAGATCATGGTTACGACTTGTGTGAATGCATCAATGCAGTGCATGTTATCTCGGCTTGTAGAGCTTGGATTCATTGAATGGGTTTACCAAAAATTTTAATATTGCAGAATATACAGCCTCGTGCTACATAACTAAGCTCAATTTCATGCTGAATAAACTATATTTTGAATGTATCCAAAAAAACTATTGATAGATTTTTACTTCAAAAGCATTTAATTAAAATTTCATTTTTCTTCTTCCTTTTTTTTTTTTTTTTGGGGGGGGGGGATTAGTGTTGTAGATTTTAATGAACTGTCTAGCAGTAGGATGATCTGTGCTTGCACTACCCTTCCCCCTTCAATGTTCTTTTTATTCTCTCTCCAACCATCCAGTTTTCACTCTCTTCCCCCTCCTCTCTCACGCTCTCTTGACTTATGCTCTCAATCCCTTCTGCTGCTGCATCTGAGTGTTTATTACTTGTCTCTCTCCCAACTTCCTTTGCAGCTTTTACTACACTCCAATTTTTCCAAACCTGTTAACTTCAATTAGATGATGCTGCTTTTGTGATGCACTCATGCTGTCCTCTGGCACTAAACGGCCTGATGTCAAAGGGCAGTTTGAGTTAAAATGTATCTAGTCCCTGTTTTTATCCCTTTCTCAAGTTGGTGTAAGAAAAAGCCAGCATTTTATCTGTGAATTGCTTTGATGTTGTGAATTTTATACAGCAGAGCATGTTATTTAAACTAACACACGTACAGTATGGTTCACTGTCTGCCTGTAAAAAAAACTGTAACATACCTACAATAACCTAAGGGCAGGGCTTGACATATTTGTTTTGAATCTAGGAGCCAGCTAAATAAATTAGGAGCCAGTTTGTGTGAGGCGATATGTAACATGTATCGCAATTGAGGTTTCCTTTTTTTAATTTTTTTTATTTATGCTTTAGGACTTGAGGCTCCTTTCACACGGGCATGTCCGCCAAGCGGAATCGGCTTGCTCAGTGGGGTATCTTTACTCTGAGCAGGCGGATGACAGGTCTGTGTCCTCTCCACTATGCTGAGCGAACTCTGACACAATCGCGCTCTCCTGTATGGGGCAATGGGATGGAAACGGACCGCCTGTCTGTTTTCATCTGATCCAGAAAATAGGACCATCATCCTCAGCTATTTCTACTCCTCGTTACACACTGTATGCAGACACATCCTGGTTGTGATATGCTTCTGGTCATATGACATGCAATGCTCCAATCAGTACCGCTCTGAGATCTGGCCCCCAGAAGAGGGTGCAATATCCCCTGCCAGTGTAAGCAATGTAAGGGAATGCCTTCAGTTAACAGAGCGAGCGGGGCATCTCGATCCAGCAGGCCGCAAAGCCGCTCCCTCAATTACCGGCTGGCACAACATCTTAGTCCGGGGAGCCACGTGGGGACAAGACATCTACCGCATTCTAGCCCAGGAGCCAGGCCGCTCATTCTAGGCGCCAATGTGACCTGGCGCCTGGGGTTTGTCGAACCCTGCCTAAGGGCTCACTTTACTGACTGATTTTGCCAAGTTTTTCTAAACTCTTGTAAAGGCCAATGTGTGCATGGACATGCAGGCCTTTATGGAGTTGAGTGTAGGTGGCAAATAAACACCATTAGCTCTTGAACTCACTTTTTAGAAGCTGTAGTGTACATAAGACCTAAGAGGTACAACTGCCCACCGATCTTACACTGCGGGCCCTACTGCGCTGGACCATGTACATGATTCTGTATTTCCAGGTTAGAGGGATGCACGTAACCCCCCCCTCGCACTATCACAGTTCTATAGTGCCCGCCGCTTATTTTATAATAAGTCTCTGATCACCGTCAGTATAGAAAACAAATTAATACAAATTCCAGTATATATCCCATAGTTTGTAGACGCTATAACTTTCATGCAAACCAATCAATTTGGACTTATTGGGATTTTTTTTTGTTTATATATATTTTTTTTTATTAATGGTGTCCAATTCCATTTTAATATCGACATTGGCTTCTCATAGCTTTGTTTTGGGCAAACCAGGGAGTGGCAGTTGTACTCCACTGGTGCAGGTGAAGTCTGCCATGAATTTTTTTTGGTTGTAGAAATGGGCCCAGAAATGTCATTCATACTAGTGTTTCATGTATGTCTATTGATCTGCTGAACAAATTGCATTCAAACCTGCAAAGAAAAATGACAGAGCACAAGTGGCTGTGAGGCAAAACCAATGATTTGTATGTGAGAGACTGTTAACTCATGCCTGTTGGGCCCTTTTCACATGACCTTTCCAATCGGGTCCACATGTTGGTTGGTCTGCTAAAGACAAATGGAAGGGGATCTCTGTTGCCCATGTTAAATCCGTTGTTCCCCCGGATTTAAAGGGGTTGTAAAGGTGTGTCTCTATCTCTCGTGGACCTGGTCTTCTGGGGTCCCTCGGCGGTTGTCTCAGCTCCTCCCCGCAACGGCTAACCCCCCCCGTTCTGGGAAGCGCTCTCCCAAGGGGGTTAGCTTGCGGATGAGCTCCCATGATGCAGTAGGCAGCCATAGCCGCTGACTGTATCACTTGGCCTCGGCGTTCTGCGTTACCGAATTGATTGACCGGTAGCAGCGGGAGCCAATGGCTGTGCAGCTATCTCCAATGACGAGCCGCCTCATGCTGGGAAAAACCATCGTGAGATCGCGCCCATGGAGTTTCGTGGCTCAGGTAAGTAAAACGGGGGGGGCTGGGGGGCCCGAGAGTGCAACGTGAAAAAACATGAAGCTTTACAACCCCTTAAAAGGGCAGCAGAGTCCTTTTTACACCTGGTCACCCATAGAGCAGAGGGAGCACTGTCCATTCTGTATAAACTGAGCAGACAGGGACATGTCGTCCACCACCTCTCTGCTCCAATATGAAAGGGGCCTTACAGAGGCCAGGACAAATATCTACCCGCATACTGATGCTGCGTACACACGATCGTACATTCCGACATCAAAACCGTGGATATTTTCCGACGGATTGTTTGCTCAAACTTATCTTGCATATACACGTCACACAAATGTTGTCGGAAATTCAGAACGTCAAGAACGCGGTTACATACAACACTACGACGAGACAAGAAAAAGTTCAATGATTCCGAGCGTGTCGAATTGATTCCAAACATGCGTAGGAATTTTGTGCGATGGAATTTCCAACAATAACAGTTGTCGGAAAAATTGAGACGGCAAATGTCCGATGGAGCATACACAGTCGGATTTTCTGACAACAAGCTCACATCGAACGTTTTTTGTCAAATTCTGACTGTGTGTACACGGCATTAGTGTTGAACAAACTTTTAGGCTAAATCTGGTGACTGTAATAAACTACCATTTCAAACTTCCTGCATCATAGCCAGGTGTTCTCAGGTCACTGGATCAGTGACTGAAGTGACTTCCATGGTATGCACTACTGCTGTGCTTGGATAACAAAGCATAGTATTGGCAAAGTAGGCTGTACTCCTCCCTGGCTTTATTTACATGGGGTAGGGGGGGATTCGCCATCTGTTCCATTGGGAAATTTTGCCTTTACAGTACTTCCTGTCCCATAGCCAAACAAAGTGAAAACAAATGCTTGAGGACCCCAAGGTTACCAGAACTAGTATCCCCATTGGAAGAAACCCCCTCTACTACATTTCTGGGGACAACCCCCTCCCCAAAAGTGTGTGTGTGTTTTTTTTTTTTTTGTGTGTTTTTTTTGTTTACACTTTTAGTTATACTTTAACTGCTTGCCGACCAGCCGCCGCAGTTATGTCGGCTCTGCTGGGCGAGATCACGTAGCTATACGTCATCTCGCCGAGCAGCCAATGGGGGCGCGCGTGCCCGGCGGTCGCTCAACACAGAGCGAGAACCGGAGCTGTGTGTGTAAACGCACAGCTCCCAATCCTGTCAGGGGGACAAATGCCCGATTGTCTGTTCATACAATGTATGAACAGCGATCGGTCATTTCCCCAAGTCAGTCCACCCCCCCCCCCCTTTCAGTTAGAACACACCCAGGGAACACTGGCAGGGAACATAACCCCTTCCCTGCCAGTGGCATTTTTATAGTAATCAATGCATTTTTATAGCACTGATCGCTATAAAAATGCCAATGGTCCCAAAAATGTGTCAAGTGTCCGCCATAATGTCGCAGTACCGATAAAAATCGCTAATCGCCACCATTGCTAGTAAAAAATAATTTTTTATATTAATAAAAATGCCATAAAACTATCCCCTATTTTGTAAACACTATAACTTTTGCACAAACCAATCAAACGCCTATTGCGTTTTTATTTTTTTTAAATTGTCGCTCTATTTTTGTTTATAGCGCAAAAACTAAAAACCACAGAGGTGATCAAATACCACTAAAAGAAAGCTCCATTTGTGGGAAAAGGACGCCAATTTTGTTTGGGAGCCACGTCGCATGTCTGCGCAATTGTCAGTTAAAGCGACGCAGTGCCGAATCGCAAAAAGTGGCCTGGTCTTTGACCAGCAATATGGTCTGGGGCTGAAGTGGTTAAGGCTGTTCTATTTCTGTAAAGGTTGCATTGAGAAACAAGAATAAATGTGTTTTTTTTTTTTTTTTTTGTTCCTCCCCCCCCCCTTCTTCCTAAGGCTTAGTTTACACTTGCGGACAGTTGCGAAATTAACATGGCATAACTGAGATGCTCCTATATACCGATTTTTCACAATGGTAACACTTTCCACTGCCTTGCATCAAGCCACTTTTGTACTCTACTGCTCCAATGACCTTTCATCTCACTCAAATGCAGCTTCTTTGTTTTATAGTTGCTGCTAATAGTTAGCATTCTGTTTTTTAAAGGGGAGTTCTGTCGAAAGTTTTAAGTCGGCAGCTACAAATACTGACTTTTAGTATTATGACACTTGCCTGTCCTGTGCGCCCGTGATGTCGGCACCCAAAGCCGATCTGTCCCTTGGCTCCAGGGTGGATTAGCCCCACTCTTTGGTAAGTGAATCTGGAAGTAAAGCCTTGCAGCTTCACTTCCTGGTTCCCTACTGTGCATGCGTGAGTTGCGCTGTGTGATCCCACTGGACCCGGCTGTCTTCTGGGATCTGTGTGCCTCCCAGAAGACAATGGGGGGGGGGGACTAAGTAGGCACCGGATGTGGCGTAAGTTGCCCCGGCGACCTATGCCTGGAAGTAGGAGCAAATACCTAGATTACACAGGAATCTGCTCCCTCCTCCCCCCTGAAAGGTGCCAAATGTGAGGATTCCGAAAAGTGGAAGTTCGATTTTTGGATGGAACTCGGTTTTACGCTTTCAACTCAAATCTTTCTCTAGTTTACTATTTCATACAGTTGGTTCCAGATATCTCTACTCCGCTGTACCGTTCATCCCATTCTTGCATTTACAGAAGTTGGAGTTCAGATTATTCATGAACTAAATTCCTCAGCTTTTGTCCTGCATGGTAGAATTAAAGAACCAAGGGAAAAAAGGGTTGCTTCTGCTTGATCAGTCCTGTAGTGGAAACCACCCTGCCTACTGCCCATGTTTCATCAGATTTTGTATCGGAAGTGACGTTCTCTGCCATCTTGCTACACCCTGCACTCGTCCATAGTAAGTATAAAGTGAGAAGGCAGCAAGCGGACATCTTGTAACACCCACCAGAGTCATGCATTTCACACTTATATTTAACAGTAAACTGAACTTTTATAGTCAAATACAGTATTTAAAAATCCATCTGACTGTTTAGATGTGTGTTGTTTTTTTGTTTTTTTTAAAGCAGCAGCAAGCCTGCTGGTCTCACATGTTTGCTAATCTGACAGAACACCACTGCTTTGAAAAATCATCAGAATAGTCTAAAGGTTTTTAAAATACTAAATTTTACTATATAAGCTGCGTTTACTGTTCAACAGAAGTGTGACATGCATGACTCCGGTGGGTTTAACAAAATGTCCGCTTGCTGTCTTCTCACTTTATACTTTGGACGCGTGCAGGGTGTAGCAAGATGGCGGTGACAGAACATCACTTCCGTTACAAAATCTGACGGGTCACCTAATCTGACGAAACGCCTGCACTGGGATCTCTGCAAGGAAATTTTCTGTTTTTGTCTGTTACTGTTGGCGAGATTTCCTATCGCTTCCTGTCCTGACAAGAAGTTAAAGGGGAAATTCCCCAGCAGGGATACAAACGTCAAGAAAAAAGCAATCCGTGTAACTGTTTCTGACTTTGCCAAAGTGCTTGATTTGCCTGTTATGCCGCGTACGCACGATCGGAAATTCCGACAAGAAAACCGTGGATTTTTTTTTTTCTGATGGAATGTTGGCTCAAACTTGAGCCGCGTGACGTCACGGCCGCAGGCGAGGGAGGACTCGGAGAGCGCAGGGAGCTGTGTCGGAGCATCAGGTTGAGGCTGTAATCAATGCCATCACGGTCACCCAAATCTTGTGGGAAATTTCGAATGTCAAGAACACAGTGACGTACAAGATGTACGACGAGCCGAGATCAAAGAAGGTCAATAGACAGTTCGGCTCTTCTGCTTGATTTTGAGCATGCATGTTTTTTTGCTCGTCGGAATTGCATACAGACGAACGGATTTTCCAGTAGGAATTTTTTCCGTCTGGAAAATTTGAGAACCTTTTGATGGTGGAAATTCCGACAGCAAAAGTCTGATGGACCATACACACGGTCAGAATTTTCGTTCAAAAGCTCACATTAGACTTTTGCTGTTGGAATTTCCGATCGGGTGTACAGGGCATAACTTCCTACTAGAGGAGCCTTCTTTATTCTCCAAAACTCAATAAAAAGGTTGAAATATAAAAAAACATTTTTGGCTGGAGTTGGGTCTAAATGTCCTATCGTCTTTGCTATAAATGGTATACATTACTATTAGGGATGCACCGATTATCGGTGGCCGATACATATCGGCCGAAAATAGTATTTCTGGGTCCCTGCCGAAACAAAGTTAAAATGCCGACAAAGCTGGGTGATACCATTTTCTACTAGAGGGGGGGAGGAAATATTCATAATATATGCAGACCCACACGCTGGCTGCCAGACCTGCACATAGCGCGGGCAGTGGCACTGTACAAACTGTGTGCCGACTGCTGCTCGCGCTCCACCTTGGCCTCCTAGCTCCTATTACCTGTTGTTTGGACTCCCCCTATGGGGGAGTCTCTTGGTTTAGTCCAGCGGCGTGAGCCGCGTGACGTCACGGCCGCAGTCGAGGGAGGACTCGGAGAGCGCAGGGAGCTGTGTCGGAGCATCAGGCTGAGGCTGTAATCAATGCCATCACACTGCCTGCCTAGGAGGAACCTAGCAGTGTCCTCCACTAAAGAAGTAAGCACTACACTGAGTAACTGTGTTAAATGACTAGTTCCTGGTGTGGGGGGGGCGGAGGCAAGTGGTTAACTAACTGAAAAATAAAACATTATCTGCCATTTTTTTCACAGTGGCACAGTGAGGCTGCAATTGATATTTGTTTTGTTGGTCGGATAAGGCAAGCATTGCTCAATAACACACAAACGTTTTTTTTTAAAAAAACGTTTGTGTTATTGAGCCATGCTTGCCTTATCTGACTACCAAAAAAAACATTAATTGCAGCCTCACTGTGCCCATCACACGCAGCCTCACTGTGCCCATCACACGCAGCCACTGTGCCCATCACACGCAGCCACTGTGCCCATCACACGCAGCCACTGTGCCCATCACACGCAGCCACTCTGCCCATCACACGCAGCCACTCTGCCCATCACACGCAGCCACTGTGCCCATCACACGCAGCCACTGTGCCCATCACACGCAGCCACTGTGCCCATCACACGCAGCCACTGTGCCCATCACACGCAGCCACTGTGCCCATCACACGCAGCCACTGTGCCCATCACACGCAGCCACTGTGCCCATCACACGCAGCCACTGTGCCCATCACACGCAGCCACTGTGCCCATCACACGCAGCCACTGTGCCCATCACACGTCGCCACTGTTCCCATCAAATGCAGTCACTGTGCCATCAAAATGTCTCATGTAATACATACAATTATTGAAAAAAAATAAATGAAATAGGGGAAAAACAAAGAAAAGTCATATTCGGTTTCGGACTGAATTTTTTTTATTTTATTTCGGTTTCGTTTCGGTTCTGAAATTTCCATTTCGGTGCATCCCTAATTACTATATATAGCAACAACTTGGCACAGACTGCTGTCTTTTTCTATGATATCAATGCAAAAGCAAATGATGGTATGATGCTGCCACCTAACCTAGATGGGAAGACCAGTTCTGTTTTGGTTTCTGTTCCAAAATGCTGGCCTAGCTTAACATGCCTCTCTTCAGGAGAGGAATAGTTTTTGGAGATGTTTGTCACAGATTTGTTCTTTCGTATGTCAACCTAATTTTGGTATTGTGGTGTTCTATTGCTTTTTTTTTTTTTTTTTTTTTCATTGTATGATTTTTAAATAATTAATTAATTAATTTGCATTTTATTGCATGACATAAGTATTTGATCACTTACCAACCCGTAAGAATTCCGGCTCTCGCAGACCTGTTTTTTTTTTCTTTAAGAAGCCCTCCTGTTCTCCACTCATTACCTGTATTAACTGCACCTGTTTGAACTCTTTACCTGTATAAAACACACCTGTCCACACACTCAAACAAAGTGACTCAAACCTCTCCACAATGGCCAAGACCAGAGAGCTGTGTAAGAACATCAGGGATAAAATGGTAGACCTGCACAAGGTTAGGATGGGCTACAGGACAATGGGCAAGCAGCTTGGTGAGGAGGCAACAACTGTTGGCGCAATAATTAGAAAATGGAAGAAGTTCAAGCTAACGGTCAATCTCCCTTGACCTGGGGCTCCATGAAAGATCTCACCTCATGGGGCATCAGTGATTGTGATGGATCAGCCCAGAACTACATGGCAGGACCTGGTCAATAACCTGAAGAGAGCTGGGACCACAGTCTCAAAGAAAAACCTTGGTAACACACTACACCGTCAGGGATTAAAATCCTGCAGCACACACAAGTTCCCCCTGCTCATGCCAGTGCATGTCCAGGCCCGGCTGAATTTTTTTTATTTATTTTTTAATGACCATCTGGATGATCCAGAGGAGGAATGTGAGGTCATGTGGTCTGATGAGACAAAGATGGAGCTTTTTGGTCTAAACTCCACTCTCCGTTTTTAGAGGAAGGATGAGTACAACCCCAAGAACACCATCCCAACTGTAAAGCATGGAGGTGGAAACATCATTCTTTGGGGATGCTTTTCTGCAAAGGGGACAGGACAACTGCACTGTATTGAGGGGTGGATGGATGGGGGCCATGTAGCGCGAGATCTTGGCCAACAACCTCCTTCCCTCAGTAAGAGCATTGAAGATGGGTCGTGGCTGGATCTTCCAGCATGACAACGACCCGAAACACACAACCAGGGCAACTAAGGAGTGACTCCGTAAGAAGCATCTCAAGGTCCTGGAGTGGCCTAGCCAGTCTCCAGACCTGAACCCAATAGAAAATCTTTGGAGGGAGCTGAAAGTCCATGTTGCCCAGCAACGGCTTGAAGGATATGTTCAAGCTCTGTATGGAGGAGTGGGCCAAAATCCATGCTGCAGTGTGTGCAAACCTGGTCAAGAACTACAAGAAACATACCGTGTTTCCCCGAAAATAAGACCTGCCCTGCTTTTTGGAAAGTGCTGCAATATAAGCCCTACCCTGAAAATAAGACCTAGTTTAAAGTGCTGGTGAAATACTAGAGTCCACTCTATTACAGTGTTATATTTGTGTGTGTGTGTGTGTGCGTGTGTGTGTTTTATGTGATCTAGTTGTGCCAAATACCTTTTGGTATAGCGCTGACCTCCTCTCAGCTGATCTCGCACTGCTCTCTTATTTTCGGGGAAACACGGTATGATTTCTGTAATTGCAAACAAAGGTTTCTGTACCAAATATAAAGTTCTGCTTTTCTGATGTATCAAATACTTATGTCATGCAACAAAATGCAAATAAATTGCTTAAAGCGGTAGTTCACCCTCCTTCACCCCATTATTCCATTACTTTCGGCATCGTAGCGCGAGCTACGGTATGCCGGTCTTAAATTTTTAAACCCCGTACTCACTGTGCTATTGTTGATTGAAGAATCCGACTCCCGCGGGGAATGGGCGTGCCTATGGAGAGGGAGGATGATTGACGGCCGGCTCTGGCACGTCACGCTCCCCGAAGACAGCCGGAGTAGGTCTCGGCTATTCACAGCGCCTGCGCACAGGCTATGCGCAGGCGCCGTGAATAGCCAAGCCTATTTCGGCTATTTCCGGAGAAGCGTGACGTGCCAGGGCCGGCCGTCAATCACCTTCTCTCACCAGAGGAACGCCCATTCCCCGGATTCTTCAATCAACGATACCGCAGTGAGTACGGGCATAAAAAATGTAAGACCGGCATACCGTAGCTCGCGCTACGATGCCGAATTTAATTGTCTAATAAAAAAAAACTTTTTTTTTTTTTTTTACAGGGCGAACCCCCGCTTTAAACATCATACAATGTGTTTTTTTTTCCCCTGGATTTTAGATTCCATCTTTCACAGTTTAAGAGTACCTATGGTAAAAATTACCAACCTCTACATGCTTTGTAAGTAGGAAAACCTGCAAAATTGTCAGTGTATCAAATACTTGTTCTCCCCACTGTACATGGCTAACTAGGCTTTTGAACCTAAACTCCAGGCAGACCGCTAGTTAGGATCTTCGCTTGTTACTTAAAGTCATACAGTTTGATCAGCTGTCCTTTCTCCTGCCTGTGATTGAACAATAAAAGCCGTTGCAGACTGCTTTCTCTCCTCTTCTGTCGGCATGTTCATTATCGGCAAAAATGGTCCACATAGTTAGAATTTAAAAATGTGCTCTGTCTGCACTCAGCTGACATTACCCAAACAAAAATTGGAGTTAGTTGCTTTGGAACTGTTCTAAGTTTGCTCATATATTTGTCATTTTCCCCTGTAATAAACCTTTTATGATAGCTTGTGGCCACAAGCTATCAAGATTCTCTGTGGGCAATTTTAAATGTTATGGCCAATTTTTTTTTTTTCCCTTGTGGATCTGTGCTGTCTGTCATCACTGATGTAGCAGAGGTAGTAAACTTCGCACACATGGGGTCAATTTATCAATATCTTCACTAGATTCACATATTTTTGGTAATCGCATTCTTTACCCTTATTGTCTGGATTTCTGAATGAAATAAAGAAAATCTAACCAGTGATTGTTGATACAGGTGTAGTGCAAACATGTTCTATATCTTTCTGGTCTCTGTTACTCCTTTTTAATATATGTTCCCAATTGGGGAAATGGTATTACAAAAGGCAGCATTCTCACACTTTGCTGCAGCAGAGTAATAAAGTTCTTCTCCACCTAATGCTTTTATTTATAATTCATCATTCCCTTTAAGAAGGCCATATCCCATCTGGTCTTCTCATCACACAGTGATAATTCCTAGCAACTGCCAGAAATTAATTGTTCTGTCGGGAACAGGTGTTATTTGAATATGTTCCACACACATGGATCTTACAGTGAGGTTGCATCAGCCCCTATTGGATTTTCCCCTTTGTGGAAAGTATATTGGTGGGAGGCAGGAAATATCTTTGGTTTGGGATAATGTGGTGGTGGTGGTGGTGGTGCATATTTTGTGACTGAACAATAAATTGCAGAACTTTGCTTATGTTTCAATGCTTGGCCCACTAATTCTTAACTGTTTGCTGACAAAATGTCTAATATCAAAGTGGTTCCAGTTTATTTGTTCTTGTACACTGTTACAAAAACCCTTTCTCTGTTGTAAGCAAAAAAGCATGTCTGCCCTGTCTGACTTGGCCAGGAAACCAGCAACGGTGCTGTTACTAACTAAAATTTGCCAGCTGGGTTACAGACTTCGGAGAAAGGACTAGTGGCAGATGTATTATTTGAACACTTTTAAAATCGCTGTTTTCTTTGTAGTTAAAAATCCTACTCCCTGCATCTCTGTTGTACTTTTATCAACACGCATTCTATAGAGTTCAATAGTAACACATGTAAAATGCACTGCACAGATGGAACTTGCCCTGACCAAGCTGATACGACTTTGCCCTACTTTTTGCTGCAACAGATTACTGCAGAGATGACCTATTACTTGCTGGTTACGTTTGCATAAGGGGCTCGATCGGATCAGAGGCTTGCCCCACAAAGAAGCAAATTAATAAATCCATTAGATACATGTTTTATTTCTGTATCTTCACTGCGCAATGAAAGTTCTAGTTTTGTTTGTTTACATCCTACATAGTATGTGTAATATGCATCATATTTTCTTTAATTAATTATACCAGCCCGGTTCACTGTGGTACATCTCATCCACATGTGCACCACAACAGACCAAGAATCATGCATGCACCTTTTTCAGCATTGCACGGTAGTGTATTACCACACATTGTAGTGCACTGTAATGGTGAATGAATGTCACTGCTGTGCACCAATGTGTTACCACACGTTACGTAGCACACTGATGTGAATAGGCTCCTCTCTGCTCCCCATTAGCAGGATAAGAATGAGAAATCTTGGAAGCTGTTATTACTCGCCACCTAAAAATGCTAATGGTCTGCAAGCCACTTCTATACTTTTGAATCACTGACTGGAAATGAATATTAATATTAAATTGCTCTCCTCGTCATCTGCATACTTTTCAGCCAGTAATCTGGAAAAGCCCTGAAATATCAGTTGTTTGCAGAGCTTCCCAGGTGACTTGACACTATATGTAGCTGATTTACAATAAAGCCTTTAGTGAAATAAGGAAAAAATGCATAATTAAAATGGGGGGAAAATAAGGCACAGCAATGAAGATCAGTGAGTGGAGACTATAAAAGCCTGCATGTGGAAAAGTGTTCTTGGACTGAAAGGGTAACCAGTGTGCAACAATTGAATGAACAGTCTGACAACCTTAGACTTTGCCATATATGGATGGGCTCTATAAATAAGGCTGTCGTTTCATGTTCAACAAAAACGAGATTGTTTTTTCCTCCCCTGGGACTTAATGAAGGACGTGATCTTAACTTTCCTACAGACTTTAACTACAGCAGTAAGCCATTTACTCAGCCTGTTTACATTGTGTGTTATATATTAAGAAACTCCTAATGGCAAATCTGATGATACTTTGACATGCATGGCTTGAATTGAGGTACACTCTTTGCATTATAACATTGAGGGCTCATGTGCACAGGTGTAAAGGTAGGCCTCGTTTTTGTGCCCCAGGGCCGCTTGTACAAAAATCGATGACCTCATTCGGCTGTATGTTAGTCAACACAGATCCAAGCATTTACAAGTGGGGATGTATTCCCTGAATGTATACCTGTATATGCTTGGATCTGCATTTACCAGCATACAGCCACATCCTGTCATTGATTTGTACCAGGGAGGGTTTGATTTAAATTGTGGATTTTAAATCGCTAGTAAAAATGCTCATTATTGCTGGTAGTTAAAATATTTGCAAACAAAATGAAGGATGCTTATTTAGGATAAGCTGTCGGGTTAGTAAAACAGCGATTTATCAGCACTGATTCAATCATACCGTTTGTAGTGTATAGGTTTGCAAATCCATGGGATTTTCAAACTTGCTATAGGGGGCATCCTGTACTATACTTTGCAGCTTGCTATAAGAGCACTCTAAAGGCTGGGGGGACCCTAGAAGAGGATTAGGGCTGCTCTGTGCAAAACCATTGCACAGAGAAGGTACTGAACATGTTTTAAAAAAAAACAAAACATTTACAATCCCTTTCTTAAAGTGTGTGTGTGTGTGTGTGTGTGTGTGTGTGTGTGTGTGTGTATGGCTTGGTACTCTGTGGCAAAACCATTGTTGGCAGTTGGAGGCCAGACATTTCTTGTAGTTGACCACCAGGTTTGCACATATCTCAGGAGGGATTTTGTCTTGCTCCTCTTTTGCAGGTCCTCTCCAAGTCATTAAAGAGGAACTGCAGTTTACTCACATTATTTGTAATAAAAACATCTTTGCCATTCTAAAGCTTCCCTCCAACCACTTTGCATATTTTTATATATAATGTACTGTGATTCTGTACTTGCCAAATATGCTGCAGAAATCTCCCTCCACTGAGTATTTAACTCCACTGAAGCTGCTGCCTGTTCACTTCCTGGATTTATACAGACACACACCTCCAGCTCTGCGGCACTCATTGGCCCTATTATGGCTCACCGACACCCAGACAAGAAACAGGAAGTGAGCTGTATTATGTGTCTGCTGGCAGAAAAAAATGTTTTACTATCCAAAGTTAAAACTACAAGGGCAGAAGATTTAATAAATGGAAAGATGAGAAAAATTACTGAAGTTTCACTTTAAGGTTCCAAGAATGACGTGTGGCAACTCGAACCTTCAGCTCCCTCCACGTGTGTGTGGGTGTTTTTTTTTTTTTTTGAGGACTGGCTAGACTAGGCCACTTCAGGACCTTAATGTGCTTTTTTAAACCATTTTTTTTTTGCCTTGGCTGTGTGTTTTGGGTCATTGTCATGTTGGAAAATCCATCCACAACTTTTTTTATTTTTAATGCCCTGGCTGAGGAAGGTACAACTAGGCTGGGAGGTATTGCAACGTCTATCTTACAGCCTGGACCTCGCTTTGAGTGATTTTCACCTGTTTGGACCCCTAAAAGAGTTCCTCGGAGGTCCGCGTTTTAGCAGTGATGACAAAGGATGGTTCAGGTGTACTAACAAATCTTTCTATGCTGAAGCTTTCCGGGTATTAGTTAAATGCTGGGATAGGTGAATAAATGTAGCAGGGGAGTATGTAAAAAAATAAATGCAGTTTCCACTCCCTGAAATGTCTTCTTTTTATTATATAAACTTAAAAGCCCCCGTTTGACTTGAACGCACCTCATATAAGGTATTACAATGCACCTGCGTTCCCACACCATCTATTGCATGACACAACATACAGGTACGTTGTTTCGTGAAATAGAGCCACCCTGCTGCAGTATATATGCAGTGGGCGATCTTTAACTGGTTAAATATTTTTTGCAATATTTTTAACTTTTTGCTATAATAAAAATCCCCCCCAAAAAAAAAAATATATATATATATATATATATATATATATATATATATATATATATATATATATATATATATATATATATATATATATATATATATATATATATATATATATATATATATATATATATATATATATATATATATATATATATATATATATATATATATATATATATATATATAAAAAACTTTTTTTTTCCTCAGTTTAGGCCGATACGTATTCTTCTTCTACCTATTTCTGTTAAAAAAATTTAAAAAAAATCGCAATAAGCATTTATCGATTGGTTTTTATTAAATTATTTTTTATTTTTTTTACTACTAATGGCGGCAATCAGCTTTTTTTTTTTCGTGACTGCAACATTATGGCGGAACACATCGGACAATTTTGACACATTTTTGGGACCATTGTCATTTTCACAGCAAAAAGTGCTATAAGAATGCACTGTTTACTGTTAAAATGACAATTGCAGTTTAGGAGTTAAGTGTGACCTCATGTGTTTCTAACTGTAGGGGGGCAGGGCTGGACATGTGACGTCAGTGATCGTCTTTCCCTATATTGGGGAACAGACAATCACTGCCACAATGAAGAACGGGGAAAGTGTGTTTTATATTTTTTATATATATATATATATATATATATATATATATATATATATATATATATATATATTTCTCTATATCCCAGTTCTTCAGCTCCGGTGATCGATCGCGGGACACCGGCGGCGATCAAGTCCCGCGGGCGCGATCACGGAGCTTCGGACTGGCTCGCGACCCCGCGGTTGGGCTTAAAGAGTGATTGTGCCCAGCCGTGTCATTCTGCCGACGTATATCGTTGGTGGGGGGGGTCCTTAAGGGGTTAATTCAAATTGGTGCTTACACACTAAAAATGATTAGGCGTCAGCGGTAAAGCGCCATAGTTTTTTCAGCCACTAGCAGGGTGCATTTAATCCCCGAAAAGGGGGTTAAAAGCGCAGCTACAGCCACTTTGGAGGCACTGCACATTGATTTCACTGGGCATGGGCGCTTTAGGAGCGGTGTATTCACTGCTCCTAAAGTGCTGCAAAGAAGCTACTGGCAGGACTTTTTTTTTGACGCGCCTGCCAGCGCAGCACCGCAATGAAAGCACTCAGGCTTTCACACTGGGATTGCAGGGGAGGCTTTTTTCGGGTGCTATTTTTACCACTAAAGTGCCTGAAAAATGCTTCCAGTGTGAAAGGGGTCTTAAAATTGGCTTATGTTACAAGCTGGGAGGCTCTGCATTCTCACCACTCTTCCCTCGCTAGATGTCAGATTGCCGTCCCAAATATTTTGATCTCAGATTCAAACCCTAAGTGTGTGTGTGTGTGTGTGAGATTGTTTGTTCGATATCTATCTATCTATCGTTTACCGTTATTGCCAAGAGTGAATAAAAGTTCCAAATTCTGGTTGTCACCAGAACAGGAATAGATTAGTCTTTCCATAGGAACGCTCACTTCCTGTTTTGGCTATGGGACAGAAAGTGAAGGGAAATCATCCCAATGGAATGCAGTAGGCAAAAAAAAATTGACAGGGGTTATAACCCTCCTGTACTCCAAAGTGGATAGAGGTTTTTGCCTTGAGTGCTACTTTAAATATATACTTTGGTATATAGGATTTTATTCATGGACTGAAGTACAGTACGTCGGTCACAGACTCCTTCAGACTGTCTGGAGCTTCAGCATTCATCTGTGAACAGATCCTGCTACCAGCAAAATGGTATTATATAAATAATTTATTTCAAAGCATGCTATTAAAGGTGGGGACTAACAGTCTGTAAAACCTCAACCTTGTTAGTGACGCCATGCTATTTTCCTGCAGCACTAGTCAGTCTGTTGTCTCTGAAGAGAGGAATTCTGTCGTTGTGTATTTCCTACGTTTGTCTTGTGTGGTGTGTTTTTTTTTTTTTTTGTTTTGTTTTGTTTTTTTTCCCTTTGTACAGGGAGTGCAGAATTATTAGGCAAGTTGTATTTTTGAGTATTAATTTTATTTTTGAACAACAACCATATTCTCAATGAACCCAAAAAACTCATTAATATCAAAGCTGAATATTTTTGGAAGTCGTTTTTAGTTTGTTTTAAGTTTTAGCTATTTTAGGGGGATATCTGTGTGTGCAGGTGACTATTACTGTGCATAATTATTAGGCAACTTAACAAAAAAAAAATATATACCCATTTCAATTATTTATTTTTACCAGTGAAACCAATATAACATCTCAACATTCACAAATATACATTTCTGACATTCAAAAACAAAACAAAAACAAATCAGTGACCAATATAGCCACCTTTCTTTGCAAGGACACTCAAAAGCCTGCCATCCCTGGATTCTGTCAGTGTTTTGATCTGTTCACCATCAACATTGCGTGCAGCAGCAACCACAGCCTCCCAGACACTGTTCAGAGAGGTGTACTGTTTTCCCTCCTTGTAAATCACACATTTGATGATGGACCACAGGTTCTCAATGGGGTTCAGATCAGGTGAACAAGGAGGCCATGTCATTAGTTTTTCTTCTTTTATACCCTTTCTTGCCAGCCACGCTGTGGAGTACTTGGACGCGTGTGATGGAGCATTGTTCTGCATGAAAATCATGTTTTTCTTGAAGGATGCAGACTTCTTCCTGTACCACTGCTTGAAGGTGTCTTCCAGAAACTGGCAGTAGGACTGGGAGTTGAGCTTGACTCCATCCTCAACCCGAAAAGGCCCCACAAGCTCATCTTTGATGATACCAGCCCAAACCAGTACTCCACCTCCACCTTGCTGTCGTCTGAGTCGGACTGGAGCTCTCTGCCCTTTACCATTCCAGCCACGGGCCCATCCATCTGGCCCATCAAGACTCACTCTCATTTCATCAGTCCATAAAACCTTAGAAAAATCATTCTTGAGATATTTCTTGGCCCAGTCTTGACGTTTCAGCTTGTGTGTCTTGTTCAGTGGTGGTCATCTTTCAGCCTTTCTTACCTTGGCCATGTCTCTGAGTATTGCACACCTTGTGCTTTTGGGCACTCCAGTGATGTTGCAGCTCTGAAATATGGCCAAACTGGTGGCAAGTGGCATCTTGGCAGCTGCACGCTTGACTTTTCTCAGTTCATGGGCAGTTATTTTGCGCCTTGGTTTTTCCACACGCTTCTTGCGACCCTGTTGACTATTTTGAATGAAACGCTTGATTGTTCGATGATCACGCTTCAGAAGCTTTGCAATTTTAATAGTGCTGCATCCCTCTGCAAGATATCTCACTATTTTTGACTTTTCTGAGCCTGTCAAGTCCTTCTTTTGACCCATTTTGCCAAAGGAAAGGAAGTTGCCTAATAATTATGCACACCTGATATAGGGTGTTGATGTCATTAGACCACACCCCTTCTCATTACAGAGATGCACATCACCTAATATGCTTAATTGGTAGTAGGCTTTCGAGCCTATACAGCTTGGAGTAAGACAACATGCATAAAGAGGATGATGTGGTCAAAATACTCATTTGCCTAATAATTCTGCACTCCCTGTATAGTTGGTTACCCTTGAAGATAAATGTGTAATTTAAAAATATGAACTTTGAAATCAAATACGTGAACCATAAGTTGCAGCATGCAGTAGATATCAGCAGGTGCCTGCAAGTTGAGTCTCTTCTCTTAATCAGTCTGGAATACCTGGTGTGCAGTTATTTACATCTCTTTGCTATCCATAAGCTTTACAAAGAGACAGTAAAAGGCTTTTCCTTCCTTTCTTCTCAAACCCACTTAAAGTTGATGTAAACCCGATTCATAAAACTTGAGCTAGGCACGTATATATGTAGTGTTTTTTGTTCTCTCTCTTCAAAGCACTATGTCCCATGGCTGTCTCCTGCCCAGTTCTTTTGTTATGCTGTTATCAGGCTGATAACTCTTGACAAATTTTCAGTCACATGTGATAAAAGCAGCAGCTGAGTTTTTTTTTTGTTGTGGAGCATGCTATAAAAAGATTAGTAGAGCCCTGAACTATTCAAGGGACCGAGCTGAAAGCGTCTACCTATGAGAGGGGGTGATTGCCTTACCTCCAATCGGCTTTCTTGGCTGTATGCCCAGGCTTCACTGCAGTGCTGAACAAGAAGAGAAAAATCTGTAACCATGTAGAGCACTTTCTAAACGGTATATGAAGACAGCAGATATACATGCAAGACTTTTATGTAGGGAGATTTTTTTTTTTTTCATTCCTCTGTATCATCTGAGGCTGTTCACTTTACTGGGTATATGTGAGCGTTTACCTTAACTTTAAGCAAACAAAATTCCATTGACGCAGTCCCCATCCTCACCTCCTGTTCTAATGGCAACTGTAACATTTTGGATTACTTATCACTTTCTGTCCTGTGGCAAGAGAGGGTCCCAGCAATAAAAACTAGAGGTCAACCCATATGGGTTTTTCTCTGGCCGATGCCGATATTTAGAAATCGGAGCGGCTGATGGCTGATATATGCTGCCGATTTTTTGCGACCGATATTTTAGGCCGATTTTTTTTTTTATTTTTATTTTTTCCCATCTCAGTAAATCTAGGGTGGGGGAGGAGGTTATTGTTTAGGTGGGAGAGGTGGGGTGCAGCCTATCAGTATCCCATCATTGCCACCTCAGTGACCATCAGTGCAGCCTGTCGGTGCCACATCGGTGCCCAATAGTGCAGCCCATCAGTATCCATTAGTCCCCACCAAACCAGACTGTCAATGCAACCTCATCAGATTCAGTGCCCACCAGTGCAGCCTCTCCGTGTCCATTCGTGCCTATCGGTGTCCATCAGTGCCACCTCAATAGTGCCTTCCAGTTCAGCCTGTCGGTGCCACCTCATTGGTGCCCACCAGTGCCACCTCATTGGTGTCCATCAGTGCAGCTCACCAGTGCCAAGCTGTCCACTGCCACCTCATCAGTGCCAAGCTCATCAGTGCCGACCTGTCCATCACTGCCACCTTATCAGTGCCGAGCTGTCCATCAGTACCCACCAGTTCCAAGCTCACCAGTGCCGAGCTGTCCATCAGTGCCCACCAGTTCCAAGCTCACCAGTGCCGAGCTGTCATTTACTGCCACCTCTTCAGTGCCCACCAGCGGAGTGCTTCCGGCTCCGTTCTGTCCCCTCGCATGGCAAAAGACCGTGCCATTCGTCCCCTGATGTGCCGCGCGGCCTGCCTCTGCCTCCAGACTACAATCCCTAGAATGCAGCGCGGCCGGGAACAGCCAATCGGCGGCTGCCGACTTCCTCTACTGGGAAAAAAAAAAAGTCATGTAGCGGCCATGATAGCAGCCGATTAAAATAAAAGCTGAGTGGGTGGGCGGCCAGGATTTCCACCCAGCACACCCCTGCCTCAGATCTCCAACAATCGGCCTTTTTTTTTTTTAGATAATAATCGGCCGATGCCGATTTTCTTTAAAAAGGCTAAATATCGGTCGATATATCGGTCGACCTCTAATAAAAATGCTTCCACATTCTACCCAATAATAAAGAAGCTTTTGGCTTTGGATCTACTTTAAATTTATACTTTATGTGTTAAAACATTCATGCAGCTTGGAAAACTGAGCATGCCAAAAACTGACTTTCTTTTTATTCTGCTTGCTGCATAAATCTGTATACATGGTCCCGTTGCTTCTAAAGCCGGATACACACTACAGTGTTTTTGTTTGTTTTTCTGAAGGAAAAAAAAAAAACTGTTGGCTGCTGGTTTTCCAGCATGCATGTCCAACATGTTTGATATTGTGCCAGTGTGTACGGGGCTTAAAGAGATTGTAAAGGTGTGTGTGTGTGTGTGTGTGTGTGTGTGTGTGTGTTTTGTGTTTTTTTTTTTTTTTTATATTCTTATTTTATAACAAACAGGTCATACTTGCCTCCACTGTACAGTTCATTTTGCACAGAGTGGCCCCGATTCTCCTGTTCTGGGTTCCCTCTGCGGCTGTCTCCCATCCTTCCCCACAATAGCTAACCCCCTCTGGGAAGCTCTATCCCAAGGGGGTTAGCTTGCGGGCGCGCTGCCTGTCCTACACCTTGTGTCCATAGACTGTGTATGACTCGGTGCCACCCCCTGGCGGCCGCGTCATTGGATATGATTGACAGTAGTAGGAGCCAATGGCTGCTCTGCTATCAAGCTATCCAATCAAAGGCCAGACTCCGTGGAGTAGAGGACACCTGGGGATGCGCACAGCAGGTGAAACGGGCTCGGGTAAGTAACATGGGGGGGCCCGTGACAGCGAGGTGTTTTTTCACCTTAATGCGTAGGATGCATTAAGGTGAAAAAACACGAACCTTTACAACCCCTTTAAGGGTATGCAGTTTATAAAGTTACTAGAAGTGAAATTACTGCATGTCACTTGCGCTCATCATCATACAAGTACGGTACATTCATAAAGTATTCAGACCCCCTTCACTTTTCTTTCAATTTTGTTATGTTTCAGCCTGATACTACAGTTGTTTAAATTTACTTTCTCTTTAATCTACACTCGGTACCCAAAATGAAACGGAATTTAGAAAATGTCATCTGAGACTTTATTAAACATAAAAAAATAAACTTTAAAGTATTCAGACCCTTTGCTCAGTACTTTTGGTGAAGCACCTTTGGCAGCAATTGCAGCATCAAGTCTTTTTGAATATGATGCAAGCTTTGCACACCTAGATTGGGGGATTTTCTGCCATTCTTCTTTGCAAGTCCTCTCAAGCTCAGTCAGGTTGGATGGGAACCATCTGTGGACAGCGATTATTGGATCTCTCCAGAGATGTTTTAAGTCAGGGCTCTGACTGGGACACTGACTTGTGCTTGGGATCCTTGTCATGTTGGAAGGTGACCAGCCCAGTCTGAGGTCCTGAGTGCTGTGGAACAGGTTTTCATTGAGGATACCTTTTTGTACTTTTCTCCATTTGGCTGTCCCTCAGGCCTGACCAGTCTTCCAGTCCCTGCTGCTGAAAAACACCCCCAGAGCATGATGCTGCCACCACCATGCTTCACTGTTGGGATGGTATTGGGCAGGTGATGAGCAGTGCCTAGTTTGCTCCAGACATACTGGATAGCTACACAACCCATGGTCTAAGACCAAAATCCTGTGTCCTGTAATGTATTTCAAGAAAAGGGTTTTACAGGTAAGGCCCCATGCACACTGGGCGTTTAGCCCCAGTGTGAAAGTCTCCAGCATTGTAATTATTATTTAGCCTAGACTCTAGCTCTGGAGGGTTATGGTTCTTGATTTTTCAGATAGACATTACTGAACTACAAGGTCAGACATCAGTTTTTCAGCACACATTCTGCAAGGACACAATTTTTTTTTTTTTTTTTTGTGCCCTGTTCTTACCACAACAATTGTATCGTGTGGATTTTTTCCTGTGCAAGAATCTGTAATGTGACATAAACGTTGTGTGAACCCCTGAGTGAACTGATGTCGATGTTCATGAAAACTGATGTCTCTGCAAGTCAAATATCATCCGTTTTCATGCATGTATGGTATGAACGAGCCCATAGGCTGCCTTCACACAGATTTGCCATGATTCTGCCCGTGATTTGAAAGTGCCAATGTGTGAATGACAAATTGCGGGACTTGCATTTTGAGATGCCGTTCTTTTGAATGACGCCCCCAACGATTGTTGCACGACAAATAGCGCTGCAACCCGCATTGCCTGAAGCATATCTTCCAAAAGTAGCTCCTGAACTTTTGAACGAAATGCTTAACGCAATGCGAGTTGCTACTATTGCAGCGTGACAATCGCGGCAGACGCAAATCGCTATTTTAGGTGTTGTTCAAATGTGTCATTCACACCAACAATTTTTCAAATTGCAGGCAGAATCGCGACAAATCTGCCCACGATTCACAACGCTGAAGTGTGAATGCAGCCTAATAGTTTGACTGGGATTATTGCTAAAGTCATTCTCATGTGTCCTGGGTTATTTTTGTTGAATAGAACTCCCATATGGGTAACTTTTTCTGGAGGTGTCATAAATCATTTAATATTCTAATCCTTTTGCATTTTTGGCATTTCGTATTCTAATGTACAGTATTTATTTTGATCTTTAGCTCCAAACACTTTCCACTATCTTCACAGAAGTTAATCGGCTTTAATAAGATGAGATTACGGTAATTATGGTTTTATTGTGTCTGTTGGGTAATCTGGCTTTCAGGGCCTGGCCTCTTCCTTTCCTGCAGTGAAACAGACCTCATCCCAGTACATATGTCTAATCTACAGTAGCTATTGCATTTTTGTTGCAAATTCTGCTTATAATGGGCAGGGTGGGCCAGAGAAACCCATTGTAAATCTCTTCCTGTATACTTGAGTTGTATTTATATTGTGTATATTCCTTTTGGATTTCATTATGCTGGAGAATTCTCGCATTAGCATTTCCAGCTCATACTGCTCCCCATGGACAAGTGTCAGAAGTGCTGTGCTAGTTTTATATGAAGGACAGTCCAATTATTGCCAGCGTTAGAAGCGATTACAAAGGTCTGCGAACACATGAAGTACTGAAGATCCTCCAGTATTTTTGTACAGTATACTACAGTGCAGCTGTTGATCTGTAAGCTTCCATGACTTCTTTACTCTAAGCTGGAATCGCACGTTTGCATTTTCCTGCTATTTAAGCTATGAAAGGCATCTGTTGAAGGATGCCTTTCTCTGCATTGTATGCGCATAATACTTCAGGACTTCAGTGTGTGTGTGTGTGTGTGTGTGTGTGTGTGTGTGTGTGTGCGCGCGCTGTGACCCACTGCAGGGTGGGTGTCCTGATCCAAATAGCTCTATTGTAATACTGTGTCCTAAAATAAATGCAAACTTAGGTGTAATGTGATCATGTCACTACCACATTAAAGCTGAATTCCAGGAATGTGACAAACATGGGTCAACCATAGACGGTTCAGCAGGAAAAAGGCAGAGATGCGAACTGTGTGTGGGCAGGCTGAATGTATCATTTTCTAGCAGAAAATACTGATTTTTTAACTTGTAAGCAACAGGTGTCTAAAAAAGGCTTAGTTTTAAGGCTGCATTCACACCTAAGCGACAGCCGCGTACGCGTGTAGCGGCAGGTTTGCCGCGATTACAAATGTTTCTTTTTTTTTTTTTTTTCTAAAGTATTCCCATTGCTGTCTATGGGAAAACGCGCCTGTCGCGTGAAAAAAAGGGTCCGGGACTTTTTTTCAGGCGTTGCGCGTCTATGAGATGTGAACCATCTCCATAGACGGCAATGGGAATTCTCCCCTCAAGCGACAGAAGCGTCCCGCGTCGGGCGTTTTGTCGCTTAGGTGTGAATGGGGCCTAAGGCCCCATGTACTCTGCTGCAATTTTGCTCCTGAACTCTCCTTGTCTTTTGGCTATTTTTTAAACTTTTTTTTTTTAGAAAAACGGCATGTAAACACTGCAAAATGGATGATTCAAATGTGCGTTGCTATCGGTCACGTTAAATTGTTCAGGAGAGGCTGTAAAAACATCCCGTGTACATGAAGCCGACAGAATCTCCCAGTGCTGAAGAATGTTGATAAACATTAGCAGGGGATAGATATCTATCTATATCTCTAAAATATATATATATATATATATATATATATATATATATATATATATATATATATATCTCTGACCCAAGTACTAGTTGAATGGCATAAATATTAAAATAAATCTAGGAGTGAGTGGGTGGGATTGATCGATTTAATCCTGCCCGGAATCCATGCTGATTGTGATCTTCAGAGTCCTAAGAACTACAAGTAGAAGTCTGATTTTTGCCTTGGTCTGAAGTGGCTGTATGAGTATTATTGCCACACAGCAGGAATTTAAGTTGTTCCATGGGACAGGAAGCCAAACTAAAGAGGATATCGGTGGATCTGCAGACGTTTGGCAACATGCTAGAACGGTACTGTCCATGCTTGCATTAATTTTATGTACATTCAAATTTGGAATCTAGCTTTAATAGAGAATTCTGTAGCTTTTGTCCTTGCCAGTTTTGGTACGAACGACCAGCACTACAAAGCCGCATTTGTTCTGCGAGACTACCGAAATACCAGATTTCACGTCTACAAGTCGTCCAGAACACGACAACCAGACTGGTAACGGGTAAAAAGCTGTGGGAATCAGTCTCCCCGGTCTTGAGGTCCCTCCACTGGCTGCCCGTACAGGATAGGGTGACATTCAAGACGCTCTGCCTCACCCACAAATGTATACAGGGGAAGGCTCCCCAATACTTAAGCGAGAAAATAAAACCCTACGTCACCAAGCGCGTGCTCCGGTCAACAAACCAAAACCTTCTCCAAATTGCTAAATCCCGCTACAAATCTAAAGGAGAATGCAGATTTTCGGTCCAAGGACCACGGCTCTGGAATGCTCTACCCACTACCATCCGCTTGGAGGAAAACCATCAGGCATTTAGGAAAAAACTAAAGACACACCTCTTCTTCTGAAAGACCGATACGACGCTGGATGCCAAGCGCCTTGAGGCGATTAAGTTCGCATGTGCTGCGCTATAAAAGTTACTCGCTCACTCATGTCCCCTCCCCTCTTGTTTTGTAAAGTTGGATGGATAAAACAAATTCATCCAAATATTTTTTTATTCCAGCTTTTAGCTGCACCCAGGGCTATGCTCACATTTCACATTTTCACATCTATGCACTTCACAGATCAACGCATTGCTGCCCTTCACTCCTTTGTACTTTGTGTGTATGATTGTTTTTCATTGAAATCAATGGGAATACATCCATGTATGTTGACACAAGTTGCTATATAGTTGACATTGCACATAGGTGTGTATTACATAATTTTGCCTCATGACATGTTTAGCAGTGTGATTGCCTTTTAAGATCCACCTGTGTGCACTATCAATATCCATGCTTGTAGAGGACATTACAGATTCACGGGGTAGGAACCCCCCAAAGCTATGGTCTAAGGTGTGTGTGTGTGTGTGTGTGTGTGTGTGTGTGTATATATATGTATATATATATATATATATATATATATATATATATATATATATATATATATATATATATATATATATATATATATATATATATATGTGTATGTGTGTGTGTGTATGTGTGTATATATATATATATATATATATATATATATATATATATATATATAATCTCACTTTTTATTAGTGGTATTGGAACTTTTTTTTTTACAGATGGGCCTTTTTGAAAATTATGCAAGTCCGTATTGTTTTGCCTTCTGTTTTCTTACTTGTTCTAATTATATGAAGGGCTTGTATAACGGCCACTCTTTTTTATTCTGTTGTTTTTATACACAGAGACAGTATACTTCTGTAGCCTGGATCATCGGGCACATCTGGAAAGTTTTTACCAGCAGAATAGCCTCTTTCAGACGCATCAGGTTTCTGTTTAATTTTGGCACTTGAGCACAGGCCTTCCAGTCTTCTGCGCCTCTGGAAAATACAGATCTTTGTGTGTGAAGTGAGCCAGTCACTATATCCCTGACATTATCACTTGTTACTGCTAATAGGACTGAATATATTTCTTGGGCAGAACCGTGCTAAGTGATTCGACCTCTTGCAGATCTGGTTGATATGTTCATATCTCACCAGGTACCCAGGCTGAATGGAGTTAATAGCTTCTCCCTAAGAATGTTATGAAATGTTCTGTGAATTTAAGAATTCTTTTGCCTTTTGCCTTTTGTATTTACATGCATGTTCATCTGTAATTTTAATACATTCCCGTTTTAAAATTGGATATGTTGGACACAGCCAAGAATACTTAGTGTTACTAAACCCACAACTGTAAAATCTGTCTGTATATGCAGTAAAGCAAGCTTGTTCTACTCGCTTTGGAGCATAGGGGGTTAAACCTCGGCATTGTGTAAAAAGGCTGCTTGATTCTGTCTTCTCTGATCCTTCCCTTCTTCCACTGTCCCCAATCCATCGGCTGATGGAACAGATCCTTTTGGAGTCACTAGCAATACACACCAAACTGAGCACGTGCCGAGAGGTGTGTGTGTGTGTGTTTTTTTTTTTTTTGGCAGGTTGCATGTGATCAGCACAGGGTTAATCAGCACTGCCCAGACCTAGGGTTAGGGGCCCTGCAGCCTCATAGGACAATCAGGGGAGAATGAAAACTCCTCATACAAGCTTTAACCAGTGCTTACCTGGACTTTGATAAAAGTCCCAAGACTGCTATGTACTGCTGATGAGAAAAGGTATTTAGCAGTTTATATTTACTAAATCTATTGCATTTCCATGTTCTGCCTCTTCCCCTGACATATTTTTCAGCAATTCTGAGTTTCTGTGCAAATACAGAAGCTATTACAGCAGCTGCTGTGTTAAAAAAAAAAACCCTGACAGTGGGATTTTTTTTTTCCCCCTTTTTTTTTTTTTTTTTTTTTTTTAATAAATGAATCGCTGTTCTTTATTCAGATATTTTAAGTATAGACCTCTATTTGTTTGGCTAGGATTCATGGCTACTTGTGAAAGATAAGGGGATAGGGGATGTGCTAAGAATAGGTTATACTCTTCTGGAAGCAGAATGTGAAAAGATTGTGCAGTTCCCTGCGATAACTGGGTGAAGTGGAATAGATCAGGGCTTGGTGATTTTGTAATGAAGCCTGAATCTGGTAATCGAAGGGGATTTCCATCTCATACTGTGTTTTTTAGAATCATTTAAGTGCCTAAGCATCGTCTTTGTAATGTAAGACCAGGCCTTTTTCTGACACTTTTTTTGTTTACAAGTAAAAATCAGTAATTGCTAGAAAATTACTTTTTCTAGCACAGAAAAAAATGCACTGGACTGCGGTGTGTGGTGTGGCCTGGCCCTGAGGTAAGTAAAGGTTGTGATTTTAGGTTGGTAGTTTAAAAAAACAAACACGGCAATTAGAGGGTGGGGAATTGCTTCCTTGATATCCCTTTTAACCACTTGCTTACTGGGCACATATACCCCCCTCCTGCCCAGGTGAAATTTCAGCTTTCGGCACTGCATCGCTTTAACTAACAATTGCGCGGTCGTGCGACGTGGCTCCCAAACAAAATTGACGTCCTTTTTTCCCCACAAGTAGAGCTTTCTTTTGGTGGTATTTGATCGCCTGTGCGGTTTTTATTTTTTGCGCTATAAACAAAAAAGTGAGACAATTTTGAAAAAAATACAATATTTTTTACTTCTTGCTATAATAAATATCCCAATTTAAAAAAAAAAAAACATTTTTTTTTCTCAGTTTAGGCCGATACGTATTCTTCTACATATTTTTGGTAAAAAAAAAAAAAAATCGCAATAAGCGACTGGTTTGCGCCAAAGTTATAGCGCTTACAAAATAGGGGACAGAATTTTTTTTTTTTAATTATTTTTTTTTACTAGAAATGGCGGCGATCTGCGATTTTTAATGGGACTGCGACGTTATGGCGGACACATCGGACACTTTTGACACATTTTTGGCGCCATTCACATTTATACTGCGATCAGTGCTATAAATATGCACTAATTACAGTATAAATGTGACTGGCATTGAAGGGGTTAACACTAGGGGGTGAGGAAGGGGTTAAATGTATCCCTGCTTAGTGTTCTAACTGTAGGTGGAGGGGGGGGTGACTGGGGGGGTGACCGATCTGTGTCTCTATGTACAAGAGACACAGATCCGTCTCCTCTCCAGAGACAGCACCGCTGTCTCTGTGTAAAACGGCAATGAGAGATGATCTCATATGTTTACATATGAGATCCTCTCTCATTGGCCGCACAGATCGCCTCGCGAACGGCCACTCTGATTGGCCGTTCGCGGCGATCTGTAATTGGCTGTGTCCGAGGGACACGGCCAACACAGATTTTCCCCGCAGCGCGCTCTGGAGCGCGCGCGGGGACCGCCCTATGGGGCGGACGTCAATTGACGGCAGTTTGGAGATTGGGATCCGCACTGTAGCCGTCAATTGACGGCAGGCGGATCCCAAGTGGTTAAAAAACAAAACAAGTATGTGAATGGCACAAGAGTATTCAGTTATGTATTCCATAGGGAAACAATCTTCTTGTATTGAAGCATTATCTCTGTCTTTCTGTGTGCATTGACATTAATTCAGTTTGGATACTACAATGACGCCCCCCCCCCCCTTTTTTTTTCTCCTAGGCTGGCAGTGATGGGGAGAGCATTGGAAACTGCCCATTCTCCCAGAGACTTTTTATGATCTTGTGGCTGAAGGGAGTGGTGTTCAATGTCACAACTGTTGACCTAAAGAGGTAAGACAGAAGGTAAAATTCATAGTTGCATGCGTACAGTGTCTTGCGAAGCTGCTTTGTCGTAGTGACTTTAGTTTATGTAAAATGTTCCATTATTAGTTGTCTGAAAACTGATGGCCAGTGTGGTATGATTCAGTGGTCCAGTGAAATGATAGGCTTCCCCCTACCCTAAAAAAAAATAGTTTTTGATTATTCATGGACATTTGGAGTTAAAGTGGTTGGAAAGGCCGACTGTTAGTTTTTTTACCTTCATGTATTCTATGCACAAAGCTAAAAAAAGTGTGCTGCCCCCCCCCCCCAATACTTGCCTGAGTTCCCTATTGATCCAGCGATGAGCACATGACCATTGGCTGTCCTGGATCTCTTTTTTTTTTTTTTTTTTGCTTTTTCTCTTTCTTTCTCTCCCACTGCTGTCAATCACAGCTAGTGTGTTGAGAGGATGGGGCTCAAGAGCAAGCACTGGTCAAGAGGAGCTAGAAGCCCCGGTGGGGGACTGGGGGAAAAAGAATCAGGGCTGCTCTGTGCAAAACCATTGCACAAAGCAGATATTGCATGTTTTTTAAATTTACTTTTTTTTATTTATTTTTTATTGTTATAACCAAAACAAAGATCCCCCCCCCCAAACTGGGGTTATTATTTGCTAAATAAGAATCAAAAACTAAGAGGTCATCAAATGCCACCAAAACTCTATTTGTGGGAACAATTATAAAAAATTTGTTTGGGTACAGTGTCATTTTTAAAGTGACAGTGCTAAAAATTGAAAATTGGCTTGGCAATAAAAAGGGGATGCCCTGTATTGAAGTGGTTAATCATTAGTTAGCTGCTGCATTATTTTGGCAAATGTAGCCTTTTAACAGCTTTAGGCTCCATGCACACTAGCATTTTTTTTTTAAGCGTCTAGAAGCAAAGCACACTACTTTAGGCTGTTGGTTTTCTAAAATTCAGCATCTAGGAGCAGAAAAAAAATGTTTGCGCTTTTTATTCACTTTATACTGCAAAAACTCCTAAACGCTGCTACTACAAAATGCTTTTACCAGCGTTTTTTATCTTACATTTTTTTCCAGCGTTTTTGTAGCCTAAAAAAACGCTGGTGTGCATGGAGCCCTAAGGCCAGGCAGATGTCGGTTGCCTTTGTCTAGATTAAGTGTTCCATGCTTGTCCTCGTCCCATCTTCATTTTTATGCCTTATGGTTACTTGAACCGCTGTATATTGTACATGTACGTTTCTAACCCCCAGAACTTGCAATATTCTCAGAATTTGAGGAAAGGTTGGAAAACCATGAATTACTGAAAAGCTTAGAAAGAAGGCAACCAGTGCAGGGAAAACTGGCAACAATAAAAGTTGCTGTTGGCGCCCAGAATCTCTTACAATATGCTGTTTTGTGTGTGTGTGTGTGTGTGTGTGTGTGTGTCCATAAGGCACATTCATTTCCACACTTCCATGGAAAACCACATTGAATTCTACATGTTGCATCTATGTTAAAGAAAATAAATGCTAAACATAGCCAAGAACAGGAAAGCTTTATAAGTGTTTAACTGAAAATCTATTGGAACAGAGGGTGCATTAATACAGCCCATACAAATCCATAATGCATCTGTTGCAGAAAACAAGTGCTTATGTGTGACTTTTCTTGAACTCTCCACACAAGGGTTTCTGGGAAATTCTTACTGGCATACAGTAATATATTCTGAGTGACATTTAGGAGTTGATTTACTAAAACTGAAGAGTGCAAAATCTGGTGCAGCTTGTTCAATTAAGCTTTGATTAAAAAAAAAAAATAGAAGCTGATTGGTTTCTATGCAGAGCTGCACCAGATTTTGCACTCCAGTTGTAAATCAACGCTTTTAGCATCGCACAATTCTGGGACTACCAGTGCTCTTTATAATTAAAGTAATTATGTTCATGAGTTGTCTGCAATTTGCCATATACACAAAAATCAATAAGTCTTGCTTTCCAAAAAAAAGTAATTGGGGTGTAGGAATTATTTTAGGTTTCTTCTGGCCAAGGGACTCGCCCCTCTTGGACTATGATCATTTTAACGTTTTTATTTATTTATTTTTTCTGTACACTTCATATCAAAAGTACAGATTATTACATTGGAATAACCTGGAGAAGATCTGGTTTTGCAGGGCAGCGTATAACCAGCCAGATGGGATACGAGAGACTCCCACATCACATTAAATTTAAAGTTAGAATATTTTAAATTTAACCCAGTGCCTGCCAGTCTTGAACTTCTGAAGTTGGTATACAGTGATGAGATTTCCACTGTGCCAGTAGTTTGGTAGGGATGCGCTGCAAATACATGGTCATAAAAGTACCCAGTGTTTTAAATGTTTGTAACATAAAGAGTGTATATGAAGTAATAAAAAAAAAAGATCGGTTTGTACACCAAAAAAATTTAATCCGGTAGAAAAGCCATTATAAAGCAATTGTAGTTCCTCTTATGTTGATTGCAAGGGGATTTTTGTAGCCCCTCCCCCCCCTTTTTTTTTGCCTTTAAACTTTTGTTGCATCGTAGCATAAATGTGTGCATAAAAAGCACTTGATTTCAGTCTTGCTTGGGTATTTCCCATGCCAGCACACATTTTGGTCCTTTTAAAATTAGTTTTTTTTTATTTTTTGTAAACTACTAATCCCATTCTTTCACCATGTAATGAAGATGGACAAAGCAGACCTGTTTTAAGGCTAGCCTAGCCCTCAAAATTTCCACTCGCCTGCTTGCATTTGGTGAGTGGTGTTTAGAGAGAGAGAGAGAGAGAGAGAGAGACTTGTAAAGCGCAACACATGCAAACTGAATCGCCTCTGGGCGCTGTATCCATTTCATGGGTAAGGAACCCCTTGACCTCAGAAGAGATGGGTTTTAATCTTTCTCCTGAAGGCCAAGTGGTCCGACTCCAGTCGGATGGTGGTTGGTAGTGCATTCCACAGGCGAGGTCCCTGGACTGCAAATCTTCGATCTCCTTTGGACTTGTATCTGGCCTTGGGTATCTGGAGGAGGTTTTGATTGGTGGATCGCAGAATGCGATTGGGGTTATGGGCCTTTATTTTTTCGCATTGATATTGGGGGGCGTTTCCTTGAATACACTTATGTATTAGGCAGAGTGCCTTGAAAGTGATTCTGTCTTTTACTGGCATCCAATGAAGGGATCTCAGTGAAGGTGAGATTGATTCCCATGTTTTTTTCCCAGTTACTAGTCGAGCGGCCGTATTTTGAACGACTTGCAGACGAGTGATTTGGTATTTAGGGAGTCCTAGATAGAGGGCATTTGCGTAGTCGAGTCTGGAATTGATGATTGTTCCCACCACGACTGCAATGTCCTCTTTCGGGATAAAGGGCGTGAGTCTGCGTAAGTAGGCGCAGCAGATGGTGGGATCCGCTGACTACTGACCCTATTTGTGCATCCATTGTCATGTAGGTATCGAAAATGACTCTGAGACTTTTGACTTTGGTGCTAGGGGTGATAGTTTTACCCAGAATGGGTGGGGGAGTCCATGTTGACGCGGGTTGATTTTTCCGGTTAGCGTGAAACAGGAGTTTAGCTGAGGGCGAGTGTGGAGCAGGGGCCGACTGGGTCTGTTTCCTGGCTGATCGCCAGGAAGAGAGTGGCCCAGGGGGCAATTGCCCCCTGCACTGATGAGGCGGCACTGATATGCTTTGTTAATATTGTTAAAGTTAATTTTTTTTTGTAACTTATCTCTGCATAAAACATTTTAACCATGTAATTTCATGAGATAATTTACGAGGGCGTGTTTTTTTAGGGGGTTGGCTGGAGTAACTCTTAAGGCCTGGCTAGTAGCTCAGGACTTGAAAGTTGAGCCCTGGTCTAGCCTGTATGACAACCATTGCTGTCTCCATAGACGCAGTGGAAAAATTAGCACTAGCCACAAAGACAGGAGGTGTTTGCAGGATTGCCAGGTGAAAATAAAGGGCGGGAAAAAATCAGAAAAATACAAATGCAGCCACCTCATCTAAGGACTGTTAAACTGTAGTACAGGGGTGCTCAACCTTTTGAAGAGCGAGGGCCACTTAACTGTCGCAGGCCACAATGAAATTAAATGGTTCTGAATTTATTTTTTTGAATAGCAAAATGAGCATTTCCCCTCTTTCAGCTGCTGAAGGCTGACAGGAGGATGAGGAGGAGGAGAAGCCAGCTTTCAGTGGTTGCAGGAGGAAAATGGAAAGGGGCGGTTCCTGTATGTTTCACCCCACAGCCCCTCATGTCCAAGTGTAAAACAGAATATGACAGGGAGGCCACACGGGGCCTGCTGGAGCACAGGGCAGGGTCACCATTGCGCCCCCCTGATGCTACATCAGTGGTTGAAACATCTTAACTATGGGCTTTTACAGGCCCCCAAACCGCAAATGTAAATTATAGGGGTGTCAAATTCAATCGGTGCATCGCGATTCGGGTGGCACCGATGCATGCGACCGTAATAATCGATGTTTAGCCCCATCCCCGCCCCTCCCGGGAGAGCGCTCCGTTCAGATGTTACCTTATGGTGCGCTCATGTGACTGCCCGGCCCGCCTCTCTTCTCTCCTCTCTGCTTTTACGTCTTGCGTCTCTCCTGGCGTCAGCCCCGCCCACTGACTGTAACTATCAGATCAGTAGAAAAGCGGGAGGTGCTGACGCCAGGAGAGACGTGAGACTTGAGCTCGCTGCAGATCTCCCGCGAGGGTTGCCGGGAAATGTAGTGCGCCTCTGCCAGAACGACTCGTCTCCCCAGCCAATACCATTGTGTGTTGTGCAGAGGGTGAATGCATGGTCCTGCGGTGCTGGAGGCACAGAATCTGGTGAGCTCAGCAAATAATGGTTCATGTTCATATGTACTACGTACAGAATTGGGAGCTGTGTGCACACAAGGGGTGGAATAAATGGACTGTATGTGTTACTACAGCAGGCTGTCTTTACTTTCCTTTCCAAATTATCTCTTGCATACAGTGTCTGCTTCATTACTACTTCACCACTTTATTAGAGTTTTTGTATTTACTCGTGCCTTGTTTTACCATGTGTGACTAGAACTAAGTACTCTACTGCTAGAGGATCACCAGTGTATGACCCTTGGACCCGATTATATACAAAGTCATCAAAATAACATTCACTACTAAAGCTAACCCACATTTCAAAGAGAAAGTACTGCTCACCAGGACCATGTGTTGTTTATTTTTTATTTCATCTCCTGTACTAATGTCCGCAGTCTCTGATCATCTCCTGTACTAATATCCGCAGTCTCTGATCATCTCCTGTACTAATGTCCGCAGTCTCTGATCATCTCCTGTACTAATGTCCGCAGTCTCTGATCATCTCCTGTACTAATGTCCGCAGTCTCTGATCATCTCCTGTACTAATGTCCGCAGTCTCTGATCATCTCCTGTACTAATGTCCGCAGTCTCTGATCATCTCCTGTACTAATGTCCGCAGTCTCTGATCATCTCCTGTACTAATGTCCGCAGTCTCTGATCATCTCCTGTACTAATGTCCGCAGTCTCTGATCATCTCCTGTACTAATGTCCGCAGTCTCTGATCATCTCCTGTACTAATGTCCGCAGTCTCTGATCATCTCCTGTACTAATGTCCGCAGTCTCTGATCATCTCCTTTAGTATTTTGGGGGGAGAGCCATTCGCACTTGTGCTGCAATTGTGATGCATCGTGATATCGAATCGAGGACTTGATAATCGTAATCGAATCGTGAGACCGGTGAAGATGCGCAGCCCTAGTAAATTAGCCCTTGCTGTCCTGAGCCCCCCCCCTTCAGAGCTGCTTTTACTGACGCATTGCGATTTAGCGCAGTGCACATGCGTATTTCTAGTGAGTTAACTGCGCTTTTCCATAGACTTCTATTATATCCTGCAGGTGTGGTGCACTTTCTGAAAGTGCACCAAAACTCCTGCTTTCTGTGTGTGTGTGTGTGTGTGTGTGTATATATATATATATATTATATATCTATATCTCTATCTCAACTTTTCATTTGTTGCTTTCTGCCATGTTACTGTTTAGTTCAGAGCATTGACCAAAGTGGGAACTACTTGCTGCAAGCACAAGTATACACTTATGTGGAAAGGAATGTGGGTTATGAGCGTATCAGGGGCTGGGACAAACACTCTGGCATCCGAGTGATTTCCTGCAGTTGTTCTGAGTGAAGACGTGAATTTTAATTGCATAAAATCCCCTAATACGATTTTTGGGATCAACTTGTTGAACTTTAATGATTGGGGCATTTCCAAACCGTTCTACATAAAAAGCATGTGAAGTTCCAGTTTGAAGGGTCACACAAAGCATTCTGCTTGGCTTCAGCAATGCAGCTAGAGTTGGCAGGAAAAAATATTATTCTATGGTTACTGAAAGGAAGAACGTAAAGGGGTTTCCCCTAATCGACTTGATGCTTCTGTTCTTCAATTTTGTTTAAAATTGGAGTGTTAGGGTTTCATTGCTAATTTAAGTCTGCATTGAAGAGACTTCCCCCATTTGCCATCCTGATTGCTGGTGCCACCTGGACAGGAAATATCTGTACAACGTGCAGCAATGAAAAACCTTTTTTGTTTTTACAAAGTATTTGAGTTTTGAACAGTACAAGAAAATATAGTAAGGAACAGCTGGGAGTACAGAGGTGGTGGGATCTGTAAAAGGGTCCACCATAATACTAGAACATATTGCACATACATGAACCAGATATCATGAGTCACAATGAGGCAAAAACTCCATGATTTATTCAAAAAAAAGTGGGGAAATGGAGCTCTATTGGTTGTTGCCACCTTTTACACTGTCGGAGGGGGGAAGCATCAAATGCTTAATGAAGGGGTACTAGAGCAGGCAGGAGGAGCAAGAAGAGGCAGGATGAGAAGGAAGAGTTTGCCTGGCATGGGCAAAGACAGGAGGGAGGGAAAATTAAAAGGATGGTAATGGGGAGCAGTCCACGTGGGCTGGGGTGTGTAGTGGTAATGATGAAATCTGTCAGACTGAGAGCAAGGTTCGGTCTATATATTCAGATGAGTGTTATAGGATTTGCAGGGGTCCCAAAGATTTAGAAATATGGCATGGGAAATTTTAAGGATGCAAGTGGGCTTATGGACCATGGTCCCCATTGGCCTTTGCTGAACTTCAGCAAAATTGAGGTACCGTTGTCTCCAGGCTTAAGCCAGCATGTGTCGAGCTCACAAACGCCACCAGTTTTCTTCAATTGGCGGTTAGATTGGTTTATGCAACAGAGCCCCCCAGGGGTTGCAAGCTAGTGAGATGTTCAAGACTGACCTGATCAAAGAATATACCCTTATCCAGAATCAAGTTGCTTTGGGGCATAACCACCAGATATGGATGCGTGCCACATACCCTACAGCAGTGGTCATCAACCCTGTCCTCAGGGCCCACTAACAGGCCAGGTTTGCAAAATAACTAAAATGCGTCACAGGTGATATTTGCTTGCAGTATTCATCTGCATCTCCCCAAGGCAATACATAAAATCTGGCCTGTTAATGGGCCCTGAGGACAGGGTTGATGACCACTGCCCTACAGCCCTTAAAGAATGATGGGGAGACAGCAGGGGCACATTTTGAAATGCCGTCGGGGGTCAATTACCACAGTGACGGCATTTTGTAGGCATTTTCTTAAACGCTTGGAGGTGGAGAGCCAAATCTTATTCCACACGCCTTTATCTGGATGGATGGCGAGGTCCTTTTCCCAATTTGCGACGTAGGGAAGGTTGCGGTAGCTGAGTCAAGGAGAGAGAAATAAAAATCCTTCAAGTGTGGGTACTTTCTACATCAATTTTCAAATGCCGTCAGATGTTTGGGTGGCCCCGTTTGGCAGCGAAGAAGGCTGTGAACATGGTGGCTTACTTGAGCGTATCGGCCCCATTAGCTGATGGTTGCCAGTGTTAAGGTACTGAAAGCAAAACCCTTTTTTAAAGTCTGGTAAGGGCTGGGGCCCCAATCAGGTCTAGATTGTTGTCTTTGTCCACTTGAAGCACATTAATTCTACAGATATTGATCATGGATAGAGTTGAGCGGACACCTGGATGTTCGGGTTCGGACTGGGGGGCTGCAAATGGCAGCAAAATGTCAGGAAGAGCATGGCAAGTACTCTGAAAATAAATGTGGATAGGGAAATAACTCAAAATAACATAATAAAAATTAAAATAATTTTGACCTAGGAGGACGAGGTCCATATGTATTAGGAGGTTGAGGTGGATGTGGCGGTGTAGGTGGAAGCGGCAGTGGAGGAGGAGGAGGAGGAGGTAGCCAACACAGCAGGTTTTGGTTTTTAATATATGTATTTTTTAAATTGGGGTAAACCCCAAAAGAGTGAGAAAGATCTAGGGTTGCTACCTCATCTCTTTAAACCAGAACACAGAGTAATTACACAGGTTCTGGGGCTAATTTACTGTCGATAAGGCACCAAGTGAGTTTAATTAGCAGCAACTTAATCAGCCAGAGAACCTGTGTAATGTTTTTGCTTTTAAAGGGATGAGATGGCAACCCTAGAAAGATCAGAAAAAAAACAATGGCTGGGTAAGGCCGGCCCGGTGTCTATTCTGCACAAGGTACGGACAAGTCCTGTGGGATCCATGCCTGGTTCATTTTAATGAACGTGAGCTTGTCCACATTGGCTCTGGAAAGGCGGCTGCGCTTGTCTGTGATAACGCCCCCTGCCGTGCTAAATACACGTTCAGACAATACACTGGCCGCAGGGCAGGCCAGCACCTCCAAGGCGTAAAGGGCAAGCTCAGGCCATGTGCCCAATTTGGAGACCCAGAAGTTTAAGGGGGCATAGCCGTCATTCAGTACGTGTAGGCGTGTGCACACATACTGCTCCACCATGTTGCTGAAATGCTGCCTCCTGCTAAAACGTTCCATATCAGCTGGTGGTGCTGTTTGTTGTGGCGTGCTGACAAAGCTTTTCCACATTTCGGCCATGCTAACCCTGCCTTCTGAGGTGCTGGCGGTGCCCCTGCTGCGTTGGCGACCTCTTCCTCCTCCTCTGCCTTCGCCTTCTGCTTCCACTGTGCCCCTGCTGCCAGGTGGGAATTGCACCAGCAGCGCGTCTACCAGCGTGCGCTTGTACTTGTACATCTTGCCTTCACGCTCCAGTGAGGAGATTAAGGACGGTACATTGTCCTTGTAACGGGGATCCAGCAGCGTGGCCACCCAGTAATCGGCACCTGTTATAATGTGCGAAACACGCCGGTCGTTGCGGAGACACTGCAGCATGTAATTGCTCATGTGTGCCAGGCTGCCCAGAGGCAACGAACAGCTGTCCTCTGTGGGAGGTGTATCATCTGTATCTCCCCAGCCACGCACCAGTAATGGCCATGAGCTGGTCTGGATGCCATCCTGCTGTGAACATGGTTCCTCCTCCTCCTCATCCTCCACCGCGTCATCCTCCAGAACTGTGCCCTTGCTGGACAATTGTGTACCTGGCCTTTGTTGGTGCACGAACCCACCCTCGGAGCCACTTGTGAATGACTGCCCTGAAAGCCTTGGAAATTATCCCGATTCCTCCTCCTCCTGTGCCACATCCTCTTCCATCATCGCCCGTAGCGTTTTTTCAAGGAGGCATAGAACTTGGATAGTCACGCTGAGAGCGGCATCATCGGCACTGGCCATGTTGGTGGAGTACTCAAAACAGCGCAACAAGGCACACAGGTCTCGCACGGAGGCCCAGTTATTGGTGGTAAAGTGGTTCTGTTCCGCAGAGTGACTCGTGCATGCTGCAGCTGGAACTCCACTATCGCCTGCTGCTGCTCGCACAGTCTGGCCAGCATGTGCAAGGTGGAGTTCCACCTTGTGGGCACATCACATATGAGGCGGTGAGCGGGAAGGCCGAAGTTACGCTGCAGCGCTGCCAGGCAAGCAGCAGGGTGAGAACGCCGAAAGTGCGCACAGACGGCCCGCACTTTCTGCAGCAGCTGTGGCATATCGGGGTAAGTTTTCAGGAAACTCTGCACCACCAAATTCAGCACATGCGCCAGGCAAGGGATGTGCGCCAAACCGGCTAGGCCCAGAGCTGCTACGAGATTTCGCCCGTTATCGCACACCACCAGGCCTGGCTTGAGGCTCACCGACGCCAACCACTCATCAGTCTGTTGTTCCATGTCCCTCCACAACTCCTGCGCGGTGTGTAGTTTTTCCCCCAAACAGGAAAGTTTTAAAACTGCCTTCTGGCGTTTACCCATGGCTGTGCTGAAGTTGGTGAATTTGTTACGCTGACTGGATGAGGAGGCGGTAGAGGATGAGGAAGCGGAGTAGAAGGAGTTAGGAACAGGAGGCAAACTGAAGCGCCCTGCAATCCTCGGTGGTGGAAGGACATGTGCCAAACTGCTATCCGCCTCAGGCCCAGCCGCCACTACTTGGCACAGATGGCGTTGCGCAGTGCACACCTGATTTTGTCCCCCACTTGGTTGTGCAGGGAAGGGATGGCTCGCCTGGAAAAGTAGTGGCGGCTGGGCACGACGTACTGTGGGACAGCCAATGCCATCAGGCTTTTAAAACTCTGCGTCTCCACTAGACGGAATGACAGCATTTCAAAGGCCAGTAATTTTGAAATGCTGGCATTCAGGGCCAGGGATCGTGGGTGGGTAGAGGCGTACTTCCTCTTACGCTCCAGTGTTTGGGAGATGGAGAGCTGAATGCTTCCATGGGATGTTTGGCGACCCAGGTGGTAGTGTTGCTTGCCGGTCCTCTAATTGAGGGGTGGCAGGTGGCACTGTCACTACAGAGGTGGATGAAGAGGCAGAGAGGCCCGAGACTGATGCAGAAGAGGAAGCAAGAGGAGCCAGAGACCTTTCTTGGTTTTTGAGGTGTCTACTCCACTGCAGCTCGTGCTTTGCACTTAGATGCCTGGTCATGCAGGTTGTGCTCAGGTTGAGAACGTTTATGCCTCGCTTCAGGCTCTGATTGCACAACGTGCAAACCACGCGTGTCTTGTCATCAGCACATTGTGTGAAGAACTGCCACGCTAGGGAACTCCTTGGACCTGGCTTTGGTGTGCTCGGTCCCTTGCTGCGTTGGGCAGTAGCAGGCGTACTGTCTAGGGGACGGACGCTCTGCTTTGGCACCCTGCTCCCTCTTCTGCTGTGCTGGTGGCTCTGTGCGACCACCGCCTCTTCCTCCGAACTACACGGGTCACCTGCATGAGGTTGATTCCATGTCGGGTCGAGGACCTCATCGTCCTGCACATCATCTTCCACCCAGTCTTCACCACTGCCCTCCTTGTCGGTCTGCACAATTGCAAAAGCACCAGCAACTGTGTTTCATCATCATCCAAGACGTGCTGTGATGGTCCCCCATGTACTCATCTTGAAATATAAGTGGTTGGGCATCGGTGCACTCAATCTCTTCCCTTTCTGGGGCTGGGCTAGGTGGATGGCCCTGGGAACACATGCTAACAGACTCATCAAAAAGAAGAAGAGATGCTTTGGGGCTCAGACTGCTTGGCTGATTTGCAAGGGGGTGAGGTGAAAGACTGATGGTGGACATCGGCTGCAGGCGCCAACTCTGAACTTTCAGCACAAGACTGGTTGGAAAACAATGTGAAGGAACTGGAGGCACTGTCAGCAACCCAATCTACTACCGCCTGTTCTGCTCCTGGCCTCAACATTCATAGAGCTGGATTAGGCCCAACCGAATACCGCTGCAGGCTCTGTCGGCTACTCGCACCTGAGAAAGGTGTTTCACTTGTGCGTGTAGCTGGCACAGATCGACCACGTCCTCTCCCTGTAACAGGAGCTCCACCAGCAGCACCACAGCCACGTCCCTTATTTGACGTTTTCCTCATATTTCTCAAATTTAGGGTCTTGAAATAGGCAGAGATTCACCTATATATTTCTCTACTTATAGCAAGAAGCAGGAACCTACCCCCTAAAAAATGTACTGCACAGACAGTATATCACAGGGGACAGGTGCAGTGCTGTTGAAATATACAGTCACCTATAGATTGCTGTTCCTATAGGAAATTTCTGGAACCTGTCCCTGAACTATGTACTGGACACACACAGTATATCACAGGTGGTGGTAGGTGCAGTTGAAATATACAGTGTCACCTATAGATTGATGTCCCTATAGGAAATATCTGGAACCTGTCCCTGAACTATGTACTGGACACACACACACACACCCATCCTGAAGCAGGATACACCTAAATGACACTGTCCCTAAGCAGCAGCCTCTCCCTATGATAACTAAAGCACAGTGACGAGCCAGGAAACATAAGATGATGCAGATATCAAAGAAATAAAGTGTGCCTGTTTAGATTTCTGAAGCAGGATACAGCTCTCTGACACTGTCCCTAAGCAGCAGCAGCAACCTCTCCCTATCATAACTAAAGCAGATTGACGATCTGTGCTGTGAGCCTCTATCTAATATAGAGGCTGGTCACATGATGGGTCACATGCTGCACTGGCCAATCACAGCCATGCCATAAGTAGGCATGGCTGTGATCAGTTCCCAGTCACAGTAGTAAAACAAATGGCGATTGGCTGCCGTGCAGCGCGCCAAAACATACCCGAACTCCGACCCCAAACTTTTTCCAATTGTTCGGGAGCAAAAAAAAAAAACAAAGTCCGTAGCGAACCCGAACTTTACAGTTCGGGTTCGCTCAACCCTAATCATGGACTTTATAGGCACATACATTTCAATCCAAATTTTTTTTTTTTTTTTCTATATTAACAAAGCCTTAAAACGCATTTGACATTTTCCTTCTACCTGGAAAAAAAATTACATTGTCTTTTTTAGTTTGACGTTAATATAATGCACCAAGTATATGTAACTCCGCCAGGTGCAGGGGTTCCACCTTTCCCCAAAATAGGTAGAATACGTATCGGCCTAAACTGAGGAAAACATTTTTTTATATCGTTTTGAGGGATATTTTATTATAGCAAAAAGTAAAAAATATTGCATTTTTTTTCAAAATTGTCGCTCTATTTTTGTTTATAGTGCAAAAAAAAAAAAACGCAGAGGTGATCAAATACCACCAAAAGAAAGCTCTATTTGTGGGAAAAAGAGGACGCCAATTTTGTTTGGGAGTCGCATCGCGCAATTGTCAGTTAAAGCGACGCAGTGGCGAATCGCAAAAACTGGCCAGGTCCTTTATCTGCATAAAGGTCCGGGTCTTAAGTGGTTAATAAAAGCAGATAAACTCACATTTAAGCAGTAAAATTAAGTATAACATCCACGAGCGCCGAACTCGTACTAAAACGTCAGACTCTGTGCCCGGTGCTCCAATCCCGACGCGTATCGTCACATGACTTCATCAGGGGAAGGGTAACATAATGTAATATACCAATAGCATATTCATATACAAAAAAAAGTTATGGAATAAAGAACATCACTTCACATGTCCACATAAAGATGTTCTCTCATTTGGCAAGGGGAAATTTCACAATGTGGGGGTGGGACTAGACAGCAAAAAAGGAACTTGACCAGTTTAAACCCAATTGGAAGTTTGAATGTTGTTGCTGTTGGCACCACCATGTTTCCTTTCTTGCACTTGCTTATAAGTAGTTAAGCCTTACTTTACCCTTAAAGGTAACATAACATTTTGATTTTGTTAGAAAACCAGCAGACCTCCAAAACCTTGCCCCAGGAACACATCCCCCCTTTATAACCTACAACCATGAGGTGAAGACTGATGTGAACAAGATAGAAGAGTTTCTGGAAGAAGTACTATGCCCTCCCAAGTAAGCAAATTAATTTTATATAGTACTGTTAACAGATGTATGTGAAATATGTAAGCTTGCAAAATAAATACTGTATTTATTGGTGTATAACACTTACTTTTGTACCCTAAACATGGAGGGTAAACTGTGCCTGTTTGTTATACTTAGGGGGATGTGGAAAGTTTTTTTTTTTCCTGAAACTTCCCTCTTAAAGTTAGGGTGCGTGTTTTATACGCCGATCAATACGGTACATATTTTATTTTTATTTTTTCCAGTAAAAATTTATAGTAAAATTACTTCTAAATGGTTTATTCAATGGCAATCTTTTGCCAATGTTTTAAATTTGGAAAGGCCAAAAAATAAGCCTATTTAAAATATGCAATTTTTTTTTTTCTAGGTACCGTAAACTGGCAGCCAAGCATCCAGAATCCAACACTGCTGGCATGGACATATTTGCTAAGTTTTCAGCATATATCAAGAATTCCAAACCAGACGCCAATGAAGGTAACTGCTCGACTGCTCTGTGTCAATTAGGATGTATTTCAGTGAAGGCTCTGTCTTTGTGGTACAAAAGGCCATGGACTACAGAGGCAGCTTTATGCTTTTGTACCTACTCTATCTAGAGTGATGATGTCTTGCAGAGGTCACAGAGTGCACTTGTCTCTGTAGTATGATAAGCAGATTGAGTCCACAGCAGCAGATCTGCTGATTGTCGATTGTGTTTGTGTGTGTGTTTTTTTTTCTGTAGCGGCCTAATAATGTAAGCACTGTTTCTCCAGGCTTGCTGTTGACTACACAGTGCATGTCACTACCTCGCTGCCAGACAGCTTTGGAAAGTGACCAGAAAGAAAGCAGGTCACAAGAGCAAATGGTGGATGTGTGGTTTCTTCAGGGGGATTTTATTTTGCTCTAAAACTTTTGAAGATTTATAGGTAGATTCAGAAAGAGTTAGGCCGGCTTATCTACAGATAAGCCGACCGAACTCTGAATCTACGCCGCCCTATGTTTAAGTGTATTCTCTAAGATAGGACGGTGCTTCCATTGCGGCCGGCGTAGATTATGTAAATGAGCTTGTACGCCGATTCACAAATGTACGCGCGGCCGCCACAGTCGAATTACATCGTTTCCGTAAGGCCTTAGGCGGCCTAAAGTTATTCCACCTATGAAGTGGAATAACAATGTTAAAGTATGGCCGCCGTTCCCGCCGCAAGGTTCGAATTTTTTACGTTGTTTGCGCAAGTCGTCCGCGAATCGGGAGTTACGTAGTTTACGTACACGTCGAAATCAATAGGCCCGTACGGCGTACTTAGCCGCAATGCGCACTGGGAAATGTAGTCGCCCGGCGCATGCGCAGTGTAAAAAAAACGTAAGGTCAAGCCTCATTTCCATACTACACGCCCCCCTACAAGTAATTTGAATTGGGCGCCCTTACGCCCGCTTGTTTTAGGCTACGCCGCCGTAGATTAGCAGGTAAGTAGATTGAAAATCACTACTAGCCTAAATAATTTACGGCGGTGTAGCCTAAACAAGCTAGGCTAGGCCGCCCTTAAGTTAGTCCAAGCTACCTGAATCTACCTATTAGTTTGTCCCTGTATGCCCCATGCACAGTGGAATTCATATACAGATGTGCTTGGAGCCAATTTCTAAATGCACCTGGAAGCATGTAAATTTGCTGTGGCTGAATGCACACGTAGATGTTCAGCAGCTTCTAGGTGCAATCACTCTGCATTTACACAAAATATACATTTTTTAATCCTGGGACCGTTTTACGTTGGTAATTGGGCTAAATCTGGGAACATCAAAATAAGTTGTTTAGATCTACCAGGTTACTCTTCCTGTGTGGTGGTCTGAGTGTGTGGGGCTTATACTGCCACCACTGTAACCATTAAAACTTCACAGCTGGAGAAGGAATACCAACTCATGGCTAGGAGTTTATTTAAAGTTTATTCTTCAGGCTTTAGAAATCTGCTGACCACTTCTGCATATGTGCAAAGTGCTGACAGTTACATAGTAAGTGAGGTTGAAAAAAGACAAGTCCAACCTATGTATGTGATTATATACACAGATATGACAGTAACAAAGTTCAATAAAAATGTGTAAAATATACTGTAAAGAAATACATTTTAAAGTATAATACACATAGACTGTTAGGCCTCTTGTACACTGCTTCCTAAAAAATATTTTAGACATGCAGGCATTTTTCTTCCTGATCTATAGGCAGCCCATTGTTTTCAATGTGCCTGTACACACAGGTGCATACACATGCTTTGCATATCGATACGTACATGCTTAAAACGCCTAAACGGTATTGTTTTTTTTAGAGTGTAAAATGTTCCAGAGCTTGGCAGGGTGCTGTACATAGCTTCCCAAAAACATACCAGCACCCTGCCCCTATACGCCTCTCAAATTCCCTAATGCAAGCCGTTTGAGTCTTGGAGTTATGCAAAAAACAAAATGCCTTGATGGGAGGGATGCCCCTCTCAAGGAGTGGGTGTTCTAGGCGGATTGTATTTGCATGCAGACCAATATAGGTGAGGCCTACATGCGATACTGAACTTCCATGACTTGAGAGAGCAGAAATCCAATTAAATGGGACAGGCCAGGGGCGTGGTCTGGAGCTGCATGGAGTAGGACGTGCTGGGTGAGAGCTCCGCTCGTGGCTGATCCTATCTACATCCATCCTGGGGGAATCTACCCTGAAAACTAGCAACAAGCTCACCCACCTATGCCGCTAGTATTTGACAGCGACATGTCGCCCCCTAAGAGGTCTGGGGCCCTGGCAAAACTCGATAAGAGCCGTCATGGTGATCGGGACCAGGTGGAGGAAGATGGCGCCGCCATGCTCCCTGAGAGTGAGGACCGTCCATCTGGCGACACCGCACGGGTTTTGGAGGCTATTGCTGCCTGCCAAACGTCCCTTACAACCAGGATCGAGGAAGTTAAAGTGGACATCTCCCACATTCGGCATGACATGCACAAGCTGCGGGACCGGGTGTCGGAGACAGAGCGCAGGCTGGACCACGTGGAAGATGGCCTACACCCGCTCCAGGTCACGGTGGAAAATTTGCAGCACCAACTCCAGGCGGTGCTCTCTAAGCAGGACGATATGGAGAATCGCCTTCGCAGATGTAATCTACGTTTTGTGGGTCTTCCCGAACGCTCGGAAGGAGCGGACCCCCCTACTTACCTGGAAAACCTGCTTGTTAAAACTTTTGGCAGGGAGGCCTTCTCCTCCACTTTCGTTGTTGAGCGCGCCCATCGCCTTGCTGCAAAACCCCCTCCGGAGGGGGCCCCCCCGAGGACCTTCATCGCCAAGCTGCTGAACTACCGCGATCGTGACGCTGTCCTCCGACTTACCCGTGAGAAGGGGAATATCCCCCTTGGCAATGTAACGGTGGCCGTGTATCCGGATTTTTCGTCAGAAGTTCAGAAGAGGAGGGCGCGATTCACAGAGGCAAAGCGGCTGCTGCGCGTGCATCACCTACCATACGCAATGCTCTTCCCAGCGCGGCTCCGTGTTGTGTGCGATGGTAAGGCTCAATTTTTCGAAGACCCTCAAGCAATCCTCTCCTGGCTGGAGCGCCGCGATGGAGCCGGCTCGTCCCGTAACTGATCCCTCGCCTCTCATCCCAGTTTGTCACCTGTCCCGCGCGGTAAACCGCTCTGTTTCTCCTGGACAACGTTGCCTTGGCTGTATGGACTTCCTAAACAGTGAGTTGACTATGCTCCCGTCCGAGGCCCCCCATCTCCCTTCCATCCTTGCATACCCTGTCATGATCCCCCCCTCCCCCCCCTTTTTTTCTTTCCTCTGCTTCCCCCGGTCATTTCTCCCCCTGTCACTAGCCACGAGTGGCCCACCCGCACCGGTATCCCACCTGAACAGATACCCCACTCTTGCACCAGTGTGTGCTCTACAGTTTGGTCGCCCCCCTGACCTCATTGGTTGCCCTGTCCTCTGGGTACTTCCATCACCCTAGGCAACCATTACTAAGCTACTGTTTCCCTGGCCGGCCCCCGTCCCCAGACTTTTGGTGGGTGGTGGGGTGTTATACCTGCTATGTCGGTCCAGTGTTTTTGCAGGCTATGTTCAGTGCGTTTACTATAGTGCTAGTAATTTTGTTTTTTGCTTGTTGGTTCTTTTTCGTTTTATTTTAGCAATGTCGGAGTATTATGCAGACCTTATTGAACTTTCTGATATGTTTCCACATGTGGGGTGGGCGTCGCGCTTCCTCGTGCTGGGTTCTATTTGGGCCCTCGGGGGACGCGCGGCCCCCACCTATTGCCCCCAGGTCACTCTACGTGGTCTTCCCGCCCCCCCGACTTCGGGGGGATGCGGATCCCCCCTATGCTATTACACCTTCCCATGGCGTCCCTAAAGGTGGTGACCTGGAACGTTCGTGGTTTGGGGGACCGGACTAAACGTTCGGCAGTCCTCTCCCACCTGAAATCCCAACATGCTGATGTTTCTATTCTCGTGGAGACGCATCTTGCAGGTCAAAAACAGTTGTGCCTCAAGAAAGCCTGGGGTGGGGTGGGTATACCAGGCCCCCCACACCTCTAATTCTCGAGGTGTGGCGGTGCTGGTAGCGAGATCCCAGCAATTTCAGCTACACACGTTGCAATCGGACCCCCAGGGTCGCTATTTATTTTTACATGCCACTATCGGCGGCCTAGAGGTACTGCTCCTGGCCTTCTATGTTCCCCCCCCTTTTCAGTTCGAGGTGCTTCAGCGGGGGGTGGCTTTCATGACTCTCTACCCATCGGTGCCTGCCATATGGGCGGGCGACTTCAATATGGTCATCTCCCCATCCTTGGACAGATTGGGCCAGAATGCCCCTAGGGGCCCTGTGCCGTGCATCACTAGGTTTGGTAGGTTCCTGGCTGAGTTTGCTCTGACTGACACCTGGCGGCACAAGCACCCCACCCAACTAGGATTTTCCTGCTTCACCCCCTCCCGCGCCGTGATGTCACGTATTGACCTTATACTTGTAACCCCCTCCCTCCTCCCATATCTCCTTGATGTAGGCTTTGACACCAGGACACTTTCCGACCACTCCCCATACTGGGTCAAGCTGAGGCTCCCATCACCCCCCACGACCCGGATCTGGCGCCTCAATCCATTTTGGTTGAGTACTCTCCCGGAGCTGGAATCTATTGGGGCGGAATGGGTCCGCTTTTTTAACACAAACGTCGGTTCAGCCTCGGCGGGACCTGTGTGGGAGGCGTTCAAACTTCATGCTCGCATGTTCCTATCCTCCCGCATCAACAGACACAAAGCCTCTTCTAAACAGCTAATTCACCAGGCCGAGACACAACTTAGATCCCTCGAGCGGGCCTTCCTGGCTGATCCGTCAGACACTACCACTTCCCAGCTCCGTCTGCAGTCCAGACTGACGGACCAATTGCACCTTGAGAGGGCACGCCGGGGCATCTTCTTTAACAAACAGCGCACATACGAGCATGGGGAACGGGCTGGTCGGCTCCTTGCCTATATGGCTCATCTAGATCACAAGCCCCCCGTGGTTGTGGCCCTCCGCGCGGAATCCGGGGCGATACTCTCGGACCCTGATCAGGTAGCGGAGGAGTTTAGGTCCTTTTACTCGAAGCTCTATACCTCCAATACACAACACTCCAGGGAGGAGCTTACCGCCCTTCTACAGAGTGTCACCTTCCCTACCCTATCCCAAAGTCAAGTCTCTATGCTTGAGGCTCCCATTACCACCGTCTGTGTGGAGACGGCCATCGCGAGCCTCCCCACTTCTAAAACCCCGGGCTCCGACGGGCTTCCCCTCGAATTCTACAAGTCCTTCCAGGACTCTCTTGTCCCCAAGCTTTGCGAGCTATACAATCACGCCTTTGACACGGGAACACTTCCCTCCTCCATGAGTGAAGCTATTATTGTCCTTATACCGAAACCAGGCAAGGACCCCATGCTCCCCGAGTCTTACCGCCCCATTTCACTCCTCCAGCTAGATGTGAAGATCCTTGCTAAAATCCTTGCCCTGCGCCTTAACAAAATTATCTCCAGCCTGATACACCCCGACCAGACTGGGTTCATGCCCAACAAAAACACGGCCTTCAACCTCCGCAGGCTCTACATGAACCTTCAGGCTCAGCACGTAGAGGTGGGCTCCAGAGTGATAGTTAGCCTCGACGCTGCCAAGGCTTTCGATTCAGTGGAATGGCCATACCTTTGGGAAAGCCTTGGCAGATTCGGTTTCGGCCCCCGCTTTGTAAAATGGCTCCAACTCCTATATCAGGCACCCACGGCGCGTATCAGGGTCAATGGTAGGACCTCCTCTCCTTTTCCTCTCTCTCGCGGTACTCGCCAGGGCTGCCCCGTCTCACCCATGCTCTATGCCCTTGCAGTGGAACCCCTGAGTATAGCCCTACGTAGTCATCCGGGGATTAACGGGCTGCGATGCGGACAGGTTACCGAACTACTCAGCCTCTACGCTGATGACATGCTCCTTTACCTATCAGATGCAGGCCCCTCACTCCAATTGGCCCTTCAGGTTATAACCCAGTTCGGGGAATTTTCGGGCCTACAGATAAACTGGACTAAGTCCCATATCCTCCCCCTAGATCTAGGCCCCCCTACTGCGACACAGGCGGCCCTTCCACTGCTGCGGTCGGATGTTGTTAAATACCTGGGCGTTCATGTCACTAGATCCCCCTTAGATTACATACGTCTCAACATTGAGCCACTTTTCCAGACGCTGAAGTCCAAAACTCAAACGTGGTCCCGTCTCCCTCTTGGGGTGATGGGCCGGGTAAGCCTAGTAAAAATGATCCTCCTCCCGAAGCTGCTCTATGCCTTTTGGCATGCTCCGCTATATATCCCCCCCCGTATTTTTAAGGCCATGGAGTCCATTCTTAACTCATTCATCTGGGGCCCATCTCGGCATAAACTGCCGTGGCGGGTCCTGAAGTGCCCCTCCAGTCAAGGGGGCGCTTCGGTTCCAGACCTGTTCCTGTACTATGTCGCATCCCAGCTCTCCCACTTCTATCACATCCACCATTCTGATGGGAGGCGATATCTGGCCATGGTGTGCTCCAAGGCCCATGGCCCGGTCTCGCACCCTTTCCAGCTCACGTATTGTGCACCCCGCAACTCTAGGCGATCGGACGACAGGAATCAGCTGCTCTTCCACCATCGCAAAATTTGGCAGATTGCCATGTCGGTTGGCAAGGCTCCGTCCCCCCACTCTCACACACCCCTTTGGGATAATCCCCAACTGCCTGAATTGGCCATGGTCCCTGACCATGGCATCTGGGTTAGGAGCGGAATTATTTATCTTACACAAGTCGTTGCACACGGTTCGGTCAGGTCCTTCCAATCCCTTAAAGATACCCATGCCCTAGCAAATCACATGTTTTTCCGCTACCTCCAGCTTCGCCACGCACTTACCACACAATTTGGTACTACCATCCCACTTCTCGAGACCCCACTCCCTGTTGACATCGTCCTGGGTTCGGACCCTAAGAAACTGACTTCTCAATTCTACTCGTACCTCCTGGCTCCCTCGGCGGCTGTCACTCTCCAGCAGGCGAAAACTCGTTGGGAACCTGACTTGGGGGTGCTGTCGTCGGAGGATTGGGACGAAGTCCTCGTTAATTGCAGATTAGTCTCCCCCAAGATTTCCGACCGCCTCACCCAGTTATACATCCTGCATCGGTCATACCTAACGCCCCGTCGCATTTTAAAGTTTAGGCCGGACGGCAACCCTAACTGCCCGGGCTGTGACTCCCATGATCCTACCTTCTATCATCTCATCTGGGAATGCCCCTGCGTGCAGGACTACTGGATCCAGGTGGTCCGATTTCTTCACGACCGCATGGGCTCCCCCCTCTCTCTTAGCCCAAGACAATGCTTGTTTGGACTGTTTTCGCTGTCTGAGGCCGAAAAGTACCTTAATATATTTCTACAAGAGACGTTGTTCCTTGCTCGGCTTCAGATAGCGAAAACATGGCTTAGGGGCTCTCCCCCTACCCTGCAACAGTGGACTAAAGCTGTTAATGACACCCTACCCTTTAAAAAGCTTCTTTATGTCCACAGGGGTTGCCCCGGTAAATATAACAAGATCTGGGATAGATGGTTGGGAGAGGCCTCCACATGCGCTGTTTCCACAGATTAGCGCCCCCCCTTTTTTGCACCTTTTGGGCTTTATTGGGCCGCGGTCCTCACATCTAACACGTCCCATCCCCGCATGTTGTAGTGCATATTCATGTGTTACTTACTCTGCCTTTACTATGTCTGTCATGTCTGCATATTTGACATTGAAATGTATCCTTGCTTGTGGTGCATGTTGCACCGATTATTGCATTCTTTGTAACCATTTGACTTTCATGCTCATTAAACGACGTTCTGATTTAAAAAAAATGGGACAGGCCAGGAACAGTAAGAATGGGAAGGTGAGTGGCATATAATTCTGGACATCCTCCAGCCAGGAGATGAGGCTGGAGTTCAGCTTTAAATCAAAGGATATTAATTTAATATTTAAGGCAACACGGTCTCCATTTGAAATGGGAAAGCATTTTTAGAATGTAAAGACTATATAATTCAGTATGTCATCTGCTTCAGAAAAAAATGTTGTTGTGTTTTTTTTATTTTTTTTTATGAGATTTTATGTTCAAATTTTTGCATGTGAAAAATGCGTACTTGTTACGAAGGGCTCTAGCCCAATTAAGTCACAAAAATTGATATGCAGTCAGACCTTGATCTATCAACTTCTTATACAGTATTTATATAGCGCCAACAGCACTTTACAATACAAATAAAACGAGGGTTAAGGGAGCAATGCTCAAAAGGGCTTAAAATCTAATAGGGTGGTGCAAAAGGTTGTAACTATTGGGAATGAGCTGATGGAAGTGATAAAAGATAAGTTGGAGGTATGATGGGCTTCCCTAAAGAGTTTTCAGGGATCGCCTGAAGGCAGCCAGAGGAGGAGATAGCCGGACAGATTAAGGTAGAGCGTTCCAGAGCATTGGAGAGGCTCTGGAGAAGTCATGGAGGCAAGCATGGGAGGAGGAGACAAGGAAGCTTGAGAGCAGGAGGTCTTGAGAGGAGCGGAAATTAAGTTTGAGTGATATTTGAAGACCAGATTTGGTGATATAGCCGGGGGCAGAGTTGTGGATAGCTTTGTGTGTTGTAGTTAAAATTCTGACATTTGAATCGCTGGGCGATCTGAAGCCAGTGTAGGGATTGGCAGAGAAGGGGTGGCAGACACTGAGCAGTTTGGTAAGGTAGATGAATCTGGCAGCAGCATTCATGATGGCCTGAAAAGGGGATAGCCTATGGGGAGGTAGGCCTATGAAGAGGGAGTTGCAATAGTCCAAGGCGAGAGATAAGGGAGTGAATGAGTAGCTTGGTGGTTTCATTTGATTTTAGAGCGGTTACTGAGGTGAAGTCTGCAAGCTTTTGACAACGATTTGGAGCTAAAAAAAAATAGGTCAGAGTCTAGGATGACCCCTAATACCCTTGTGTGAGGGGAGGGATTGATGGTTGCAATATTATCGGTTCGGTTTTAGAGAGGTCTAGTTTGAGGAAGTGTTGCGACATCCATATTAATATCCGTTTAGTAAATTGGTAATGCGAGACTGAAAGAGTGAAGTGAGGAGTAGACAGATTTGGGTGTCATCGGCATAGAGGTGGTATTGGAAGCCATGGGAGGTTATCAAGTGACCAAGGGAGGAGGTGTAGCTAGAGAGGAGTAAGAACAGAGCCTTGGGGGGGGAACCCTACAGGAAAGGGGGAAATGGAGAGGAGGAGACAGAGTTGTAGGTAACACTGAAGGAGCACTGTGATGGGTAGGAGGAAAGCCAGGATAGAGCAGAATTTGAGGCCAAAGGAATGGAGTTTTTTTTTTGAGAAGTAGAGTGTGGTCAACAGTATCAAAGGCCGCAGAGAGGTCAACTAGTAGGAGTATGGCGTAGTGGCCATTGGTTTTAGCAGTTAGTAAATCGTTACTGAGTTTTAATAAGGGCGTTTCTGTGGAGTGCTTCAAGCAGAAGTCAGACTGTAAAGGGTAAGACGGTTCTTTTCATTGAGGTAGGAGCTAAGACAGTTGTAGACTAAATGTTTTAAAAATTTAGAGGTGAATGGGATCAATGAGATGGGTCTTAAAGTGGTTGTATACCCCCCTGACCTATTTTAACATATAGGTAAGCCTATATGTACTGAAAATATCTCCTAAACATGTGTAGTTTAGGAGATATTTGCCTTGTAGTGCACCGGTGATGTCATCGGTGCATACGCAGTGAAGAAACGGCCCTACATGCCATTTCTTCATCAGCATGTGCCGTTACTAGCGGTTCCCACACACATGTGTGGGAGTGACGTCACGCGACTTAGGCCAGTCACAGAGCCGGAGTCCGCGGCCCCAGAAGAAGTGGGGTGAAGATGGATGCTTCCACCAGCAGGGAAATTGTGGGCTTCATTTGCAGGTAATTGCCACGTAATGTACTAGCCCATTATGCTTTTACTTTGCAGGGGAATAAAGGGGAAGTAAAACCCATTAGACTTATAATTATTTCCTAAAAGAGCATGAGCGGAAATCTCCCTCTCTACTAAGGACGCCGACACCAATGTACCCTCCCTTCTCTGTCCAGACTTCAATGAACGTTATGTCTGGAGGAGTTGGGCTTTAATGGAAGGTAGTTGATTTGTGCATCTTAAATGGACCTCTTCTAGGAGATGGGGGGGGGGTCTCCTTAGATCCTCAATTGATGAGGGAATATTTTGAATTTCCCCAAAAACGTATCTTTGTGGTTTTGAAAAAGAGAAGTTGCCATGCTCTGCATGACCCGGTTAAGCAGTTTTACAAAGAGAATAAAAGAATATTTCACTATTAAGGCCTCTTCCACACCAAGCGGACTCCGTCGCTACAAGTCGGATGACAAGTCCCCCTCTGCTCACTGATCAGGGAGGGGCTTGTGCAGCGCCGCTGATTCCTATGGAGCGATCTGATGAAAACGGACAGCATGTCCGTTTTTCATCAGATCTCATACGATCCGCCATGGACGGATGGGGACGTATCGCCATCTGTCTGATTTTGGCGGGTCGGATGTCAACGGACATGTCTCCGCTGACATCCGACGCTCCAAAGGCATGCATAGCTGTCAAAACTGACAGGCGGACCTGAACGGTCCGACCGCGTGAAAGGGGCCTAACGCACAATTTTTTGCCAGACATCACAAGCATGGATTTTTTTATTTTATGACTAGTCGGGTATTGGTAATGATTCATTTTATGTCATAGGTTAAAAAAATTACAAGTTTATGCCTTCTAATTTTCAATAACTGTAATTTGTGGCCAAGTACCATTGTGGTGTTAAGCAAGCTCTGATTCTAATTTTGTATGCATATTTATTGTTTGTGCATACAGGGAAAATCATTGGATATGTTTGTTATGGGTTAACTTTAGGGCACGTTTTGAGAGTGCAGAAGGAGACGGTCTCTTGATCTCTTGCTTTTGTGCAACCAGATGGTTTTCTTAAATTTGAGAAACAGATACTTGCCGTGAGATGTTATGTGCAGAATGTATAAATCTGCATTTTCTTAAAATGCTAGTGTTTTAAATAAATAGTATGTCTGTCTGAAGCATGCTAAAAAAAAAAAAAAAAACCTTAACCACTTCCCGCCCAGTAAATAGTGAATTGACGTCCGGGAAGTGGTTTCCTTATCCTGACTGGACGTCTATTGACGTCCTGCAGGATAACAGCCGCCGCCGGGGGGGGGGGCGCATTGCGGCGATCAGTGATGCGGTGTGTCAGTCTGACACACCGCATCACTGATCTCGGTAAAGAGCGACTGATAGACGAGAGTAGAGGAGAGCCAATCTGCTTCTCTCCTGACGGGGGAGTTTGTGTTGATAGTTTATCAGCGCAGCCCCCCTCGGATCACTGCCCAGGACCACCAGGGATGGGCATCCACACTGGACCACCAGGTATGCCCCCTAGACCACCAGGGAATGCCAATTGGTGCCAAGGTAGCTGCCAATCGATGCCCAGGCAGCTGCCAACCAGCAGTGCCCATTCAAAATCCCTGCCAGTGCCACCAGGGATACCTATCAGTGCTGCATGTCAGTGCCATGTATCGATGCCCATTAGTGCCGCCTATCCATGCCACCCATAAGTACCCACCATTGCAGCCTTTCAGTGTCGCCTATCAATGCCCATCAGTGCCACCCAACAGTGCCCCCTATCAGTGCCCATCGTCAGTGCCACATCATTGGCGCCGCCTCATCGGTGCTGCCTTATCAGTGAAGGAGAAAACGTACTTTACAAAATTTTATAACCGGGGGAAAAAAAACTTTATATTTTTTTCAGAAATTTCGGTCTTTTTATTTGTATAGCAAAAAATAAAACCCCCAGAGGCGATCAAATATCACCAAAAGAAAGCTCTATTTGTGGGAACAAAATGATAAAAATTCTATTTGGATTCAGTGTAGCATGACTGCGCAATTGTCATTAAAACAGCGCAGAAAGCTGAAAATTGGCTTGGGCAGGAAAGGGCGTAAGTGCCAGGTATGGAAGTGGTTAATCACCCAAGAACAAAGTGCTGTGTATTTTTTGGTTTTTGGGACAATTTCTGCATATGTCTACTTTTAGCCAGTGGTTTCTGTTTGATAAGATATCAGATAAAGATTGAGGACCGAGGGTCCCCCATCTGTACCTGAGCTGGCCTAGAGATCCGACATACTCAAAGGGGAACCCAGAAGTGCTCTGTTGCAGGTGAGATTGGGGAAAGGAAATTTGTGAATTCACAAACGCTTGGCCAGTAGCAGTGGGAGGAAAGCTTTTAATCAGCACTCTGGTTGACTATTTTGCTTCCTACTCCCAACTTTTACCACCTGCATGAAGTGTATCCTTGCCTGAGGTGCTCACTGCTGTGGTTTTCAGAGATTCGCATCCAAAGAAAGCAAATGTAGTCCTTGCCCAGCTCAGCACCACAAGCAGGGTGGAAGAGCTGTGGAAAGATAGGCAGGAGGTGGGAGAATTTGTGGGAGAGGTGTGGAGTGCATCATAACAGTCCTAGCATAGATTAAAAGAAAAGTCCGCCATAGTGTATATGTGGCTGCATTTTCTGGTTTTAGTGACTGTATTGTCAGAAGTTTATATGGTACTGCTGCCTAATGTTTGTACAGCACTCTGCTGCCCTCTGCAGTCCTATAACTATAATGTAAAGTACAACAGTGATCCTGAAGGCTATTGTCTGCCTAGTTTGTGACTATAACACTGCCTCTTAACCACTTAACCCCCGGACCATATTGCTGGTCAAAGACCAGGCCACTTTTTGCGATTCGACACTGCGTCGCTTTAACTGACAATTGCGCGGTTGTGCGACGTGGCTCCCAAACAAAATTGGCGTCCTTTTTTTCACACAAATGGAGCTTTCTTTTGGTGGTATTTGATCACTTCTGCGGTTTTTGGGCTATAAACAAAAAGAGCGAAAATTTTGAAAAAATTTCTATTTTTTACTTTTTGCTATAATAAATATCCCCTAAAAAAATATAAAAAAACAATTTTTTTTCCTCAGTTTATTCCGATACGTAGTCGTCTACATATTTTTTGTAAAAAAAAAAATCGCAATAAGCGTTTGTTTGGTTTGCGCAAAAGTTATACCCTTTTCACAAAATAGGGGAGTTTTATGGCATTTTTCTTATCTATTTACTTTTGCGGCGATCAGCGTTTTTTTTTTTTTTTTCCGCTACTGCGACATTATGGCGGACACTTTTACACCTTTTTGGGCCCATTGCCATTTTTATAGCGATCGGTGCTATGTTCCCTGGGTGTGTTCTAACTGAAGGGGGGGGGTGGACTGACATGGGGAAATGACAAATCGCTGTTCATACATTGTATGAACAGACGATAGGTCATTTCCCCCCCTGACAGGACCGGGAGCTGTGTGTTTACACACACAGCTCCCGGTTTTCGCTCTGTAACGAGCGACCGCCGGGCACGCGCGTCGGGGGCGCGCTCCTATTGGCTGCTCGGCGAGATGACGTATAGCTATGTGCTCTCGCCCAGCAGAGCCGACCTGCCGCCGTATAACTGCGGCGGCTGGTCGGCAGGCAGTTAACCGAAATTTATGCTCAGTACTTGATTAATAACTGATGTTCTAGTCATTATTTCTGCACAGCGATTGGCTCAAACATATGTCCCTCTTTTTGTTCTGCAGCATTGGAGAGAGGACTTCTAAAAACTTTGCAAAAGCTCGACGACTACCTGAATTCACCACTCCCTGATGAAATCGATGAGAACAGTATGGAGGACCTTGCAGTTTCTATCCGTAAATTCTTGGATGGTGAGGAAATGACCTTGGCTGACTGCAACCTCTTGCCAAAGCTTCACATAGTCAAGGTATGAGAAGAAAATATTGATAGATCAGTAATGCATAGACTAAGTCTCAGAATGTTTTGACCTCAATTTTGTTCTCGCCTCCTTTTGTAGGTGGTGACCAAAAAGTACAGGAACTTTGACATGCCAAAATCCATGACCGGGATTTGGAGATACCTGACGAATGCATACAGCAGAGACGAATTCAACAACACCTGTCCAGAGGATAGAGAGATAGAAATTGCGTACGCAGATGTAGCCAAAAGGCTCACCAAGTGAACTGTATTTTAAAAACCAGACGAGGCCTTAATTTACAACAGATACTTGTAGGGCAGAATTCCATTTATTATTATTTTTTTATATGTTCAACACAAAAATGTATTTGGTGTCTTTCCATAAATTTTATTCCAATACAAAATGAGGCACACATTATGTCCATAATGTTCTCATACAAGTTAACGTTTTGGAATCTGTATATTGCGTCACATAAGCAAACATGGTTGCTGAATACAGTGTTAGAATAACTTGAATACAACTTTTTTTTTTTTTTTTCTCTCCCCCAAACTTCACATAAACTAATAATGACCTGATATGGGTTTAGTGTTTTTTTGTTTCTTGGTTGTTTGTTTTCTTCTCTTTGAATTTGGTTTCCGTCCATCAGTGTGAGACACTGTGCCATAAGTTGCTTTTTCATGATGTGCCATGCTCTGTATTTCTGCAGACATTTGTATATGACTAAAGAAATATGACCATTAATAGGAAAACGTTTAACGTTACCCATCCATTTCTGTACTTTTTTTTTATTTTATTTTTTTATGGTTATGGCATGCTTGCTGTTTTTCAGCCAGAGCTTTTGCTGCCCAGCATGATTTGTCAGATTTTTTTTTTTATCTGCAAAGTTTACAACTCTTAGGTCTTCATGGATGCTTTTTCAGCTTGTCTGGTGAAGATATTGGTGGTTCTTAATTTGATAGTAGTTTTTAGAACCAGTTTTCTTTATGGTTATGGTACAGAGAAGGCCAAGCAGCTATTCCAGGGGTTATGTAGTTAATGTGCCACACAGACAGCAAAAGGCTAAAAAATAATCTCCTTTAAAAGTGGGAAATGCCATGATCTTATTGGATACAGTATTCATCAGTTTGGGGAGAGAACCTCTCATTTGAAAGGACTGTGGGCATAATAATCTCTTGGTTGAAATACTGTTACATGACACATATATCCTTTAAAATTTGAAGGAGATGGATATTAGCCAATTGGAAATAATAAAAAAAAGCAGCCTTGTTATTGCAATATTGCCAGCTCATAAACCTATGCAGCCTTTTATTGTATGAATATATATTAGTTGGTGAGCAAAAAGCGGTAGGCTGATGGCAAAACAAAAACTCCTACTAGGACAGTATCTTACGGTATGTCAAACAATGATAACCTCCACATACTGAATGCCACAGATGGCTTGACTGTTATTTGTTAAAATACAGGTGTTTGCATCTAGCCACAGATGCTTTTGGTAATACAGCTATACATCTTTAACATCCATCATACATTGATAATTATAAGTAATTATCTGTTACTAATAGGGTGTGTCACATGGCTGATTTTGTGTGCCTCAGTTTAACAGCTTTGTATGACATATATCCTGTGTGCTGTTAAAATATGAGTGATCATCGTTGATCTGTTTTTGAAAGTAAATGCATTGTGGTTGGTTTTCTAAAGGAGTATAGGCTGTTGATCTAGCAATATGTGTTACCACAATTATTTGAATTGTGGTCTCAAATTACATGGAAATGCAGTACAGACACTAAGGAGGCTTCTCAGTTGTGACACTATTTTCAAAATGAGAGCATCTCGTCTTTTTCCTGTCCACAACTTGTAGCAGTACACAAAATCTTTCACTACAGTGTATGTGTTAGCAATGAACCAATCACGTGTATCCGGTTTTAAAGTGAATGTAAAACAAAACTATATTTTGTTTTCAATAGACTATAGAGGGGATGAAACTCCTATCGGTCTTTATCGGTGTCCCCGCTGTGGAGATTCACCTTTATTTTGGTGACCATTATCTCTGATAATAAAAGGGGCTTGTTCATACCACCCCCCTTGTGTGTGGGCTGGTGTCCATTGAAAGGAGCAGTGTTTTGCATGGTTACAACCCAAGAGACTGTTTACCTCCCTATAATTGCTGCAGAATTAAGCCTCATACGCACAATCAGATATTCCGACGGGAGTTGTGTGTTGACAGCCTGTTGGCAGAAAATCTACCGTTTGTACGCTCCATTGGACAATTGTGGCATTTTCCGCAGACAAATGTTGGATGGCAGGCTTTTAAATTTTCCGCGGACAATGGTCTCTACACAAGTCCGTCGGACAATAATTCCAGAGTACAAACATGCATGCTCACCAGACACAACATTGGCAGAAGGTTCCCAAAGGGTGGTGCTAAAGAGCTGAAAAACTACGTAGTACGTCACTTTTCCGTTTGTGTTTGTTGGCCAGCAATTGTGTGCCGTTTTGTATGCAGGACAAAAGTCTAACGCTTTGTCTGTGGAAAATCCAATCCTGTGTATGAGGCTTTACACTTTTTTCAAATCTGTGCACCGCAGTTAATTGCAGAGCAGTGAGCTGTGCTGCTTACCCACCTTCAATATAGGATGAACAGGGCACATGAAGTACAGTTGTTGTTTTTTTTTTTTTTTCTATGTGCTCTTGCATTAATCTATGCAGATGGAGCCGAGCTAGTATGAACGACCCCAAAGTAATTTGAAATCCCAAATTTAAAATATTTGCCATAGGAACAAAGGTGAAAGACCAGAACAGGCTTGCCCATTTTCAATCTAAGTCTCATACACACGATTGGACTTCCATTGGACTTTTCTGTGGATTTTGTTCCGAAGGGTGTTGTCCGTGAACTTGGTATGCATACACACGTTGGGACTTTTTCAGCCAACAAACGAACGTTGTGACGTAATGGACGTACTACGTGTTTTTTTTGCTCTTTATCGCCACCCTTTGGGCAACATCTGCTATTGTCTGAACTTTAGCATTGGTTCTGAGCATGCGTGTTTGGACTTTAGTTCGATTGTGTACACATTATCGGATTAGCCAACGTAGGACATTTGTTACCAGAAAGTTTCTGTTCTCACAGCGACCATTTGTCCGATGAAAAAGTTTGTGCGTACATACGGTCGGATTGTCTGCAAAAACGGGTCCATCGGAGGTTTGTTGTCAAAGTCTGAACGTGTGTACAAGCCTTAAAGGAGTTTTAAAGTAAAAAAAAGTAACCTTAATGCAATCTATGCATTAAGGTGAAAAAACATCTGATGCTGCCCCCCCCCCCCCCCCCCCCCAGAGCCCCCGTTATACTTGCCTGACCCCTTTGAAAGTCCTGTGCTCGGTCCCGAGATCATCTTCGCCGCTCAGCCTGGCTACTGATTGGCTAGGGCGGATGGATTGAGAGCAGCGCAGCCATTGGCTGGCGCTGCTGTCAATCACATCCAGTGACGCGGCGCGCCGTGGGGGCGGGGCTGAGTGATGGTGAGCGGCTATGGCCGCTCGCTGTATCATGGGAGCGCACCCGCAATTACTCACCACCATGCAAGCTCTCTCGCATGACTGTGGTCAGTACTTGCGGGGAGGACCAGAGACAGCCGCCGAGGGACCCCAGAAGACGTGGATCGGGTTCACTCTGTGAAAAACAAACTGCACAGTGGAGGTAAGTAGAACATGTTTGTTATTTTAAAGGAAAACATTTTTTTCCTTTTACTAACCCTTTAAGAGTGGCTATTGCCCTGGTTTGGAGAGATCGCCTTTTTCTCAACCATTTTCTACTCTATCCGAAACGGAAAAAAAAAAAAAAAACACATTTGGACTTTGTATACAGTTTGCTTGCATGAGACTTTTTTTGCTGAGTGCTACAAGACACGAACTCTAGAACTGTCCACCTGAATTATTAATGGAATTTGTATAGTAACATATTAGACATTACAACTTTTTTATTTTATTATGCAGGACATTGCATAGCCTTTAATTGTAATTTGTTTGCCATTAAATTGGACATGCTTTAAGAAATGGAAATGTCTTCCATATTGTAGTTCTTGACTTGTAGATTTACATTGTCCTTTAGATATCTTTCTTTTCTGCCTTGAGCATAACTCAGTAAAATGTAACATGTATTAAATGCAGTTCGATCATGCAAATTAAATTTAAATCCAAGGGTTTGGCTTTTGTTTCTACTCAGTTTTATAGTAATGACTACCACCAATAAGGTAATTTTCATTATGCCAAATTCGTCATTATATAATTTAACAGCAGCATACGCTATTCATTCTGTTTAACTTTTTTGAATGTTCTAATTTACCTGGTTTTGCACATTGTTCGCTAACCTCTAATTGATAATTCCTACTTTTATAGCTATGGTCTGATCATTGTACCTATAGGGAATGTCGGCTTTATAACCCTCCTTTTCATATTGACGTTATATCAATACCAATGTTTAATCACTTACCAGAAAACCATTCATAACTTTTTTTGGCTGTCACCATTTGTATCAGACCTTTCTGTACATCATCAGGAGGGATTTCAAAGGCGTTTTTGGGATACTGCCTTAACGTGGCCTTAACTCTGGTACTTAAAAATGTGACTAAATTTAAACTGATATTTTTACCAGTCTGTTGTTACATTATTGTTCTTTCAAGTCACATTGAAAGGTCTGTTTCATGTAATTTTAACAATTAACACTTATAGTAATGTTTGATAAAACACTGTTTTCTAACCAATGTACATTTTTTTTTTTTTATGGTATAGTTAAAAAAAAAAAAAAAAAACTAACAGAAATTAATCACTTGTACAAAGACGGAGCATTTTTTTTTTTTTTTTTTCAGAAATTGTATTTTGCAGGAACATTTCCTAATTAAATTGTGTTGTTGTGTCACTTTTAATAAAACGTTACTGTCCTTGCAACTGCTTTTGAGGTTGCAGTCTAGAAAAAAAGTATTCTGTTTGTTTTAAAGAGTTTTTTTATTTTCAGGCCAACTTAAAATGTGAGGCAAGGGATTTTATGGTACCGTTGGTTAGGACTGAAAACCAGGAACACACTTCCAAGATATGGAGCTGTCCCTAAAAATCGGAGAGCTTTTGATTCAACAGACCAGTTAAAGTGTCATTACTACTCTGACTGAGCTGTAATACGAGTCATCCCCTATGATGGCTCCAGTTCCTTGTCTGTTGCTAGCCATCCATTAGGCAATTTCATCCACCAGCTTGCAATTGCATAAATGATCAAATGCAGCTTACAACCAAAATACAACAATCCAAATTGTTGCAGTTAGGTCACCATGATAGATTTTGTGGTTGGCATTAGTGTATAGCTATTTAAGGACAGCTAACAAATGCTGGTCCAACGTTAATTTACTCTGGAAAATCTCTCAATGTTCAAACCTGTTGTATTTATTGCTGGAAAGCTACAAGCTTCTTTTTGGTTACATAGATTATATACATATGGCATATTTTTTGTTTAATTCTATCTTCACCAAGGCAGCAGAAGACATTTTAATGCATGAAGGTGGCTGATCCAAGAATATGGAGTGTGTGGAAATTGCTATACATTGCAAATGGCACAGTTTAACCCCCATTATTATCTTCATCACCCACATTTCACAGTGCTTCCTTAGGGGTTATGTTTTATGCAAAAAGTAGCTTTTCCCCAGGGTCAGAAATTGCGTATTAATATAATTTTTATTTTTATTTGCAACCAGCAACCCAAAGTAGGTTTCATATGTAAAAAAAAAAAAACTGTAAACACATTGCTTAAATTTTTATGTCTGGCTGATTTAATAAAGTTTTTGTTTTTAATTTACTTGTAGTGTTTGTCTTGAGAAAGTTCTGCTCATTCGATCATAAATAGGGGGTTAAAGTCTCCTGTTTATGGCCACATCACTATATTCATAGAAAGGTTCCCCATATATGGTGATAGATTAAAGCAGGGGTCTCCAAACTTTCTAAACAAACGGACAGTTTATTGACCTTCAGACTTTAGGGGGACCGGACTATGGCCAGCGGTAGTGAAAATGTTCTTGGCATCAGTGGGAGTAAACCTCGACCATAATTGGTATTGGGGGAGAAGCAGTACCCTATCATTGGCAGGAATAGTGCCCCATCATTGGTTTAATTGGAAGGAACAGTGCCCCTTTATTGGTACCATTGGGAGGGGAGGAATAATACCCCATCATCGGTATCATTTGAAAGCAATAATGCCCCATCATTAGTATCAGTGGGAGGAATAGTGTCCCATTATTGGTGTCAGTGGGAGATATTGTGCTTCATTGCTGGTATCAGTTGGCAGAATCGTGTATTGTATGTTTGGAAGTAGTGACCCAAGGGCCGGATAAAGGCAGGCAAAGGGCTGCAGTTTGGAGACCACTGGATTAAAGGGTCACTAAAGGAATTTTCCCTGGATCGTCTTTCAGGACAGCCACCTTAGAGAGATCCCGGCTCCTCCCCTCTCAGGAAACACCGCCTTCAATCAGATATTTAAGCCTCATCCTCCCACTGGCCCTTCAGTTATGGTGTTTCCTCCGGTGGGGAGACACCGGTGTGGAACCAGGAGCCGATGGCTGGGGAAGCTGAGGCAGTGTTTGGGCGTTTTTTGAAGATGGGGTTCTTCTGCCTAGAAATTTGTTCATTTTCTTTTTTGAATTTGGCGCTCAGGCCGGCTAGGGTGTCGATTACCTGCAGCGCCGCGTGTGCATCCCAGCGTCTCTTCGGGGGGAAGTGTAAGCTGGGAGGTCCGTTTTGCTGTTGCCTAGGGTGGCGCTGTGGGCTGTCTCAGGTCCCTCCTGCTATGCAGTCAGCATGGAGCTTGCTGATCCGGATGACGGGCGACGTCAGATCCGGGAGGGGGGCGGGACAGCCACACGAGGCCGCGTCTTCCGGTTCCGGACGCGGTCTAGGAAAGCGGACCACGCACTCTGGCTGGTGCAGTCTCTCCAGTCTGACGTGTCGGCAACGGGGAAACGTCGGACCACCGTTCCGCTGAGCAGCAATGTCGGAGACAGAGGTCTCGAGGACAGCTCCATCCGAGGAAAGCACCAGCCAGTCGCAGGTAAGGGAACCCTGGGGTGGTATTAACCTACCTGTGCCCTGTTGGCTCCACGGGTGTTCTTCCCTTCCTGGTGGTCGGTGGGGATAGGAGTTTCTGGGACCCTGGTGGTGGTTGGTCCTGGGGGGGCACTCCTGGTGATCCCTGTGTACAGCGCTGGTGGGCTTCAGCTAATGTACTGCTGTCTTTGTTTTGCTTCTCTTTCAGAAAGCCTCAAGTAAATCAGCCCATGGCTCTAAGAGGAAGTGCCCTGTGTGCAGATCAACACTAGGGGAATCCTGGTTAAAAACGCTCTGTAAGCGTTGTATTGGGGATGTTTTAAGAGAACAGACAGCAGAACAGGGGGCAGAGCTGGCGGCGTCAGTTAAGGAGCTTTCTAGTACCTTCCAGTCTTTTCAAGCTCTTTTTTCCTCTTTTCAACTGCCCCAGCCCCAAAGCAATGCCCCACCAGCACAGCAGGTTGTTTCGCCTAACCTAACGGATTTTCTCCCTAGTAGTGGTGAGAAACTGGTGGGTCTGGCAGAGGACGTTGAGGAAGAAGCGGGTAGCGCCCTTTCAGATTCCCAGGGGGAATCTGATACAGAGGGGGTGGACGGGGAGTCCACAAAATCCTCAAGGTACAAACTTTCACTAGAGGAGGTGGAAGAGCTCTTAGATACCATCCACACCACTCTAGGTATCCAGGAGGAAAATAAAGTTTTTTGTCTTTACATGATCAAATGTACAGGGGTCAGGAAGAACAGAAAAAAAGTTTTTCCAGTCCATGACGTGTTGGTCAGTGCCATTAGAAAGGAATGGCAAGACCCGGAGAGGAAACCCGTTTTCTCTAATGCACTAAAAAGGTTTCCTTTTGCAGGGGAAGATAGTTTAGTTTGGAATAAAACTCCAAAACTAGATGCAGTATTTTCCCAAGTGTCCAGAAATACAGATCTGGCCTTCGAGGATATGGGGGTACTCTCTGACCCCATGGATAAAAGGATGGATTCCCTTTTGAAAAAATCCTGGGAGTCATCACAGACAAATCTTAAACCCGCCATGGCAGCCACAGTGGTGGCCCGCAATATGGAGTTCTGGCTCACTCAAATCAGGGCGCATATTGAAGCCGGTACAGCAAAGGATACTATCCTTGCTTCTTTTCCCACGCTTCTTAAAGGGGTGGCCTATCTGGCAGACGCCTCGGCCGAATCAGTACGCATGTCCGCAAGATCTTCAGCCCTGACCAATTCAGCAAGGAGAGCCTTTTGGCTTAAGACGTGGCAGGGGGACAGATGCGTCCAAAATAAAGCTCTGTGGCATACCTCTCACCGGAGATTTATTGTTTGGGCCTGGCCTGGAAGCCGTCCTGGATAGGACGGCTGACAAAAAGAAAGCCTTTCCCATTAAAAGGAAATTTGGGCAACAGGCGAAAAGGAAATTTCAGTTTCCCAGGAAATCTGAGACCCCTAAAACAGGTCACCAAAAGAGAGTCTGGGGACAAAAGGGGAAAGGGCGTGGGGCGGCAATTTTTTGCCCTCCTGAACAGCCCAAAAAGGCCCAGTGACACAGTGACGGTGGGAGGAAGGTTGGGGGCCTTCCTTCCACAGTGGGAGGTGATCACCTCAAATCAATTTGTTTTGGGGATCATCAGATGGGGCTACAGGTTGGAGTTCTCAAATCCCCCACCACTCAGGTTTTTGGTTGCCAACCTACCAGTGTGTGCGGAAAAAGTCTCCGCTCTACTTTCCTCTTTACAGGAGTTGGAAGAGCAGGAGGTGATTGTCCAGGTCCAGAGACAGGCAGAGGCTTTTACTCCCACATTTTTGTGGTCCGCAAGCCGTCGGGAAAATTCAGGCTCATCCTGAAATTTGAAGCCTCTGAATGTCTCCGTCAAGTACAGGAGGTTCAGAATGGATTCGGTCAGAGCGCTCCTTCCGCCAAACTGCTTCATGGCATCGATCGATCTAAAGGATGCGTATCTACACATCCCCATAGCCAAGGACCATCAAAAGTTCCTAAGGCTAGCAGTAAGGACCGGGAAACGTGTACTGCATTGGCAGTTCAGAGCACTCCCCTTCGGGCTATCATCTTCCCCCCCGAATATTTACAAAAGTGATGGTAGAAGTCCTGGCATTCCTGCGGCTCAGGGGACTTTCAATAGTCGCATATCTAGACGATCTTCTCCTGTTTGCACCCTCAACGGAACAGTTGGTTCAGGATCTTCAGGTAGCAAGAGACATCCTGGAAAATTTAGGATGGCTTTTAAACCTAGAAAAGTCCAGTTTAGTCCCAGCCCAGAGAATCACCTTCCTGGGCTATGTGGTGGACTCAACGAGCCAAAGGGTCTTTCTTCCTTCAGAGAAGGTCTTAAAGGTGGACAAGGCCATGTTACGTTTGCAGAGCAGCAGCCAGGTTTCAGTCAGGGAGGCCATGTCAGGGTTGGGATTACTGACATCCACACTTCCTGCAGTACATTGGGCGGGACTGCACTTCCGTCCTCTTCAGTTATTTATTCTGAAGGTTTGGGACCACAGTCAGACCTCTTTGACCTGTTTTGGGATGGAGATTAAAAGCATCCAAACGGTCACTCTGGTGGTGGAGAAGGGGAGCAAATCTGTCCCAGGGTCTCGAGTGGATTCTGCCAGTAACCAAGACAGTCACAACCGATGCCAGCGGATCAGGTTGGGGCGCGCACTTGGGTCCCAAGTGGGTACAAGGTACCTGGAGGAAAGAAGACGCTCAAAGATCCTCCAATTGGAGGGAGCTGAGAGCAGTAGAACTAGCACTCGGATCCTTTCAGGGGGAACTTCAGGGGCAACATGTGCGAATCCGTTCGGACAATTCCCCAACAGTAGCCTACATCAACAGGCAGGAGGGTACAAAAAGTTGCTCCCTATGGCCTGTCGGCAACTCACTTGAAAGGAGATCAGAACCAGAAAGCGGACTTCCTCAGCAGAACAACTCTGAGGGAAGGCGACTGGATCTTAAACCAGAAGGTATTCAACATGGTTGTTCAGAGATGGGGAATGCCATGCATAGGCCTCTTTGCCGCGAGACAAAATACCAAGACAGGTCTTTTCTTCTCCCTAAACAGATGGGACGGGGTGCTGGGAATAGACGCACTGGCTCAGACATGGGCATTTTCAAAGTGCTATGCCTTCCCCCCCTCCGGTACTGATTCCTGCAGTGTTGAGGAAGCTTCAAGGGGAGAATACAATCCTCATTTTGATTGCCCCGTATTGGCCCAGGAGACCGTGGTTCTCCATTCTAAAACACCTGGCAATAGAACCTCCTTGGATTCTTCCGGCCCAAACCAACCTTCTCACTCAGGGTCCAATCTGCTGCCCTCACGTGGACAGGTGGAACTTGGCGGCCTGGCTTCTGAGGAGTCATTGTTGAGGGGCAGGGGCTTTTCTGAACATCTGATCAAGACTCTCCTAAATTGTAGAAAAGTGGAGACTCAAAACATCTACTGTAAAGTGTGGAGACGGTTTAATAGCTGGTGCTCAGAAAGCTCCTTTGACGTTCATAGTTCAGTGGCAGTGCTAGAATTCCTACAGTCAGGAGCAGACAAAGGTTTAGCACTTGGCACATTGAAAGGACAAGTTTCTGCGTTGAGCGTTTTTCTAGAGAAACAACTAGCGTTAGACCCTTGGATAGCAAGGTTCTTTAAAGGTCTAAGTAGACAGAGGCCAGTTAAAGCCTCTTCTCTTCCAATTTGGGACCTCTCTTTGGTTTTACAGGCTCTTACAAAAGAACCCTTTGAACCATTGGAGTCCTGTTCTTTGAAATTAATTACCCTCAAAACGGCATTTTTGGTGGCAATTACCACGGCAAGGCGAGTAAGCGAACTCGAAGCTCTTTCTATTAGGGCTCCTTATTTTCACATTTTTCCAGATCGGGTGATTTTTAAAACCGATCCAGCCTTCTTGCCAAAGGTGGCTTCAAAATTTCATAGAAGCCAAGAAATCATCTTACCTACTTTTTGTTCTAATCCTGTGAGGGAACAGGAACGTATATTCCATAATTTAGATGTTAGGAGGTGCATCCTCCAATACCTAGAATGCACTAGACAACTTAGAAAGTCGGAGTCCCTTTTCGTATTATTTTCAGGGTCTAGGAAAGGATCCAAGGCCTCCAGACGAACTATAGCCAGATGGCTTAAATCGGCTATTGTTCAAGCTTATGAGTTAGGAGTGTCAGACCCCCCAGACGGGATCAGGGCACATTCCACTAGAGCGGCTGCAACGTCACAGGCGGAATGGGCTGGTGCTTCTCCGGAGCAAATTTGTAGGGCTGCAACGTGGTCCAGCTTTAACACGTTTGTCAAGCACTACAGATTGGATCTGCTGTCAGCCAAGGACCAAGCCTTTGGTCGTAAAGATCTGCAAGCAGTAGTCCCACCCTAAGGTAAGGTGCTCGCTTATCCTCTCTAAGGTGGCTGTCCTGAAAGACGATCCAGGGAAATATGGAGTTACTTACCGGTAACGTCCTTTTCCGGGAGTCTTTCAGGACAGCACCGGTACCCACCCAGGTACTGGACGTCTGAGGACTCATCACATAAGACCGTCAGGTAAGACTATAATGTTTGTGTTGTATGACGTGTTCTTGTGTCTCCCCAGTTGGCCGGAGGTGCTTGTGAAAAACTGAAGGGCCAGTGGGAGGATGAGGCTTAAATATCTGATTGAAGGCGGTGTTTCCTGAGAGGGGAGGAGCCGGGATCTCTCTAAGGTGGCTGTCCTGAGACTCCCGGAAAAGGACGTTACCGGTAAGTAACTCCATATTTTTTTTTTTTTTTTTTTTTTTTTTATAGCTAAATCGCTTCCTTTACCTTACTGCAGTCCTGGTTTCATTTCCTCATTGTTAGTTTTTGCTCTGATGTTGCTGTAATTCTTTTCTGTTCTGGACACTTCCTGGTTGTCTGTTTCCCGATGACCACAGTACTGGGAGATTCTAGTTTCATTTTTCAAACCATCACTGCTCTATGGCTCTGTCTAGCACAGAGGCAGGATAACATGCAAAAACGAAACTAGATGCAAAAACGAAACGAGGTACATTATATGATTGCTTTTTATCAATTTTTAATCAATTTTAAAAGGAATCTGTTGACTATTATGTCTCCATACCCTGTAAACAGTCATTTCAGCAAAAAAAAATTAAAGGATACCTGTATACCGGTATCAATTTATTTTTATTTTTTTCTGGGGCTTGATTCGCTAAAGGATATATTGCATGTGATAATCTGGATCACGTGATTCTTTAGATCCAAATCTCACATGCGATATTGAAAATGTTAATTCGTTATCAGTGTGTGGTATTTACGCATGGACTGACAGATGCAGCCGGTTGGGGGGCAGTGATCATCACTGTAATAAGCAATCAGAGTAGCTAACAAACATGATGACAGGCTGTCCAGTACATAATCAGTCCAGACAGTAAAAAAAAAGTCTCACATGTGGTATTTCCATACTTGGAAGGAGTAGTAGGATGTAATTTGGGTTGTAGTTCTAAGTATGCTTGGGTGTGAGAAAGCGATCTACAACTTTGTATAAACCAAATGTAGCTTTAATTTTCTTTACTTTGTTTTCCAAAAACATGTGGCAGCAAAATGTATGTCTTCTAAAGACTCACCGTATTTAGGAGCTATAGCAGAATGTGTTTGGAGTGCAATTATAAGTATGCCCATGCGCTGTCTGAGAAATAACTTGGAGAAGTCCAGCCTGAGCTTTTTAGTCTGGGCTTCTCCTAAGGGTCACAGGAGTGTAATTCATCACTGCTATCAGTCGAGGTAGCGCATCATCCCGACTTCCCAAGTCTGGATCTGCCAGCTGTCTTGACTGATGGCAGTCTCGGCGAGCCGCTGAGAAGGCTGCTCCCCACTCCTCCACAGCTCAGCGCTCCAATGAGCGTGGAGGAGCAGAGAGGAGAGCTGCTGACTGACAGTCAGCAGCTCTCCTCTTGGGAATCTGTGAGAACCAAGCCATTGGCGGTGTTTGGTGGCTCGGTTCTCAGTGCACAGACTCTGGGGGACAGCTGCAGCATCGGTCTGATGCTGCACTCACATAGGCAAGTATAAATATCCCCCCCCCCCCAAAAAAAAAAAAAACATACTTCTCTTTTTAAAATGACAAATTTTGTTCCCAAAAATTGGGACAAAAATAAATAGCTTCAAAAAACTTGCCATGAATCTTACTAAATACCTTGGTTTGTCTACTTTCCATAAAGGGGTAATTTGGGGGGTAGTTCTGTCATGGTATTTTAGGGCCGCAAGAACTGACATAGTACAACTGTCACTCAGCCTAAATAATATGCATGGATTTGGGTTATTTTTACCAGAGAAATGTAGCAGAATACAATTACATGGTTACAAAATCATACAATCCCATATACCCAATTCTATACCCACAGTTGATCCAGAGGAAGGCTAAAAACCCCAGATCACTTTACCTATAAATATTAGTTTTCAATTTCTAGACATACGAGTGCCCCCTTGTCCTCGGTGTTGACCGTAAAATTAATAACTCAACACCAATTTCACTATATGGACCCCTTATATACTTGTACATGATGATCATATCCCCCTTAATATCCTTCTCAAGAGTGAATAAATTCAGTTCCTCCTAATCTTTCATCATAGCTGAGCTCCTCCATGCTTCTTATCAGTTTGGTTGCCCTTCTCTGCACTTTCTCCAGTTCCCTGATTTTTTTATTTTTTTTCTCCTTTTTGAGAACTGGTGCCCAAAACTGAACAGCATATTCCAGATGAGGTCTTACTAATGATTTGTATTTGATCAATCCCATGACTAAGTCTTTTATGACAAAACATGTCGGGGCGTGGCTGTGCGGCAACCATCTGAAGTGAACGTGCGACATATCAAGGAAGCAGAGATCCAGGAAGCAACAGCGGGGAGGTGGTGAGCGATCAGTTGACACCTTGGGTCTGCTGTGACCAATATACTCTGTTTTTGGTTCATCTCTGAACGAGTGTTTGCTGTGCAGTGTATTGCTCTATTTTTTGAGATTCATGTGAGTGCTATATTTGAAGATTCAAGTGTTATTAAACTGATTTTACGGTATCACGCTATTTTGAGCACTTCTTTTATTTACATGCGGAGCTTTCTGGCAGTGAATTGGTTGGAACTGGAATTATCTGCTAAACCTACCAGTGAGGTCTTTTCGTACACGTTTACACGCCGAACACGAGAATGTAAGGCAATTTGAGTTGTTGAGTTTTGCATCTGACGGGAGAGGATTCACTGACACCGTGTGTGGTGGAAGATTGGAAGCTATTATTATTTTTTCACAAACCTACTTGATGTGTTTTATGGACTTATATTTAATTAATATTTTAACACATTTATATATATTTTTGGGAATTTGTGCACATATTCACTTTTGTCACCGTTTATGGACATTGGCATTATTTTTTGAATAACTGTGAAAACGGATATTTCATCTTACATTGTTTACAGCGCTGCTTATATTTTATTACACACATTTTAGGGTTTTAGAATATGTTTTTCACAGTTAGATTTTTTTTTTTGGTATAGATTTTGGAGGGGGGGGGGGGGCTTTTCTTTCTTCTTCTTCTTTTTTTTTTTTTTTTTTTTTATCAGGCATCCCTGAGCTAAAATGTCACATTTTAGCAGTGGTAGAAATACCACTACTAAATGTTTTACTTCCATGGGGTATTTAACATGCATTTTTTTTTTAACTGCATGTTCCTGGGTTAAATACTGCATGAGTTGATTTACACTAATACTCGTGCGTTATTTAATGTTTAGTGAATTGAGCCCTCAGTCTCTTACTATACCTGTATCTTAGTTTATACATAATTGAAGCTAATGATTTGTTTTGCAGTTCAAACCAAGCACGTCTCCATGTGGAAGTATTTCAGTAAAATGTCATTTTGGCGCTCTACAGGCCACGTAGGTTGTGAGCAGGGCTGCCAGGGACAGTGCCCAGCCGCCTACACATTATGCTGCTACGTAATACGTTCTCCAATATAATAATAAAAAAAAAACTGCCACATTACCTGCCAAATATAACAGGCTTTGTTTTCTATGTAGCCTTGCCATAGACTGTGCAATTTTGTTATTGGGTGCCTGCTTTTTACACACTAGGGGTCTGTACATTTTGAACCAAACTGTTAGCAATGTATGGCTATAGATTACAATAGGACATCGTTGAAATATAGTAAGACATACAGAGTGGGTAAATCATCTTGGCCTATATGATATGGCTATGACATTTGAACTTGTGACACTAAACCTAGCCAACTGACTGGTAGGAGGGGAGAGGACATAAAGAGTATAAAACCAAACTAACGTGGAATGAAATGCATATGGAATTTTTTGTTTTTCATGGGACTTGTAAAATGATAAAACTAGAAGCTAATGTAAACAAGTCTTTATAGAACTGTCCTTTAATAAAAAAAATACTACTGGAAATTGCTGCATTGTTTTTCCTCCATACATTTACTAAATCATCTTGCTTATTGGCTAAATGGGTTGTATTAGAAAAAGTTTTGGGGACTGAGCATGTAAGAAGTTCTGGCAGAAAAATAAACCGTCTCTCATATTTTGTTCTTTAGCCAAGAACGCCATGCTTAAAATCTGGATTTAAACAAATCTTTTATACTGAAAAAAAAGAACCTTGCATGCTAAAAGATTTGGATGAAAACAATTGGGCAAGTTTTTTTTATTAGAAAGCATTAATAAAATATGTACCCCACATACACAAAAGAATCAATGTTAAAATGAAACCAGCTGGAGTCAAACATCCAAAGTCCCTTCTATAAAGTAGAGCTGTCATCTATTTGAAGTTCTCCCAAGGCTTGCTTTTACATTCCTAAATATGAACCACTTCAGGTTCTGTTGAACAGAGCAAAGAACAAAAACATTTTAGGATAGTTAACCTGAAATTTAAAGAACAAATGTAAGAAACCATTCCATGCTTTAGACCCCTTTCACACTGGGGCCGCGCTGTGTTAGCGGTAAAGCGCCGCTAGTGGAGTGCTTTTAACTAGCTAGAGGCCGAACAAAGGGTTAAAAGTGCCGTGTTGCGGTGCTGCAGAGACGCTTTGAAGGCTCTTCGGCAGCAGTGCCCATTCATTTTAGTGGGCAGGGGCGTTTTGGGAGCGGTGTATACACCGCTCCCAAACCGCCGCAAAGATGATGCTTGCAGGACTTTTTTCTCTTCCGTTCATGGACACACACAGCAGAATCTTGACATATGGGTATTATCTTCCTGTTGAAGATTGACTAGGCTGAAAAAACAGCATGTTAAGTGTTAAAACACATCACACAGTACAGTACCGCCCAGGGGGCGTTCCCCCTGGGTACATCCCCTTCTCCTGCCTAGCACAGGAGAATAACATGGGCCCATGTGGCCGGGGGATTTTTAAACGATTGTTTATTTTATTTTTTCTGCATTTTTTGATCCTGAGATCTACTATTAACTGCTGACTGGGTGACAAGTTGGATCCTCGATCCTTGTAGTCCCCCCAGTTTGGCCATCGAGCGTGTGCTGGCCTTTTTAGCTACGTGCTGGGCCATCCACGACATGCCTTGTTGCTCCAGGGGCGGCCAGTGAGCTGTATGCTCCAGGGCACACATATGACCGGGCTCTATGTCCGTGTCAGTGTGCCGGGCCAACAGCCATGCCGTAACTGCGCGGACGTTGGTTCTGTCTGGGATGCCTTCAGCTGGTCGTCGCAGGACGGGTAAGTAGCAGTCCCCCTGCTCCGACAGGAGGGTATGGTTGGGCATTCCTGGGGAGGTCGATAGAGGTTCCGCCCTGCTTTTCCTCTCTCCCTTCCTCTCCTCCCTAGGCTCTGGGCAGCTGGGACGGCTGCGATATGGGGGTCCACCGGGGGGGCTGCATCCTAGGGCTGGGGGCTGTGCGGCAGGTCCTTTCTCCGGGGGGGTGCTCTTTATTTGCTGTGTGTGGGGGGGGACTGCCTTAGGGGGTCCCAGGTGTTCGCTGCCATTTTTTGTGCCTGTGTTTTTACTCCACTCGCAGCTGCTATCTTGGTGGCACCCGGCGCCATTTACATGTGTCGATGGCCATTTTCTTGTAGCCCATGTGCTCTGCTTACAGAGCGGCGGGTTGGCGGCCATTTTGGGTGGTGTATTTTGCCTCTAGTGGCCAGAATATTGGCGCGAACAGCTCCAGCACATTTCCTGAGGGACGGCACGGGGAGAGCAACTCTAGGAGGGCCTGAGGCGGATGGCAGCTGTACGGTACCTGGTCGGGGTGGTGGGTCCTCTGGGGGGTCCCTTGTCTCTCTGCGGGAGCTAGAAGGGTGGTCTGTGTGTCTTGCCTTACATCCCTAGGGGTGTCAGGGGGTGGGTCAGCATGGCGTTGGAACCAGACTCCTCTTCCCCAAACATGCCTGAATTGTCAATTAGTGCACCTGTGGTTTCTGTGAACACTATGGCGGCAGTACTGGAGGCCTTTGTTGCCAGGGTGGAAGCGGTGCATGGACAAAAAGGGGGGGGGTAAAAAGCGCCCGCCCCGTCTTCTTCCGGGGATGCCTCTGTCACGGAATTGGGCCCAGCTACTGCTCCCTGCCCTGGTTCTGATGTGTCGGAGGATGCAGGCCTCCACCGCACGGACAGTGGGGATGACTCTACATCAGGGTCGGAGCACTTATCACCGCGGTGCGGGATACTCTGAAAATGTAGGATACGGCTGGGACATCAGAGACGTCGGTCCCTTTTTGATTCTTTAAGCCGGCTCGCACTGCTAAGGTGTTTCCTTGTGCTCCTTATCTGGAAAAGCTTTTGTACAATATATGGGATCGACCACAAAAGGTTTTCTCTGCCCCAAAATGTTTAGCGGTCCGTTATTCTTTTGAGGAGAATTTCCTAAAAAAATTGACTTCTCCCCCTTCAGTGGACCCCCCTGTGTCCAGACTGAACAAGGCGACCACGTTGCCTGTGGAAGGGGCTCCTGCCTTCAAGGACCCCGCAGATGGGAGGGCTGAGGCAGTGGCCCGCTCCATGTTCACGGTGGTGGGGTCGGCGGTGCTCTAATGTCTCAGACACTTACTGAATGGGCAAAAATGTTGCGTCAGGGGTCGGAGGAGCATTAGGCTCCTCCGGACTGTGTGGCGCTGGCGGACCAGTTGGTACAGGGCCTTAAATTTGTCTGCGAGTTAGCCCTGGATACGCTCCCCTTGCTCTCCAGAGCCTTGGTCTATGCGGTGGTGTTGCACCGCATGATCTGGCTAAAGTGTTGGTCCGTGGACCAGTCTTCTAAGAAGGCCTTGGTGGACTTGCCCTTTAAGGGTGATAGGCTTTTTGGGGCCTCTATGGATGACATTATTAAAGATGCCACGGTAGGTAAGAGCACTCTGCTCCCACAATCCAGTAAGGGTAAGGAGCCTCGCCGTAGGGGGGGGCCCTCTTTTACCACCCACAAGCGTTTTTTGTCCGCCCGGTGCTGCAGGAAAGCGCTCCCAAGCCGCTAAGACGCCTAATGAAGGGCTGAAGCGCCCCTGGTTCCGAAAGCCCAACAAGCCTGCGGACAAATCTGCATCCGCATGAAGGTCTGCCCCCGCCCGTCACTCGGGTGGGGGGGCCATCTTTGCAGCTCTGTGGACATCTCTTCTTTCCAACCAGTGGGTTTGCAAAGTAGTTTCCTCTGGGTACAAGGTAGAGTTTCTCTCTTGCCCACCGAACAGATTTTTTTTCCTCCAACCTCCAGCTTCCTCTGGGTGGTTGGGAGGCCCTGTTTGGGGCAGTTCAGGATCTGCTGGTGAGGGGAGTGATTGTGCCTGTCCCATTACAGGAACGGTTTCAGGGGTTTTAATCCAATCTGTTTGTGGTCCCCAAGAAGGAAGGAGTCCGTCCAATTCTGGATCTCAAGGCCCTCAACTGCTTTGTGAGTGCAAAGGTTCAGGATGGAGTCTGTTCGCTCTCTTGTCGAGGCTCTCCATCCGGGGGATTTCCTGGCGTATCAAGGACGCATTGGATATCAAGGACGCATACTTGCATATTCCCATATGCTCCAAGCATCAGAGATTTCAATTTGTGGCCCTCCCCTTCGGCGACAAGGGTTTTCATCAAGGTGCTCGCCCCGATTCTGGCCCTGCTGAGGCAGTGTGGAATCGCTATTGTGCGCTACCTGGACGACCTTCTTCTGAGAGCCTCTTCAAGCTCAGAATTAGAGGAAAATGTGTCCATCACCTGCCAGACCTTCAGGGAATTCGGTTGGGTGTTAAATGTTCAGAATTCGGTATTAGTACCATCTCCACGCCTAGAATACCTGGGGCTGGTCATGGATTCCTCGGAGGCGGGAGTTTTTCTTCCCATGGAGAAACTACAAATGCGGCGGAGCGGTTGACAGCCCAAAAATGGTCGTCGCTCCGCTTTTGCATGCGAGTCCTGGGTTTCATGGTGGCCTCTTTCGAGGCGGTGCCGTATGCTCAATTTCACACTCGAGTGTTACAGAGAAATTCTGTCGCATTGGGACAAGTGCCCTTCGTCACTGGATTGTCAAATCCGGGTGAGCCGCCTGGTCAGGTCCTCCCTTGTGTGGTGGCTGACGTCTCCGGTACTTCACGCTGAGAAGTCGTTCCTTCCGTGTCACTGGACGGTGGTCACGACGGACGCCAGCCTCATCGGCTGGGGGGGGTGTGTGGGGAGTTCAGTCGGCCCAGGGGTGCTGGACTCGGGAAGAATCCCACCTGCCGATCAATGTCCTGGAAGTCTGGGCGATCAGGCTGTGCCTCTCCAAGTGGACTCTAAGACTACAAGACCGCCCAGTCAGGATCCAGTCGGACAATGCCATGGCTGTGGCATATGTCAATCATCAGGGGGGCACAAGAAGCTCAGCTGCAGCAGCGGAGGTCGCTCACATCCTCAGGTGGGCAGAACAGAACGTATCGGCCATGTACATTCCGGGCGTACCGAACTGACAGGTGGATGCTGGACCAAAACGCTGGACCAAGGAGAGTGGTTACTACACCCGGACGCGTTTCAGAGTCTGTCTAAAATGGGGCATGGATCTGCTGGCTCATTCAGAAGGTGTTGAGGTTTGTGGCCAAGGCAAAAGACCCGTGGGCGGACGTATCGGGTGCATTGGTGGCACCGTGGTGGGGGGGGGGGGGGGGGGTTCAGTATTGGCTAATCTATGCCTTGCCTCCTCTGAAGCTTCTTCCCCGTCTGCTCTGCAGAGTGGAGGCTGAAGGGATTCTGATGATCCTAATTGCTTCAGATTGGCTTTGTTGTCCCTGGTACGCTGATCTGGTGCGTCTGGTGGCAGATGTTCCTTGACTCCTGCCACTGCGAGAGGAAGTCTACTTCCCGGAAGAATTAACCATCGTACGTGGAAGGCTTGCATCTCCATGTGTGAGGAGATGAGTTGGCATCCATGTGCATATTTGATTTCCAGGATTCTGCTGTTTCTACAGTGTGGAGTGGACCAGACACTCGCCTTAAGTACGATTAAGGGGCAGATTTCGACTTTGGCTGTTTTCTTTTGGCGGCATACTCTCTAGTGCATGGGTCTTCAAACTACCGCCCTCCAGTTGTTCAGGAACTACAATTCCCATCATGCCTAGTCATGTCTGTGAATATCAGTGTGTTACAATGCCTCATGGGATGTGTAGTTCTACAACAGCTGGAGGGCTGTAGTTTGAGGATCCCTGCTCTAGTGCATGTGTTTGTGCAGGGGGTTTAGCAGGGGGGAGCATCCGGCAGTGGAGGCTCCGATACAGCCTCCACTGCCTCCGTGGGACTTGAATTTAGTTCTCTCGTGCTTCAGAAGCCCCCGTTGGAGAACATTAGGGAGATTCCATTATTGACTCTCTCCCAGAAGGTGGCGATTACATCGGTCAGACGGGTTTCTGAATTGGCGTCCTTGTCGTGCAAGGCTCTCTATTTGATCTTCCACAAGGATAAGGTGGTGCTGCATCTGCAGCCGTCATTCCTTCCTAAGGTTGTTTCATCTTAATGAGGACATTGTTCTTTCATCCTTGTGTACTCGGCCGGCAAATCCCAAAGAGGCTGCGTTGCATTCCTTGGATGTCGTTCGAGCCCTACGGGTGTACCTGTCTGCGACGGCTTCGTTCCTGAGGTCAGATGGCACTGTTCATGTCGGTGACTGGTCTTAAGAAGGGTGTGGCGGTCTCGTCGGCCACCATTTCTAGGTGGATCAGTCAGATCGTGCTTCAGACCTATGCTCTACAGGGGCGGTCGCCTCCCTTCCCGGTTATGGCGCATTTGACCAGGGCAATTGGTGCCTCTTGGGCTTTCCGCCATCAAGCCTCTGTTTCCCAGGTGTGTAAGGTGGCGACCTGGTCGTCAGTCCACACTGTCTCAAAGTTTTACAAGGTTGATGTGAGTGCATCTTCGGATGCTTCCTTTGGCCGTAACATTTTGCAGGCGGCTGTTTGAGGTTGCAACTCCTCCGTTGAGCTCTGGTTTGTTTGGGGTGAAGTTGGTTTGCTGCTGTGTTTTCCCACCCCTCGTTTTTTGACACTGCTTGGGGACGTCTCATATGTCAAGATGCTGCTGTGTCAGTCCATGAACGGAAGAGAAAATTGGATTTTTGTACTCGCCGTGCAATCCATTTCTCGGAGTTCATGGACGGACACCGCACCCACCCTCCTTCTTTATGTTGCGTTTCTCTTTCTGCTGCAGGGAGAAGGGGATGTACCCAGGGGGACTGCACTGGGTGATGTGTTTTAACACTTAACACGCTGTTTTTTCTGCCTAGTCAATCGGCTAACAGGAGGATAATACCCATATGTCAAGATGCTGCTGTGTCCGTCCATGAACTTGGACTTTCACACTGGGGACTTATGAGAGGCACTTTACAGGTGCTATTTTTAGAGCTAAAGCGCCTTCAGTGTGAAAGGGGTCTAAATGTATAATTGATTTTTCTGTCCTATTGAAATTGTATAACACAATCATAATCTGAACTTTGCAAGATTAGTGTTATCAAATTATTTGTTTCAAAGCTTGTTAATTTTCTTTACTTCTGCCTTTAAGACCCCTTTCTCAAGTGATTTAGTGCTAAAAATAGTGCCTGTAAAGCGCCTCTCATGCCTACCCATTGTGAAAGGCCGAGTGCTTTCACACTGGTGCGGTGCGCTTGTGGGATGGGGGAAAAAGAAAAAAAAAAAAAACACTTCCTGCAAGTAGCATGTTGGGGGCGGTTTGGAAGCTATGTATATACCACTCCCAAAACGCCCTGCCCACTGAAATGAATGGGCAGTGCCACAACACGGCATTTTAAACCCTTTGTTTGTCCCCTAGTGGGGTTCAAAGTGCCCCACTAGCTGCTGAAAAGCGCTGCTAAAACTAGCGACGCCTTACTGCTAACGCAGCGTGTCCCGGAGTGTGAATCCTAAATTACATAATTTCTGTATAATGTTATCTAAGCAAATTCATCATCAAAAACACAGCCTTACTTTCCCAAAACTCCCTGCCATCCCTCTCTCTAATTATTCCCAAAATATAGACTTCAGGTATGTGTTTGGTATTAATTGGCTACCATCAGAACAGTATGCAAGCACATAAATAGGCAGCAAATGGAGTCAAGGCAGGATTGAGGTTTTTTTCCTGACAGACCGTAGCCAAAAATATTGGAAAATATACAAGCACCTTGGTTGGTCACACAATATAGGATGGAGAAACAAAATATAAATATTTGAGTGTATTGTGATTAGCTACTGGGAATAACTAACACAACACGATGGGATAAGTAGAAAGAAAAAAGCCCCTGAATTAGATTCTCAGGAGGATTGAGAGAGAGAGAGAGAGAGTGTATGGTCATGCCTGAGGATCTGCTTGCACATGCATAGTACAAATCATTCTCCAATACATCGGGCTTCGGCTATGCACACATGTGTGCACAAACACGTGCTAACGCTAATACACATTCGCATAAAGGAGAGTGCATGTTTTACTGGCATTGACATCAATAACTCTATTTAGGGAACAACACGCTGAGGAGAAGTTGCTGATTGGTCATCAGCTTCTGACACCTCTGACCTGCCCTACATTCAGCTGCTCTGTGCTTGACTCTGATTCTGTTGCCTCTTGGTTCTGTCCTGCTGTGGTTGACTCATGTCCTGACTTCGTCTTCTGCCTGCTTATTCAGTACCTCTATTGCCTGTCTGAAATTGCCCCCAGCCTGGCTTCTGAACCTGCCTTTGTCTTCCAATATGGTACCACTTCTACCAGGTTGTTGCTGATTCCTACTCATTTTCACTGTGATATGTTTCCTGCATCTGCAGATGCTTGTGAAGCCCGCGATGTCGGTACCCAAAGCCGACCCATCCCTTGGCTCCGGGTGCAGGTGCCAGCATCATTACTAAGGAAAAGGAAGTGAAGCCCGTTTCCTACTATGCTTGCGCTTTCGTACTGCACTTTCTGAATGGACTCTGCTGTCTTCTGGGAGCTCCTAGCCTGGGTGGCCTCATGTGAATTACATCCCTGGTGTTAAGCAATGGTGATTTAGTTAAAGCGGGGGATCACCCAAAAAAATAATTTTTAACATGACATTCAGCCGAGTTGTCAGAATGACAATCGGCTGTTTTATTTTTTTATTTCAGTGCCGCGCATACCGTATTTTCACCGCCGCTTCCGGGTATGTAATCTGCGGGACTGGGCGTTCCTAAGTGATTGACATCCTTCCTTCCGACCGGCGCATACAGCGCGTCACGAGTTGCCGAAAGAAGCCGAACGTCGGGGCGCAGGCGCCGTATAGAGCCGACTCGCAGTCCGGCTTCTTTCGGCAACTCGTGACGCGCTGTATGCGCCGGTCGGAAGGATGTCAATCACTTAGGAACGCCCAGTCCCTCAGATTACATACCCGGAAGTGGCGGTGAAAATACGGTATGTGCGGCACTGAAATAAAAAATAAATAAACAGCCGATTGTCATTCTGACAACTCGGCTGAATGTCATGTTAAAAAAAATTTTGGGGTGAACCCCCGCTTTAAGAAAGTAGATTATAATAATGCTATAAGAATTCTGTCTCCTGTCCAGCTTGTGTTTTGGCCCGAACCATGCCCTTAACACTTTTAGATCTGTGGTAGTAATAAAAATGGTGAGAAGGAACCACACCTGTTTGCTTCTACTAAAACATAACTCACTGTAACATAACCAGGCTAAATTACATCCCATCCATAAATATGTGAATGACTAAAATGAAAATGTTTTATATTCACCCAGGTGTTATTTACTATAGTTTAAGATGGTATCAAGCATTTTATCATCCTCCTACTGATTGGTGCTGTCAATCAAAGGCAAAGCAGACCCGATGGGGAACTAGTCTGCCTGTTCCCCATCAGGCTTCGCCCACCCCAGTACAAAGTTCCTCGGCCATGCAACTATCAATGTGACAAAGTTGCTGCTAACAAAGCAAACAGAATATTGGCATGCATTAAAAAAGGGGATTAACTCCAGGGATAAAGCGATAATTATCCCACTCTACAAGACTCTGGTCCGGCTGCATCTGGAGTATGCTGTCCAGTTCTGGGCACCAGTCCTCAGGAAGGATGTACTGGAAATGGAGCGAGTACAAAGAAGGACAACAAAGCTAATAAAGGGTCTTGAGGATATTCGTTATGATGAAAGGTTTGCAAGCACTGAACTTATTCTCTCTGGAGAAGAGATGCTTGAGAGGGGATATGATTTCAATTTACAAATACCATACTGGTGACCCCACAATAGGGGATTTTTTTTCTCGCAGAAGGGAGTTTAATAAGGCACGTGGCCACAAATTAGAAGAAAAGAGGTTTAACTATAAACTACGTAGAGGGTTCTTTACTGTAAGAGCGGGCTGGATGTGGAATTCCTTTCCACCGGCGGTGGTCTCAGCGGGGGGCATCGATAGATTCAAAAAACGACTAGATAAGCACCTGAACAACCACAACATACAGGGATATACAAGGTAATACTGACATATAATCACACACATAGGTTGGACTTGTCTTTTTTCAGCCTCACCTACTATGTAACTATGAAGAGGACTCCAGTGGCAACCTGTGAAGCTCTGGTGAACTCCATGGGTTAAGGCAGTGCTGGAAAACAATGGTGGCCCCACAAAATATTGACACTTTGGGCCCAATTTGGACATTTTCACTCGGGTGTGTACTCACTTTTGTTGCCCGCGGTTTAGACATTAATGGCTGTGTGTTGAGTTATTTTGAGGGGACGGCAAATTTACACTGTTATACAAGATGTACATTCACTACTTTACATTGTAGCAACGTGTAATTTCTTAGTGTTGTCACATGAAAAGATATAATAAAATATTTACAAAAATGTGAGGTGTGTACTCACTTTTGTGAGATACTGTGTATATATATATATATATATATATATATATATATGTATATATATATATGTAGTTACTGTACATGTGAGCTGGATCTAGGTTAGTGTCGGCATCAGTGCCAGTGTGTTTTGGGTAGGAGGAAAAATACAGTAGCCCTATATTTATTCAGCATCAGTGTCAGTGTGTTTTAGGTGGTTTCTGGGCTCTACTAAAGATACAAACAACACATAATGTACAAAAATATGTAGTATCCCCATGCATGTAATGAGTAGGAAAAAATATTTTGGGTTGTTTTTTTTGTAGGGTCATGGTAATGGCAAGAAATATATAGCTGGATTTTAAAAAATATATATTTTTTACTATTTGGGGGCCAGTTTTATTTTGATAATTAAAAAAAACAAGAGATATCAATTACACATTGCCATTGAATGAAGGCCTAGTTTGTCCTGAACAAAGCAAGGTATAATTCGCCTTGATATTCATATTGGTTGCAAAGATATGTGCAGTTTTACTAACACATACCAAAGTTGCAAAACTCGGTTCAGGTATATAGCAGTAATACTAAAAAATAGCCACTAGATGTCATCACAAGAAAGCAATGGGAGATACTCTGAAAAAAAAAAAAAAATATATATATATATATATATATATATATATATATATATATATATATAATATATATATACTTTTATCCTTACTGTGGATGTTATCTTGCTTTCATATAAGCGGATATTTAATAAATACTTCTCTATGGATGTCTTTGTTCTCTCTGAGTGATGCTTATGCAAGAGGCATCTTATTGGAGCAAACCTACATAGACCTGTTGGAATCTACAGTGGGGATCTGATGTTGCTCTGATCCTACGAGTATATCTGGAGCAGCGTTTTGGCTTAGTACTGGAGGGCGTCTTCACAGATGTACCAGCTGGATTCCAATTAGATATATTGAGCTTTATTTGACCCTTTGGTCATACCTGGAGGTGAGGGGCCAATCTATACATCTATTGGTGGTGGCTTTCGTTGTCGGATTCATGTTTATTTCCCCTCTATCAAGATATGGACTGACTAATCATCCTGTTTTCAAAAACAAATTTTGCACTTTGTTTTTTTTCAATTATTAATTTTGATTTTTTGGCCCGGATTCAGAAACAAGTTACGACGGCGTATCTCCAGATACGCCGTCGTAACTCTGAGTGTGCGGGGTCGTATCTATGCGCCTGATTCTTAGAATCAGTTACGCATAGATTTCCCTAAGATCCGACCGGCGTAAGTCTCTTACGCTGTCGTATCTTAGTTGCATATTTACGCTGGACGCTAGGTGGCGCTTCCGTATATTTACGCATAGAATATGTAAATTAGGTAGATACGCCGATTCAGAAACGTACGTGCGCCCGGCGAATTTTTTTACGTCGTTTGCGTAAGGCTTTTTCCGGCGTATAGTTACCCCTGCTATATGAGGCGTACGCAATGTCAAGTATGGACGTCGGGCCAGCGTCAAATTTTTTACGTTTTACGTAGTTTGCGTAAGTCGTTCGCGAATAGGGTTTTGCGTAAGTTACATTCACGTCGAAAGCATTGACTATTTGCGGTGTAATTTGGAGCATGCGCACTGGAATGTCGATCACGGACGACGCATGCGCCGTTCGTTAAAAACGTCATTTACGTGGGGTCACACTGAATTTACATAAAACACGCCCACATCTTCCAATTTTAAATTAGGTGGGCTTACGCCGGCCCTTATACGCTGCGCCGCCGTAACTTTGGGCGCATAATCTTTCTGAATACCATACTCGCCTCACAAAGTTACGGCGGCGTAGCATATAGGAGATACGCTACGCTCGCCTAAAGATACATTTGTATCTGAATCTGGCCCTTTATATTTAATTTATTCACTTGGTGATATCATCTTTATTGTACTAATTCATTGAAAAAGTGCACCATTATTTCTCGTTAATTGCATGTTTTTAGTGGTTTGAGAGCACTTCTAAGTGGTTGCAGCTGTTCACAATATCTTCTGAGATATATTGTTTGAGGTTTTACATAGCAGCGAATAGGCTTTTCCCCATTTACACACATCTAAATATGCAGGCACCCAGGGTAAAGATGTCCACATAGACCGCCCTCCGCACCACCGGCTCTCCGCTGTCAGCCTGCAATCATGACCAGGAAGACTACCCTGCAGTAGAGCGAGTTGAAAGCGAGGCTTGAAGCTCTCGTGGAGCACAGAGTGGAAGGGATGATGTCAGTGGCAGTGAGGAGGATCGTCTATGTGGACAGCTTTACCACCGGATGCCTGCATACTTAGATGTGCCTCTTTTAACCACTCCGCTACCAGCCGCCGTCAATTGATGGCGGCAAGGTAGATCAATTGTTCTGACAGGACGTCATATGACGTCCTCGTCTTTTAAAGCCGTTAGGGGGCGCGCACCCGCCGCGTTACTGGGAACACGGATGCCCGTTGGCCGCGATTGCCCAGTAACTGAGCAGGACCGTGGACCTCTGTGTGTAAACACAGAGATCCACGTCCTGTCAGGGAGGAGACCGTTGCTGTGTCCCTTGTACATAGGGACACAGATCGGTCACCTCCCCAGTCACCCGCCTCCCCCTACAGTTAGAATCACTCTCACTAGGCTACACATGTAACCCCTTCCCCACCCCCTAGTGGTTAACCCCTTCCCTGCCAGTCACATTTATACAGTAATCAATGCATATTTGTAGCACTGTTCACTGTATAAATGTAAATGGTCCCAAAAATGTGTCGGAAAGTGTTCGATGTGTCCACTATAATGTCGCAGTCCCCAAAAAAATCACAGATCGCTGCCATTTCTAGTAAAAAAAAAATCATAAAAAAAAAATCATAATTATGTCCCCTATTTTGTAGGCGCTATATGCTTATTGCGATTTTTTTTTTTTAAATGGGATATTTATTATAGCTAAAAGTAAAAAATATTGTGTTTTTTTTCAAAATTGAAGCTCTCTTTTTTTTTTTGTTTATAGCACAACAAATAAAAACCGTACAGGCGATCAAATACCACCAAAATAAAGCTCTATTTGTGGGGAAAAAAGGACGTCAATTTTGTTTAGGGAGCCACGTCGCACGACCGCGCAATTGTCAGTTAAAGCGACGCAGTGCCGGAAGCTGAAATTTCGCCTGGGCAGGAAGGGGGTATATGTGCACAGTAAGCAAGTGGTTAATTATCAACCATGTGACTTGCTAAATGTTATACCTTCATTTAGGGTCAGTTCACACCAGACGCCGTTCTGTACAGTTTTGTGTGCATTTTTTCTGCACAAAATGCATGCACAGTGTTTTGCATGTATTCCAATGGCTCTAGTTGGCTCTAGTTCACACCATGTAGTCATTTTTTGCACCGGAAAGTGACTGCATGCTGTGAACTAGAGCCAACTAGAGCCATTGGAATACATGGAAAACACTGTGCATGCATTTTTAGTGCAGAGAAAAGCACACGGAACTGAACAGAACTGCGTCTGGTGTGAACTGGCCCTAAATGTAACCACATTGCTACACTTAGAGGCACCTCTCTTCTCTTTTATACTCAGTTGTGACGCTACTTGTATATCAAGACATTACTTGTATATCAAGTCAACATTTATTTAAAAAATGTGCTTGTCTTGCAAGACATTCTCAAACCAAGTTACTCTCAAACCAAGATTTTACTGTGTGTGTGTATATATATACACACATACAGTAAAACCTTGGTAATATATATATATATATATATATATATATATATATATATATATATACACACACATACATATATACTCTGTTCTGACTAGGCTTTGAAGTAGGTATAATACAAAGAAGAAGACAATGCAAAATAAACACACTAATAATCCTGTTTTGCTCGGGATAACAAAAGTATAACAGGACAGATTACAAATTATTCCACAGATTTTAAATTGTAATAGAATAAGTAATGTACTGTGTTCCCCTGTGTCAGCCATCAGCAGCTGCAGGGGAGAGGAGAGAGAGCTCGACAATGGCTGGTAAAGCCTGGAAAGGCAACATCACCTATTGCCCACCTGCTGTCGTTGCTCCCTCCTCTTCCCTGCAGCCACCCCTGATTGACAGATGGGAGTCAGATCATGTGACCATACCGGAGCAGGATAAAAGTAGGTCTATAACTATATAAATCACTTTTACGCAGGTTAGAAGGGGGAAGAAAGCATTTTTAATGCTAGTTAAATGCAAACTGGAATTCAACATTAAAGGATTCAGCACACAGCAAGAGCTGTGTGCCTTTATTAATTCTACCAATCAAAGTATAGATGACATCAATCTCTGCCCCTTCCAAATTATCTTTCCATCGCTCATTCACAAAAAATTTAGGGCCAGATTCACAGACAACTTACGCCGACGTATCTGTTGAAACGCGGCGTAAGTGCAAGGATGCGCCGTCGTATCTATGCACTGTATTCAGGAAACAAGATATGCCTGAATTTTGCCAAGATACGAACGACGTAAATCTCCTACGCCATCGTATCTTGGGTGCATATTTACGCTGGCCGCTAGGGGCGCTTCCGTTGATTTACGCGTCGAATATGTAAATGAGCTAGATACGCCGATTCACGAACATACTTGCGCCCGTCGCAGTAAGCTACGCCATTTACGTAAGGCGTACGTCCGGTGTAAAGTTACCCCTGCTATATGAGGCGCAAGTAATGCAAAGGTATGGGCGTCGGAACAAGCGTCAAATTTTACGTCGTTTACGTAAGTCGTACGTGAATGGGGCTGGGCGTAGGTTACGTTCACGTCACAGGCATTGAGCCGGCGTATCTTTGGGAGTAAATTCGACGTGATTGTGAGCATGCGTTCGGCCATGCATTTACATGGGGTCACGGTTAATTTTAATACAACACGCCCACTGCCTTGCTACTTTGAATTAGGCGGGCTTACGCCGGCCATTTTACGTTACGCCGGCGCAAGAAAGGGAGCAAGTGCTTTGTGAATACAGTACGAGCCTCTCCATGTTACGTCGGCGTAGCGCATATCAGATGCACTACGCCACTCTAAAGATACGCCAATCTCTCTGAATCTGGCCCATAGTCCCTACACAACCGAGTAGACTGCCCTCTACAGTCTTAAGGCAATGTCAGCTGCCAGTGACCTGTGCTGGGGCATGAACAAATATTGAAAATATGTTATAGGTTTAGATAAATTACTCATTGTATTATGGACACGTCACAGTAGAAATCCTGTCAGTAAAGACAACTTGCCAGCATTGCTAAGCAAGCATTCTCCTATCCTTATGACATTGCTCCCTCGCTGGATGAACCAGAACCAGGGAGGTGACTTTCTGTTGATGGTGAATGAGATTCTACCATGATTCAGCTAGCGAGGGAGAGATGTCATAAGAGCTACTTAGAAACGCATTTGTTATGATTGTACGTGTTGCTGTTGGAGAGTTCTCCTTACTTCCTCTCTGCAAAAATGTCCGTAGGACAGGTAATGAAGGGAAATCCTTACAGTGGATCCCCATTTAGATGTGATGAAGTTCTAATTCTTTCCCACTCTTATAAAAACAAAGAAAAAAAGGCATGTCTGGATCTTAAAGTTCTATCGCAGCTTGATAATCCATGGTCATGTTCATTAACCTTATTTTTTACACTGTGACCCAAAAGACACAATATGTGAGACGCTTAAGCCTCGTACACACGATCGGATTTTCCGATGGGAATTGTGTGATGACAGGCTGTTGGCAGAAAATCCGACTGTATGCTTCATCAGACAATTGTTGTTGGATTTTCCGCGGACAAATGTTGGATGGCAGGCTTTAAAATTTTCGCAAATATTTGTCTGTTGTCAGATTTTTCAAGCCGTCGGACAAAAGTCCAGAGTACAAACACACATTCTCAGAAGCAATGCTCACCAAACACAACATTAGCAGAAAGTGCCCAAAGAGTGGCGCTAAAAAGCTGAAAAACATGTAATTTTGTGTTTGTTGGCCAACAAGTGTGTGCCGTTTGTATGCAAGACAAGTTCATAGCCAACGGCCTTTGGACAAAAGTCCTACGCTTTGTCTGCGGAAAATCCGATCATGTGTACCAGGCTTTAGGCTCCCAAGAAGGGTGAAAATCCTTGATATACACCGCTGTGAGTACTAGTGTGGGAGGAAGCTCGTCGTGGCTCCTGTGATCACTGGGTATGAAGGAAAGTTTCCCTGTAGCTGCACATCTGAACAATCCCATCAATCGATAGTACAGTATGTGGCAACCTCAGCCTGGACTCCAACCAGGTCATGCCCCCACACATTTTTCTCCATGGGAATGATTAAGCTCCGAGGGATGGATCGAAATGCATTGAGGGCATGGCCTAGTTGGCGTCCAGGCTGAGGTTGCCACATACTGTATTATCGATTGATGGGATTGTTCAGATGTGTGACTCATACCCTTATTTTATACATATTTCATTTCTATTACAATACCACTTTCAGGCAAACAATACCATTTACCAATCCCTTTCAGGATTTGTCATAAGTACTGTATGTTTCATGTTTTGTGCTCCAGTGGCACCTTACATAAGGTTCACTGAACTCAGAGGAGAAAGTGACAGCAATGCAGATCAGCATAACGCAGAACTTAAAACAAATAAACCATTGGCACAGGGGATGAAGATCCTCCACTCCCTAATGACATCTCTGATAATATACCTGGTGCAGCTATAAATAACACAGAGAAACATTGTCATACAGTTTTATAAAAAAGCCTGCAGATTTTACATTTCAGTGAAAATAAAATACGGTAACATTTGGGCCCCCGTGTAGAGAAAGATTGCAATGTTTCGTTAAAGCTGAATTTAAAGATAATTTAAAGTAACAATAAACTCAATAACAATTTTTTTCCAGAGTTGCCATTATTTCAAAAAAGTTTCCAGGGACAGCTTTTTTTGCTATGTGTCCAGGAAGCAATTGTAGGCATAAAATGTACTTTTATTAGGAATGGGGTGTTCATTGAAAATGGGTATTTTTAAGAATGTTACCCCAACATTTCATATTCCAGATACAGTGCCTTGAAAAAGTATTCACACCCCTTGACATTTTCCACATTTTGTCATGTTCAATACAGCTGTTCTGTTAAACCCTCAGGCCTCGTACACACGACAGAGTTTCTCGGCAGAATTCGTCGAGAATCTCGGTGAAGAGCCGGATTCTGTCGAGAAACTCGGTCGTGTGTACATTTTCGGCCCGATGGAGCCGCCGAGGAACTCGTCGAGCAAATAGAGAGCAGGTTCTCTATTTTCTCGATGGCAGTGGATTTTGGCTCGACGAGTTCTTCATCGGGCTGTTTTTTAAACGAGAAACTCGGTCGTGTGTATGCTAAGAAACCTGTCAAAAACTTAGACACTGGAGACCAACATAGGTAAAACTAGCGTTTGGAATGGAGATAGCACATTCGTGTCGCTTCCAACATTATTTAATCGTTTATTTGCAGCGCTTTACACAATTTTTTGTAAGGGCACAAAACAGCAATATACTAATTTTTTTTTAAGATATTCACACAGAGTTCCTTAAAATTAGGTGGAACCTTTTTCTTACTGGACTCAATATTTTTTTTTTTTTTTTATTGTCACCTTATTTTGGTCGTGTGTTTTAAATCCTGCTTTTAATATTCACCTTAATTTTAAATTTTAAAAAAATGCAAATCCTTTTTTTTTTTGTAATGTCAAGTTCCCCCCATATAAACCTTATTGCTTTGTCTTATCTCATGTGTCCCTTTCAAATTACACCTTATATCCAATTTTTAAAAAATAAGAACCTGCCTTCTCACTTGCAAAATTGAAATGTAAAAAAATACAAGGACAAGTATGAACTGTAAAAAAAAAATGTACCATTTATTTTGGTAATAAAAATAATTTTACTATGCAAAAGTCAGCACTGGAGAGCTTGCTGCCATTTGTGCACAGCCAGGTGTGGCCTGATGTGACTGGTGATCAGTTGGAGGCCAAAATGGGGACTTGAGAGGTTCATTCAGGAAGTCACGCATCAAGGTCTTGGACTCCCCGAGGTCAGAAACTGGAGCAAGGCAGGCAGATGTCACCAGGTTGTGGTACTACAGCAGCCTGAACTCTGGTACACCACATGGAAGTAAGGGAGTCACTTTCTGGATTTCTTCAAGGCCTTCCTTGGTGGCTTCCCTGCAGCCTGCTCTTTCACCTTCTCTGCAGCCTTCCTCTTCTGCCTGGCTGGAGGTGGTGCCACAGGGGTAGTACTCATGCCAGGAGGAGGAGTAGACGAAGGTGGTGGAGGATGAGTAGCCGACGGTGGTGGAGGAGGAGGTGGAGGAGGAGGAGGAGCAGTAGAAGGAGGAGGAGCAGTAGAAGGAGGAGGAGTAGTAGAAGGAGGAGGAGTAGTAGAAGGAGGAGTAGAAGGAGGAGGAGCAGTAGAAGGAGGAGGAGCAGTAGAAGGAGGAGGAGTAGAAGGAGGAGGAGCAGTAGAAGGAGGAGGAGTAGAAGGAGGAGGAGTAGTAGAAGAAGAAGAGGAAGCAGAATGTTCAGAAGGAGCAGGAGAAGAAGAGGAAGAAGAATGTTCAGATGGAGCAGGAGAAGAAGAGGAAGAAGAATGTTCAGAAGGAGCAGGAGAAGAAGAGGAAGAAGAATGTTCAGATGGAGCATGAGAAGAAGAAGAAGGTGGGGGAGCTTGAGAAGGAGCATGAGAAGAAGAAGAAGAAGAAGAAGGTGGGGGAGCTTGAGAAGGAGCATGAGAAGAAGAAGAAGAAGAAGAAGGTGGGGGAGCTTGAGAAGGAGCATGAGAAGAAGAAGAAGGTGGGGGAGCTTGAGAAGGAGCATGAGAAGAAGAAGAAGAAGAAGGTGGGGGAGCTTGAGAAGGAGCATGAGAAGAAGAAGAAGAAGAAGAAGGTGGGGGAGCTTGAGAAGGAGCATGAGAAGAAGAAGAAGGTGGGGGAGCTTGGGAGTTATGTGGTGTGTGAGGATGGGGATGGCGGCAAATCACAGTGTCCTCCGTGAGAAGACCCCTCACCCCCTGATTTGCGAGGGTGATGAGGAGGCCCTCAAAGAGGAGGCGTTGGTCTAATGTCATTTCTGACATTTTGGCCAAAACCACTGTTACAAATCCCTCCTGAGCAGTGGGAGGCTGTTGAAGGGTTGCATGGGCGTCCCGAATGAGGGCTAGTGAGGCGTCACGCACCCTTGTATCCCTCACCTGCCTTCTCGGACGCAGACGAAGAGGAGACACCTGGCATCTTGTGCTTGGCCCAGCAACCTTGTGCAACCCACTTGGGCCTGCCACCTCATCCGCTCCACTTGGGCCTGCCACCACGTTACAGATACTTGGGCCTGCCAACACGTCCAAGATACTTGGGCCTGCAGCCTCCTCCAAGCCACTCACCCTGTCCTCCTCCTGCCTGGCATTTTCCTGATCCTCCTGCTGCCTGGTCTCGTCCTGTGTATGGAAAAAAAGTAAAGTTTTACTATTTTAAAAAATTTTTGTTTTATTTATTTAAGCTCCTGACTGTTGCATTTTTTTTAGTCACGACTTAGCTAAGCCAATCATTCTGACCCATGTTTTATGGTCAATCACACCACAAAAATTCATGGCCAATACTGACAAATTTTAGGAATAACACTTTTAGATCTAATTTTTATTTACCTTTAACATCTTAATTTACATCTCTTTAACAACATTTAAACACCACACATTTGCACATTGAAAGTACTATATACCTGGCTCCAGCTGGGCAAATCCGGATCTTCATCCAGGATGGAAGGCTGCTGAGAGGGTTCATCTGCAGAGGGAGCAGCAGGTTGGCTGGAGGGAAGGCTGGACCTTCTGTGGCTTCTGGGGGGAAGGCTAGAAAGTGACTCCCTTACCTCCAGGTGTTCATCCAGGAAGCTCAGTTTGCTGTAGTACCACAACTTGGGTTTAAATACCCGCCCTGCTCCAGCTCCAGACCTCATCGAAGCCAAGACCTTGTTGCGTGCCTTCCTGTAGGTGCCTCTCAAGGTCCCAATTTTGACCTCCAACTGGTCAGTTGTCACATCAAACCCCACCTGTCTCCGCACAAGTGGGAGCAGGCTCTCCAGTGCAGTTTTGCGCAAGTCTCTATTTCTAGATATGGGGTCTTTGGTGGCCCACAGAACAGGAAGTTCTTGCCACCGATCAATGAAGATCTCCAAGAAGTCGGGTCGGTTAAAGAGATTCATCTTTTCCTGTCCAAAACCAAGGATAAAAAAATAATGTCACTACACAATCTATAAAGTCAATTACTCTTTCTCACAAGCTAGCCCTTAAAGGGTCACTAATGGATAACTATATTTTTGGAGGAAATGACTGTTTACAGTGTCTAGAGACATACAAGTGCATACATATAATGTGCCTCTAGTTTCACTTTTGGTTTTAAATTTATTTAATGTTTCTGTGAAGTAAAGAGACACACAGAACCCAAAAAAAATAAAAGCAGGGCATATTTTAATTTCTAAAATTATTAGCATTGTTTTGGTGGATTTTTAGACACACAGCTTAGACCACAGTGACAAGCTCCCCTGATAAATTTGAGAGGGAGCCAGAGAACCAGGAAGTGATGATTTATGCAAAGGATTACAGCTGCTTAAAAGCAAAAAGGGACAATGAGGACATGAAATCAAGACTGATATAATGTAAAGTTAGTTATTTCTGCCCCAAACAATTTTGGCTTATTGTTCCTTTAAATGTCTGTCTTTCCTGAATATGCCACTGCTGTCCCAAGTTCGAAGCATACCTACACGCTTGTCGTTCAAACGTCTTTCTTACGCAACCCGGTCGTATGGACGCTACATGTGTTCGAGCCTTATATACACTCCGCACACGACATCCGCCCATGCTTAAAAAAAATTAATGTTTCCCCCCCGCCCCTTATCTTCCGTCGCAAAAACGACAAGGAGGAATTGGCAGCAGATCATGTTGGGTCAGTTCCTAGGAAACAGATGACCAGTTGTGTCGAACTAATAAGCCAGATCTCATCCTCATTTGTGTATGAAACGTTAGTTAGAGAAAAGCACTCCCGATATAGTTTGGTCAAGACATAAAAGCGACCATTTGCATCATGTTTAAACCGACTTGTTTTTAGAAGACATCCTGATGAGAACCGAGATTGCCCACACAACAGTAGTTGGATCAAAATGCATAATCAAAGCGTTGTTTACGTACGACGGCACTATAGCGGACCATTACCTTCAAATTTCAAACTGGCTATGTTTTAATTTATGAACCTAAGATGTAGGCCACAAAATCATTCAATCAAGAAAAACATGTAAAATGTAGTTACATACCGGTCTTTGACCCGATCGTTATCTCCGCCGTCTTCCACAAACTGTGAACGCCCCTTTTACTCACGTGGTAGCCCTTTATACACGCGCATGTGGGACTTTACGCACGTCTCCCCGCCCCTGACGTTCATGGTGTCGTATTTTCCCCGCCCCTTTTCCATCTTTTTTTTGTTGGAAGCACATGGAGAATATGGCAGCACGGCGAATCCGTTGTAAGGCCTCCAACATGACCTTTGAGGAAATGGTGGAGATGGTCCTCATCCTCAAAGCAGAGGACTACGATGGGAGGCATGGGCCATATAAGTACCCTAATAAGGTCAAGGCCCAAATAATGGAGAAGGTGAGGAGGAGTCTCCATCAGAAATTTGGGGTGAAAAGGTCCAAAGAACAGATCCGGAAAAGGTGGTGTGACCTTAAAAAACGTGAGCCGGAACAAATGAAGAGGATCAGGAGAGTGATTAGAAGAAGTAAGTTTGTTATATATTTTGTAAGATTTGTTCCGCGCCATGTGTTTTTTATTTCAGGTTGTACTGTAATATTTTTTTATGCACAAGAATTTGTCGTCAAACTGGACGTCCATTCGGAACGACTAAATATTGTGTTTAAAATCCTACAAATTATGACATTTTTTAAAAATTGTGGTGAGATCAATCGTGAAAATTATGTAGATGTGCTATTAAAACCACAAAACTTTTTTTACAAATTAAATATACAGTAAAAGGAGAGTCTGCTCAGCAGTCGGTGACACATGTGGACTCATTTGCATAATTGTTGTCCCCTTTAATAACCCATTTTGGGCTTCACACAGAGCTGAGGTGATCCAGTGTATACTTGGTTGGCTTACATGTTTAAAAGTAGACCAAAGCTACAAGATTTGTCAGGATCTTTGTGAATGCCTTCAATCCTGTGTTTTGCCCTGAGGGGTTTTTCAAAACATCAATAGTCCCAGAAATTGTATAAAGTGAATCATATTCCTCTTTCAGGCCTATAAGCTATAAAAATCCTGTTTCCATTTTCTTCATTCTCGTAGGGCATCATGAAGCAAGAAGGGAGCAAGAAGTCCAGCAAGCCACACCCCCGAGGGATGGTGATGATGCGCAGCCTGCCACCACATCAGGTAAAGTAACATATAACTAACCCAGCTTCAGGTAATGTAGATGTAGGCCTGCCTAATTTAAAAAAATTGTTTTGTCCCACATTTCAGGATCAGGTGGTGGCTTGGACAGGCATACTAAACAGATGCTGATCTCCGAAATATGGGCCTGCAGAGAAGAGGTGGAGGAGATACATCTGGCCAACAGAAAAATAAACGAAAGAACAAGGAGGGTGGAAACTAAATTAAAAAATTTACTAGATGTTTTGGGGAGAGTCTGAATCAGAAAAAAAAAAATTAAAAGATTTTGCTGTTTATTTAATTAAAAAAAAAGCAAAAAAATAATATAACCAGATTTTATACTTTATTTAATTAAAAAAAAAGCAAAAAAATAATATAACCAGATTTTATACTTTATTTAATTAAAAAAAAAAAAATAAATAATATAACCAGATTTGACAGTTTCTTTAATAAAAAAAATAACCAAAAAATAAAATAACCAGATTTTAATGTTTATTAAGAAAAAAAACCAAAAAAATTACAAAAATGATTGTATATTGTATGAGAAAAAAAAACCAAAAAAATTACAAAAATGATTGTATATTGTATGGTGATGATGCGCAGCCTGCCACCACATCAGGTAAAGTAACATATAACTAACCCAGCTTCAGGTAATGTAGATGTAGGCCTGCCTAATTTAAAAAAATTGTTTTGTCCCACATTTCAGGATCAGGTGGTGGCTTGGACAGGCATACTAAACAGATGCTGATCTCCGAAATATGGGCCTGCAGAGAAGAGGTGGAGGAGATACATCTGGCCAACAGAAAAATAAACGAAAGAACAAGGAGGGTGGAAACTAAATTAAAAAATTTACTAGATGTTTTGGGGAGAGTCTGAATCAGAAAAAAAAAAAAAATTTTTAAATACCAGATTTTGCTGTTTATTTAATTAAAAAAAAACCCAAAAAATAATATAACCAGATTTTGCTGTTTATTTAATTAAAAAAAAACCAAAAAAATAATATAACCAGATTTTGCTGTTTATTTAATTAAAAAAAAAGCAAAAAAATAATATAACCAGATTTTATACTTTATTTAATTAAAAAAAAAGCAAAAAAATAATATAACCAGATTTTATACTTTATTTAATAAAAAAAAAAAAAAAATAATATAACCAGATTTGACAGTTTCTTTAATAAAAAAAATAACCAAAAAATAAAATAACCAGATTTTAATGTTTATTAAGAAAAAAAACCAAAAAAATTACAAAAATGATTGTATATTGTATGAGAAAAAAAAACCAAAAAAATTACAAAAATGATTGTATATTGTATGAGAAAAATCACCAACAAAAATACAAAAATGATTGTATATTGTATGAGAAAAAAAACCAAAAAAATTACAAAAATGATTGTATATTGTATGAGAAAAATCACCAACAAAAATACAAAAATGATTGTATATTGTATGAGAAAAAAAACAAAAAAATTACAAAAATGATTGTATATTGTATGAGAAAAATCACCCACAAAAATACAAAAATGATTGTATATTGTATGAGAAAAATCACCAACAAAAATACAAAAATGATTGTATATTGTATGAGAAAAAAAACCAAAAAAATTACAAAAATGATTGTATATTGTATGAGAAAAATCACCCACAAAAATACAAAAATGATTGTATATTGTATGAGAAAAATCACCAACAAAAATACAAAAATGATTGTATATTGTATGAGAAAAAAACCAAAAAAATTACAAAAATGATTGTATATTGTATGAGAAAAATCACCCACAAAAATACAAAAATGATTGTATATTGTATGAGAAAAATCACCAACAAAAATACAAAAATGATTGTATATTGTATGAGAAAAAAAACCAAAAAAATTACAAAAATGATTGTATATTGTATGAGAAAAAAAAACAAAAAAATTACAAAAATGATTGTATATTGTATGAGAAAAATCACCCACAAAAATACAAAAATGATTGTATATTGTATGAGAAAAATCACCAACAAAAATACAAAAATGATTGTATATTGTATGAGAAAAAAAACCAAAAAAATTACAAAAATGATTGTATATTGTATGAGAAAAATCACCCACAAAAATACAAAAATGATTGTATATTGTATGAGAAAAATCACCAACAAAAATACAAAAATGATTGTATATTGTATGAGAAAAAAACCAAAAAAATTACAAAAATGATTGTATATTGTATGAGAAAAATCACCCACAAAAATACAAAAATGATTGTATATTGTATGAGAAAAATCACCAACAAAAATACAAAAATGATTGTATATTGTATGAGAAAAAAAACCAAAAAAATTACAAAAATGATTGTATATTGTATGAGAAAAAAAAACAAAAAAATTACAAAAATGATTGTATATTGTATGAGAAAAATCACCCACAAAAATACAAAAATGATTGTATATTGTATGAGAAAAATCACCAACAAAAATACAAAAATGATTGTATATTGTATGAGAAAAAAAACCAAAAAAATTACAAAAATGATTGTATATTGTATGAGAAAAATCACCCACAAAAATACAAAAATGATTGTATATTGTATGAGAAAAATCACCAACAAAAATACAAAAATGATTGTATATTGTATGAGAAAAAAACCAAAAAAATTACAAAAATGATTGTATATTGTATGAGAAAAATCACCCACAAAAATACAAAAATGATTGTATATTGTATGAGAAAAATCACCAACAAAAATACAAAAATGATTGTATATTGTATGAGAAAAAAAACCAAAAAAATTACAAAAATGATTGTATATTGTATGAGAAAAATCACCCACAAAAATACAAAAATGATTGTATATTGTATGAGAAAAATCACCAACAAAAATACAAAAATGATTGTATATTGTATGAGAAAAAAACCAAAAAAATTACAAAAATGATTGTATATTGTATGAGAAAAATCACCAACAAAAATACAAAAATGATTGTATATTGTATGAGAAAAATCACCAACAAAAATACAAAAATGATTGTATACTGTATGAGAAAAAAAACCAAAAAAATTACAAAAATGATTGTATATTGTATGAGAAAAATCACCAACAAAAATACAAAAATGATTGTATATTGTATGAGAAAAAAAAACAAAAAAATTACAAAAATGATTGTATATTGTATGAGAAAAATATAACAAAAATTTTTGTAGGGTATTTTGGAAAAAATAAAAATAAAAAAATTAAGAAAATAAAGAGCTTTTGAACATCAAAAAAGTGTGTGGTGTTTTTCCTAAAATACGTTAAATTTTCTATGTGTTTGGTTTGGGGGTCACCTGGGAAATGTTTGCTAGTTGATAATGAAAATACACTTAGTTACACTTAGTAAAGAACTCCAAACAACACAAGCAAGACATAACAAGTTTATAAAAAAGATTATGATTTATTTTGGTGAAAGCTACAATTATGGCAAATTTGCTTGAGATGGTATTGCCCCCCTACCCATGAAATAGTCCATGTATTTGTCCCGGACTTCACGGGCACTCTGGGGGGGCAGTCCTGTGTGGCCAGCTTCAAGGCCCGCCAAAGTTTCTGCAGGGGTCAAATGTTGTGCCTCGGGCCCAACCAGGGCCATATAATTTGGAGATTGTCTCCGCAAAAAATTGTGGAGAATGCAGCAGGCAAAAATAATAGTATTCCACTTATATTCCGCCATGTGGAGAGAGGTGAGGAAAAGGCGGAACCGGCTGGCCATGATGCCGAAAGCGTTCTCAACCACTCTACGTGCTCGGCCCAGCCTGAAATTAAAGACACTCCTCTCTGGGGTGAGGGTGCGCTGAGGGTATGGCCTCATAAGATGGGGTCCCAGGGCAAACGCTTCATCAGCCAGGAAAACAAATGGCAGGCCTTCTACATTCTGGTCATCCGGTGGCAATGACAGATCCTCATCCTGAAGGCGAAGCGCGAACTCCGTCTGCCTGAAGGCTCCCCCATCCGATACCCGTCCATTCATCCCGACATCCACAAAAAGGAATTCATACTGTGCTGACACCACCGCCATCAGCACAATACTGTTGAACCCCTTATAATTAAAGAACTGGGATCCTGAACGGGGTGGAGGCACGATGCGGACGTGCTTCCCGTCGATGGCTCCCCCGCAGTTGGGGAAGTTCCATCGGGTCTGGAAGTCCAAAGCCACAGACTGCCACTCCTGTGGTGTGGACGGAAGCTGGGGAAGAAAAAATGAAAAAATTAGCCACATAACCTTGCAAGCAGATTATACAAAGACATTATAAGCATTCTAACATTTCTGGGAACTAGCATATTATATCTAAATATATTTAGACAATTAACACATTAAACACCCCCTCTGATGGGCCAGTGCCCAAGTTTGGGGGAGGGCTAGATGAGTTTGGGAGTACTAAAAAAATATAATTTTGATTATTGGTGAACATAGACTTTACAACACATTTTGGAGGGGAGGGCTAGATGAGTTTGGGAGTACTAAAAAAATATAATTTTGATTATTGGTGAACATAGACTTTACAACACATTTGGGAGGGGAGGGCTAGATGAGTTTGGGAGTCCTAAAATATAAAAAAAAATATTTTTAATATTGGTGAACATAGACTTTACAACACATTTTGGAGGGGAGGGCTAGATGAGTTTTGGAGTCCTAAAATATAAAAAAAAATATTTTTAATATTGGTGAACATAGACTTTACAACACATTTTGGAGGGGAGGGGGGGGACATTACAATGGATATAACACAATACATTGGGAAGTGACTAGACTAGGTAGGTTGGGGCCCAGGATAGCATGCTGGGGAGGTAAGTGATGGGAAATATGCATGTAGGCCAAAAAAGGGGCATCAAAGTTTACATCATGCATGGGGGCAAAGGGGACATTCACAGCATATTCCAGACATGGTAATTAGGGAAGGAGGAGATAACTACAAGACATTAGCATACATTATAGACATAAAATGTGATATTAAAGGAGAAAACTTACCCTCATATATTCCTCCTGCAGAACCTGGATGATGGCAGAGCAGGTGTCAGGAATGATGAGGCCCAGAGCCTGGGGGGAGATGCCCGTCGAGAACTTTAAGTCCTGAAGGCTTCTCCCAGTTGCCAGATAACGGAGGGTGGCAACTAGCCTCTGCTCAGCACTGATGGCTTCCCGCATAACGGTGTCCTGCCTGGTAATATAGGGGGACACCAAAGCCAACAGGTGCTGAAAGACGGGATCAGACATCCTCAGGAAATTCCTGTAATCAACAGGATTATTTTCCTGAAGCTCCCGCAGCAAAGGCATGTGAGAGAATTGGTTCCTACGGAGCAACCAATTCTTGGTCCATGAACGTGTCTTCCTCCTGTTCATGAACTCCTCATCGTCTAGGTCATAAACAAACAGACCTATACTCAGAAGATGCTTAGCACTAAGTCGGCGACGACTAGGTGCCTGCAACATGGCTACAAGGCTAGTTACGAACGACAAATCAGAATTGCACTAAACAGACCGCAGTGAAGAACAGCAAGACCTATGAAGAACGACCCTGACAATGAAAAACGCGGGGACAGGACCGCAATGTAAAACAATACGACCTGACCGCACGTCTCGATTGCCTAGATACGACCCCCACAAGTACAAACTGAACGGCAGAGATCAATCTGAAAGCACAAAGACTGAAAAGCACGAATCGTCACTCACCAAACTTTTACTAACACGCGTAAACACGGAATCAGCAAAAGGAGCCCCAAGGGTGGCGCCAACAAAATCAAACCTCCCCTTTATAGTCGCGTCATACGTCGTGAGCGTCATCGCGCCGGAGAACGACCAGATTTTGGTATGTTACGTGTGTACGCAAAGCAAGCCTGCCGAGCTTCTCGACAAGTTCAACAAGGAACTCGACGAGGAACTCGACGGGCTTGGCACGTCGAGTTTCTCTGTCGTGTGTACGAGGCCTCAGAGGTTTATTAGAGAACCTTAATGAACAAACAGCATCATAAAGGCCAGGGAACACACCAGACAGGTCAGGGATAAAGTTGTGAAAACGTTTAAAGCAGGATTAGGTTATAAAAATATATCCCAAGCTTTGAACATCTCATGGAGCACTGTTCAATCGATCATTCGAAAATGGAAAGAGCATTGCACAACTGCAAACCTACCAAGACATGGCCTTCCACCTAAACTGACAGACTGGTCAAGGAGAGCATTAATCATAGAAGCAGGCAAGAGGTCCATGATAACTCTGGCAACATGGCAAGTGACAAGCTGCATATGAAGGCAGGTGACATTAGCTGTGCTCCGATGAAGAGGCCCTAGACGCATCAAAACGCGTCAGCTGGCAGTGACACACCTCTACATCCCCCCCCCTATTTTGGAGTGTGGTTCGAGGGGTATCCATTTTAACGTTGCTGATAAAGCTTTCCATGTCAGTCTTATTGTAAGTAGTTTTCTACCATCATTTTATTTGATTAAACCTGTCAACGGTAACACACTAGGCTGGTGCGCCTTTCTTTCTTTGCTTTTCTCGTTTTCTACTAGGACACTCCCCATCCACGAAAGGCAGCAAGGCCTGTATTACCGTCCTTTGATACTGTTGGTGTGTTCCATGTGGAATATTGAACAACCTTGGACATTTCACCCGTGCGCAGGAGTTTGTTCTTGTTTTGACATTACAAGGCAGGTGATGTGACAAGCTGCATCTGGTGGCAGGCAACATGGCAAGTGACAACCTGCATCTGGTGCCAGGCGATGTGGCAAGTAACAAGATGCATCTGGTGGCAAGCAATGGTGGCAAGTGACACACTCAGTGCTCCTACGGATTCTGCATTATGGTGAGTTTAACTATTTTTATATTACAATGTAATAATTGAAATAATGTGTTTCAATCATCCTGACACCATATCAACCATGGTGCCATGATGATTGAAGCGTCAACACCAGCCATTGCCCCGACAAATTGCTTGCGAAAACTGCATCGCCCCCCCGGGCCTTGGCAGGCAACGTGGCAAGTGACAAGCTGCATCTGGTGGCAGACGAAGTGACAAGCTACATCTGGTGGCAGGTGACGTGGCAAATGACAAGCTTCATCTGGTGGTAGGCGACGTGGCAAGTGACAAGCTGCATCTGAAGGCAGGTGACATAACAAGCTGCATCTGGTGGCGGGCAATGTGGCAAGTGACAAGCTGCATCTGGTGGCAAGCAACGTAGCAACTGAAATCCTTTAGCTGGTGCCAGGCGACGTGGCAAGTAACAAGCTGCATCTGGTGGCAGGCGATGGTGGCAAGTGACACACTCAGGGCTCCCACTGATTCTGCATTATGGTTGAATTATTTCTTTTTACAATATAACAATAGAAATAATGTGCTTTAATCATCCTGACGCATATGAACCATGGTGCCATGATGATTAAAGTGCCAACACCAGCCATTGCCCCAAAAAATTGCCCGCACAAACTGCATCGACCCCCAGGCCTTGGCAAGCCATGTGGCAAGTGACCAGCTGCATTTGGTGGCAGGTGACGTAGCAAGTGACGAGCTACATCTGGTGGCAGGTGACATGGCAAATGACAAGCTGCATCCGGTGACAGGCGACGTGACAAGTTTCATTTGGTGGCAGGTGATGTGGCAAGTGACAAGCTACATCTGGTGGCAAATGACAAACTGCATCTGAAGGCAGGTGATGTGACAAGCTGTATCTGGTGGCAGGTGACATGGCAAGTAAAAAGCTTCATCTGAAGGCAGGTGACATTACAAGTGACAAGCTGCATCTGAAGGCAGGTGACGTGACAAGCTGCATCTGGTGGCAAGTGACAAGCTGCATCTGGTGGCAGGCGAGGTGGCAAGTAACAAGCTGCATTTGGTGGCAGGCGATGGTGGCAAGTGACAAGTTGCATCTGAAGGTAGGTGACATTACAAGTGGCAAGCTGCATCTGAAGGTAGGTGACATTACAAGTGGCAAGCTGCATCTGAAGGCAGGTGACATGACAAGCTGCATCTAGTGGCAGGCAACGTGGCAAGTGACAAACTGCATCTAGTGACAGGCGACGTGGCAAGTGACAAGCTGCATCTAGTGGCACGCGATGTGGCAAGTGACAAGCTGCATCTGGTGGCAGGCGATGGTGGCAAGTGACACACTCAGGCCTCCTACTGATTCTGCATTATGGTGAATTGGACAATTAAATTTTATATTACAATGTAATAATAGAAAAAATGCGCTTCAATCATCCTGACACCATATCAACCCTGGCGCCGTGATGATTAAAGCGCCAACACCAGCCATTGCCCGTGAAAACCGCATAATTTTCTAATACGGAGGCGGCCCCGGTGCAAAAAAGATTGGGGGCCTCTGCTTTAGAGAATAGGGATATGGTTTAGTGTCACTTTGAAAACATATATCTGTATATATAGTACAGTTATGTACTAACTTAAAACAACTAAGCACAAGAACCTTATAGCAAGATTCAGGTAGAGTTAGGTCGGCGTATCAGTAGATACGCCGACCTAACTCAGAATCTGCACGACCTAAGTTTAAGTGTATTCTCAAACAGAGGTACACTTAAACCTATCTAAGATACGTCCTATCTTAGGGTGCAATATTTAGACCGCTAGGTGGTGCTTCCATTGTGGTCGGCGTAGAATATGTAAATCACTAGATACGCCTATTCACGAACGTACGCCCGGCCGACGCAGTAAAGATACGCCGTTTCCGTAAGAGATAGGCCGCCTAAAGTTAAAGATGCCCCCTAGGTGGCGTAGCCAATGTTAAAGTATGGCCGCCGTTCCCGCTTTGAAATTAGAAAATGTTACGTTGTTTGCATAAGTCGTATGTGAATAGGGATTTACGTCATTTACGTCCACGTCGAAATCAATAGGCCCCTGCGGCGTACGTTGCCGCAATGCACACTGGGAAATGTAGGCGGACGGCGCATGCGCCGTTCCAAAAAAATGTCAATCACGTCAGGTCAAAGAAAATTATCATAAAACACGCCCCCTCAGCCTATTTTGAATTAGGCGCGCTTGCGCCTGCCGCATTCACGCTACGCCGCCGTAAGTTAGGAGGCAAGTACTTTGAGAATACAGTACTTGCCTCTCCGACTTAAGGCGGCGTAGCGTAATGCGATACACTACGCCGCCTTAAAGATGCGGCGCTCTTACTGAATCTAGCTATAAGTTTTTATTTGTATTAATTGACTTTATATAATCAATCCAAGCTAATTTGTTGATGCCCTCCCCCCATGCAAATAATATACTGGTGCTGAAGGTCCCCTCTGTGTCTTTCAGCGATTATAAATTCCCCAATCTATTATTGTAAACTTGTCAATCCAGAATAGTGGTTGTCAAGTGTGTGGAGTCCTCTGCAGCACTATTCAGACTATGACTACAGCCGGGCTAACACTGTGAATGTACATGCGAGTGGGCCCTTGGCCAAGCTGTATTGCTTAATCACTATAGAGAACATTTTTCAAGTGCCCCTGGGGGGGGAAATTATTATTTTTGGAAGACATGCATATATATGTCTTTAGATGTGGTTTCACAGTGGTGCACTCTTTGGTATAATGTTTAATGTCAAACTAAAATTACAATTAAAGTTTTAGCACAGGCCCTCGCTCTCCAACCTCCAGGGTTCAGAAAAAGAAAATCAGATCTGAGATCAAAGCTTTCATTCCAGGAGACCTGTGGTGCTGTTCTCATATTTCTATCTTGCTTGGCTGAGTGCAGTTCTTTACCTGTGCTAGTAAGTCACTCTGCATAGATGTATACTAGGGGCTAGATTCAGATACGAGATACGACGGCGTATCGCCAGATACGCCTTCATATCTATGAGTGTGTGGCGTCGTATTTATGCGCCTGATTCATTGAATCAGTTACGCATAGATTTGACTAAGATCCGACCGGCGTAAGTCTCTTACGCCGTCGTATCTTAGTTGCAATTTTACGCTGGCCACTAGGTGGCGCTTCCGTATATTTACGCGTTGAATATGCAAATTAGGTAGATACGTGGATTCAGAAACATACGTTTGCCCGGCGCATTTTTTTTACGTCGTTTACGTTAGGCTTTTTCTGGCGTATAGTTATCCCTGCTATATAAGGCGTATCCTATGTTAAGTATGGACGTCGTTCCCGCGTCGAGTTTTGAAAATTTTACGTTGTTTGCGTAAGTCGTTCGCGAATAGGGCTGGACGTAATTTACGTTCACGTCGAAAGCAATGACGATTTGCGGCGGAATTTTGAGCATGCGCACTGGGATTTTTTCACGAACGCCGCATGCGCCGTTCGTAAAAAAAATGTAAAATGCTCGGGGTCACCATTAATTTAAATAAAACACGCCCACGTCATCCCCATTTGAATTAGGCGGGCTTACGCCGGCCCACATACGTTACGCCGCCATAACTTAGGGCGCAAGTTCTTTCTGAATACGGAACTTGCGCCCTAATTTACGGCGGCGTAACGTATCTGAGATACGTTACGCCCACAGAAAGATACGCTTATCTTTCTGAATCTAGCCCTAGCTGTTTAGAAATTATCTCAACTTTAAAGAGGGTATATATGAAAGTTGCATGTTCCGAGACCACCGAGAGCAAAAGAAAAACAAGCATCAAATGAGCCATTGTATTCCTTATGCTACACAGGCACATAAATATGTTTAAAAAAAATAACTGATTCGCAAAGTAAAGTGTACTCCTAGTCAAAAAAAAATTCAGAGTTTTGTAATAGAGTTGGGAAGGATTATAATTCCGGTTAGGTTTTTACTGCTCTGGATAGTGTTAATTAAGCTCACCATGCACGTTACAGATTGGCTGTACAATCAACCTTGTTTACCAAAATCAAGTAATATGAGGACTAAAGTGTCCAGTCCATTTGTATCCAATCAGACAGGCCCCTGCATTACATAGTTGTTGGAGATTGTTCAGTTTTATTGTAACGTGTGCTGAGCTTATAGGGTGCTGGATTTTTGTTTACAATGTTTTTGTTTTAAGCCTCATTAATAGAGGCGCAGAGGCCTTTACAACAATAGGGCGTTTATGAGCTTAGAGCTGTGTGCAGGCAGCCTGTATTAATGAATGGACACCCAGCGGCTGTATGGACTCCGTTGTGTAAGGGGGTGTTTGACAGTTTGTCGTCCTCCATGTTTTTCCTCTCTCGTTGGGCACCAAGCAAGGGTCACTCTGTGGGTTCTTTGTGCTATGCCAGGCATTGAACAGGATCGCTAACCCTTGCACGTGGGGTAATGTTTTGCCGAAGGCATGTTAACCAATGCCCAGGGACAAGGAAAAAGCCACAGTCATCTGAACAACCAAACATTAAGGCGGTCTCCCAATTCAGAGATGAGCCACATGTGTGCAGTACCCAAGGTATGGAGTTCCTCCTTTAGCTTCTTCTTCTGATGTCCTACACACTCGTACAGTATGTGTTGCATTCGAAGGGACAGGCTGCTCACTTCACAAGTCAGCATACCTCTGTATAGGGTCCTGCTGATCACATAGCACAGACCTCATACGTGCTCTCACTTAACTCTTCGCATTTTGTACCAAGCGACAAGGCCATAGATCTCTGTGATGCTAGACCACTCCCGATGACTGATGGAGATGGACAATTGGGGAGTGAGTCAGAGTACCGACCCCATTGCTACTGGCAGGGCGGGTGCTACCCCTAGAGAAACTAGGCAGTCGCCTAGCGTGCACTGCTGCCTAGGGGGCGCCCGGCCACTGGTGTTCCTACTCTCTTCTCTCTGAAACAAGCAACTCAGCATCAGCAGGCAGCCACCGCTCCGTTTCGTACCTCGTATCAGAGGTGCAATGGGGGCGGAGGACTGTGTCCCAACTCCTGAATGAATGGAAGCAAGCAAATATTCGTTGATGGGCACGAGTAGGCTGCATTGATGGACGCTGGTGAGGCTGCATTTGATGGGCGCTGGTGAGGCTGCCCATCAAATGCATGGTCTTAACCTAAGACACTGTAATTGGGATCTTCAGTCAACTCTTAGAGGATGCCTGACCTGAAAAGACCATGATCTAGTCCACAGGGCCCTTGGGCCCAAATCATCAGACCCCCACAATTCCCTGAGATATCGTATGTTGGGTACATTATTACACAATGAAGAAAACCATAATTCACAAAGCCTTGCAAAAAGGACAAGTAGACTTTGATGGAGCTGCCATACAGATTTTGCCTGATATCTCACAAAATACACTACGCATAGTTGAAATCTCTCCTCGATATGCTATGGCTAGCTAACGCTACATATATATGGGGATATCCACTTCACCTTGTGGTTTGGAAAAACTGGACTTGCTTCACAAACCCAGCCAATGTCCCACAGGTACTAAAGAACCTGGGCATTGAACCTTTCCCATTGGGAGTCTAGCTGGGAGTACTACTAAACATGGAGCCCCCCGCACCCTCACAGACTTTATGAAGGCTGTACCAGAACACCTTGAGCACAATTCACCAGCCAGGATCGAAACCGATAACAATTAGGATCAAAATGCTGAAAACCATGCTTTTTAAACTTATGCCGCGAACACACGGTCGGAATTTCCGACAAGAAAAGTTTGATGTGAGCTTTTGGTCCGTGTGTAGACCGCATCGGACTTTTTCTGTCAGCAAAAATGTAAGAGCTGGTTCTCAAATTTTGTGACAGGAAAAGTTCTTGTCGGAAATTCCGATCGTCTGTATGCAATTCCGATGCACAAAAAAAAACATGCATGCTCGGAATCAAGTCGACGCATGCTCGAAAGCATTGAACTTCATTTTTCTCGGCTTGACATAGTGTTGTACGTCACTGCATTCTTGATGGTTGGAATTTTGTGTGTATGCAACACAAGTTTGAACCGAAATTCCGTCGGAAAAAAAATCCACAGTTTTCTTGTTGGAATTTCTGATCGTGTGTATGCGGCATAAGTATATGGATCATGCTCACAGGGAACAATGACATATTGTGCTTTTGATACACTGTTCTTTAAATGCGGTTTTTGACATGTTGCAAACCCACTATACCTTCAAACATTTTTTATAATTACCTTCCTGTTACAGTTCTCAAACTCAATCTGATCACCTGGGAATATACGTGCTTAACTTTCCATCCACATCGGGCAGCCTCATTTCCAACATAGAAACCGTACCTTAAAGATTGTCTGGGCTGTGCATGTTGTCTCGCCATAAGAATATTCCAATCAAGACTGTTGTCTTCTCATATGCAGTGAACAGTCCACCAAATGGCGGCACCTTTCAGACACTCTCTAGACCAGGGAAAGAGGGTAGGCTGCAGGATCTTGATCTACTGTACATATTTAACACCAGGATAAAAAATGTTCCTATAAGTCACACTTGTACCTTGCAACTGTTCTTATCAGTGTAAGCCACACTTGCAACCACACCACAAAGCTATATACCACTTTGTACAAGTATACAAAAAAATTGTGCAGAATTTTTTTTATTGTGAAGAAAAAAAATAAAAAATATGAATATTACAAAAATAGTGCTGCTGCCCCTTTAAGAATTAACCATACCAAACCAGTGTCTGAAACGATAACCAAAATACACAGATATTAAATACTAGTGCTGCACATCCCCATACCTGTAGTGATTCAAATTAGATAAATGTGTAATAAATTCTTTAGAAGTTAACCATTTTCCACCTTTACAGGTAGACCTGATTGGAATGGCTGTCTGAAATGGACCTAACACTCAGCACTGGGACAAGGTCATCTAGCACCCAGGGCAAAGATGCCCCATTCATGATGTTCAAGCCTTGGGGATCCTAAACCCAGCAGTCACTCACTTCTTAAAATCACTGCCATTGTCTTTTTTCCTATCAGCCTTGCAACAGAAGGAAGGCACCCCCATCCCTAAGGTAATCTATTACGCCCAGGTCAACCGACCCTCCTGCCCACCCCTTGTCCCTGCTATGCTAACACTAAAGCCTCATACACCCTGGCCGAATGTCAGATGGCATCGGCCGGTTCAATAGAAACTGGCCGACATTCGGCCCCTGTGTACTGCAGCCGGTCCGACAGCTTCTGTCAAAGGGACATGGCCAAAAATGGCTGAGAGCATTGACTGGAGTGTTCTGGCAGTGGGGCCATCCCGCTATCAGAACACAACAGAGCCTCAGGGAAGATCGCTGTACTTACATTGGATTGTTAGTGCAGCGGCTCCAACTTGAGCGGTCAGTTTTTTTCATTCAGTCCGCTGGGCAGAACTAGCAGTGAGTACTAGACTTTGCAGTATAGGTAAATAAGTGCAGTTAATTTAATAAAGGAGTTAACAGTTTACTTGGCACTGTGGAGCTGTGCTCACATGAATTACTAGGGAATTCCGTTGTGTGACATTACATCTGGACTACACATCCCAGGGATCCTTGCTACAACCCGAGGAGACTCCTGGGAGGAACTATAAAAGGGTCAGGAGATCCACCCCGACCTGGACTAAATCAGGCTACTGTTGGAGTGGCAGGAAGAGATACCTGTGTACTTTCAGGAAGAAGAGGTACGCCTAGCTGAAGGGGTTACCACCAGGGTGATCCCACTGAAAGTAGGGGGAGAGACTGTTGAGAGGCAGCCATCATCGAGGGCCCAGGAGAAGGGCTTAGGATCAGTTGGGACAGACTCCCCTGGGACCGGTGCCCCCCTGCTTCCTTCTACACTGACATGAGCCGGCTAGTTGATAGCTCAGTGAAGAATGGATCTGGAAATGCAAATCAGAGTTATCGGAGACTCAGATTTTTCTCAGAGCAGTTGTCGACCCCTATCGGTGAAGAAGAGTTTGAAACCTGGATCAGTGAGGCCATTCAGGCTATAGAGGAATGGAGTGTTCCTGAGACTGTGAAACGACAGCGGCTCAGTGAAAGTCTTCGAGGCACTGCTGCCGATATAATCCATAACTTGAGAATGGGAAAGAGAACTTGTATTGCTATGGATTAAACAGATGCTTTGTATGCTGTATTTGGAAGAGTGGAAACAACTGCAGACCAGATGTATAAATTGAATCACACTCATTAACAGAAGGGAGAAAGCCTCTCTAGGTATGTCTCCCGAGTAGATAGAATGTTACACCAGATTATCGTTAAAAAAGGCATTGATCCCAAGGATGCTGATCAAGCTCTTTAGATTGGGTCTTGCAAGGGGCCCGACCAAACCATCCTATTGTTCTAAGGTTGTTACTGAAAAGAACCAAGGTGGTACCCACGTATCCTGAATTGATAAGAGGAGAGTGAAGAGGAAGAACTAACCCTTGATTGGCTATGGGTTCCCCCCTCTGAAGACAACCCTACCCCTTGTCAGACTTCAGGAGGAAACAAGGAAGTTAAATTAGAGCCCAATGACCATCTAGAGGCGCCTGAGGTGGTTGAAATCCCTACTCCCCCTTTTAATGAGATAGAAAGTGTTCTTGAAACCCAGGGGGAGCTAGTTCCTGATCCTGAGCCTGAACTTGAGCCAGAACCTGATTGTAGTTTTTGGGGAACAGAGCGAGGACCGGAGCCATTGGAAAGCATCTATTCTAGGTTGAGACAGAAAATCTGTCCTCCCAAGAGATTAACTTCCCTTTGGGGAAAACTCTGATGAGCAGATCCCTATAGCTCAATGTTCTAGTCATGCACTTGCCTCCTTTATCAAACCTTTTATAGAGGATGACCTTTATCCACCTTCTGACACTACTGAGTGGGACACTAATTTTTTACTGGCGTGTCACAAAATTGATATGACTTTACCTGAAAATGTATATAGTTTTCTGCTAGAGAATCCTTCTTTGGATCAACTGTTGACTGTTGCAGCTTCTTGTTGTGACATAACTAATTGTTTACTTTCTTATGACACGGTAAAGTGATTTCACAGGTTGTGTTCTGTCTTCAGGGACCAAGTGGGGGTAAGATATAGCGATGTGGACTACAGTCATCATATTGTGCAATTCCCCGTAATTTTTCACCTATAGACTTATTCCTCTTATGCTGGGTGCCAGTGACTGTCATCATATCTGTGAGCCCGACCAAAAGAATTGTGGGACTAGCAGTCTGTTAAACCGGTGATTCCGTTGTGTGACATTACATCTGGACTACATATCCCAGGAATCCTTGCTACAACCCAAGTAGACACCTGGGAGGAACTATAAAAGGGTCAGGCCCAGGCCTGCTCTTTCCTCTTCCTGGGCCTTGCCGAGTGCAGATCTCCCTGTGACGGGGGAGAGGCTGCGGCCTACCATGCGGTGATCAAGTGATTCCAACCCGGCTCCGGAGGGCCTAGTCTTGCCTGCAGTTCATCAGACATCTACACGGCACCCACTCAGCAGATCTACACTATGGCCGCCCGCGCCTATAAGCTGTGGGTCACCGCTGGTCGCTTCGCTGAAGGATGTCTCTTCCTAGATTGCTGTCTGCAAGGCATAGCCGGTCTGGTCATTGGTGAGACGGCAATTGCCCATCTTTTTCAATCCTTCCCTGTTGCTTTATCTGAACACTGTGCACAGACACCTTTACCATGGGAACGCTTTACTGCAATTCTGTTTGGAACACTACATAGACACCTTTACCTAAAACCACTTCAAGGAGTATTACTAGTCAGTTTATGCCTTTCGGCTTGCCATCACATCACTGTGCCTTATTGGATACAATCTAATGAGCTCCAACTGCAGGTAAAGACCTGCAGAAGAACAGGTAAATCCAAGCAGCCCTCAAGTGCGCCGTGCTACATTTACAAAGTAAAAAAAAAATGCAGGCCCTTGTTGGCATTCAGTGCCATCCTTTCTGTGATGCATCCGTGTGATGTACAGAAGGTGCTGCAGCAGCACTGACAAACTGACATTTATAAAGGAAAATTAGTCTGAAAGTTAGGCAAATAACAAAAAAAAAGCAGCACACTGACCCTTCCAAAGGTCCTCAAATTACCCAGCAGACCCTTTAGAATTGTCTGTATGTTGTTTTTTTTGCCAACATTTTAAAGGATGATACCTGTGTAAATGTCAGTGCTGCTGCAGCACTTTCTGTACATCACAGAGATGCACCCCTTCGAAGGCAGGATTGGGGCACCCTCCCAAGCATGTTATTTAAAGGAATTGGACATTTTTACTGTTTCACAAACACTGCTCCTGGCAAATTTGTTTTGCATTGGTACATGTTCCTCAGGATGGTGACCACCCCTTACCAATAAACCCAGCAAATTGGCCTTTTTTTATTTGACAGCTGTGGCTCCCGTTGATTTCAGTGGGGTTTGGCTTAAGCATCTGAACTTCTTTGCCCTCTCGCTGCCTTTTTTGACATAGTGAGGGCAGTCACTGATGTTAATGTATGATATATATGTAAAGCACAGCGTAAATTGACGGTGCTATACAAGAACCTATAAATATTAAATAAATAGGCCCGGATTCACAAAGCACTTGCGCCGACGTATCTCTAGATATGCCGCGTAAGTGCAAATATGCGTATGTGCGCCAGACCCACAAACTAAGATACGTCTAAAAACAGGCTTCAACCCGCCGACGTAACTTGCCTACGCCGGCGTAGCGTAGGCGCACATTTAGGCTGGACGCTCCCATTATTTAGCCATTCAAATATGCAAATGAGGGAAATACGGCGATTCACGAACGTAAGTGCGCCCGACGCAGGCTACGCGATGTGTGCGTAAGTTGTACGTCCGGCGTAAAGTTATGCCCCAAAAAAGCAGGTGTAACCAAGCAGCAGACATGCAAAGGTCTGCACCAGGGAACTCAAGCCGGCGTATTTTACGTTGTTTACGTTGGACGTGTGTCTGGCTGGGCGTAGGTTACGTTCATGGTGTAGGCAGTGATCCGGCGTATCTTAGGCAGTAGTTCCGACGTGGTTGTGAGCATGCGCAGAGGGAATGCGTCCACGTCCCCGCGCATGCGCAATTCGTGATGGGTATCTGTCTGGCACTCGGACCATCATTTGCATGGGGTCACGCCTCATTTGCATGGCTCACACCCACTTCCACCTACGCCGACTTACGCCTTCGAAACCCAGCGCAGTTTTGGGAGCAGTGGCTTTGTAAATTCCATGCTTGCCTCTCTGCGCTGCTTCGGCGGCGGCGTAATGTGCGCCCGCTCTCTGTAAATCTGGGCCATAGTATCCACATTGCAGTTCCTCTTTAAATTCTTAGCAGTGAGCCCAATTGTATTTATTTTTTTAATTCAGTAAGCCTTTATTAGAAAATAAAGTGTGGGAAACAGAGGAAGAAAATAATATGGTCTCTAAATTTAATATTTAGAATGAGTGCCACAAAGGTAAACATGAATTTCACTTCCCACTGTACAGAGCTGTGTGACATATTTTTATGCTTTACAATTGAAACTAGAGAAACAAACTGTACATTTCGCAACTACAACTGTAGCGCCTACTAATCCCTAATGTACATTGAAAGGGTAGCCAGGTATCTAGGCCATTGTGTTTATGGGCACACTTATTGTGAAGACAGACAAAAACATGGCTCTGGTGAGAATTGACCCATGAACAGTGAATCTGTAGCCTTCGCTGTATAGGCATGATGTTGTCTCAGAGAAGTAATAAAAACAAGATGAATGTGTCCTTAACTGTTCTACTTCTATACTTTTATTATTATCAGTCGTACAGATCTGGATGTGGAAAATAATCTTACTATCCTTTTATGTGCTCCATGAGAACTTCCTCTCTTTTCACAGTGATTGCATTGTCCTGATTGTAATATAATCCTCCTAATTATCTAACAGTCCAAACTTTCTTTATCAAACACAATATACATCATACTATAAGGTTACCTGGCTCTAAAAAGGCCAGTTCCTTGATGAATTGAAGAGTGCAAATAGAAAAGCATGGCTTTGTGGAAATATTCCCACGTAAATGACCTGAGGTATTTAGGCTAGAAAAATGTAGTGAAGCAATTGATTGTCCAAAACAATAATGCAGATCTTTAACCACTTGCTTACTGGTCACTTAACCACTTGCTTACTGGGCACATATACCCCCCTCCTGCCCAGGTGAAATATCAGCTTTCGGCACTGCATCGCTTTAACTAACAATTGCGAGGTCGTGCGACGTGGCTCCCAAACAAAATTGACGTCCTTTTTTCCCCACAAGTAGAGCTTTCTTTTGGTGGTATTTGATCGCCTGTGCGGTTTTTATTTTTTGCGCTATAAACAAAAAAGTGAGACAATTTTGAAAAAAATACAATATTTTTTACTTCTTGCTATAATAAATATCCCAATTTAAAAAAAACATTTTTTTTTCTCAGTTTAGGCCGATACGTATTCTTCTACATATTTTTGGTAAAAAAAAAAAAAAAAAAAAAATCGCAATAAGCGACTGGTTTGCGCAAAAGTTATAGCGCTTACAAAATAGGGGACAGAATTATTATTTTTAATTTTTTTTTTTTATTAGAAATGGCGGCGATCTGCGATTTTTAATGGGACTGCGACGTTATGGCGGACACATCGGACACATTTTTGGCGCCATTCACATTTATACTGCGATCAGTGCTATAAATATGCACTAATTACAGTATAAATGTGACTGGCATTGAAGGGGTTAACACTAGGGGGTGAGGAAGGGGTTAAATGTGTGTCCTATATAGTGTTCTAACTGTAGGTGGAGGGGGGGGTGACTGGGGTGACCGATCTGTTTCTCTATGTACAAGAGACACAGATCGGTCTCCTCTCCAGAGACAGCACCGCTGCCTCTGTGTAAAACGGCAATGAGAGATGATCTCATATGTTTACATATGAGATCATCTCTCATTGGCCGCACAGATCGCATCTGTAATTGGCTGTGTCCGAGGGACACGGCCAACACAGATTTTCCCCGCAGCGCGCTCTGGAGCGCGCGCGGGGACCGCCCTAAGGGGCGGACGTCAATTGACGGCAGTTTGGAGATTGGGATCCGCACTGTAGCCGTCAATTGACGGCAGGCGGATCCCAAGTGGTTAAACCCCTCTCCTGCCCAGACCAATTTTCAGCTTTCCGCGCTGATGCACTTTGAATGACAATTGCGCAGTCATTCAACAATGTACCAACATTTTATAATTTTTTCCCCACAAATAGAGCTTTATTTTGGTGGTTTTTATTTTTTGTTAAAAAAAAAAAAAATACAGATTAAAAAAAAAAATTATATTTTTTATATTTTGTTCTAAAATTTTGCAAGTAGGTAATTTTTCTCCTTCATTGATGTACGCCGATGAGGCGGCACCGATGGGCTGCACTGATAGGCACCAATGGGCTGCACTGATGGGCACAGATGGACTGCACTGATGGGCACCGATAAGGCGGCACTGGTGGGCACTGAGAGATGACACTGTTGGGTGGCAATGAAGGGCATTGATAGGTGGCACTGGTGGGCACTGAGAAGTGGCACTAATAGGTGAATGAATGAATGACTTGTATAGCGCTACACATGCAAACTGAATCGCCTCTAGGCGCTTTTTCCAGCCAGTGTCTGCTTGGCTGGTGCGGTCATTTTACCTCCTAGGATCTCGACACGCTTGGGACACACAGTCATACGCACAGATATACATATACAGGTGCACTGATAACTGGCAGTGATGGGCACTGATGGGTGGCAGTGATGGGCACTGATGGGTGGCAATAATGGACACTGATCGGCACTGGTAAGTTACACTGATAGGCAGAACTGCTAGGTGGCACCACTGGTGGGCATTGATAGGTGGCACTTGTGGGCATTGATAGGTGGCCCTGTGGGCACTGGCAGGCGGCCCTGGCAGGGGGTATTGACTGCACAAATGAGGCAGAATTGCCTCTTCTTCTTCGGGACCGATGTCCCTTACACATAAGCCGGTGATTGGCTTTTTTTTCTCCTCACGCTGTCAGCGTGAGGAGAAAAAAACTGATTACCGAGCTTTTGTTTACATCACGTGATCAGCTGTCATTGGCTGACAGCTGATCACCTGGTAAGGGGCCGGGATCAGCCCCTTACTCGGATCTGTGATCACTCGAGTCTCAGGTGATCACAGCGCCCGCAGGGAGCGCACGAAGGGGAGGACATCTATTGATGTCCTCCCGGCATTTGGGGTCCGCGTTGTGGCCGGCGTTCGGCCTCCCCCCGGACAAGAAAAACCCAGTACTCCACACCCATCTTGGACCAATGTAAATGTTATGTGCATTTCATACCTAACCAATCCCTGTGTGGAAGCAGAGAATCACTGTAGTAGTCACCGCTACTACAGTAATTCTAACGCCTCATACACACAACCGTTTTTTCCAATGGGAAAACTGCTATGAGAGCTTTTCGTTGGGAATCCCGGCCATGTGTATGCTCTGTCGCAGTTTTTCCAATGGGAAAACTGCGAGACAAAAAAAGATAGCAGGATCTCTTTTTTCACGCCAGGAAAGAAATCCTGGCGGGAAAACCGTTCGTTTTTTTCGACGGGAAAAAAATGTGCTTGTTCAGAATCAAGTATGAGACGGGAGCGCTCTTTCTGGTAAAACTAGCGTTCATAGTGGAGATATCACATTCATCACGCTGTAACGGACTGAAAAGCATGAATTGTCTCTCACCAAACTTCTACTAACACGAGGATAAGCAAAAGCAGCCCAAAGGATAGCGCTGTTGGAATGGAACTTCCCCTTTATAGTGCAGTTGTATGTGTTGTACGTCACCGCGCTTTGGACGGGCAGACTTTTGTCTGAGCAAATGTATGCAAGGCAGGCCGAGAGGAATTCTGTCGGGAAAACCGTTGTTTTTTTATCCGTCGTGTGTACTAGACATAAGTCTTTAAATCCCCCCCCGGCCCAAAAAAAAAACCCAGTACCCCCACACCCCTTAAAGCTCAATTTCAGGCATGATTTTTTTTACATTGGTGAAGCACTTTATTGTCCAAATAAATAATGCAGGTCTTTAAAATCTGCCCCCCCCCCCCCCCCGGACAAAACCCAGTACCCCACACCCAGCTTGGACCGATGTAAATATGCGCATTTCATACCTAGCCAATCCCTTTTTGGAAGCAGAGAATCGCTGTAGTAGTCACTGCTACTACAGTAATCCTCACTGTCTTCCAGATCCCATGCTGAGCGGCTGCTCTTTTGCATAGTAACCACAGGGGGTTGTGCACACACCACTGATGCCATTCGCAGAGCACTTTGCATTTTCTCAAGATATTATAATCTCCACCTAATCCAATCAGAGGATATTTTGCATAAGCATAAAAAATAGTGGAGAAGGAGGGTGAGCAAATTTGGGGGGATGGAGAAGGGGGGGTGATTGGAGTTGGGGGATGGAGAAAGGGGGGTGAACAGAGTTGGGGAATAGAGAAGAGGGGGTGAACAGAGTTAGGGGGACGGAGAAAAGAAGGGTGAACAGAGTTGGGGTTGGTTAAGAGGGGGGCGAATACATTTTGAAGGGATGGAGAAGAGGGGGTGAGCAGAGTTAGGGTGGTGGAGAAGATGGGGGAACGGAGTTGGGAGGGATGGAAAGGGGGGGTGAGCAGAGTTGGGGGAATGGAGAAGAGGGGAGCAGAGTTCGGGGGTGGCGAAGAGGGGGGCGAACAGAGTTGCAGGGGATGGAGAAGAGTTGGGGGGGGGGTGAAGAAGAGGGAGGGTGAATGGAGTTGGGGGATAAAGAAGAGGGGGGGTGAGCAAAGATAGAGGGGATGGAGAAGAGGGGGCTGAGCAGAGTTGGGAGGTGAAGAAGGGGGTGAACAGAGTTAGGGGATGGAGAAGAGAGGGGATGAGTAGAGTTGGGGAGATGGAAAAGAGGGGTGAGCAGAATTGGGGGGTGGAGAAGAGGATGATGAACAGAGTTGGGGAGGGTGGCGAACAGAGGGGTGAGCAGAATTGTGGAGATGGAGAAGGGGGTGGACAGAGTTGGGGGGGTGGAGAAAAGGGGAGGTGAACAAAGTTGGGCAATGGAGAAAAGTAGGGTGAACAGTGTGGGGGATGAAGAAGAGGAGGGTGAACAGAATTGGGGGGATGGAGAAGAGGGGAGGTGAACAGATTTGGAGGGGATAGAGAGGGGTTGAGCAAGGTTAGGAGGGTGGAAAAGAGGGGGTGAATGAAGTTTGGGGGTGGAGAAGGGGGGAGTGAGCAGAGTTGGGGGGATGATGAAGAGGGGGTAAACAGGGTTGGGGAGATTGAGAAGGGGGATGGAGAAGAGGGGGAATGAACATAGTTGGGGGATTGAGAAAAAGGGTGTGAAGAAAGTTGGGTGGAATGAAAAATAGGGGGGTGAATGGAGTTGGGGGTGGAGAAGGGGGGTGAGCAAAGTTGGGGAGATGGAGAAAAGGAGGTGAACAGAGTTGGGGAGATGGAGAAGAGAAGGGTGAACAGAGTTGGAGGGAACGGAGAAAAGGGGGGTGGACAGAGTTGGGGGCATGGAGTAGAGGGAGAGCAACAGAGTGGGTGGGGGGAGAAGGGTGGGTATGCAGAGATGGAGAAGAGGGGTGAAAAGAGTTGGGGATGGAGAAGAGGGGGTGAATGGAGTTGGGGGGGTGGAGAAGAGAGGGGCAAGCAGAGTTGGGGGAAAGGAGAAGAGGGGGTGAGCAGAGTTGTGGAGGATGGAGAAGAGAGGGGTGAACAGAGTTGAAGGGGTGGAGAAGGGGGGTAAACACAGTTGGGGAGGATGGAGAAGAGTGGGTGAACAGAGATGGGGGGGGTGAGTAAAGTTGGGGGAGATGGAGAAGAGAGTGGTGAACAGAGTTGAAAGGGACACCCAGCCCCTCCTCAACTGATCCGTCCAATCACAAGCTGAGCCGGGACCAGACGGGAGACTGAAAGGAGCCATATGGTGGGCGTGAGCTAGTGTGACCGGGGGTCCGCATTGGACCCCTGCAGTATTGCCATTGGTGGCCATTGCGACGCTACTGGCTGTGATAACTGTGTCCGTGCCAAACTTCTGCTGTCCATGACAGAGCTTCATTTTCAGGATTCTGCCCAGGACATGCTCAGACCTGGACATCGGTCTGATTTCCGTGAATGTCCCGGGCAATTCGGGACTGTTGGCTACTATATGAATGCTGTCCATACTAACCAAGTAACCCCTGTAGTTACTACTGTATGCATCAGGCTAGCCACTTGGCGCAGGAAGGGAGCGAGAATCACTGTAGTAGCAATGGCCACTACAGTGATTCTCTGCTACCACAGGGGTGCTGGCAAAAGACAAGAGGACAGGAGAGGTGAATTAAAAAAAAAAAAAAAATTGAAGCAAAATATTGTAAACAATTGCTGAATAATTGGAGCAGGGAAGAATACATTTACCTTCAATATTTTCTGGGTTCTCTATGACTTTCCATATGCCATTTCAAATATGAGCATCTCTAACAATAATATGAGGTGTATGTGCAAAAAAGTGATAAGGAGCCTTTGGAAAACTTCAATTCTGTAGCATTTGCAAAAAAATATTCTGTAGCATTGTTCAGATACATTTTCCAGAGTGCTGAGAAACATGCTAAATATAGCCAACCTGTACCCTGTGAAACACTAGAAGATAAACTGTGTATACTGTTCTTGTAATGTGGAGCATTAACATTCTCTTATTTACTGATTACATGGCAAAGAACTTTGAGAACAGTTCATTGAATGATAAGGGCACATGGCACTTACTGCAGCAAAACCTCGAAATGGCTAAATTGTTCAGAAGCAATGGCAGTATCAATCAATGCAGAATGAGGCTAGGTTCACATATGTTTGGGTCAGGAATGCATGCATAAGCATGCACGTTCCCTGACCAGCAGGCAAAAAACGTTACTCTTTAGCATACGCATGAAAGTGCCATTAATTAAGTGTGAATCTAGCCTAAGGAGAGGTGCAGAAAATTACACCCAGCATACAGGAAAAGAGAAGACGTAGTCTACAATATCCAAACACAGAATAAGAACATGTAGCACCATCTAGTGTGCTAGAATAGGTAATATTATAATAGGTAATATTAGGATTTTTGTAGTGAATGTAAAATGTTTTGGCTTGGCTGGCAGCCTGTGTTTTAATCTGCGTCAGGTGAGTGATCCAAGGAGGCTGGTATGACTCATCAGGCACTGGTATCTCCCCCTACTTCTGAAACTTGCTGGAAACTTCCAGAAGAGTGGGAGGGCGGTTAGGAGGAGCTTCCTGGAGTATTCCTGAGGGTCCTGACCAATCCCCAACAGATGGGTTGGCAGGGGGCAGGCTCCCTAAAATACTCAGGGTCAGCCCAGCTGGGCAGGGGAGTTTGGGTGGAAGTTTGAAATAGAGAGCAAGGAGGCTGTCAGTAGGCACTCAAGTATAATCCCCTAGCCTGGGGGGGGGGGGCTAGGGGATGTGTGGGAGATCTCCAAGGAGAAGACAGCCAGGTGGGCTGGTGAGTGACAGTCGGGTGGACTGAGAGGACTGGGCATGGGCGTGCGCAAGGGGTGTGCCTGGGCACACCCTAATCCTGGGGATGGCAACCTATCAATGGTCGAGCAGGTGACAGCTAAACCACAATCCTTCCTTGCCAACCCTCATAACCTGGACAGGAAAAGCGTCAGGGGTGGAATTTAGTTGAACCGATCTGTATTTTCCTCCTGCAGCAACTGAAAGCAGGCTTCTCCTCCTCTCCCTCTTGTCGAAATTCAGCTGCCACAGGAGAAAAATATATGGATAATAAATATATTGCTCCCCCTTTCTCCCATTGTTTCAGGATGGAGAGTGGGGAAGAGGCCGGTAAAGATGTCAAACGCATATGTGTTGGAGCTTTGGGGTGCACACCCTAATGCCATAGGCTGCGTACACCTATGGGACTGGGTGAGAGCAGTCTGAGATGGATCCAGAGTCAGTCTGGGAGGACTGTGGAAGATAAGCCAGGAGAGCTAGAGAAAGGGGCAGCTGCAGCTGCAGCCAGGTGGACTGGCAGTGCCTGAAAAGGTGGTGCTGTGATCAGTAGCCACAGAAATACAGCTGGACACTAGGGGCCAGATTCTCGTAGATCAGCGTATCTACAAGCGGGGTATAGCGTATGCCATAACACTACGCCGCTGCAACTTACTGGAGCAAGTGCCGTATTCTCCAAGCACTTGCTCCGTAATTTGCGGCGGCGTAGTCTAAATGGCCCGGCGTATCCCCGCGTAAATCAAGGGGGCGGCTTGTATTTAAATTAAGCGCGCCCCCGTGCCGAACGAACTGCGCATGCGCCGGCCATAAACGTAGGCCACTGCGCATGCTCCGTAGTACACTGCAAATACATTGGTTGCGAGGTGAACGTAATTAACGCACAGCCCTATTTGCGACGAGTTACGTAAACAACGGAAAAACCCGACGCTGTCCCGACGGCCATACTTAACATGGCATACGGCGGACCGACGTAAGGTTACCCCTCATATAGCAGGGGTAACCTTACGCTTACGAAAACGATGTAAACTACGGCGAAGCGGCGCAAAAATGTTCGGGAATCGGCGTATTCGGCTCATTTGCATAAGCAACGCTGAAATCGACGTAAAAGGCACCTAGCGGCCAGCGTAGTATTGCATTTAGGATCCGACGGTGTAAGTGACTTACACCAGTCGGATCCTAGCCTAATTCTGGCGTATCTTGTTTTGAGAATACAAAACAATGATATGCCGGCGGGATTTTCGAATTACGCCGGTGTATCTGTAGATACACCGGCGTAATTCTTTTGAGAATCTGGCCTTAGGACTTTTCTATACAACCAAAGGGGCCCGCGGTCCTTGCCTATAATTGGCATTTGCTACATCTAACTGAGCCCTATTGTCAGATCACCTAACAGTGTGCCAGCTGGTCCTGGGAGTTTTGTGCTGCAGGCAAGTGTTGTGCTGGAGGAGCTGAGAAGTGTGTAAATAGTCTGTACAGAAGAAGCTGTCCCTGAAGAGTTCTCCTAAAACCAGTGGGCATCCCACAATACCCCTATCCCCATACAAGTTCAATACCCCTAATGAAAATACATTTAAAAAAAGCTGCAAGACTGTTTCTTGACTGTGTAAAATGATGTGTGCCTGGCTGTGTAGGGTGAAGGATCCCTTATTCACCAGGGGGTAGCGCTACAAACAGATACATCAAATTACACTCAGCATACAGGAGAAGAGAAGTGCTACTGTACAGCATCCAAATCCTAAGAGCATGCTGAATAATGAGAATTACATCCATACAAGACTAGGAAAGTCAAATAGTGCAAAGTCCATAGCTACAAATTGGGAGACGTAATACTGTGCATCATCCATGTATACAAAATTGAAACAGATGTTAAGAATTACATCCCACATACAGGACAAGAGAAGTGATACTGTGCAGGATGCATACATACAGAAAAAGAACAGATACTGAGAATTACACCCAGCATATATTATAGGAGAAGTGATACTGTGCAGGATGCATACATACAGAAAAAGAACAGATACTGAGAATTACATCCAGCATATAGAATAGGTGAAGTAGTGCGACGAGCCAGAACCGCAGGGGAACACGTGAGGTGCACGGTGGGCCGATGAGAGACAGCAATAATACAGTTCATCGGTTTACTCACGGTTAGCAGAAAGCCTCCCTGGGCCGGTCGCACAGTGAAAGGGAAGACAGCACGAAATCCTCCGGGGCACGCTCTGCGATAGGGAAACGCCAGCCGAGATGGTGGTTGAGGTGCCCGTGATGACAGGGGTGTTTAGAGTGCTTGTGGCGGCTGGGTCCCTTGATGATATTTGTCGTGACGCCAGTACCGTTAATGGTGGTACAACCAGTTGTAGTAACAATGTTAAAGAATGAGGTAGACAGTGGCAGAATACAACTCACAACTTTTACTGTGTCTGGTTTTGGTTGCAGTACAAACATCCAGTTAGAATACAGTCTCTGGGTAAATAGAGGAATTCTGCTGATCCACTGCTAATAGGCTTTAGTAGGCCTGGACTCAGGCTGTGGTTCAGTATAATGCTTACTTGTGTCTGGTCCTTTTTGAATCCAGTGACATGGGTGAGGTTGCCGGAGGCTAATAAATCCTTCACCTTTATACTCAAAGGTCTTTGCTGCCGATTAGTGGCTTTTATCCTTTGATTTTAGCAGTTTAAATGTGTCCCTTCTCTGGACTGACCTTCTCTCACCTTCACATTCTCCTTTCTCTCTCCACACTGCTTCCTGTACTGAACAACTGACCACAGATAAGCCTGAGCTGGGATAGATATCCCAGAGTGGTGCTATCCCCATCTTGTGGTGGGAAGTATGAAGCACACCTGACCAGCCTATGAACAGGGATACCACAGGTATACAATGCAAAATGACATGCAATATAGCAATGACAAAGAAGTAATACTTTTGCAGATCCCACATGTCCTGAGTGGGACGCTGCATACCCCCATGGTAAAACGTGTGTCGACCTCGGCACACTTTTGACTCGATGTTGTGTCTTCCTGTAAGATATAAGAGAAAGGGAAAAGCATGCATGCATAGGAAATAACAATATAACCCCATTCTTGTACTTCTTGTATCTGCAAGTAAAATGGGTTAGGCAAACATATCTCAGGCAACAACTAAATGTGACAAAAGGTGACGAAAAGGGGTGTAATTTTTCCTCTGAAGACTGGTAGGTATGGCAAAACCAGAATAGTCCACGATGAGATGAAAAAAGAAAAACAAAGCAAAAATAACATCTCAGGAGGCTCACAGGGTATGAGTCCGTTCCCTGGGCACAGGAAAATGTCAACAGATGAATATCACGGAGGCTCAGGTACGTGAAAGTCTATCTCCGGGTGCAGGCTTGAACGTTGCAAAACAGTAGGTATGTAGTCCTTTTGAAAAGTCCTTTAAAGGAAATAAACATAATATCCCAAGTAAGTCTTCTTCTCACTCTGGAACTTCAGACGATGTAAGGATGCACTCAACGATGAGATGACAGAGTCTGTAGTCGACTTCTCGGCTGCTGGTGCAGGTAATCCTCCAAACGGACAGGTGGTCGTCCTCTTGTAGTTCTGTCAGATCTTCTTAGTGGCTGAGTTTCTACAGGCCTTGTTTCAAGGGAACTTGGTGTCTCTTGAGCGGTAGTAGACATTTCTTGAGGTAGCTCCTCTGGTTGAAGTGCGGTTGTATTGGTCTTGGCAGGCACTAAGATATTGAGCCATGGTGTAAGGAACCATTGTAAAGGATCAGAGTCTAATAATGCTTTTCCAAAAGACTGTAGTGGATTCTCTGAATCAGATGATTTTGTAGGCTCTGGTTCTATGGATTGTGTTTCCTCTTGGGATGTCCTCTCAGAAGTTCTAATATTGGCCCCGCAATTTGGGCAAAGTGAGGAATAAAGCGTCTGTAGTATCCTGCGAAACTGAGAAAGCTCCTCACTTCTTTCACTGTAGTAGGAGTAGGCCAATTTCGGACTGCGGCTATCTTCTCTGGATCCGGTTTAACACCTTCAGAGCTTACAATATGCCCTAAGTATTTGACTTCTGTCTTCAGTAGATAGCACTTAGATGGTTTGACTTTGAGTCCATGTTTAATGAGGATTTGAAAAACTTCAGCCAAATGTTTCAAGTGATCTTCATAAGATTTGGAGTAGATGATGACATCATCTAAGTACAACAGAACGGTTTCAAAATTTTTGTGTCCTAAAAAATGCTCCATTAATCTTTGAAAGGTTCCGGGCGCATTGCAAAGTCCAAAAGGCATGCGGTTGAACTCAAATAGGCCCATCGGGGTGGTAAATGCAGTCTTCTCACGATCTTCAGGTGCCATGGGTACTTGCCAGTATCCACTGGTTAAATCAAGGGTAGAGAAGTAGGCTGAAGATCCTAAAGCTGTCAAAGATTCCTCTATGCGTGGTAAAGGGTAAGCATCCTTGTGGGTGATTTGGTTAATTTTTCTGTAATCCACACAGAATCTGATGTTACCATCCTTTTTACGGACAAGGACTAGAGGTGCAGCCCATGGACTATGGCTGTCTCTAATGACATTGGAGTCCTTCATCTCTTGGATCATTTGCTTTACAGATTGGTACATAGTTGGTGGTATAGGCTGATATCTTTCCTTGATCGGTGGGTGTGAACCTGTAGGAATGGAGTGCTTGATGATATCCACTTCTCCATAGTCGGTGGAATGCTTACTGAAGGCAAGGTGAAGCTCCTTCACAATTTTTAGTACTCCCTCCATTTGGTTTGCTGGTGTGGAAGCATCTCCCACATGAAGTTCTTTCCACCAGGATGTGTTTACATTTTGGTCCTGGGGGTTCTGTCTCTTGGGAATTTGCTCTGTGGTAGCTGTAGCCACACTGATGACATCTTGAAAAGTGACTTGGATTAGCTGTGCAATAGGAAGGTGTTTTGATAGTGTTACACTGCTATCACTCAAGTTTAGGAGTCGTATAGGCACTTTACCTTCAGAGACGGTTACTAGGCTCCTTGCAGCTCTAACTAGAGGATAGTCTTCCAAAACAACAGGCTCTACCAGGGCTTGGTAGTCTTGACCTTGGATTCCGACTACAGCTCGGCACCACAAGAGAGTTTCGGTGTTGGGTTTGAGGATCACAGGTTGCTTATCCCGGATGCGGGCACAGCAAATTTCTCCTTTTTCGTTGGTGAATCTCTGTTGCGCATTTAGTACACGGATGGTTTGTTGGATCACCTTCTTAGAATCAGGAGGGGCAGTAGGCACTAACTGGTGCAAGGCTTCTAGCATCTCAACATAACAGTTCCTAAGGACATTCATTCCTAGGACTATTGGAGGGTTAGGGTTATTGTCTCTGACTTGTACCACAATAAGGCCTTGTCGAGGTAGTGTAGTTCCTCCTACTTGAATGGTAGGTTCCCAATAACCATGGACTGGTATGGGTTTGCCGTTACTGGCTATGAGACTCAGCCAGGATTCTGGAGGCTGGGTAAGCTGATTTTGATCCCAGTATTTTTCAAAGGCTGCTTGTTGGATGGTGGTGACTTGGGATCCGGTGTCAACTAGGGCAACAAAAGGAACTCCATTTATTTGAAGTGCCACTTCAGGACGGGATCCAACGTATCTTGGCATCCAGTGGGGATCTTCTGGACCTATTGGTTTACCTCCCGAGGGGTGGTCCTTGGCCTCGGGGGTTTCCCGTTTAACTGCCAGCAGGTTGCTTCTGTATGGCCTGGTTTGTGACAGTACGTGCAGATAGGCCGCTTAGGGGTACTAGTGTGGTCAGGGGGGCGTCCGCCAGAATTTCTGGAATAAGTCTCTCTAGAATTAGAGGGGAAGAGTCTTCTGGACACAGGTTTCTCATCCTCTAGCATTAATGGTTTCTCCCATTGTTCCAATTTTTGGTGGACTTTCTCCAGACTTTTAGTCAGAAAACGGACTTGCTCCGTCAAGGCAGCAACTGCGTCAGGAACTGGAGCTTGGGTTGCCTGACTGACTATAGGTAAAGACTTTACAGGGGTAACCAGCTGTGATACAGGCACGTCAACAGATCTAACAGGTTCTGTTGGTGGGCTTTTTCCCAGTATGCTGATAGCTAGTTCTTTAAAATCTAAGAAGGTAGCGCTTGGATGTTGGGCGGCTAACATTCTTAGTTGGCTCTTTAGATTGTCTGTATGGACGCCTTCAATAAATTGTTCTTTCAGGGTTTTGTCCTGATTTTCTGCCTCACGGGGGTCTACTTGGACAACAGCTCTAAGGGCTTCCTGCAAAGATAATGCAAAGTCTCTGAGTGACTCACCAGATTGCTGTCTCTTGCTGAAGAACCTCATCTTGACCTCTGACACGGTACTGGGTTCAAAGGTGGTGTAGAGACGTTGAAAAATCTGCTCCATGGTCTTTCTCTCTGAGCTCGGCCAAGATTTCACTTCTCTGAGCGCAGCTCCTTCCAATTGCGCAAGAAGAATCTCCATCTGTTGCTCTGAGGATACAGGGTACAATCTGAACATAGCCAGAATTTTTCCTTTAAAGTCCCTTAAAGTATGAATTTCCCCAGAATATCGTGGGAACCAGGGGGCCCCAAAATAATAAGGCATGGTTAAAGGCATTAAACTTGGTGCTGCAGCGGTTGGTATTGCATTGGGACCGACTGTGGCTGATGCAGGGGGACCTCTGAGGTCGGGCTGCACGTCATCTCCTTGCACAGACATGGTAACAGCAGGCGAGTTCTAGTTAGGTAAGTCAAATGCGTTTTTAGACACTTTTTGTGCGGTGTTGCTATGGGCAACCGCTGTCTTGCGGGTGTATGGCCCTTTAAGAATTTAATGCCAGCTGAATGCAATGCTGCAGCGATGTTGATTTTGGGTCTCTGGCAGAGTTCCAGCTATCAGTGCTCCTTGTAGTTAGTAGAGGCACCTGACAGGCTGCGATTACTGCTCGGACGGCAAGCAATGCGATTATTTTCTCTCCTTTTGCTCGCATGCAAAGTCTCGCGACTTCTGGGGCGTGCGTTTGTCACACTTTCCTCCCAGGATTGACACAGCAAAGGTAAGGCGATTTTGCATGAATGGGTGGCACCAAACTTTCCCGCTCTTCAGGGGGTGTCACTAACCTATCCACAGTGATGGCGCAGGAATTTTTGGACAAGAAGGTCTCTGGCAGCCATTTTAAGTGAATGGAAATAGTCAATTCAAATACTGCATGCAGTTTTGTTAACACACAAATTGGATGCTGCGATTTTTATGCTGATAACTGGGATAACGCTTCCATGCAATTTTTAAACAGTTTAAACAGTTCTGTGGCCCCACACAGCATGCAATAAGTAAATAGTCTCTCAATAAAGCAAAGGGGCTTATTCTGATGCGACAGTCTTTTAGATAGGGCGCAGGGGTAATTATCCTGTTCGTGACGCCAATTTTTCTTATGCGACGAGCCAGAACCGCAGGGGAACACGTGAGGTGCACGGTGGGCCGATGAGAGACAGCAATAATACAGTTCATCGGTTTACTCACGGTTAGCAGAAAGCCTCCCTGGGCCGGTCGCACAGTGAAAGGGAAGACAGCACGAAATCCTCCGGGGCACGCTCTGCGATAGGGAAACGCCAGCCGAGATGGTGGTTGAGGTGCCCGTGATGACAGGGGTGTTTAGAGTGCTTGTGGCGGCTGGGTCCCTTGATGATATTTGTCGTGACGCCAGTACCGTTAATGGTGGTACAACCAGTTGTAGTAACAATGTTAAAGAATGAGGTAGACAGTGGCAGAATACAACTCACAACTTTTACTGTGTCTGGTTTTGGTTGCAGTACAAACATCCAGTTAGAATACAGTCTCTGGGTAAATGGAGGAATTCTGCTGATCCATTGCTAATAGGCTTTAGTAGGCCTGGACTCAGGCTGTGGTTCAGTATAATGCTTACTTGTGTCTGGTCCTTTTTGAATCCAGTGACATGGGTGAGGTTGCCGGAGGCTAATAAATCCTTCACCTTTATACTCAAAGGTCTTTGCTGCCGATTAGTGGCTTTTATCCTTTGATTTTAGCAGTTTAAATGTGTCCCTTCTCTGGACTGACCTTCTCTCACCTTCACATTCTCCTTTCTCTCTCCACACTGCTTCCTGTACTGAACAACTGACCACAGATAAGCCTGAGCTGGGATAGATATCCCAGAGTGGTGCTATCCCCATCTTGTGGTGGGAAGTATGAAGCACACCTGACCAGCCTATGAACAGGGATACCACAGGTATACAATGCAAAATGACATGCAATATAGCAATGACAAAGAAGTAATACTTTTGCAGATCCCACATGTCCTGAGTGGGACGCTGCAGTAGTACTGTGCATGATGCATACATACAGAAAAAGAACAGATACTGAGAATTACACCCAGCATATAGAATAGGAGAAGTAGTACTGTGCAGCATCCATGCATACATAATGGGATCATCGTGAAAAAGAAATCTCACATACAGGACAAGAGAAGTGATACTGTGCAGAATCCATGGACATAGAATAAGAACAGATACTGAGAATTACACCTGGGATTGGGATCTAGAACAAGAGAAGTAATACTATGCAGCATCCATCTATACATAATGGGAACATAAAGCGAGAAGCAAACCCTGTGTAGAGGACAAATGATACTGTTCAGTTCATACATACAGTATAAACATACTAGAGAACTACATCAAACATGGAATAATAGAAAAAGTACTGTGCAGTCAGCATGACAGCCAGGCAACTAGCATTTTTAAAAGGTGTCAGGAATTGGAAGCTTCTTTCTCTCAGTAAAGGTTTCCTTTAAAAAAAAAAAATGCTTCTTGCTTAACAGGCACACCACATCCAGTAATATCGCAATGCCGTTACACTGACCATACATTACCCATTTTTGGCAGCAGCCTATGCAAGTCAGCATTAAACAGTCAGTTCGGGAGTGAAAAAACAAGCACTGAGGTTCAATTTTCCTGCAAACTCATTAGGCATTATTCTTTTTATGCTTGAACATGTTGTTCACACTTGTTCATATTTATAGCACATACTGGAAAGTGTACATAGACTTTCAACGTTCGTTTTTATCAGGACTTTTTCCATCCTGTTCTTTTCAAAAGCATCTATCAACCCTTGGACATGCAGAGGTGTTCTGATAAGATTAATAAACACGTTTTCCATTAATGCTAAACTCCGGGCAGATATTAAGGTATGATATATCCACTAGCTAGATGCGACGATCCACGAACGTAGTCCGGGCGGCACTTTTTTTATGTTGTTTGTGTTTGGCTTTTTCCGGCGTATAGTTAAAGCTGCTATATGGTGGCGTACTCAATGTTAAGTATGGCCGTCGTTCCCGTGTCGAAATTTTATTTTTTAAGTAGTTTGCGTAAGTCATTTGCGAATAGGGATTTGCATAGAATGACGTCATCGTCGTAAGCATTGGCTTGTTCCGGTTTAATTTCGAGCATGCGCACTGGGATACCCCCACGGACGGCGCACCCTTATGTCGGGTCACAACGTATTTACAAAAAAAAAAGCCCCCATCACATCGATTTGAATTGCGCACCCTTACGCCGCCAAAAATACACTACGCCGCCGTAACTTACGGCGCGCATTCTTTGAGGATTCGGAAAAAAAATAAGTTACGGCGGCGTAGTGTATCTTAGCCCGGCGGAAATATGCGCCAATGTACGTGGATCTGCCCCATTATGTGTATATTTATTGAGCTGGCAGAAATATCCTGAAATATCTGTTCCCCTGTGCACAGACTACTAATAGTTTTCTTTTGTCCATCTTGCGAGCTGAACGAACAAAAAAAAAAAGTTCTGACAGCCCCGGCTGTCAGAATACCTGAACAGTGCAGCTGATTGTGCCAGAAATCTAGTGTGCTCCTAACTTCCTCCTTGAATGACAACACAGCTCTGAATTACTAAGCAGGTGGTGTCAGCCCTGCCTATTTCATTTCTGATGCATTACAAAAAACACAGAGCTTTCCTCACCTCTTCCCCCTCCTCATCTTCATAACCCTTCCTTGTGCATAGACAAGAAAGCACATAAACTTAACAGCAGACAAGGTTTCTGTCAGGATCAACAGGTATTTTTTGCACTTGTAAAACAAATAAAGAAAACTTTTTTTTTGATATCGGTGCACTGATGGGCACCGATAAGGCAGCACTGGTGGGCACTGAAGGGCATTGATAGGTGGCACTGGTGGGCACTGAGAAGTGGCACTAAAAGGTGGCATTGATAGGTGGCACTGATAGCTCGCAGTGATGGGCACTGATGGGTGGCAGTAATGGGCACTGATAGGCGGCACTGCTAGGTGGCACTGTTGAGGCATTGATAGGTGGCACTGGTGGGCATTGATAGGTGGCACTTGTGGGCATTGATAGGTGGCATTCATGGGCATTGATAGGTGGCACTGGTAAGCACTGTGGGCACTTGCAGGTGGCACTAGCAGGGGGTACTGGCAGGGGTTACTGGCGGCATAGAAGAGGCAGATGTGCCTCCTTCCTCTTCGGAACCGATGTCCCTTTCACATAAGCCGCTGTCATCGTCAGGAGAAAAAAAAACAATTACCGGCTTTTGTTTACATCACGTGATCAACTGTCATTGGCTGACAGCTGATCACTTGGTAAGGGGCCGGGACCCGTCCCTTACTCGGATCCGTGATCACCCGAGTCTCAGTGACATCACATTAATATTTTGGACAATCTAGGCTGTTTTTGATACAGCAGCTAAGGATTTATGAAATTGTCCTAGAGTGGGTTAATGAGAGCAAGATTACTCTATTTTTTGTTTACTATAGAACCCCTGATCTATATACCTGTCCCAGGTTAGAGACTTTACTATAGAACCCGTGATCTACATACCTGTCCCAGGTTAGAGACTTTACTACAGAACCCCTGATCTATATACCTGTCCCAGGTTAGGTCCTTTACTATAAAACCTCTGATCTATATGCTTGTCCCAGGTTAGAGCCTTTACTATACAACCCCTGATCTATATACCTGTCCCAGGTCAGAGACTTTACTATAGAATCCCTGATCTATATACCTGTCCCAGGTCAGAGACTTTACTATACAACCCCTGATCTATATACCTGTTCCAGGTCAGAGACTTTACTATAGAATCCCTGATCTATATACCTGTCCCAGGTCAGAGACTTTACTATACAACCCCTGATCTATATACCTGTCCCAGGTCAGAGACTTTACTATAGAATCCGTGATCTATATACCTGTGCCAGGTCAGAGCCTTTACTATAGAACCCCTGATCTATATACCTGTCCCAGGTCAGAGACTTTACTATACAACCCCTGATCTATATACCTGTCCCAGGTCAGAGCCTTTACTATAGAATCCGTGATCTATATACCTGTCCCAGGTTAGAGCCTTTACTATAGAAACCCTGATCTACATACTTGTCCCAGGTTAGAGCCTTTACTATAGAATCCCTGATCTATATACCTGTCCTAGGTTAGAGCCTTTACTATAGAATCCCTGATCTATATACCTGTCCCAGGTTAGGTCCTTTACTATAAAACCTCTGATCTATATGCTTGTCCCAGGTCAGAGACTTTACTATAGAACCTCTGATCTATATGCTTGTCCCAGGTTAGAGCCTCTTCTATAGAACCGCTGATCTATATACCTGTCCCAGGTCAGAGACTTTACTATAGAACCCCTGATCTATATACCTGTCCCAGGTTAGGTCCTTTACTATAGAACCTTCTAATTTATATGCTTGTCCCAGGTTAGGTCCTTTACTATAGAACCTTCTAATTTATATACCTGTCCCAGGTTAGGTCCTTTACTATAGAACCCCTGATCTATATACCTGTCCCAGGTTAGGTCCTTTACTATAGAACCCCTGATCTATATACTTGTCCCAGGTTAGAGCCTTTACTATAGAACCCCTGATCTACATACTTGTCCCAGGTTAGAGACTTAACTATAGAATCCCTGATCTATATACCTGTCCCAGGTCAGAGACTTTACTATACAACCCCTGATCTATATACCTGTCCCAGGTCAGAGACTTTACTATAGAATCCCTGATCTATATACCTGTCCCAGGTCAGAGACTTTACTATACAACCCCTGATCTATATACCTGTCCCAGGTCAGAGACTTTACTATAGAATCCGTGATCTATATACCTGTGCCAGGTCAGAGCCTTTACTATAGAACCCCTGATCTATATACCTGTCCCAGGTCAGAGACTTTACTATAGAATCCCTGATCTATATACCTGTCCCAGGTCAGAGACTTTACTATAGAATCCCTGATCTATATACCTGTGCCAGGTCAGAGCCTTTACTATAGAATCCGTGATCTATATACCTGTCCCAGGTTAGAGCCTTTACTATAGAAACCCTGATGTACATACCTGTGCCAGGTTAGAGCCTTTACTATAGAATCCCTGATCTATATACCTGTCCTAGGTTAGAGCCTTTACTATAGAATCCCTGATCTATATACCTGTCCCAGGTTAGGTCCTTTACTATAAAACCTCTGATCTATATGCTTGTCCCAGGTCAGAGACTTTACTATAGAACCTCTGATCTATATGCTTGTCCCAGGTCAGAGACTTTACTATAGAACCTCTGATCTATATGCTTGTCCTAGGTTAGAGCCTCTTCTATAGAACCGCTGATCTATATACCTGTCCCAGGTCAGAGACTTTACTATAGAACCCCTGATCTATATACCTGTCCCAGGTTAGGTCCTTTACTATAGAACCTTCTAATTTATATGCTTGTCCCAGGTTAGGTCCTTTACTATAGAACCTTCTAATTTATATACCTGTCCCAGGTTAGGTCCTTTACTATAGAACCCCTGATCTATATACCTGTCCCAGGTTAGGTCCCTTACTATAGAACCCTCTGATCTATATGCTTGTCCCAGGTTCGGTCCTTTACTATAGAACCTTCTAATGTATATACTTGTCCCAGGTTAGGTACTTTACTATAGAACCTTCTAATTTATATACTTGTCCCAGGTTGGGTACTTTACTATAGAACCTTCTAATTGATATACTTGTCCCAGGTTGGGTCCTTTACTATAGAACCCTCTGATTTATATACTTGTCCCAGGTTGAATTCTTCAAAATATTGAAGCCAGGCAAGTAGCATTTTCAGACAAAGAGCAATGACAGCCTCCATATTTCATTCATTGCAGTATTTTATTTATTTTTTTACCATAGGAGCGCTAAACCTGCTGATTTTCTACAGCTGATTTCCTAGCAACAGCAATAAAAAATGTAAGAACGAAAAGCATTTTCTTCACGGTTTCATTTTCCTGTACAGCGCTGTGATCTTGCTTGACGAGTGACAGACGCTTTTTTATGTTTGTAATCTTGGTAAAGGAGCTTTCATTTGGAAGTCAGATAACATAGTCCTTGTTCAGCTACTGATCTGGAATTTCTGTATAGAAATATGCCATTCATATTAGTTTTAAGGGATCAAAGAATCTTTTTATAGTTGCACCTTTTATAGTAACTGAGGATTTTAGTGCTTAAAAAGGCATAGACGGTGGACTGCGGAGCAAGTAAACTGCAGAAAGTTTTTCTTGTGAAAACGAAAAAAAAAAAGAAACTGCAGAAAGTTGAATAAAACCATGACAGTTGAGCAGTGATACTGTAAGCGGCATGGGGTGGGTCTGTGGTTCATGGCAATTACCCAGAGGGAGGTGGGAGTAGAATCAGCCGTCTGTCTGCAACTACTGATTTACAGAATACACACTGGACAGGAGTGAAGGAGGAGGAGAAAGAGATTAATAAACAGCAAAAAAAAAAAAGTCACTGTACACCTGAACAGGGAGTGGTTGAGCCTGAAAAACAGGATCACGGTATAGCTTCAATATGGCGTTCTAGCAAACTCTTGTGAAAGGGGATTTAGTATATTTTCGACTGAAATTGAGAGACTGTCATCACTGTGCTCCTTAAGGCTTGAAATCAGGGCACCATCATGGTGAAAAGGAAGAAGTGGTATTGATCTAAGGAGAAGAAAAAAAAAAATCTCTACCCAAAGGGCGAAAGAAGACCAATAACGTCTGCTTGCTGGAAGTGGAGGTGAGTAACCTTATTCATGTTGCGTTACAGTTTTCGGTGGCCTTTAACTTCATTACGCAAAAAAAAACATCATTTAACTGATGTTAGTTAAGCATATTTATTGAATATTTTCAAGTTCTCTCTTAGACTTTTTCTAAGGGATTGTAGTGTTTGCTGTTTTTTTTTGTTACAGCACTTTTCTGCTGTACGATAAAAGTTTTTACCATTCTGTTAAAGTCAATTGATTATATTCTAAAATTACGAAGTTTGTTAAGGAAATTTGTCCAGGCTTAAGTAATTTCTATATTACCCTAGTATTTATGACTAAACAGTAATATACAATTTTTTGAAATGTGTCTAAAAATCTAATTTTACATTCGGTTGGACAAACACAGAAGAGAGTGTCTGGTAACTTTAAATTTATTTAAATTTATTTAAATGTATTTTAATGAAAAAAAATAATAATAATTGAGCGACTAGATAGTTGAGATTTTTACAACTATGTGCCCATTGTAAATGCATTTCCATGACGAGGTGAAACTCATTTTGTGAGGTCAAGCTATGTAATGTGGACAATAGTATAGGTCAAAACATTTTAGATCTTTATTTATCATCCATATGTACAGCTGATAAAGATAGCAATGGTCTGTTGGCATAGACCACACTTTTGGACCTTCAGCTTCTCAAATAAAGATGGATTACGATTTCATAAGTGATGCCTTTTATGTATGTAAATTAGGTTTTACGGGTTATGTTCTATATTCAATTTTGGTTTTGGCAAAGTACTACTATTATGATCAAAGTTATTTCATAAAAGCAGCATGGGACTTTTGACTTTGTAAAGACCTAAGGCTGCATTCACACCTGAGCGTTTTGTCGCCTGAAGCGCAACGCTCAAATACGCTAGAGGGGAAAAAATACATTATTCCCTATGGAGATGGTTCACATCTCCACTCCAAGCCGCCTGACGCCGAACGCCTGAAGCTCAAACAAGTTCCGGACCTTTTTTTGTCGCGCGTATCGGGCGGTTTGGTCGTTTTTGAGCGTTTCCATTTCCCATAGAAAGTAATGGAAACGCTCGATTCAAGCGACTAGCGCGACAACGAGCGTTTGCTACGGGCGTTTCGTAGCTTTAATCAATAGAACATTTGACCCAGGCAGAAGATTAAAAAAATCTACCAACATAGCAACAAGTGATGAAAAAATGATAATTTTTCCTATTGGCTAAAATAAAAAATGTCAAAGTACAAAAACGTCGGACGACGCTGTATGCAAACGCGCAAATAAGCATGAATACGTGCAACAAAACGCCGGAAAAAACGACCGAACGACCGACGCTCAGGTGTGAATGCAGCCTAAAAGTTTGAAGTATGAGGTCATTTGCAACTTCTTCAAATCAGTTTATATTACCTGCTTTTTTTTGTGGCCCCCCCCTGCACTGGTTGGCCTGGGGCATAATTTAAAAGCTTTGCATGCGTTTTCCAGAGTTATGATGGATAGGTTAAATGCTATAGAAAAAAGTCCTAATTATATGTTTAATAAAAATTGTTGTATAATATACTGAAGTTTCATGTAATATTTATATCATAATTCTATTTGTAATACTACTTTTGAAAAAACTGATCAAAGCTGATTCATCTAATAAAAAAATTGAGTTTTAGTGACTGATAAGGATTAAGTTAGTTTACATAAATTAAAAAAGGTGAAACCTCATTGGTTGATGTTGACAGTGAGGCCTTGTACACACGATCAGTCCAAACTGATGAAAACTGATTGATGGTCTGATGGTCTGATGTGCCTACACACCATCAGTTCAAAAACCGATCGAGTCCAACGCGGTGACGTAAAACACAACAACGTGCTGAAAAAAACGAAGTTCAATGCTTACAAGCATGCGTCGACTTGATTCTGAGCATGCGCGGGTTTTGAACTGATGCTTTTGCGTACTAACCATCGGTCATCAATCCATCAGTCCGATTTTAAAGCAAGTTCTAAAACTTTGGTCTGAAGGACAAAAGTCCGATGGGGCATACACACGGTAGGTTTGGACTGATGAAACTGAACTTCAGTCCGTTTTCATCAGTATGGACTGATCGTGTGTACAAGGCCTAAGTCCCTGGGAGGTCTGAAAAGCATAAGGAGCTAGTATGCACCACATACTAGCTCATTATGAAATACTTACCTTAGGACGAAGCGCTGGCATCACCTACCGGTCACCACTGAGGGAGCTGCCATGTTCCCTCTGCATTTCTTCTGGGTTCACGGCTCCGGCGCTGTGAGTGGCCGAGGCCGTGATGACGTCGTTCCCAAGCATGTGCACGGGAGTCCTCTTTCCGGCAAGGAGCTTTGATTTTCCAGCAGCATCCGCCAGACCTTTAGATATATATATATAGATATATATATATTCTGTTCAAGTATTTATTATTATTATTAACTTAGAAAAGTACCTTCTTTAGCTCTCTCTTCTTTAGTCCCTTACACATGTCGGATCTTCTGCCTATCTATTGGAAACTGATTCTGTGGATCAGTTCCAAAGATAGAAACAGGGATACGACGGCGTATCAGTAGATACGCCGGCGTATCCCTTTTGAGGATCTGGCCCATAGCCACTCTCTCTTGCTGACTCTGAGATGGTCTAGGCACTATGATCTATAGATAATGGACTGCGGGATTTGTAGTTTACATTGAGCAGTGCATGTGACTGCAACAACTATGCTTGTTTCAAATGGATGTGACGTTAAGTTTGGGAGCTCATGGAGGATGTTACAAGAAGTCAGAAAGACACAATAAGAAACAATTTAATGTAAAATAGATTACAGGGCCATTACCGTAAGTAGTAGATGTGTATGGAATTATTTTTGGAGAATAAGTATATCGTTAGGGAAAATAGGCACGTTAAAAGATCCAGTGGAAACTGGATGAAGAACTTCAAAACAAATGATTTATTCGTCTTGTGATGCTCCGTTATGAAAGATATATCATAAAAAGCTCTTTCTAAGACAAAGGTTTCATTTCTCCATTTCTCCAGACTGCTATCTAATGTCTGTAGGGAGTTTTATCTGGAGTGTTGGGGAAATGAACTTTACACACCATTGTCATTCTGCTATTAAACAGCATTTTGATCAATAAAGTACAAAGGACAAGCAAACTGCAAACTTTCTGTCTCAGATTTTAATCATTTTAGAATGTGGTCATTTCATGCCCAAGAAAATAAAATCACACACACATCATGAGCCTTAAAGATCGTTTTTTATCACCTCTCTTGAAATGATTCTATGTTTAATACTTAAAGGGATACTATGGGTTCGTGTGTCATACTTACGTATGTCATACTTACCTCCACCGTGCAGTTTGTTTTGCACAGAGTGCCCCCAAACGTCCTCTTCTGGGGTCCCACGACGGCTCTTGTGGCTCCTCCCCACAAGAGCTAACTCCCTCTGGGAAGCTCTCGCCCGAGGGGGTCACCTTGCGGACACGCTCTCGTGTGATACACTTGGCGGCCATAGCCGCTAGGTGTATGACTCGGCCCCGCCCCTGGCGCACCACGTCATTGATTTGATTGACAGCAGCGGGAGCCAATGGCTGCGCTGCTATCAATCATTCAATGAAGAGCCGACTAGAGCTCGGTGAAAGCAACACGGGATCACGCCCAATGAGATTCGGGTCTCAGGTAAGTTAAACGGGGTCTCAGGGTGGCCGGTGACTGCAAGGTGTTTTTTCACCTTAATGCATCCTATGCGAACCTTTAAGCCTAGTACACACCACAATTTTTTTCCCGTTCTACCCAGCGTGTTGCCATAGACACGGCCCGAATGCCAGCCAGTTTCTATTGAACCGGCCAGTGCCGGCTTAGATTTGGCCCTTGTGTACTGGGCTTAAGGCAGGCCATAGATTATGCAATTTTCTTTCTTGCAACTGAACTGGCTGAGATTTGAACCATTATGGCCTACGGTGCCTTGAAAAAGTATTCATACCCCTTGACATTTTCCACATTTTGTTGGGTTTTCATGTGATAGACCAACACAAAGTGGCACATAATTGTGAGGTGGAAGGAAAATAAAAATGATTTTCATTTTTTTTTTTTTTTACAAATAAATATCTGAAAAGTGCAGCATGCATTTGTATTCAACCCCTTTACTCTGATACCCCTAACTAAAATCTAGTGGAACCAATTGCCTTCAGAAGTCATCTAGTTAGTAAATAGAGTTCACCTATGTGTAATTTAATCTCAGTATAAATACAGCTGTTCTGTGAAGCCCTCAGAGGTTTGTTGGAGAACCTTAGTGAACAAACAGCATCATGAAGGCCAAGGAACACACCAGACAGGTCAGGGATAAAGTTGTGGAGAAGTTTAAAGCAGGATTAGGTTCTAAAAAAATATCCCAAGGTTTGGACATCTCACGGAGCACTGTTCAATCCATCATCCGAAAATGGAAAGAGTATGGCACAATTGTAAACCTACAAAAACATACCCTTTCAAGTAAACTGACAAACCGGGCACGGAGAGCATTAATCGGAGAAGCAGCCAAGAGTTCCATGGTAACTCTGGAGAGGGGCTGCAGACATCCACAGCTCAGGTGGGAGAATCTGTCCACAGGACCACTATTAGTCATGCGCTCCACAAATCTGCCCTTTTTAGATTAGTGGCAAGAAGAAAGCAATTGTTGAAAGAAAGCCTTAAGAAGTCTCGTTTTCAGTTTTGTGAGAAGCCATATGGGGAACATAGCAAACATGTGGAAGAAGGTACTCTGGTCAGATGAGACCAAAATTGAACTTTTTGGCTTAAAAGCAAAACGTTGTGTGTGGCAGAAAACTAACACTGCACATCACCCTGAACACCATCCCCACTGTGAAACATGGTGGTGGCAGCATCATGTTGTAGGGATGCTTTTTTCAGCAGGGACAGGGAAGCTGTTTAGAGTTGATGGGAAGATGGATGGAGCCAAATACAGGGCAGTCTTAGAAGAAAACTTGTTAGCGTCTGCAAAAGACTTGAGACTGGGGCGGAGGTTCACCTTTCAGTAGGACAACTACCCTAAACATACAGCCAGAGCTACAATGGAATGGTTTAGATCAAAACATATTCATGTGTTAGAATGGCCCAGTCAAAGTCCAGACCTAAATCCAATTGAGAATCTGTGGCAAAACTTGAAAATTGCTGTTCACAGACACTCTCCATCCAATCTGACAGAGCTTGAGATATTTTACAAATGCATGTAGCACTTTGTGTAAGTCTATCGCATAAAATTCCTATAAAATACATTTATGTTTTTGGTTGTAACATTACAAAATGTGGAAAACTTCAAGGGGTATGAACACTAATACTTTTTCAAAGGAACTGTACCTTTGTCTGAACACCTCGCCCATCTTAGCAAATTGAGCTTTATATTAAAAATTCTACATTTATGTCTTGTGGTTTAATTATTATTTTTTTTGGATGTTGCTCATCACTTGACCCTTAGGCCCCATACACACCATAGAATCTATCCGCAGATAAATCCCATCAAATGGGTTTCTGCGGATAGATTCTATGGTGTGTACACTCCGTCGGATATTTATCCGCGGATAAATCTCCCCTGGGATGGATTTCCAGCAGATGGATATTTGCTGACATGCTCAACAAATCCATCTGCTGGAATCCATTCCAACGGATGGGTCCGCTCGTCTGTACAGACTCACCGGATCCATCCGTCCAAAGGGATTCCCCGCACGCGTCGTAATGATTTGACGCATGCGTGGAATTCCTTATATGACAGCGTCGCGCCCGTCGCCGCGTCATAATCGCGGCGACGGCGCGACGCGTCATCGCCAGAGGATTTCCGCGCGGATTTCAATGCGATGGTGTGTACACGCCATCGCATAGAAATCTTCTGAAATCCTCAAGAGGATTTATCCGCGGATACGGTCCGCTGGACCGTATCTGCGGATAAATCCTCTCGTGTGTATGGGGCCTTACTGTTTATGTGCCTATTGCTTCACTGGCACTGACAGACATACTAGCAATTCACATTCACTGACATTTCTATTCTTTGAGCAATACGTTGTAATCATAATAAGAAAACCACTTGATTTTTTTTAATTATTGGTTTGTCTTTATTTTTGAATAGAAATCTGATCTTAGGAGAATGAGATAGTTCAGGAATCCAACTATCGTCATTCAGGAATCATTTGGTTCTCAGAAGTCTGGACAAATCACCCGATTTGCTCGTCATTAGTAAATAAGTCACCTCCCCTAGTGCAGTCCTGTCTAGACCTTTCTACTGAAAGCTAAGGAAGAAAAGCTGGAATTACATTTGCTCCAGTCAATTTAACATTTGTATTTGCAATTTTATTTCTACATTAGGTAGCCATTTTAAATTACCTTCAATGTTGCACAACACTGTAGACATGGGATCAAAGTACGTTAAGAGTTACAGCAGGAAACAAAACTTCGTCCTTACCACATGAAACTTTCAATTCTATGGTTGTTGCCTCTAAAACTGAAATGAAGAACATTATGGATCATTTATCTAAATGGCTTGAAGTTTATTGTTACTACTAGCTTTGCAGCATGAGAGTTAAGTTACGGTAACTACTTCATTTACCATTTATAGAGCAGAAGACTGTCAGCTGGCAATGATTTTGATTGCACCCAAAAGACTTCTCCTTAACCCATAGAGCCTCCCAATTCATCTGAAGATATTTAGCATGCAACATGTTTCTTATTAAGTGGACCTATTGAGAGGGAAATTACATGAGGGAAAACAACTTGTATAGCATGGGCTATGAATCTGAACATTTTGATTCCCAAACCACTTCCCTCTTAAAACTCCTTTGTAGAATTGAAAGCCACCTTTTATGGGATACGCTACCAGTGAAGCATTACCAGGGTTGGATTGGGCTCTTAAAAATCTTTCCTCTTAAAAAATCCCTCTCTCTTGTTAGGCCTCGATACACACGATAGGTTAACCAGAGGACAACGGTCTGATGGACCGTTTTCATCGGTCCAAACCGATCGTGTGTAGGCCCCATAGGTTATTTAACCATAAGTTAAAAAAAAGCCAACTTGCTTTAAATTTAACCAATGGATTCCTAACCGATGGAAAAAAAACGATCATTAGTAGGCACGACCATCGGTTAAAAATCCACGCATGCTCAGAATCAAATCGACGCATGCTTGGAAGCATTGAACTTAATTTTTTTCAGCACGTCGTCGTGTTTTAGGTCACCGCGTTCTGACACGTTCGTTTTTTTAACCGATGGTGTGTAGGCATGACGGACCATCAGTCAGCTTCATCGGTTAACCTAGGACAACTGTCCTTCAGACCGTTCTCATCGGATGGACTGATCGTGTGTACGAGGCTTTAAGGGTTCACTGCTACCAAAAGTTGCAATTTAGTCATAGGTGGACCCTGATGAGCTGAGTCAGCCCCTGACTTTTTATACATCTTGCATACCCCAACAGTGAAATCTCCTTGCCCTGGCTTCTCCCGATCCTTTTCTTATGCATCCAATCATGTTTGGATGTTTCCACTCCTCTTAAGTGTTTTAATTGTTTAAGTGCTTAATTATACATTTTCCATAACATAAAATACATAAAACAAACTTAAGGGACAGTGAGAACATTTGTACATACCCAAAAATGTCATTGCAACAGTGTATATATGCCTTTTTTTGGGGGGGCTCCCTCAGCATGTTGTTAAGGAAGCCTGGTGTGCCCATTTTTCTTTTTTTGTTCCTGGTAGTAAAGACTCTAGTGAAAGGATGTGATGTGTAAGTGCAAAAGACCTTGGGGCAGATCCACGTACAGCAGGGCATTTATCCGCCGGGCGTAGCGTATCGAAGATACACTACGCCGCCGTAACTTACTTTTTTTTTTCAAATCCACAAAGAATCCGTGCCGTAAGTTACGGCCGCGTAGTGTATCTTTGGCGGCGTAATAGCGCGGTATTCAAATCTCTGTGATGGGGGCGTGTTTTATGTAAATACGTTGTGACCCGACGTAAACAACGTTTTTTTTCACTGCGCATGCGCCTGTGGGGGTATCCCAGTGCGCATGCTCGAAATTATCCGGAACAAGCCAATGCTCACGACGGTGACGTCATTCTACGCAAATCCCTATTCGCGAACGACTTACGCAAACGACATAAAAAATTCAAAATGCGAGGCGAGAACGACAGCCATACTTAACATTGAGTACGCCTCATAACAGTAGCTTTAACTATACGCCGGAAAAAGCCGTTTGTGGATCGCCGTAACTAGCTAATTTGCATACTCAACGCAGAATTCGACGGAAACGCCACCTAGCGGCCGCCGAAAAATGGCATCTTAGATCCGACGTACGCCTGTCGGATCGATCCCAGATGCCGTCGTATCTTGTTTTGTAGATACAAAACAAAGATACGACGCAGGAAATGTAAAATTACGCCGGCGTATCTATTGATATTCTTATTCTTTTGTGGATCTGCCCCCTTATGTTAGGAGGAAGGGTCTGTATCTCTGTGCCACCATCTAAGCAAACCCTTGGTAAGTGCTTTCTCCTTCGGAGAATGGGACATTAATGCCACGTACACACGTAATGTTCGATGTGAGCCTTTGGTCGGATATTCCGACCGTGTGTTTGCTCCATTGGACATTTGCTGTTGGAATTTCCGACAACAAATGTTTGAGAGCTGGTTCTCGATTTTTTCGACAACAAAAGTTCTTATCGGAAATTCCGATCGTCTGTAGACAATTACGACGCATGCTCAGAATCAATTTGACGCATGCTCTGAATCATTGAACTTCATTTTTCTCGGCTCGTCGTAGTGTTGTATGTGACCGTGTTCTTGACATTCGGAATTTCCGACAACATTTGTGTGACCGTGTGTATGCAAGATAAGTTTGAGCGAACAATCCGTCGGAAAAAAAATCCACGGTTTTGATGTCGCAATGTCCGATCGTGTGTAAGCGGCATTACGGTATATTTGATGTTCGATATCATGTATTTTTTTTGTGTATGCCAAGTGCCAAAGGGTTTACTGCAGTGCTGTTGACCTTGTTAAGGAATAATATCACTGTGTTGGATTTGTATCAGACTTTCTATAAGTAAAGAGTATCGTGGTTGACCCTTTTCTGATCTGGACATTCCTGTTGTTCAGAATATTTTCTAGATAAAAAACCTGTAAAATGTGGAGAGTGAGGTTGTTAGTTATAGTGTGGGCTTGGTATGGTGGTGTAGACTAGCCTGACTTGGTTATGCTAGGGCTTCTCATGTTCCTATAGAGTGAAGGCATGGGACACTATGTTGGTGCCCACTTTGACAGCCCTGAGTTTGGGGCATGAAGAGCTCCAGGAGGCTGTTTGATGCTGGGGTTTGAGCTTCCCCCAGAGACCTCTAGAGAAGAGTCCTGAGTTTTAAGAAAATCATTTCGGACAGCCCTGAATATAACTGCACCAACCTGCTCTGGTGATTTTTTTTTTTGCTAGAACCCCATGCTACAAGTTGAGTTATGTTTGTAATCTCTACAAAATAATGTCTGTGCAGAATTTTAACTATGTAATATCGCTTTAAGTGAATTAAGAAATTGTGATTGTAAATGCAATGTTTTTTCTTAAAATAACAAGCATGTCATACTTACCTGCTTTGTGCAATGGTTTTGCACACAACAGCCCCAATCCTCCACTTCTTGGGTCCCCCTGCAGGGACTCCGGTCTCCACCGCTCAACTCCCCCCTCCCCTTCCCTGCCGAGTGCCCCCATAGCAAGACGCTTTCTATGGGGGCACTTGTGTGTGCTCGCTACTGAGCAAGAGCCTTAACTCTTGTGCACACCACTGGATCGAGATTGGGCTCAAATAGGAATAAGGTGGCACTGGGAAAAAGCTGCATGCAGAAGGTTTTTTACCTTCATACAGAGAATGCATGAAGGTAAAAAACCAGCTGCATGCAGAAGGTTTTTTACCTTCATACAGAGAATGCATGAAGGTAAAAAACCTTCTGCCATTAGAACCACTTTAGTCTTGATCATAAGAACATTAAATACTTTTGTAATGAAATGCCATATGGATTATGTTTTTTTTTTTTTATGCAGCTGGGTTTCAGTGGCAAACTACTTTAAAATGGATTCTGGTTGGCTGCTATAGGTATAGCATTTCACCCTTATGCTGGCAGTCTTGCATACTACAAAAAGTGAATAATAAAAGGAAACTTGTGACAATAGAAATACAGGACCTGTCAAAGACTGTGTGGGTCCCCCTTAAAAAAACAATTATACCCCAAATCATAGCTCAAATATAGCTAAGTCCCAGCTCTCCGCTGTGCTGGGCAATGTTTTATTGTTCTCCTGGTGCATGTAATCCACTCTGCAGGTGCAACTACAGGTTCTATGGAGATGAGCCACCCAGCAGGGCTCTCCCATTCATCCCCCTAGAACTTGTAGTCGCAGCTGTGAACACTGTCCAACAGAGAGACTGGTAGTATACAGGTATAATAGATAACGGGAGCTGGGGGAACATACAGGTTTTTTATATACAAAGATATATCTCTGTACTTTAAAAAGTGTTGGTTCTAGGGCATCCTAATTTTACTTTAATACACAGTGAATGATTCAGCTGAAACAAGCATGAAGAACATAAGCTGAGACCTTGCTAACCTCAGTGGTTGCACTCTTGAAAAGGTCAGTGACTTATTAGGTAGTATTAAAGTCATTTCCCTAAAGAAGTGGCTGTAATGGCTCAAGTTTTTTTTTACCTTCTATGCATGAAGGTAAAAAACCTTCTGTGTGCAGAAGCCCCCGCCAACTCTATTACTTACCTGAGCCCCACCTCGATCCAGCAATGTGCACCAGAGCAGCAGCTCTCCCCTTCCTCCTCATTGACTGAGACAGTAGCGGGAGCCATTGTCTCTCGCTACTGTGAATCACAGCCAGTGAGCCAATGAGGAGAGAGCAGTGGCAGGGCTGAGCTGCGCTCTGTGTCTAAATGGACACACAGAGCAGCGACTCGGGAGTGAGCCTGCTCGAGGGCCCCCATAACAAGCTGCTCGCAATGGGGTCACTCTGCAGAAGGAAGGGCCAGGAGTGCCAGTGGGAGACCAGAGAAAAGGAAGGAGCGGGGGGGGGGGGGGGGCGCTCTGTGCAAAACCACTGTACAGAGCAGGTAAGTATGATAGTTTGTTATTAAAGAAAATAAAACTTTTAATATCACTTTAAGCCTATACCTGTAGGCCTCCCTGTGCGGTGGACTACTTGTTGCCTCCTCAGCACTCACTTTTACTCTGAAAAGGTCAAACCACAATGCAGTTGCTGATAAGTTGTGGCATGGCCCCACTCATCCTTGCCACATTACGCAGGCAGTACAGCTGCTGAACACAACATGGGCTTTAATTTTTGCCATAGTATGTGTACAGCCCTAAGCAGCTGCATGTCTTTCTTTAGGTGGGAGGTCAGGGGGTGGTAAAATTGTGGTTCAATCGCCTGTTTTTACTGTGCCTTGGTGAATGAGCCCTGAAAAACATGTCTGTAATATTGATATTCAGCACTGAAAAGCTGCAGTATGATTCTTTGCATTAGGCCTCGTACACACGACGGGACATGTCCGATGAAAACGGTCCGCGGACCGTTTTCATCGGACATGTCCGCTGGCGGATTTTGGTCTGATGGCTGTACACACCATCAGACCAAATTTCCCGCGGACAGCGAACGCAGTGACGTGGCCGCGCCACGACGATGACGCGGCGACGTGCGGGACCCTGGAAGGTCAATGCTTTCACGCATGCGTCGAATCACTTTGACTCATGCGAGGGCTTTTGGCCGAGCGGACATGTCCGGTGAGTCGTACAGACGACCGAACATGTCCGACAGACAGGCTTCCAGCGGACATGTTTCTTAGCATGCTAAGAAACATTTGTCCGCTGGAAACCTGTCCGATCCGCCGGAAAATTGTCCGGTCGGCCCTACAGACGATTGAACATGTCGGCGGAAACTGGTCCGCGGACCAGTTTCAGCAGACATGTTCGGTCGTGTGTACGGGGCCTTAGTGGAAGACACTGGGAAAAGTAGATGTCCACTATGGCAAATGTGTTTGACGGAATGCAGAAATACTTTTTTCTCAGGCAGAACAGTAAGTTGTATTACTGGACCTTGCTCTCATAATATGATTTAAAATATATAATTTGAGTGTGTGTGGGTATGTGTTTTTTTTTTTTTTTTTTTCTACATTTGTACCCAGCTTATCGCCATGAATGGGTAACGTCTGTCATTGAAATGGCAGCAGACCAGGGCAGCATGGAAGTTTGGACTCATATAACCAGAAACAGATTTCATTGATTTGCCTTCCACAGACCACTGTGCTCATGCAGAACCACAGATCATTGTAGGCTGCACAATATCGCACGTCTTGTATCTGTATAAACTGAGTATAATCACAAATTGGATCTGAATGTGACAGAGAGGACCGGGCACGTTTCACGGAAAGAAATTGCTTCCAAGTAGAAGAATTTGTAATATGCTTGCTCAGATTTGGTTCATTCCAGAAAGTATGAAAACCACAGCTTAGTTCCTCTTTAATAATTATTATACACAAAGGCCTTGTATAATGCATTAGCTGTGCTGGTTGCAGCTTAATTTGATGTACTGTGAGTGTTCAGATTCTGGGATTTATTTGGAACATTACATTGCACTCATTTCTGTCCAAGGCAACCTGAATTCCTTCTGGCTGGGAAAGCATTCCACACCAATACAAGCCCCTTCTGGCTTATAATATTTCCACTGTAACATTGATCTGGCTGAAAGTGACTATTTTCTCTATATACATCTTTGTTTTCCCCTTTTTACTATTTCCTCTATACATCTTTTTTTCCTCTCACCATTTCCTCTATACATCTTTTTTTCCTCTTACCATTTTCTCTATACATCTTTTTTTTTCTTCTTACCATTTTCTCTATACATCTTTTTTTTCCTCTTACCATTTTCTCTATACATCTTTTTTTTTTCTTCTTACCATTTTCTCTATACATCTTTTTTTTTTCTTCTTACCATTTTCTCTATACAGCTTTTTTTCTACTTAGTATTTCCTCTATACAGCTTTTTTTTTCTTCTTACCATTTTCTCTATACATCTTTTTTTTCCTCTTACCATTTTCTCTATACATCTTTTTTTTTTCTTCTTACCATTTTCTCTATACATCTTTTTTTTTTCTTCTTACCATTTTCTCTATACAGCTTTTTTTCTACTTAGTATTTCCTCTATACAGCTTTTTTTTTCTTCTTACCATTTTCTCTATACAGCTTTTGTTTCTTCTTACCATTTCCTCTATACATCTTTTTTTCCCTTCTTACCATTTCCTCTATACATCTTTTTTTCCCTTCTTACTATTTCCTCTATACATCTTTTGTTTCTTCTTACCATTTCCTCTATACATCTTTTTTTCCCTTCTTACTATTTCCTCTATACATCTTTTTTTCCCTTCTTACCATTTCCTCTATACATCTTTTTTTCCCTTCTTACTATTTCCTCTATACATCTTTTTTTTCTTCTTACCATTTTCTCTATACATCTTTTTTTTCTTCTTACCATTTCCTCTATACAGCTTTTTTTTCTTCTTACCATTTTCTCTATACAGCTTTTTTTTCTTCTTAGGCCTCATACACACGGACGTTTTAACAGCAGCTTTTTTTGCTGCTTAAGCACGCCACTCTATGTTATTCAATGGGCTCATACACACCATGGCGTTTTTGAGCTGTAACAGGCATGGTCATTTTTAAAAGCGGATCTCTGTCGAAAAAAATAAATATTAAAAGTCAGCAGCTACAAATACTGCAGCTGCTGACTTTTAATATTAGCACACTTACCTGTCCTGGATTATAGCTCCGTTGGCAGCAGAGGACAAACGATCGCTCGTCACTCTGCTGCCCCCACCGCCATCCTCGGTGAGGGAACCAGGAAGTGAAGCATTGCGGCTTCACTGCCCGGTTCCCTACGGCGCATGCACGAGTCATGTGTGCCATGCTCAATGGTCCCCGCTGTGTTCTGGGAGCTGTGTGTTTCCCAGAACACAACTGGGGGGGGGGAGGCAACGGGAGGTGACGTCCTGCCCGCAGTCTACCCGCAGACTGTGTGGCCGGAAGTGGGTGCAAATACCTGTCTTTAGACAGGTATCTGCACCCCCCTCCCCCTGAAAGGTGTCAAATGTGACACCGGAGGGGGGGAGGGCTCCGCTTCAAGCTCCAAAAAAAACCTGAGCATTCTGAGGCTCCAGCGCTAGAGCTGTTTTGCTGCGGATGGCGAAAAATGCTCAAAAACGTGAATTAACGCTATACCCACGTTTTTTATTGTCAGCGTTTTTAAGCTGTAAAATGTTTATTATGTGATATCGCAAGTTGTTTTATACTTTTCCTTGGCATTGTGGGTAATTTGGGAGTGGAAAATAGCAGAGGAATATTTTTTTTGAAAAAACATGCCTTAGCGATAGCGCTTACAAACAACGTTTAACGCGCATTGACACCAAGTCAAAACGGTAATAAAATCGCGTTTTTAACGCCGCTTTTTTCCAGGCGTCGTTACTAGCTTTACAGCCCGTTTTTTAAAACCATTTTCTTTATACAGCTTTTTTTTTTCTTCTTACCACTTTCTCTATACAGCTTTTTTTTCATCCTAGCCTACGGATCTGAATGTGGCAACTGGACAGTTTGTAAAATCATTCCTGGACCCATAAAAATATTAACAAAATAATGCAAAGAACTGTTTTCTTTTAGTTTTGGATATAGTAGGGAATAGTTAGGACCCTAGTCAAGTTTTTTATTGCTGTCTGTGTCCCTGCTTAGATTTACCCTATGCAGCTTTGCCAGCGTTGTCACTGTGACACGAGGCTCCATGCAGACTGGGCTTAAAAAAAAACAAGTTCCCCTGGCAAAAAAAAAAAAAAGCGTTTTTTTTGTATACAGTTTAGGCAAGTTAAGGAGAGTTTGTGTTTTTTCAGCCAGAAAGCTTCAATTAGAAACACAAACCAGAAGGTTTTTTTTTGTTCTTCCAACATATGCCTGTAATCATCTTGATGTGCATGGACACATAGGATAACAATGAGCTGCTTCTACAGGCACACCGCTAAACTCCTGTAAAAGCAGCAATTTTTAAGCCAGTGTGCATAAAGCCTAAAGCAGGCCAGCACAGCGACATCTATCTCATCATATCTTAGAGCTGCACGATTCTGGTAAAAATGAGAATCACTATTTTTTTGATTAGAATCAAGATCACGATTCTCGTGGCGTAACATTATCTTTCACATTATACAAAAAAAAATTAGGCTAACTTTACTCTTTTAATTAATTAAAGTGTCTTTTTTTCCAAAAATATTGCATTTGAAAGACCGCTGCGCAAATACAGTGTGACATAAAATATTGCAGCAACCACCATTTTATTCTCTAGGGTCTCTGCTAATATATAAAATGTTTGGGGGGTTCTAGCAAAAAATAATGATTTTAACTTGAAACCAACAAGTGTCATAAAAAGATTGTGGCTCGGATTCAGAAAGGACTTACGACGACGTATCTCCAGATACGCCGTCGTAAGTCCAAATGTGCGCCGTCGTATCTATACGCTTATTCAGGAAAGCAGATGCGCCTGAATTTTGGCAAGATACGACCGACGTTAGTCTCCTACGCCGTCGTATCTTGGGTGCATATTTACGCTGGCCGCTAGGGGCGCTTCCGTTGATTTACGCATTGAATATGTAAATGAGCTAGATACGCCGATTCACGAACGTACTTGTGCCTGTCGCAGTAAGCTACGCTGTTTACGTAAGGCGTACGTCCAGCGTAAGTTTACCCCTCATAAAGCAGGCGTAAGTCATGTTAAGGTATGGGCGCAGGAACAGCGTCGTATTTTACGCTGTTTACGTAAGTCGTACGTGAATGGGGCTGGGCGTAGGTTACGTTCCCGTCGCATGAATGGAGCCGGCGTATCTTAGGGAGTAAATTCGACGTGATTCTGAGCATGCGGGAGCATGCGCCGTTCGTTCGGCCATGCATTTACATGGGGTCACGCTTCATTATAATACAACACGCCCACTGCCTTGCTACTTTGAATTACGCGGGCTTACGACGGCCCATTTACGCTACGCCGGTGTAAATATGGGAGCAAGTGCTTTGTGAATATTCAGCTTGCCTCTCAATGTTAAGTCGGCGTAGCGCATATGAGATGCGCTACGCCTTTCTAAAGATGCCCCGATCTCTCTGAATCCGAGTCTTTAATGCGGTTGTACGCCCAAAAAACAAAACAAAAACCTGTAATGCCACGTACACACAGTGGTAATTTCCGACCAGAAAAGTTCGATGTGAGCTTTTGGTCGGAAATTCCGACCGTGTGTAGGCCACATTGGACTTTTTCTGTCGGAATTTCCAACAGCAAAAATTTGAGAGCTGGTTCTCAAATTTTCCGACGGGAAAAGTTCTTGTCGGAAATTCCGATCGTCTGTATGCAATTCCGACGCGCAAAAAAAACATGCATGCTCGGAATCAATTCGACGCATGCTCGGAATCTTTGAACTTCATTTTTCTCGGCTCGTTGTAGTGTTGTACGTTACCGCATTCTTGACGGTCGGAATTTTGTGTGACCGTGTGTATGCAACCCAAATTTGAGCCCAAATTTCGGAATTTCTGATAGCCATAGCCTGTCACCAGATACAGTGCCACATGTCACCCATAGCCTGACACTAGATGCAGTGTGCCACTTGCCACCCATAGACTGACACTAGCTGCAGCGTGCCACTTGCCACTCATAGCCTACCACCAGATGCAGTGTGCCACTTGCCACCCGCAGCCGTTTTACTTGCCACCCATAGCCTGTCACCTGATACAGCGCCACTTGCCACCCATAGCCTGCCACTAGATGCAGTGTGCCACTTGCCACCCATAGCCTGCCACTAGATGCAGTGTGCCACTTGCCACCTATAGCCTGCCACCAGATGCAGTGTGCCATTGCCACCCATAGCCATGTGACTTGCTACCCATAGCCTGCTACTAGATGCAGTGTGCCACTTGCCACCAGTTGCAATGTTCCATTTGCCACCCATAGCCTGCCACCAGATGCAGTGCCACTTGTCATCCATAGCCTGCCACTAGATAAAGTGTGTCACTTGCCACCCATAGCCTGCCATCAGATGCAGTGTGTCATTTGCCACCCATAACCTGCCACCAGATGCAGTGCCACTTGCCACCCATAGCCTGTGACTAGATGCAGTGTGCCACTTGCAACTCATAGCCTGCCACCAGATGCAGTGTCACTTGCCACCCGCAGCCTGCCACTAGTCCGACACACCGGAGCCCCAGAAAGGTGAATGCCCCTCCTGCTGCTAGCTGCCGATGTGACTCCTCCCACGCGGGGGCCAGGGGGTGTCATATCTTCAGCGCTGAGGGGTTCATGCTGTGATCTGGAGTCCTTCAACTTTGGGAGATGTGACTCCCCAAAAATAAAGGACTACAAGTCCCAGCATGAACCCCTGAGATCTAATGCGTACAGACGATCGGAAATTCTGACAACAAAACCATGGATTTTTTTCCGACGGATCTTGGCTCAAACTTGTTTTGCATACAAACAGTCGCAAAAAAAAAAGTTGCCGGAAGTACCGAATGCCAATAACGCGGTGACGTACAAGATGTACAATGGCACTATTAAAGGGAAGTTTAATACCAGTCGTTTTAGTAGAAGTTTGATGAGACGATTCACACTTTTCAGCCTTGTGCTTTTCAGTCCGTAACATTGTGACGATTGTGCTATCTCCATTACAAACGCTAGTTTTACCAGACCAATCGCTTCCGTCTCGTACTTGATTCAGAGCATGCAAGGAATTTTGTGCATCGGAATTGTCCACACACGATTGGAATTTACGAGAACGGATTTTGTTGTCGGAAAATTTGAGAACAAGCTCTCAAATTTTTGTTGTCGGAAATTTCGACAGCAAATATCCGATGGAGCCTTACACATGGTCGGAATTTCCGACAAAAAGCTCCCATCGAAGATTTTTGTTGTCCAAAATTCCGATCGTGTGTACCCGGCATAAGGGTGTGACCCCATCATAGATTATATAGGTTCATGCTGGGACCTGTAGTTCAGTAGTGGGGGGGGGAGGGTGAGGGCTCACATCCTTAGACATCAGGAGTTCATGCTGGGACTTGAAGTCCTTCACTTTTGGAGGTGATCCTCCTCCCGTCCCTCCGAAGGTGTCTCATCTGTCCTCTCCTCTTCTGCCAGCATAATCATCTGCCAACCATCCTCTCTGCAGTCTGCACTGAGAGGCTTGCTAGTGGCTCCAGGTAGGCTGACACACACACGCACACACTGAGCTGCTGTGAAGTGCTGACAGTTCAATACAGAAGGCCGGCTGCTGGGGAGACCTGACTGATGAGCCTGATCTGTCATCTGTTTGTAAGTGCTTTGTTTTGCCTTTTTTACCTAAACTCATTAAAGGTTTTGTTCCATCTCTCTCTCCCTCTGTGCACTGTAGTGTATCTCATGATGTTTCAGCTGCATGCCTCCAGGGAACATATGGGGAAGAGGTGGGTGGAGCTAGTGGAGGAGGAGGAAGTCTGAATTCTAGGGCCTCTCTCTCCTTCTCCTTGTGACATCACTGGTTGCTAGACGCTAGGCGGACCGCAGCTAGCAACCAGCTTGGGCAAGGAGCCAGGGGCCGCTGATTAAGAACTTGAAGCGGGTCTCGGCCAGCCAGGAGTCCAACAAGACAGTGAGTGACAACGGCGATGCAGTACAACGATGACACTGCACGCTAGAGGGAGGGAGCCTCAGGTCCTCGGGCAGTGCACCCCTGTTGCCGCCCCTCTTAAAGTGCCGCCTGGGTCAAATGGACCCACTGGGACCCATGGTAGGGGTGGCCCTGACTGTAGGCAAGACACACTGGTCTTTGTACTCCTCACCTGGTTGCCACCACACATGCTTGACACCGTCTGAACCAAATAATTTTATTTTGGTCTCATCAGACCACAGGACATGGTTCTAGTAATCCATATCTTTAGTCTGCTTGTCTTCAGCAAACTTTTTGCAGGCTTTCTTGTGCATCATCTTTAGAAGAGGCTTCCTTATGGGACCACAGCCATGCAGACCAATTTGATGCAGTGTGCGGCGTACGGTCTGAGCACTGACAGGCTGAGCCCCTTCAACCTCTGCAGCAAAGCTGGCAGCACTCATACATCTATTTCCCAAAGATAACCTCTGGATATGACGCTGAGCACGTGCACTCAACTTCTTTGGTCGACCATGGTGAGGCCTGTTTTGAGTGGAACCTGTCCTGTTGAACCGCTGTATGGTCTTGGCCACCGTGCTGCAGCTCAGTTTCAGGGTCTTGGCAATCTTCTTATAGCCTAGGCCAACTTTATGTAGAGCAACAATTATTTTTTTCAGATCCTCAGAGTTCTTTGCCATGAGGTGCCATGTTGAACTTCCAGTGACTAGGGATGAGCTTCGTATTCGAGTCGAACTCATGTTCGACTCGAACATCGTATGTTCGATCGTTCGTCGAAATACGAACAAAACGGGTCGTTCGCGCCAAATTTCGAGTTATGTTTCACAGACCATAATTCACTGTGGCATCGCTGGCTGATGATTGGCCAAGCATGCACTATGACCCGCATGCTTGGCCAATCACAGCTTGCAAAAAACGGAGAGCCATAATTGACCAAAGCCAGGGTGACTTTGGCCAATTATGGCTCAGGGGGTTTAGTACACGCCCCACACTATAAAAGGCCGCCTGCAGGTCGGCCTTGTGTAGTGTGTTGCAGTGGTTGAGAGGGCAGAGAGAGTGTAATTTTTTGCAGGTAGATAGAGCAGGCAGGCAGGCAGGCTAGTCAGTTAATGTTACAGTGTGTAGAGGATATATATACATCCCAGGTGTTGTACATATATTTATACACTGTATAGTTTAGCTAGATCAGTTCTTCCTAATTTACTGGCATGCAGGTGATTTATGCTAGCTGCAGTATTCTTACGTGGTTTATTGCCTGTGTCCTCTGTAGTTTTGCACCTAAAGCTACTTGGTGTGTACTGGCCGTGTGCTTTGTAGTTTGCACCTAAAGATTCAGGAGCAGTGATTTTAATGATGCCTAAATAAAAAAAATGAAAAATTCCTTTAAATATTGTACCTGCTGGGTGTCTATACAGGGAGTGCAGAATTATTAGGCAAGTTGTATTTTTGAGGATTAATTTTATTATTGAACAACAACCATGTTCTCAATGAACCCAAAAAACTCATTAATATCAAAGCTGAATATTTTTGGAAGTAGTTTTTAGTTTGTTTTTAGTTTTAGCTATTTTAGGGGGATATCTGTGTGTGCAGGTGACTATTACTGTGCATAATTATTAGGCAACTTAACAAAAAACAAATATATACCCATTTCAATTATTTATTTTTACCAGTGAAACCAATATAACATCTCAACATTCACAAATATACATTTCTGACATTCAAAAACAAAACAAAAACAAATCGGTGACCAATATAGCCACCTTTCTTTGCAAGGACACTCAAAAGCCTGCCATCCATGGATTCTGTCAGTGTTTTGATCTGTTCACCATCAACATTGCGTGCAGCAGCAACCACAGCCTCCCAGACACTGTTCAGAGAGGTGTACTGTTTTCCCTCCTTGTAAATCTCACATTTGATGATGGACCACAGGTTCTCAATGGGGTTCAGATCAGGTGAACAAGGAGGCCATGTCATTAGTTTTTCTTCTTTTATACCCTTTCTTGCCAGCCACGCTGTGGAGTACTTGGACGCGTGTGATGGAGCATTGTCCTGCATGAAAATCATGTTTTTCTTGAAGGATGCAGACTTCTTCCTGTACCACTGCTTGAAGAAGGTGTCTTCTAGAAACTGGCAGTAGGACTGGGAGTTGAGCTTGACTCCATCCTCAACCCGAAAAGGCCCCACAAGCTCATCTTTGATGATACCAGCCCAAACCAGTACTCCACCTCCACCTTGCTGGCGTCTGAGTCGGACTGGAGCTCTCTGCCCTTTACCAATCCAGCCACGGGCCCATCCATCTGGCCCATCAAGACTCACTCTCATTTCAGCAGTCCATAAAACCTTAGAAAAATCAGTCTTGAGATATTTCTTGGCCCAGTCTTGACGTTTCAGCTTGTGTGTCTTGTTCAGTGGTCGTCGTCTTTCAGCCTTTCTTACCTTGGCCATGTCTCTGAGTATTGCACACCTTGTGCTTTTGGGCACTCCAGTGATGTTGCAGCTCTGAAATATGGCCAAACTGGTGGCAAGTGGCATCTTGGCAGCTGCACGCTTGACTTTTCTCAGTTCATGGGCAGTTATTTTGCGCCTTGGTTTTTCCACACGCTTCTTGCGACCCTGTTGACTATTTTGAATCAAACGCTTGATTGTTCGATGATCACGCTTCAGAAGATTTGCAATTTTAAGAGTGCTGCATCCCTCTGCAAGATATCTCACTATTTTTGACTTTTCTGAGCCTGTCAAGTCCTTCTTTTGGCCCATTTTGCCAAAGGAAAGGAAGTTGCCTAATAATTATGCACACCTGATATAGGGTGTTGATGTCATTAGACCACACCCCTTCTCATTACAGAGATGCACATCACCTAATATGCTTAATTGGTAGTAGGCTTTCGAGCCTATACAGCTTGGAGTAAGACAACATGCATAAAGAGGATGATGTGGTCAAAATACTCATTTGCCTAATAATTCTGCACTCCCTGTAGTATGCCTGTGAAAACGTCTTTGAGAACCCGGGTCTTGCCCGAGGGAACATGTATCAATGGAAATAAAGTTTTAAAAACTGTCGTTTTTTTCAGGAGTCCTGAAAAAAACGACCGTTTTTAAAACTTTTTTTCCATTGATACCCATGTTCCCTCGGGAACATGGGTTTTTATTTAAGCATCATTAAAATCACTGCTCCTGAAAAAACGACATTGATACATGTTCCCTGGGGCAAGACCCGGGTTCTCAAAGACGCTTTACGACAATAACTTGCATATTAGGCTTTAAAGTTAGCACTTTTGAATTCGAACGTTCGAGTCCCATAGACGTCAATGGGGTTCTAAATGTTCGCACGAACATTCGGTCCGTTAGAAGGTTCTGGTGCGAACCGAACGGGGGGGTGTTCGGCTCATCCTTACCAGTGACCAGTATGAGAGAGTGAGAGCGCTAACACCAAATTTAAAACATCTGCTCCCCATTCACACCTGAGACCTTGTAACACTAACGATTCACATGACACAGAGGGGGGGAAATGGCTAATTGGGCCCAATTTGGATATGTTCACTGTCCAAATTGTACTCAGTTTTGTTGCCAGCGGTTTAGACATTATTGGCTGTGTGTTGAATTATTTTGAGGGGACAGCAAATTGACACTGTTATACAAGCTGTACACTCACTACTTTACATTGTAGCAAAGTAATAAAATATTTACAAAAATGTGAGGGGTGTACTCACTTTTTTATAAATGGGGACATGTAACAAATGTAAAATAAGCGTTATCCCAATTTGGCTGCAGGAGTGGAAAAAAACGTTTAGCCTAGGTTCAAGCTGATACAATGCAATTCCTGTGCATTTCCCGCACCGCATCAGTCACACTCGGTTCATGCCAACCGCTGTGGGTGTCGATATTAACTTAATGACACTCCAAAAACTGTTTGCAGTACGCAGTGCGATTGGCAGAATCGCATCGCATAGGTGTGACCACCCATGCGATCTGATTGGAGTGTGGCAAAAAAAAGGGTGCATGCACATTTTTAATACGGTTATGGTGCGATTTGAGCCATACAAAATGAATGGCCTCAAATCGCACTGCAAAGAATCGTATGTGATTTGAACAGGAATGCAGTATGATTCCTGTCCGAATCACATGCGTTTCCCTGCACCGCACCAGCGTGAACCTAGGCTAAAGTAAATGTGGCCAAACTATGAACATTTAAGTATTTACGTTTTTACGTATTTATTATGTTTTTATTTACGTATTTATCGTTAATAAACAGTAAATGATCTTTCATACAAGTTCTTTGGATGGTTTTAGTGCTTCTGCTGTGAACTATGAGGAATAATTTGCAGTGCCTGCAGTTACAGATATCAGTGGGGTTTTGTTTTTAAAGTTAAAGGGGTTGTAAAGGTTTGTGTTTTTTTGCCCCCCGGCCCCCCATTTTACTTACCTGAGCCCGTTCACCTGCTGTGCGCGTCCCCGGAGTCCTCTTCTCCACGGAGTCTCGGTATTGATTGATAGCAGCGCAGCCATTGGCTTCTGCTGCTGTCAATCAAATCCAATGATGCGGCCGCCGGGGGTAGGGCCGAGTCATACACTCGGCGGCTATGTACGCCAAGTGCATGACACAGGAGCGCACCCGCAAGGTAACCCCCTCGGGAGAGAGCTTCCTAGAGGGTGTTAGCTATTGTGGGGAGGAGCTGCGAGAGCCGCAGTGGGACCCCAGAAGAGGAGGATCAGAGCCACTCTTTGCAAAATAAACTGTACAGTGGAGGTAAGTATGACATGTTTGTTATTTTTTTTTTTTTTAAACCTCGAAGCTTTAGTATCACTTTAACTTACTTTGAGAATTGAAAAAAGCTGCTGTTATGGTTATGTTTATTGTACTTCAACATCCTAAGACACTGTTATCTAAAGTAAGGCTGTACATTTCATTGAAGGGCAAAGATCAGAAGATCATAGTACATGAACTCTGCAAGACGAGTTGATTAGCAAGATTTTCCGCTGTCTTGTGCAAGGCTAGTACACAACCAGAGGGGTTGAATTAAAAAAATAACTGACAGCTCAGGTATGAGCTGTTGTGTTAATGATCTGATGTTAGTACAGTGATCTCCCCTGCTGAGCTGTTGTGTTGTGACAGGAGGACGCCCGCCCCCCAAAGCCCCCCCCCCCACCCCCACCAGAACACTCCAATCAGCGTTCTCAGCCATTGGTTGCTGGTTTTCCAGCATGGTCATCCAATGACCTTCTGGCTGCCATACACATAGGCCGAATGTCGGACATTTTTTATTAAACTGGACGATGTCGCCCAAAATTCAGCCCCTGTATACTAGGCTTAAAACCTTGTGTACAATGACCAACCCCACATTGACAAAGGACCAGCTTCTCAGACTCAGGTGTGACTCCTGACTGCAAAAAATCAGCCCCCACTTTTTTTGTCTCTTACCAAACATGCCTGACATCTGGGTTCCCTAGGCGTTCTATGGTGTCCATAGCAGGATAGAAACCAAGGAATACCAGGTACTGGGGAGTCTCTGGATCAATTTTACACGGTAGACACCGATAGTGTATAATAATAAACAGAGAAAAAAGACCCATAGGGTCTCACTAAGTAAGGAGACAAAACAGAGGAGAAAAGAAAGAGAAAAAAGAAAGGAAGAGAGGAAAAAAAAAAGGGGGGGATCCAGATGTACCATCAACGTTACAGGACCAGGAGACCCACTCGAACAAATCAGAAACCAAGTTTTATTGTGAATGCTTGCACCGTCCTATCTTAGATTGCAATATTTTGGATGGCCGCTAGGTGGCGCTTCCATTGCGGTCGGCGTAGAATATGTAAATGAGTTGATACGCCGATTCACGAAAGTACGCCCGGCCGCCGCAGTCGATTTACGCCGTTTCCGTAAGGCATTAGCAGGCCTAAAGTTATTCCATCTATTAGGTGGAATAACAATGTTAAAGTATGGCCGCCGTTCCTGCCGCGAGATTCAAATTTTTTACGTCGTTTGCGTAAGTCGTCCACGAATCGGGATTTACGTCGTTTACGTCCACGTCGAAATCAATAGGCCCGTGCAGCGTACTTAGCCGCAATGCACACTGGGAAATGTAGGCGCCCGGCGCATGCGCAGTTAAAAAAAAATGTAAAAAACGTGAGGTCAAGCCTCATTACCGTAAAACACGCCCCCCTCCAACACATTTGAATTCGGCGCCCTTACGCCCGCCCACTTTAGGCTACGCCGCCGTATATTAGCGGGCAAGTACATTGAGAATTATGTACTTGCCTAGCTAACTTACGGCGACGTAGCCTAAACACGCTAAGCTACGCCGCCGTAACTTTAGTCCTATCTACCTGAATCTACCTATTTGTCTGAATTTCTCACTTCCTGTTCCTCCTCAGTAAGCTGTTCTGGCTTACTAACCCCCAGCCAGAACAGCTCGGATGATGGGGGCAAGCTTACTGAGGAGAAACAGGAAGTGAGAAATTCAGACAAAGAAAAAAAACATTTAGAAGGGAAATGGAAGGAAAAGGTAAGTGAACCAACAATGCACTAGCTTACCTATTTAGAAATAAAAATTGAACCATTACAACCCATTTAATCCATTTGCTATACTAATAATAGGTTATCTCCAAAGAAGTACATTTTGATTGGATAAGTATTGAATGGCCAAAATTGACATTGTTGGACCATCTTTGTTTGATCACATTTAGGTCTAAGGACGTTATCAGTTAGCACAGGTTACAGAATAGTTAAGTAATTAGTGTGAAGAAAGAACCAACTATTCTACAGTTAGAAGATTCTCATTGCATTATAGATCTTGCGACATAAAATGCCAATACTCCTTTGCTTTGGCTTACATTATCAGGGTTTAAATTTACAATTCAAAGAAATTTGAAGGGAACATTGTATTGGGTTAATATACAAACAGGATAGCTGGTGATATCGCATAAGAGTCATTACTAAAGAGCTATGCAAGTTAAATCTGATTACAGTGAATAATTAACAGGTTAGGATTGTGTGCTGAGTCCAATAATCCAACTGAAATAAAAATCATAAGAATTTCTAGTGCAGGTTGTCCTGATACTGTTTACAAGTGGTTTGAGAGCGTTTTGCAAGACAAGCAACATTTTTTAATACATTTTGACTTGGTATACAAGTGATGTCTTGATATACAAGTAGCGTCATGTCACAACTGGGTATAAAAGAGAAGAGAGGCGCCTCTAAGTGTAGCAATATGGTTACATTTAATGAAGGCACAACATTTAGCAACTCACATGGTTGATGAATAAAAGAGTATGCAGGCATCCGGGGTAAAGCTGTCCACATAGACCACCCCCCTCATCGCCATCAGTGTCATCCCTTCCACGAGAGGTTTAAGCCTTGCTTTCAGATCACTCTACTGCAGGGTAGTCTTCCCGGTCACGATTGCAGACTGACAACGGTAAGAGCCGGTGGTGAGGGGGATGGTCTATGTGGACAGCTTTACCCCAGATGCCTGCATACTTAGATGTGTCTCTTTTAATCATCAACCATCTGAGTTGCTAAATGTTTTACCTTCATTAAATGTAACCATATTGCTACACTTGGAGGTGCCTCTCTTTTATACTCAGTAGTTCTTGCTGTATTTTGCTTATAATCCCCTTGTAGAAGCTTCCATTTGAGGATGGACATTTTATGGTTACACAACCTATGACATTGCTATAATCTTTTTTTTATATGGACTGAAAGACTTATAAATAAAAGGTTGTGGAACGAATCATCTGAGTTTCCATTATTTTTTATGGGGAAATTTGCTTTGATATGCAAGTGCTTTGGATTACAAGCATGTTTCCAGAACGAATTAGGCTCGCAATCCAAGGTTTTTACTGTATTAGAAACTTGATCTTTTTTTTCTTTTGTGTACAGTATGTCTAGAATGAGTGAGAATTTTACAGAGTGGGGAAAGATTTGAACCCCTGTTAGGTGTTTCAAGCCTAGAAAAAGATTGTCCCACCGGCCGGTTCAAGTTCCTACTGCCAATTGCTGGTCAGGCCAAAGTCCACAACAAAATGGTGCAATTCCATTCACTGTTGATGTACATCACAGTGATACAAATCAATCAAATGGCTTCAGCTTCATTCGTGGGAGAACCCCCTATAATGAGGAGTTAATCAGCTTTATCAACGTGGCGTCCATCAACAGTGTGTGGAGTTGGCACATTTTGCCTCCTTGCTTTCTCCTGCAGTATAAGTGGATGCTTCAGAGATCATGCCCACTCCGCCTTATTCTGGTGGTGACAGCGTGTCATGTGTGAGCTGAGCAGATAAGTGAGAGCAAGTGTGTAAGCTCTGTGGTGCGATCTGATAATCTAGTTTTTCAGGATGCTTATATATATATATACCTGCAGTTTCAACAGAAGTAAAAAAAAAAAGTCAGCATGACACTTTACTGCCCTAGCCTTTTGTTTTATTTCCCTAGCCTGACATTATACAATCCTAGCCTGACACTATACTACATTAACCTGACATTGTACTGCCCTCGCCTGAAACGATACTACCCTAACTTGGCACTATACTTCCCTAGCTTGCCACTATAAGGCCGTAACCAGCCACTATACAGCCCTATTCTGCCACTATACTGCCCTAGCCTGTTTAATTTCCCTAGCCTGACATTATATAATCCTTGCCTGACACTATACTACCTTAACCTGACATTGTACTGCCCTCGCCTGAAACGATACTACCATAACCTGCCACTATACAGCACTAGCCTGCCACTATACAACCAGAAAAGAGGGGGGTGGAGGTGCCACTAGCCTCTATAATGCCGTAACCTGCCCCTATACAACCCTAGCCTGCCACTATACAGCCCTAACCTGCTACTATACAGCCCTAACCTGCCACTATACAGCCCTAGCCTGCCACTATACAGCCCTAACCTGCCACTATACAGCCCTAACCTGCCACTATACAGCCCTAACCTGCCACTATACAGCCCTAGCCTGCCATTATACAGCCCTAGCCTGCCACTATACAGTCCTAACCTGCCACTATAATGCCGTAACCTGCCCCTATACAGCCCTAGCCTGCCACTATACAGCCCTAGCCTGCCACTATACGGCCCTAACCTGCCACTATACAGCCCTAGCCTGCCACTATACAGCCCTAGCCTGCCACTATACAGCCCTAACCTGCCACTATACAGCCCTAGCCTGCCACTATACAGCCCTAGTCTGCCACTATACAGCCCTAGCCTGCCTCTATACAGCCCTAGCCTGCCTCTATACAGCCCTAGCCTGCCACTATACAGCCCTACCCTTCCGCTATACTCCCCTAACCTGTCACTATAAAGTCCTAGCCTGCCACTATACTGCACAAGCAGTATATTTTGACCCAGGTGTCAACTATGCTAGGTACACTACTGCCACTGTATACTTGTTGGCAGGGCTTTTTTTCAGCAGGAGAGCGGGGGAACGCAGTTCCGGCACCTTCCAAACTGAATGTATGTAATAGAAAGAGGTGCTGTGGTGTGCTGGAGAATCTATTGATGCTGGCTGCTGGGGGATATATTGTTGCTGGAGGGGATCTATTTTTACGAAGGAAGGGGGTTTATTGTTGCTGGGGAGTTCTTCTGTTGCTTGTGGTGGATCTATTGTTGCTGGGGGGTCAGTCGTTGCTAGGAGGTATGTACTGTTGAGGGAGGGGTCTTTGTTGCTGGCTGCTGTAGGGTCTATTGATGATGGCTACTGGGGAATCAATTGTTGCTGGATGGGATCTATTTTTGCAGGGGGTTCTATTGTTGCTCGGAGGTGGGTAGGGGGCGGAGTATAGTGTGGCTTGGAAGGGAGAAGTTCCTGCACCTATTCTCTGAGAAAAAAAGCCCTGCTTATTGGCCATATTATGTTGTACAGGACAACTTCATTACCTAATTATTATCCATGTAGTCATTCTTTACTGTGCAGAAAGATTATTATTATATAGGATTTATATAGCGCTAACAGTTTGTGCAGCGCTTTACAACATGGGGGCAGACAGTACAGTCACAATACAATTCAATACAGGAGGGATCAGAGGGCCCTGCTCAAGATTGTTTATGCAATTATCATCTGCAGTCCTCCTTTAGGCTAGGTTCAAATGCATGCACTTCTGCGAACCACGTTTGCACTGGCTTGGCAGCCCATTCATTTGAATGGGCTGATGTCCCTGCACCTAATGCAGGAAAAAGATTCCTGCACCTTTTTTTAAATTGCAGCTGGAAGGCAATCACATTGGGCCGGATTCAAAGAGATTTGCGCATTTATTACGGAGGCGCAGGGCAACGATTTTGCCCTGCGCCCCCGCAATTTTTTAGTGCTGCCCTCGATTCATGGAGCATAAGCTCCGTAAATTGCGCAGGCGCGCCGGCAAAATGCCCGGCGCAAGAGCACGCAATTTAAATGATCCCGTAGGGGGCAGGAATCATTTAAATTAGGCGCGTTCCCGCGCCGAGCGTAGAGCGCATGCTCCGTCGGGAAAGTTTCCCGACGTGCATTGCGGCAAATTACGTCGCAAGGATGTCATTTGCTTCAAAGTGAATGTGAATGGCGTCCAGCACCATTCACGATTCACTTACGCAAACTACGTAAAATTAAAATTTCGCGACGCGGGAACGACGGGTATACGTAACATGGGCTGCCCCTGCTAATAGCAGGGGCAGCCTTGCGCGAAAACCGCCGTACGTAAACGACGTAAATTGCGTACGCAGGGCTCGCGCAACGTTGTGAATCGGTGTTAGCATGCAATTTGCATACTATACACTGAGCACAACGGGAACGCCACCTAGCGGCCATCGCTAGAATGCAGCCTAAGATATGCGGGCATAAGAGCCTTATGCCGCGCAGATCTTAGGCTGCAGTCGGCGTAACGAGGTTTCGGAACCAGGAGCCTATGGTTACACAGGCGCAATTGCTTCTTGAATCCACCCCATTGTGCTTAAGAATGAATGCAAAGGAGTAGTGTGGTTAGGCTGTGTGTGGTTAAGGCTGCAGAAACAGGTGGGATTTACAACCACCCGCACAAGTGTAAAAACCTTGGGATCAGTGTTTACACGTTCACTGTTACTACCAGGGTTTCATGGTCTTTGTTTAGTTTTGTGTTTGCTGACCCCTACAATTACAGCTCTTTTATATATGTTAAATTAAAATAGGGCATTGGGTTAACAATATTCTGCTTGTAAAACCACACCCATTTTAAATGAAGCAAAATGTAAAAGTATGAGAATATCACCTGTTAGTACAAGTCCAGTAAAAGTGTATTAATCTTAGTACAGTAAAACCTTGTATTGCGAGCATAATTCGTTCTGGAAACATGCTTGTAATCCAAAGCACTTGTATATCAAAGCAAATTCCCCCATAAGAAATAATGGACACTCAAATGATTCGTTCCACAACCATTTATTCCTAAATCCTTCAGTTTATCGTCCATATAAAAATATTATACTGTAGCAATGTGACCAGGTTGTTTAACTATAAAATGTCCGTCCACAAATGAAAGCCTCCCCAAGGGGATTAGAAGCAAAATCCAGCAAGAGCTACAAAGTATAAAAGAGAAGAGAGGAGCCTCTAAGTGTAGCAATATGGTTACATTTAATGAAGGTACAACATTTAGCAACTCACATGGTTGATGATTAAAAGAGGCACATCTAAGTATGCAGGGGTCCGGGGGAAAAGTAGTCCAGATAGACTACAATCATGACCGGGAAGACTACCCTGCAGTAGAGCGATTTGAAAGCGAGGCTTGAATCGCTCGTGGAAGGGAGGACATCAATGGCGACGGCCTATGTGGATCTCTTTACCCCGGATGCCTGCATACTTAGATGTTCCTCTTTTAATCATCAACCATGTGAGTTTCTAAATGTTGTACTTTCATTAAATGTAACCATATTGCTACACTTATAGGCACCTCTCTTCTCTTTTATACTCAGTTGTGACATGACACTACTCTTATATCAAGAGATCACTTGTATATCAAGTCAAAATGTATTAAAAAATGTTGCTTGTCTTACAAAATGCTCTTAAACCAAGTTACTCTCAAACCAAGGTTTTACTGTAAATGGCCAGAAGACAAAGACAATGTTTTTTGGAGATTCAAGGCTCCCCATTCATTAGCGCTGAGCAACAAGATTATTTAAAATGATATAAATCTGATTATTAAAAACTGTGAGCACAGTGTACTAAAAAATGTATATCTAACCTTTTAAAAACTATACGTGTGTCATAAAAAAAGTTTGTATCGCTAAGAAACTGTATATGTGTCATTGAAAAGTATAAGTACATACAAAATTGATCAAGAACTATGAATGCATTTAAGCCAATAATATTGTGTATATGGAGTAGTAAAGCAATACTTAGGTGATCTGGTCACTACATATTATTGTTATATTGTGTGTGTGTGTGTGTATATATATATATATATATATATATATATATATATATATACTGTACACACAGTGCCTTGAAAATAATTATCATATCCCTTGAAATTTTCCACATTTTGTCATGTTATACCCAAAAACATAAATGTATTTTATTGGGATCTTATTTGATAGACCAACACAAAGTGGCACATAATTGTGAAGTGAAATTAAAATGATAAATGGTTTTTCGGGGATGTCTCTACCAGCTTTGCACATTTTTGCCCATTCCTCTTTGAAAAATAGCTCAAGCTCTGTCAGATTGTGAACAGCCATTTTCAAGTCCTGCCACAGACTCTCAATTGGATTTAGGTCTGGACTTTGACATGGCCATTCTAACACATGAATATGCTTTGATATAAACCATTCCATTGTAGGTCTGGCTGTATGTTTAGAGTCATTGTCCCGCTGGAAGGAAAACCTCCACCCGAGTTTCAAGTCTTTTGCAGACTCTAACAGGTATTTGGCTCCATCCATCTTCCCATTAACTCTGACCAGCTTCTCTGTCCCTGTTGAAGAAAATCATCCCCACAACATGATGCTGCCATGTGCAGTGTTAGTTTTCCGCTACACATATTGTTTTGCTTTTAGGCCAAAAAGTTCAAATTTTGGTCTCATCTGACCAGAGCACCTTCTTCCACATGTTTGCTGTGTCCCCCACATGGCTTCTTGCAAAACGTCAAACGGGAATGCTTATGGCTTTCTTCTTGTCACTCTTCCATAAAGGCCAGATTTATGGAGTGCATGACTAATAGTTGTCCTGTGGATCTCGGCAGCTCCTCCAGAGTTACCATGGACCTCTCTGATTAATTCTCTCAGTTTAGGTGGAGGCCCATATCTTGGTTTGCAGTTGTGCCATACTCTTTCCATTTTCGGATGATGGATTAAACAGTGCTCCATGAGATGTTCAAAGCTTGGGATTTTTTTAGAACTTAACCCTGCTTTAAACTTCTCCACTACTTTATCCCTGACCTTTCTGGTGTGTTTCTTGGCCTTCATGATGCCGTTTGTTCACTAAGCTTCTCTAACAAACATCTGAGGGCTTCACAGAACAGCTGTATTTATACTGAGATTAAATTACACACAGGTGGGCTCTATTTACTAATTAGGTGTCTTCTGAAACTAATTGGTTTCACTAGATTTTAGTTAGGGGTATCAGAGTAAAGTGGGCGTAATACAAATGCACACCACACTTTACAGATATTTATTTGTAATAAATTTGGAAAACCATTTATAATATTTCTTCCATTTCACAATTATGTGGCACTTTGTGTTGGTCTATCACATAAAATACTAATAAAATACATTTACGTTTTTGGTTGTAACATGACAAAATGTGGAAAATTTTAAGGGGGTATGAATATTTTTTCAAGGCACTGTAGAACATTTTGTGACTTTTCCAGTATGGGATGAACTTACGGTAATATGTTTTTTGATCGTCCTATAGTTCTGCATACAATACAGAGGTTACTTCCAAATGCACTGACTTTTACAACAATCTTTTGACACAAGAAGACTTTAAAGGCAAATAGATGTAATATTGTTATCTATGTGATGATACGTTTTAATTTCCTAATAATACAAGCTTTTTATGATATGCATGTAGAGTTTTTAGAAGACCAGATATACAATTTTATAGTACATTATATCTATTATGTACTCACAGTTTAAAAAAAAAAAAAAAAAAATGTTTTATATATATATATATATATATATATATATATATATAGTATTAAATCTTCCTGTTTCTCATCCCTGATGAAGGAGGGGGGCCTTGAACCATTAAAACACATGGGGGGGGGGATTTAATAAAGCTTCTGCTTTATCCCACTTTTAATGTGTTGTGTTCTGACACTGACTCATTCGCCAAATTCAGGTAGTTCTAAAATGCACCACTTTTACATTGTGGTGCAATGCCTGCACCAAATTCAACATAACATACAGACATTTCATATTTTACTAAAGTGGGGCTAATTAAGACCTTGGGGTTTATTTACTAAATGCAAATCCACTTTGCACTGCAAGTGTACTTGGAAGTGCAGTCGCTTTAGATCTGAGGGGAACATCTGAAATCAGAAGAAGCTCTGCTGGTTTTATCATCCAATCATGTACAAGCAAAAATGCTGTTTTTTTTTATTTTCCTTGCATGTCCCCCTCAGATCTAAAGCGACTAAACTTCCAAGTGCACTTGTAGTGCAAAGCTGATTGGCCTTTCGTACATAAACCCCCAAGTCTCCTTTGGCGTACTGAGAGAGACCCTGGCACAAACAGATTTCATGAAAGTGTCTCACGTGCGTTCTAAAAATGTCCCGAAGCTGTTGCGTTTTTCTTATTTTTCAGTTTGTCAGGTGGCGCAATAAAAGATGAATGGACATCGCAGGACATTTTTATTTTTTATAAAGGACTTGTCCCAAAGTGTCTCCTGACTTTACTATTTTGACACTTTTTTTGTGAATTGGTGGGGGGTACAATGTACCCCTTACCAATTCACATGGGGGGGGCCAGGATCTGGGGGACGAGGCCCTTGTCCCCATCAACATGGGGATAAGGTGCTTTGGGGGACAACTCCAAAGTACCCTCCCCATGTTGAGGGCATGTGGCCTGATACAGTTCAGGAGGGGGGGCACTCTCTTGTTCCCCCTCTTTTTCTGTGGCCTGCCAGGTGGGAACCCATACCAGTTTTAAATTACTTTTTGTCCTTTAGAAATGTAATTTTGCTGTGTTACTGTTCTAAACACTGGAAAAGTGTGCCACTTTACAGGCATACTATAGTCACCCTCAGGCATGATATTTAAATACATATTTCATTTTTATTGTTTCACTTTAAGCATTATTAAAATCACTGCTCCTGAAAAAAATGCAATTTTATTAACTTTTTGTTGCATTAGATGTGATGTAATGATACATGTCCCCTGGGGCAGGACCCGGGTCCCCAAACTATTTTTTTATGACAATAACTTGCATATAAGACTTTAAATGTTAGTGTCCCGTAGACTTTAACAGTGTTCCGCGGCTTTCGAATTTCCCGCGAACACCGCATAATGTTTTCTGTTCTGTGAACAGGTGATCAACCGATGTTCGAGTCAAACTTACGTTAGACTTGAACATCAAGCTCGTCCCTATTTGACAGTAGCATTAGGCCATATAGAACATTGACCAAAAATGATACTCAGTTGATGTAAAAGCTTAAAGGGTGCTTTTGTATACAGTAAGCCAACGCGTTTTGCAGAATCCTTATCTGCTTCTTCTGGGCAGCTCAACATGCATCTAAATCATCAGTCAAATTACAAAGACATAAAAAGTAGCATTAGTATCATCATATTTGCAGAAGTATCAAGACAAACTACATCTGCACTAGACAATATGTGACAAAAAAGTGGTAAACGGGGAGAGGGAGGGGAGAGAGATGGCAAAAGAAAGCGTCACCCATGTCTAGCCCAGAGTATCACTTGGCCGAACCCAACATATAATGCATCTAAAAATAGAATGGCCACAAAGTAGATACTATGCCACCCACTAGAGAACAGTGGGAACTGATGTCCTAAGTATCCAAACATAATTATTTAGGGTCAGGGTCTCCATATTAGGTTTCTAGTGTTGATAGAATTCACACCCATCTGTGCCTTCAGTGTGCTTTATTTCATCAATGTCCTTTTTTTTTTTCAGGCTAACACTGTGCAGACAATGTTTGTCAGGATTAGACTCGGTATTACAAGATTTCATGTAAAATTACAGGAGGAACCGAAAATACAAACAACTTTAGAGCCTTTCTAAAGAGAGACTTGTATTTTTTGTCAAAATATTACAGGGAGGCAATTCTTTGCCAAATCAGAGAGAGTATTCATTATTGAAAACGGGCTCCACAGCTGTATTCAATTGCTGTGTGTCTTTCTCAACCCACTTGTAAAAAAATCCAAGAAATTTGATACAAACATAATACAAAAATGTTTTCCTACCCTGCGAACAAACTTGCGTTTTCTCAGTTCAGTAGCAAATCTTTTACTTCCTTGGTTAAGAAGTATAACAGAGTTCCTATTCATGGGCTAAATAATTTTATATCTTGACTTGTTTGGGCCGATGAGAGATAAGACTTGAGGGACTGCCAATGCAGTACTGAGATGTTTACGTAGAATTGTAGATCACTGACTTCAGTAGAAGCGCTATGCCTATCGTGATTGCAATGAGGGGACTCGCTTATAGAATTTGCACATATGATGTGAATGTTGTTTTGTATAACTGGCTAATGTACATATGGTAACCAAAGATCATTAAAGAGAGAAAAGTTTAGAGAAAATAAAAAAGCTGCCAATTAGTTTCTAGGGCTATCTCCCCTTTTACTCAATTACTCAGTAAGTCTCTGACCAAGTAAGATCACCCTCTGCCTCTTTTGGTAAAAACATAGGGCAAGATTCACATATAATTTTGTTGCTCCTGGGCAGTGTAACGTATGTGATTTACATTACACCGCCGCAGGTTTACAGCGTAAGTGCCTGATTCTCAGAACACTTACCTGTAAACTTGCGGCGGTGTATCGTAAATACGGCTCGGCGCTTGCCCGCCCAATTCAAATGGGGCGGGCACCATTTAAATTAGGCGCGTTCCCGCGCCGAGCGTACTGCGCATGCTCCGTCGGGTAAATTACCCGACGTGCATTGGGCTAATGTCGCACCGACGTCATTTGCTTAGACGTTAACGTAAATGGCGTCCAGCGCCATTCACGGACGTCTTACGCAAACGACGTTGATTTTTAAATTTCGACGCGGGAACGACGGCCATACTTAACATGGCTTAGGACAACTAGGGCTCAGCCCTAATTTTACGCGGCGTAACTCGACGGAAACGACGTACAGTTAGATCGACGGGCCGTTCGGACGTTTGGGGATCGCCGCAAGTATTCATTTGCATATTCTACGCCGGCCGCAATGGCCTCGCCACCTAGCGGCCGGCCTAGAATTGCATCCTTAAGATCCGACAGTGTAATTCAATTACACCTGTCGGATCTTAGGGCTAGCTATGCGTAACTGATTCTATGAATCAGTCGCATAGTTAGGACGGCCCTAACACAGAGATACGACGGCGTATCAGGAGATACGCTGTCGTATCTCTTTTGTGAATCTGGCCCATAGGTCTTGGTTGCATTTTATTAATACACTGCTCAACACTTTGAAAACATATCAGATCTCAAAGGGCAAAAGTCTCATGCTGTATATCTATACTGATATGGGCTGGGTAATGTGTTAGGAATGAAAGGACGGCACATCATTTGATGGAAATGAAAATTATCCACCTACAGAGGGCTCAATTCAAAGACACCCCGAAAATCGAAGTGAAAAAATGATGCAGCAAGCTAGTCCATTTTGCTGAAATTTCATTGCAACAACTCAAAATGGTCCTCAGTAGTTTGTATGGCCCCCAAGTGTTTGTATGCATGCCTGACAACATCAGGGAATGCTCCTAATGAGACGACGGATGGTGTCCTGGGGTATTTCCTCCCAGATCTGGACCAGAGCATCACAGAGCTCCTGAACAGACTGAGGTGCAACCTGGCGGCATGGGCCCATGCACAAAGTATGTAAAGACCAGTAAACTTGCTCTGCATTCCGATCTGTAAAATCAAAATAGAAAAAAACTGCCCCCGAGGTCTGTCATTTACATGTTAATGCAAATAATCATGTGTGAACACATGTACACATATACATTTAATGGAATAGAACAAGGGGCTCCAAACTGTTCAAGCAAAGGACAGTTTATTGTCCTTCAGATTTAGGGGGGCCAGACTATGGCTAATGGGAGAAGAAAATGTCCTAACATCAGTGGAAATAAAAAATCCTTGGTTTTAGCAGGACGAATAGTGCCCCATTGTTGGTATCAATGGGAAGAATAATGGTCCAACAATGATGTCCGCGGGACGAATATTGCCCCATCAATAGGGTGACCACATTTCCAAAATGCCATTCAGGGACACCCCCCCCTAAAAAATATATGTTTTTTTACATATTTTTTTGCGTATTTTGGGGGCAGAGGCGTATCATGAAATCAGCGGGCCCGTTTGCAAGATCAAAAGAGGGCCCTAGGCCCCATCAAATGCTGCCACTGTTCCCCATCAAATGCCACTACTGTGCCCCATCAAATGCTGCCAGTGTGTCCAGCAATTGTTGCTGTGCCCCATCTGATGCTGCCAGTGTGCCCATGAAATGTTGCTACTGTGCCCCATCAGATGCTGCCAGTGTGCCTATCAATTGCCGCTACTGTGCCCATCAGATCAGATGCTGCCAGTGTGCCGATTAATTGTCACTACTGTGCTCCATCAGATGCTGCCAGTGTGCCCATCAATTGTCGCTACTGTGCCCCATCAGATGCTGCCAGTGTGCCCATGAATTGTCGCTACTGTGCCCCCATCAGATGCTGCCAGTGTGCCCATGAATTGTCGCTACTGTGCCACCATCAGATGCTGCCAGTGTGCCCATGAATTGTCGCAAACTGTGCCTCATCAGATGCTGCCAGTGTGCCTATCAATTGCCGCTACTGTGCCCATCAGATCAGATGCTGCCAGTGTGCCCGTGAATTGTCGCTACTGTGCCCCCATCAGATGCTGCCAGTGTGCCCATGAATTGTCGCTATTGTGCCCCATCAAATGCCAGTGTGCCCATGAATTGTCGCTAGTGTGCCCCCATCTGATGCTGCCAGTGTGCCCATGAATTGTCGCTATTGTGCCCCATCAAATGCCAGTGTGCCCATGAATTGTCGCTACTGTGCCCCATCAAATGCCAGTGTGCCCATAAATTGTCGCTACTGTGCCCCATCAAATGCCAGTGTGCCCATGAATTGTCGCTACTGTGCCCCCATCAGATGCTGCCAGTGTGCCCATGAATTGTCGCTATTGTGCCCCATCAAATGCCAGTGTGCCCATGAATTGTCGCTACTGTGCCCCATCAAATGCCAGTGTGCCCATGAATTGTCGCTACTGTGCCCCATCAAATGCCAGTGTGCCCATGAATTGTCGCTACTGTGCCCCCATCAGATGCTGCCAGTGTGCCCATGAATTGTCGCTATTGTGCCCCATCAAATGCCAGTGTGCCCATGAATTGTCACTACTGTGCCCCCATCAGATGCTGCCAGTGTGCCCATGAATTGTCGCTATTGTGCCCCATCAAATGCTGCCAGTGTGCCCATGAATTGTCGCTATTGTGCCCCATCAAATGCCAGTGTGCCCATGAATTGTCGCTACTGTGCCCCCATCAGATGCTGCCAGTGTGCCCATGAATTGTCGCTACTGTGCCCCATCAAATGCCAGTGTGCCCATAAATTGTTGCTAGGCACAGTAGCGACAATTCATGGCCACACTGGCAGCATCTGATGGGGGGCACAGTAGCGACAATTCATGGGCACACTGGCAGCATCTGATGGGGGGCACAGTAGCGACAATTCATGGGCACACTGGCATTTGATGGGGCACAGTAGCAACAATTTATGGGCACACTGGCATTTGATGGGGCACAGTAGCAACAATTTATGGGCACACTGGCATTTGATGGGGTACAGTAGAGACAATTCATGGGCACACTGGCAGCATCTGATGGGGGGCACAGTAGCGACAATTCATGGGCACACTGGCATTTGATGGGGCACAGTCCATCAAATGCCAGTGTGCCCATGAATTGTCGCTACTGTGCCCCCATCAGATGCTGCCAGTGTGCCCATGAATTGTCGCTATTGTGCCCCATCAAATGCCAGTGTGCCCATAAATTGTCGCTACTGTGCGCCATCAAATGCCAGTGTGCCCATAGATTGTCGCTACTGTGCCCCATCAGATGCTGCCACCCAGTGTCAATTGCCCCTATTTGCTCACCTTTTGGAGTCATATAATGGAGATGGAGTGACAGTCTCCTCGTCTGGTCACTGGTGGTGGTGGAGCAGGGCAGGGCAGTCTTCACTCTTCAGCCGGGGTTGGCGCCGGTGTTCTCTTTCCAGTCAGGACTCGAGGAGGCACTGGCGTCTGGCAGGCAGTGAATCGGGCCGCTCGGGCGGGAGCCGGGAGGAGCCTGCCGGGCCGCTGGGCTGTAGAGGAGGTCAGACCGGCGGAGATGTGTCTGCACTGCACTGTGACCGTCGGACGGTGGGAGACTCGGTCGGTCGGAGACTGAGAGATGTCACAGGCTTGCAGCGGGAGTCGCAGCGCCGGCGGGACTCACTAGCGGGAGCCGAGGTCAGGACTCAGAGGAGGTGGAGGAGGTCTTGGTCTGTGCCACTGCCGCGGTACTGGTGGGTGACGGTGAGTGACTCGAGACAGTTGCCTGCCCTGTAACGAATCGATGCTGCTGGCTGCTGCGCTGCTCTCTCTGCTGCAAGAACCGCGGCTGGAGGAGGAGGAGGTGGGGGTGGAGTCGGAGCCGCAGAGAGAGCGGGACATGGTGACGTCACTGGTTGCTACACGCCAAGCGGAGCGGCCGTAGCAACCAGTGATTTAGCATGAATTAAATTACAGCAGCACTGCGGCAGCAGCGGCATGAGTGTTGCAGACTGGCAGGCAGTTGATTCCGGGACTCTCCATTGTCCCGGTTTGAAGGCTCCCGGGAGGCGGGACAAAAATGTAAATTACGGGACGATCCCGGGCAAACCGGGACACGTGGTCACCCTACCCATCAATGGTGTCAATTCAAGAAATAGTGCCTCATTGACAGTGTCAGTGGGAGGAATATTGCCCCATAAATGGTGTTAGTGGGAGGAATAGTGCCCTATCAATGGTATCAGTGGGAGAAATAGTGTGCCTCCAATGGTGTCAGTTCAAAAAATAGTACTCTCACATTGGGGAGGGTTACATGCTCCCCTTACCAAGAGACCTTGGTGCATTAGAGGAATGTAGCAAAGGCTGCAGTGAGGCGACAGATGAGTGTGGTTGGATGGGTATTTATACCTTATCTGGGCGGTATACCTGTCTTATGAATTAGCCTTCAAAATGTGGCTTCAACTGATTTAGTCAGATCTGCTTTCCGCTGTTCAGGCTACGAAGCTATCTAGGACTGCTTAATTATGGATACTGGACATCTCTGCTCTTCCTAATTAGTTTGTTAAATAAAAATCATGTATTTTATTACAATCAGCAATCAAGCAATGTATAGTAAATTACACTGCTCTTGTGAAGAGAAACCTAGTTTCTCTGAACAATGACATGATCTTTTTTGATGGATACCAGATTACCTTAATTAGTTCAGGAAGGGAGAGTAGGTTTCTTCTGCCCACTCAGTTTGATGGTTCTTTGTTCTCAGCCTGGGCTGTTTGCTTACAGTGAGGAAGAATGCGGCAGAAAGACGTCAAAGAGAAAAATACCTGTCCACCTAAACAAAACAAAATATTGACTGCAACATCATTCCTCAACTTTTCATTTACTGTCTCTTAATGCAATTCTTAGGCCTTGTACACACGATAGGATAGCCAGAGGACAACGGTCTGAAGGACCGTTTACATCGGTCAAAACCGATCGTGTGTGGGCCCCATAGGTTATTTAACCTTCGGTTAAAAAAATAGGAACTTGCTTTAAAATTTAACCGATGGACACCTAACCGATAGGTCAAAACCATTCGTTAGTATGCAAAAGCATCGGTTAAAAACCCGCGCATGCTCAGAATCAAGTCGACGCATGCTTGGAAGCATTGAACTTTGTTTTTTTCAGCACGTCGTTGTATTTTACGTCACCGCGTTCTGACACGATCGGTTATTTAACCTATGGTGTGTACGCACGACGGACCATCAGTCAGCTTCATCGGTTAACCTAAGACAACGGTCCTTCAGACTGTTGTCCTCTGGCTATCCTATCGTGTGTGTGAGGCCTTAGAACCTCAGTAGTAGTACACACAACTAAATAGGATATGATACAAACATGAAACAGTTTTTTTTTTCTTTTATATAGGCTCATTATTATTACTTGTCTAGAAATGGAAGTGGTATAGTCTGGAATTTTCTGTTTATTACACCACTAAAACTAAAATGAAAAGATTACCTTCTGAAAGAGCAATGAATACAATTTAGAATTGCCTATGTATAAGCCCAGGGACGGATTTCCGCCACTAGAGCCTATAGGTACACAACCTTTGGCTCCCAGCCTTATACAAAGAAGTTTCTTGTCTAACTAGTCCTCATCTGTCTTAGAATATTGCAACAAAGTGTAATTAAGCTGTAAGAAATTACTATTTCTAGTGCTGATAAAGGGGAATATGCATAGCCAAAAACTAAAAGCAACCAAATTCCTTGGCAAAAATCTGGTTCCCTTCCTTGCAAGGCAGGAATGTGCTATGTGGCAGAGCTATGTAAACCTAAGGATTGGATAGAAAGGAATACAAATACTTTGGCAGGTAAAACAGTTTACATGTGTATTTAATTTGTGTATTTAATGTACAGTACACACCAGGCACATACCGTGTACAAGTTATTGCCTATCCTATAGTTTGGTGTTGATAACTAAGGGGTAGCACAGACCATGTCAGAAACCGTATGTAAGCCCAGGTTCACATTCGCTGCGGGAGTTAAGCCGTGCGAGTTAAGCTTGTCAGTCCCAATTTCGGCCGCCATTACAGAGACATCTGTGCAGTTTCTGCACAGATGTCAATGTAAATCGTGGGCTGAAATTGCAAAAAGTAGTACAGAAACTACCGTATTTATTGGGGTATAGCGCGCTCCCGCGTATAGCGCGCACCCCTAAAGTTGCAGCGGATTCCTGTGGAAAAAAGTTTTTTGTACTTACAGTTTTGGTGTCTTGTGCGGCGTCCATCAGCGGCCTTGTCGGGTCCGGCGTCCGTCTGCGGCTTCGGGTGTCCTCTTCGTCGGGTCCGGCGTCCTTCTGCGGCGTCCTCGCGTCCTCCCCGCTCGTTTCCCGCGCCGAGTTTGAATACTGCGCCGACATATACAGAGAGCAGTACACTCGTGTATTGTCGGGCAGGCTCGGCAACTCTCGCGCTGACGTCCTGTACGTCCAGGACGTGAGCGCGGAAGGAGCCGAGACTGGCCGACTATACCCGAGTGTACTGCGCTCGGTATATGTCGGCGCAGTATTCAAACTCGGCGTATACCGCGCACCCACGATTTTGCCCTGATTTTCAGGGCAAAAAAGTGCGCGGTATACGCCGATAAATACGGTACTTGTTGAAATCGGTGCAGCTCCGCAAATGCTGTGTCGCACCGATTAGGACATCGCTATTGCCGGCAAATTCCGCCGATTTGACATGTCAAATCACCCCAGTGTGAACCAGGGCTTAAGGTAATTTTGTCAGAAGATCAGTTTTATTGTTTTCTAAAGTCAAATACAAATTGGTAGCTATAAATATACTTGAGAAAAACTATGGGGCTGCCTTTGCTAACCTGAAAATAATAGTTGCCTGACTAATATCCTGATCCAGTTGCCTGACTACTATTCTGATCCTATGGCTTCAATACTTTTGAGTCAGTGATCTGGAACAAGTATGCAAAGACAAAAAGTATTGAAGTCGGAAGGTGAGCATGACAGCTAGACCATGTTTTTTTCAGTACGAGACATCAGCAATGGCAACCTCCATGCTCCTTTTTGGAAAAAAAATGAGTGACAGATCGGCTTCGGCTGCCGACATCGCGGGCACCCTGGACAGGTAAGTGTCCATATAATAAAAGTCAGCAGCTGTTGTATTTGTAGCTGTTGGCTTTTAATATATTTTTTTTTTTCGTGGGACCTCCGCTTACCAAAACTGGAGCTGGTGTAGATGCTCATGGTAGCTAGGGTTGCCACCTCATCTCTTTAAACCCAAAGACATATTAATTCAGTGGCAGGACAATATCATCCAGTGCCCAGGGCAAAAAGATGCCATACTGCGCCCCCTCCTTTCTTTTAGGGTTAGGGTCGGGGTGCCCCCATCCTTGCAATAAACCATTGCGCCCAGGGCAGCCCCCCCTCCTGCCCTGGCCCTGTATGAATTACACAGGTTCTGATGCTAATTTAATGCAGATAAGGCACCAAGTGAGTTTAATTAACACCTTAATCAGCCACAGAACCTGTGCAATTCATATGTGTTCAGGTTTTAAGGGATGAGGTGGCAACCCTAATGGTAGGAAAATAAAAATAAATTGCGCTTCCCCCTAACCATGTGATGTAAATATTAATTAAGGAAATTCCAATCACCAAAATTATAACTAATATGTGACTAATAGCATATGGTAATAAAAAACTAATGTGTTCAACATTATAAAAGCATCAGTTACTATATTGCAAGCAATCTCATGCCAATTGATGCAGTTAAATTAAATTACTAACCAATACATAAATGGAAATAAAAAACCTAAAAACTAAAAATAAAGTCCATAGGTGCTTGAGTAATAAACAAATGCTGAACACCAGTTCTCTGTGCAGAAATCCAAAAAACTGATGAATGAACGTGTCCAAAAACTTGTGATAAATCCTCCACCAATCAGTAAAAATTACTCCTTACCGACTTGCCATGATCCCTTATGACAGGGGATCACTGAAAACATGTAATCAAAGTTCTCACTCCAACCACGCAGCTCAGACAAATCCAATCTTTAAGCAATGAATCTTATTGGTCTCATGGGTCATCAGCATATGCACCCGACATGCAAGAGATAATGATAGCTCCACATAGCGCATTAAACGTATAAAATGTTTATTAAAAAAGTTGATGTTACACTTACAATGTAGCAGAAAGAAATAGGCCTTGAATCTAGTGTGCCGGCCAGCTTCTAAGGCTCGATTTACACCTATGCATGTTGCTTTTAAACGTTTTTGCAGTGCTTTTTGCGGTGCTTGCTGCGTTTTTTTGACACGCATTTTTACCGTGATTGTGCTGTGATTTTACCGCGATTTGTGTTTTTTACATTTCCTTTAACAACCAGCTATAAACAGGTTTTAAAAAACAAACAAACCGCAAAAACGCGGTACTTGCGTTTTGGATGCGGGTCTATTGAATTCTATTACATGCAAAACACTGCTTTTTGCAGGAAAAAAAGTCCCCGACCCTTTCCAAAAATGCAAAGGCACAAAAAAGCATTGATGTGAACATGTTCCATAGGAAACCATGTTAAAAAATTTCCCTGCATTTCAGCAAAATGCATAAAAAAAAAGCATTAGTGTGAATGGAGCCTTACTTCAGCTTGTTCAATTAAGTTTTGAAAATCAGTTCCAGTTCATACTATGCGGTGCGGGAACTGCATGCGATTTTGAAGAGGAATCGCACCTCATTCCTATTCAAATCACACATGATTCTTCATCTGTGCAATTTAAGACATTATTCTGTATGCCGTATTTATCTTGCTATAACGCGCCCCGGCGTATAGCGCGCACCCCCGAACTTGAAGGAAAATTCCTGGAAAAAAAAAATACTTACAGTTTGGATGCCCCTCGTCGGTGTCTTGCCTGTCGTCCATTGCGTCCTGCCCGTCGTCCATCGGCGGCCTCGTCCGGTCCGGCGTCCTTCTGTGGCCATCGTGGTGTCCTCCCCGCTCGATCCCCGCTTCCCGCGCTGTGTTTGAACCACTGCGCCGATATATAACGAGCGCTGGGTATAGTCGGGCAGGCTCGTAAAGGACGTACAGGACACACAGGACGTGACCGCGAGAGGAGCCGAGCCTGCCCGACTATACCCGAGTGTACTGCGCTCGGTATATGCCGGCACAGTGGTTCAAACACAGCGCGGGAAGCGGGTATCGGCGTATATCGCGCACCCACGATTTTGCCCTGATTTTCAGGGCAAAAAAGTGCGCGGTATACGCCGATAAATACGGTAGCTCAAATCGCACCAAACACGTGCAGGACCCTTTTTTGGGCTCACCAGATTTGGAGTGCTGCACACAGGAGGTTTTTAAAAAAAAACTTGAGCCATTAAAAGCACTTTAATGGGTCTGACTATAGTGTATGAAAGTGTGGACCTTTCTTGTTATCGCTATTTATTGAACTTTAAATTAAATCTGAAGTGCCAATAAAATAAAATACATAGATTTCCATTGATGACTTCCTTTTATGCAAATTCTATGGCTGCCCCACTGGTTCTCTGACAATTGCTCATCATACTTGTTCCTGGCCAGTGACTCAGAAACTATTTTCAGATGGGCTCAACAATGGCAGCTTACATATCTCTCATGACAGGTTTCTTTGAAGGGCAGGAGGCGAACGCAAGAAAGGGCCACTTCCGTGAAGCTAATCAGGTTCCTCTCTTTGTTTAAATATATTTGTTCTGTACTGTAATGGCTCCCTAAAAGTGAATGAGTTGGCTGTTACCCACATACATGACTTACGTTTCTCTGTTGACCCTTTCACAGATCACGGATTAATTATACAATTTCAGGGTAACGTCCAAAATAAAATAATAACGAGAGAGATGATATTTCAAGTTGTATTCATTGTATGATTAGAGAAAGGAATTTAATATCCCTGGGTAAGGGTTTACAGAGGGGTCTGTAAGTAGGCATGATAAAAGCTCTTTTATGTGCTTGGCAAAAGCCTACACTCTTTATGCCAGGGTTACATCATACGACAGGCATCACTTAACATATGAAAGGATCTAGTAGCAGAGAAATTCTTAAAAAACAAAGTTATCAGCTGGGAGATGAATGCGCTTATCTTCAAGAGAGTGCAGGTGATTCTAGGACTCAGAGTTCATCCACTGATTTCCTTGTAATGTTGGCAAAGCCCATAATCTAGACGTGACTCATGCAGGAGTGATAAAAGGTACAAATTCCTAAAAGACATTTGAGGAAAATTTCACTAATACACACAGACCAACAAATAATCTCTTAAATATGCAATGTAATTGGTGTGGCTGGATCAAGCATGACGCCATCAGAGCTATTGCCCTCAATCAACAATTAAAGTAATTATTGAAATGCCCGTAAGACATCTTAATAGTTATCTCTTAGTATTTCAATCTTTTATTTTTCTGATGCAGAAAACAGATAGTAATATATTAAGCTCAAGTACTTTGTAATTGGTCCCTAATGATAAGTCATTTTAAGGTGAACTGCTATATTTTATCTTGAACAGGGGTCTCCATACTTTTCAAGCAAAGGGCCAGTTTACTGTCTTCAGGGGGGCCGGATTCTGACCAATGGGGGTAGAAAATGCCCCAGGGCCGATCATCAGTGAGAATAAACATGGCCCCAGTGTTGGTGGGCAGTAGGAGGAGGAATAGTGCTCCATCATTGCTATTAGTGTAAGAAATAGTGCCCCATTGTTGGTGTCATTGGGAGGAATAGTGCCTCATATCATTGGGAGCAATACTGCCCCAAGGGCCGGATAAAGGCTAGCAAAGGGCCACATCCGGCATTAATCACATTAAATAGTCCCTAAAACATATTACAAGCTCCCCAATCGTTCCAGAAATCATTGCAAACACTTGCCTTATATCCTCTAGCTCATGTTGTGGCCATATCCATCATATGTGTGGGCATGTGAAGCCCAGTTCCTTTTTCTTCCTGTTTTTCAGGGAGAAGCGCATGCTGGGCAATTTTTAGGCACAGTAATGGCCAGAGATGCAATGGGGTCATTTCCCAAGAGGCAATGGGGTCTTAGGACAGGAAGTTGAACCACCTAGGACTAGGAAGTAAGTCGATTACGAAATCTGCCTAGTAACAGCCAGCTAGAAGTGAGTAAAACATCTTTTTTTTTTTTTTTTTTTTTTAATAGAAAGTTAATTTTTAGCGTGGAATTCCGCTTTAAAGCCTAACTCTAGCAATTTTGTCTCTCTATGAATCCCCTTTCCAGTATCTTTATATTATTTTGTACATACAGTTTTCCCTGCAGTCTTCAGCCAGTCTGCTGACATCACAGATTCATCCTTGGCAGTGGTGGTGGTGGCTGGTGATTATTGCCACTTCTCGGGTTTTTGGCTAAGATCAAGTGTAATATATGTTCTTATCAGTTGCCAAAGGATGCACTGAAGCACCCCCCAAGCGGGCAGGGTGGATGCAAATCCAATGGCGTCATTGCACCTGGAAAGACGGTTTCTGTAGGGATTGGTGGATTACTACGCTCCGACCGAGTCAGGGGTAGGCCATCAGTCGAGTCTGAGCCGTCTGGAAGGGTGCTTCTGGTGAGGATGGGTGGCTGCACTGGGTCTGGTCTTTTTGCCAAGTCTTAGTCTGGCCTTCTGGCTGGTCGGTGTAAGTACTGCCCCTGTCAGCAATCTGGCGGAGGAGCTGGGTGGCGCCATGCAAATCCACCGGGTTGTTGGGGGCCTGGAAAGGTTAGTATCAGTGGAGGCTGCTAGCCGCAGGGCAGCTCTCCATGAGAAAACCAGGAAGAGCTCTCTATCCAGCAGGGGAGGAGGGCTGCACTGACCGGTCGGGGGGTTGGATTTGGGACTAGAAAGCCTATGGTGTATGTGCCCCTGAAGTGACAGTCCAGGGGTGCCGGACAATCACTGTGAGTGAGGGTAACATTGATTTAAGGCACCACGGTCACTGCACCAGAACGCGCTTTTTTAGCACCTGCCTCCTGGGCTGGACCTTTTGGCTGAGACCAGAGGATTTTTTTTTATTTCTGGCCGGAGGGCCTGGCCATTGTATTGCACAATGGCCATTTTCACTCTCATCTTCACTATCCCTTTCCCCACTTTAATTCATTCCTTTTGTGTGTGTGTCACGTTTTTGTATTTTTATGTTTTGTACACGTTTTGCACGGTGTGCTGGTCCTCGGGCCTGCCCTGAAAGTCTTAAGATGGGGTGGACATGGCCTTCTGGCTTAGTTCGCCCTCTCTTATGGGGTCTCCCTTTGGGAGAGCCTCACCGAGTACTTGAGTGGGTCTGTTTCGGCAGACCCTCCAGAGAAAGGGGTCCGTCTGGCTTTGGCTGTACATAGTGTAAAGTACCCTGTCAGGAGCCTAACGCCCTGGGGGATTAAGGGCAGGGCCCTCTGATTTTAGAGGGCTAGTGTACCCGCTGCACGTTTTTGTGTAAAAAAAAAAAAGTGGTGGTGGTGGCTGGTGGCTGGTTCTTCCTCTTGGTACTTACAACTATGTTGCTCAGTCCAGAAATACTGTGAGCCCAGACTGCAGGATGATGCATTTCCAGGTAGCATGACCATGACAGCTTGTCATTGAAGTGGGTTGAATAACTGTGGCAATCATTCAACCTAGATGACCAGTGGCAGGACAGAGCGGAGCATGCCAGATTGAAGATGAGTACTAAAGCAAAACCTGCTTTTTTATTTTTAAATAAAGAGCATGCAATCTTAATAAGAATGGAGCTCCACTATTGCATGTGATCCTATCCAATTTAGGCAGTACCAACTACATAATACTTTCCTCTTTTGAGGTCACTTGATTTCATTAAAAGGTAAGTATATAAACCCCTAATTTATCATATATTAAAATTGTTCAGGAAATTGGTCAGCATGTGTCGGGGGGAACTGAATTTAGAACAGATCTTCTTTAGTGACAATGAAGGTAAAGCCACACACCAAGTTAGACTGGGTTCATGACAGGCAAGTGTGACGGACTCTCAATGGAGTCAGTTCACACAAGACTGGGGTTGCCGGGCGGGCCTAAGTCCAGATTGAAATAGGGTCTAGTGTGTGTTTGGGTCCAGTTCAAGTGCGATTGAGGCAAAGATTTAGAACTGAACTGGTGAACAGATACGCACCAGACCCAAGGCACAAACACGCAGCCACACATGTGTGAACCCGGACTTAATAGTTTCTGTTATTAAGCCCCATTTCTGTGAAAATGTGTCAAAGGGTGAAGGAGGATGGCCAATTGCACACAAAAATGCTAGTAAGCAACATTTGGCGTGTGACTTCAGCCCAGTGCAAAGTGACAACATCCAAATACAGTCATATGTTGTATTTACTGAGCCATTGAGTGCAGTATATATATATATATATTTTAACTTGCCAGTTGGGGGTGCTTGACAGGCATAATAAACACTACTTAGTATCTCAGTTTATTCTACAAAGTGAGACTGTGTGGGGTTCAGACTCACAAGACAGGCTTTCCTTTATACTAAAATGTGGCTACAGTGAGCATGTGTTGATCCCACTCTAAAGAGTTAGGCAGATTTCAAGACAGAAGCCCTGGGCAGGCTACACTATAGATCAGCCTTTTCTAACTTTTTTCCTTTTTTTAACCTTGAAGGAATCCTTGGCAAAAAGTTGGAGATTTCAGGGAACCCCCTGAAATAATTTCAGATCTGCAGCTCACGGAACATTGGGGTGATCAGTGATGCACTGATGTGGCGGTGCTATTTAAAACACCCATCCCCATTGGTGGTCGTGACAGTGTTAATTAACCCCATTGTGCTTCATTAGTGGCCAGTGGCAGTGTTTATTAACCTCTTCGTAATCCAGGAAGGGGTTAATTAACACAACTACTGGGCACTAGTGCAGCTTGACAGGGTTAATTAACGCTGCCACTGGCCACTAATGTAGAAGTGACCAGTGACAGTGTTATTTAGCACCTCCATGCTGCATTAGTGGCCTCTGCCAGTGTTAATTAATCCCTTTGCAATGCACCATGATGGGGTTAATTAACACTGCCACTGGCAGTGGCCACTAATGCAGCATGATGGGATTAATAAATACTGCCTCTGACCACAGTGGCGGTCCGTCTATAGAGGGTGCTGGAGCGCCGCCCCCTCTGGCTCCGCACCGCCACTGAAATAACATACATTCATGCATTGCATAAATGTATGTTATTGTTGCCAGCTGCCGCTGGTCTATTCAGATGGCCGGACCTTGAGCGCCGACCACCTGAATAACGGCAGCTGGTTGGCTGTGCGGAAGTGCCTATCAGAGCCAGCGGCTCCTGGATGCCTATCCTCGGAACGTACGGGGGTGCGTTCCTTGGATAAGACTGACGGCCGTCTCAGCCAATCGGGTTCACCGATTCTGGTTATCGGTAACCTGATTGGCTGAAGCGTTACCAAGGCGGGAGAAGACATCGAGGGATGTAGAAGGAGAAAGGTATGTGCATTTTACAGGGCACAGCGGCGACAATGGGCACAGAGGCGACAAAGGGCACAGAGGCATCAATGGGCACAGTGGCGACAAAGGGCACAGTGGCATCAATGGGCACAGTGGTGACAATGGGCACAGTGGCAACAATTAAAGGGCACAGTGACATGCACAGTGGCAACAATGGGCACATTGGCGACAATTAAAGGGCACAGTGGTGACAATTGGCACAGTGGCGAAAATTGAGGGGCACAGTGGCTGTGTTTGATGGCATGGCACAGTGGTGACAATTGATGACACAGTGGCTGTGTTTGCTGTCAGAACACAACAACTCAGCAGGGGAAATTGCTGTACTAACATCATATTGTTAGTGCAGTGGCACAGACTGGAGCTGTCTGGGTTTTTTTCGTTCAAAAAACTATTGGTGTGCTCTATAATTTATCCTCAGCCTGCTGCCATCAATTTGTCTTGTTTTGGTTTATTTAATCACTTTCATCCAACCTGCTCCTGTGCAGCACCACTTTGTAATACTGGCCTCTGAACTACATTACATCAGAGGCCAGGACCAACAGGGATCACTTTGCTGAAAAAAGTTTGATTCTAGTTTCAGGTGCAGGAGCGTTGCTCCAGCCCTTGTCACTCTGCCACCTCTTTACAAGATGTTCAGCTGCTCTGGACTCTGGTGATGGCAACATCTGTGCTGGTCTCACCGGCTCCTTCTGCCCCCCCTTGTCCCAACCCTGACCTTGACAGCTTGCACTGAAATGCAACAACTTCAGTACAACCAGCCTGTTGTTGGGCTTTTTTCATACAATTACTGCCACTGGCTATAGCCAACAGCAGTAATCAATGTATTCTGACAGCAGGGAAACCTCCCAGTGCCAGAAAACACTGCATGTGTTGATGGGGAAATCGAGCAATTCTCTTTCCTTCAACCTATGGTTGAAGGAAAGAAAATTGTTTAATGTAAAATGCGACTGTCCTTTATTAACCAGCCCTTTTCTGACTGAGAAATCATTGTTAATATAGGGACAGTGAGGCCCCTTTCACACAGACGACTGTTTTGCCGCAGATAAAAGCATGTTTATGTTTGGTTGTTGGGGTCTGCGGGCGGGAGCTTATCGGAATCCGGGATTATTAAAGGGGGCTCCCGGATTCCAATAAGCTCCTGCCCGCAGACCCCGACAACCAACGGCCACGGTTGTTGGGAAGAGGCCCTGTCCTCATCAACATGGGGACAGGGTGCTTTGGGTGGGGGGGCCGCAGGGTGCCCACCCCAAAGCACCTACCTCCCCATGTTGAGGGCATGCTTCCTGGCACGGTTAAGGAGGGGGGGGGGGGCTCGCTCGTCCCCACCCCCTTTCTTGACCAGCCGGACTGCATGCTCGGATACGGGTCTGGTATGGATTTTGGGGGGACCCCCACACCATTTTTTCGGCGTACGGGGGTTCCCCTTAAAATATATAGCAGACCCAAGGGCCTGGTATGCTCTTGAAGGGGGAACCCATGCCGGTTTTTAATTTGAAATTTGGCGTGGAGTTCCCCCTCAAGATTCATACCAAACGCAGCTGACACAGTGCACTGCGGTTATGTGCCGATAGCTGCGGGACATCGCAGCTTGATGCATTCAGTTCTATTTTTTCTATCCGCACAAAACCGCGGGTAACCGTAGTGTGTGAAGGGTGTCATAGGAAAGCATTGTGTGCTTCTAGCTGCGGTAAAATCCGCAGCTAAAAGCACCATTCTATCTGTCCGTGTGAAAGGGGCCTAAAAAAAATGTATGTTGACACCCAGAGATAACCAGAGATAACCTATCAAAGAAACATTCTTACACAGTAAGATAAACGTTCTCACTTTTTTGTTTCCTTTACTTCAAGATCACTCTGTATTGATTCTCCTAAGCTCATAGTGAACATATGGCAGGTTTCTGGTGAATTGGTTGCAATTTACCAAGTGGGTGACCTTGCTGACCACGCTCTTCTTGTTAAAAAACAATCATTTGACCAACTTTTGTTGAAGAAGCGAAGTATGTTTTCATATGAGCAAGTTTTTAAATGGGGTGGCCTATAGAAACAAATCAAAGTGCCCTCGGCGAAAGATTATACCAGGACAAGGTAGATTCTGATTAGCTGTTTTAGACTGTTTAGTGAAAGTAGTAATGAGGCATGCCAACCTGAAACAAAATCTATAAATATCTTTACATTGTGGCCTACGTAGTGCTGCAAAACCTTTACTCAAATTCTTCCCAGTCTTGCACCGCTTCCCCTGCACATGTGCAGCCCAAACACCTTTGACTTTAATGGAAAACTTATACAAAATGAATTTGCAATGCATGATTAAGTGCTACCTGAAGTTCAGGTGTTATAACTTCTTTATAAAAACTGTTGCTGGAGGGAGCATGGCCTGAAAAATATAAGCACATCAAGGGGCATATTTCTAAATAGTGGATATGTAATTTACCAAACATTCACTGGAGGTGAATCCTCCTGGTGCATGTGTTTTAAATGACTGTGATTGATTCACTGTCTGGGGCTGAAAGGTTTGCACAGTTCCTCTGGGGCTTGTTATATGGCCCTTGCATGCATTCCTGGCCAGTGGAGGGTTACATAGTTACATAGTTAGTCTGGTTGTAAAAAATACACAAATCTATCTAGTTCAACCAATAAAAGGGGGGGAAAAATATATACTATACACAATCCTAAACCTACAGTTGATCTCGAGGAAGGAAAAAAATCCCCAGCAAAGTATAAACCAATTTGATCCAGCAGGGAGAAAAAATCTTCCTGATCCTCCAAGAGGCAATTGGCTATTCCCTGGATACCTATAAATGTTAATATCCAGTTAAGCCTGGCACAAACGATCAGCTCCGGTCGGAGCCGCTGTACTAACTATGCAAAGTTAGTATAGAGATTTCCCCCACTGAGCTGTTGTGTTCGGACAGGGGGACGCCCCCCCGCCAGATCACCCTGATCAATGCTCTCCACTATTGGCGGAGAGCGTTGATCAGGAGTCAGTCGGCTGCTGGTTTTTCTAGCAATCTACTGAGCTGGTCAGAATATGCTTTTAGGGAAGTCTATTGCACATTCTCACAGCTCCTCCTGTGAAGAAACTTTTCCATGTTTGGAGATTTCATCTCTTTTCATTCAGTAGTAAAGAATGCCCCCTTGTCCTCTGTGGTGACCTTAAAGTGTATAACTCTACACCTAACTCATTATATGGACCCCTTATGTATTTATACAGTGCCTTGCAAAAGTATTCACCCCCTTGGCATTTTTCATGTTTTGTTGCCTCACAACCTGGAATTAACATGGATTGTTTGAGGATTTTCATCATTAAATTCAGGGCTCAAGTCCTGCGGGAACGCGTGGGAACGGAGTCCCTGTACTTTTTCACAGCAGGAACGCAGTTCCCTTTGCAGGACTAGAGAAGTCTGAGAGCAGCCGAGCCACCCGAGCCAATCCTTCACTAAGCGGCGATGCCCAGCTCGAGTCACTGTCAGGGGCAGGCGAACCTTAGTAATCCTTTATTAGAAAGAACTTGCTTAAAGTTCTTCCTAAATCCCGCGATAACTCGCGGCAGACCTCCGCAATGTCTCCTGGGAACAATGACAAAAGCTCCCAGGAGACATTGCGGCATCGAGGAAGTGACGGAATACCCGCACACTACCCGATGAATCCATATACAGGAAGCGGCCAGTAACATAAAGGATTACTAAAATACAGTGGATCGAAAAAAATAAAAAACATGCGGTTTAGTAATTATGCATATGAGCGTATCATTTTTTTTTTTTTTTTTGGTGGGGGAGTGGATCTTGGGTGGGAGTTCCCACACTTTTTTCCCCAGGACTTGACCCCTGATTAAATTTACAGAACATGCACCCAACTTTGAAGTCAATGTGCATAACTATTCACCCCCCTAAAACCAATACTTTCTAGAGCCACCTTTTACGTCTACCACAGCTTCAAGTCGCTTTGGATAAGTCTCTATGAGCTTGCCACATCTTACCACTGGGACTTTTGCCCATTCCTCCTTGCAAAACTGCTCCAGCTCCTTCAAGATGGATGGATTGCGCTTGTTAACAGTAATCTTTAAGTCTGACCGCAGATTTTCTATTGGATTGAGGTCTGGGCGTTGACTAGGCCATTCCAACACATTTACATGTTTCCCCTTAAAGTGTTGCTTTAGTAGTGTGTTTGGGGTCATTGTCCTACTGGAAGGTGAACCTCCATCCTAGCCTCAAATCACACACAAAGTGGTACAGGTTTTTCTCAAGAATATCCCTGTATTTAGCGTCATCCATCTTTCCCTCAACTCTGACCAGTTTCCCAGTCTCAACTACAGAAAATCATCCCCACAGCATGATGCTGCCACCACCATGTTTCACTGTGGGGATGGTGTTCTTTGGGTGATGTGATGTGTTGCGTTTGCGCCAGACATAGCATTTTCTTTGATGGCCAAAAAGTTCAATTTTAGTCTCATCAGACCAGAGCACCTTCCTCCATACATTTTTGGAGTCTCCCAAATGCCTTCTCGCAAACTCAAAATGTGCCATTTTGTTTTTGCTGACCCTATATCATTTATAAGTAAAAAACTATTGCGCTCGTTCTAAACGTGAAAATAAAGTGAAAAAGCTGCGACCAAAAAGTGTTATACCACACAATACAAATACAAAAACAGAAAGCAGATCGCGCTAATATATAATGACAAGCTATCTGCAAAACCTGTAAATCAAATTAAAATGACAACGTATGCAGTGAGCTGTAATAAATATGACTGTGCTTAGTGAAAAAAACATATATATATAGTCCTTAGTGAAAAAACATATGACTCATAATGAGAAAAATTGGTGATAAGTAGGTCTTATGAATGAGCCAAAAGTCCACCATATAGAAGGTTCAAATTAAAGATGTCCCCAGTGCAGGATAAATGAAAAATCCAGGAAAGGTGATGAGAAAGGCACTTCCACCAAAGACAAACACCGCCTCTTACCGAATTTTATTGGTCTCTGTTTAGGGAGACCAAATACAGCATGTAATGATGTGATTCAATCAGATGTTCCCACAGGTTTGTCCAACTCAGGGCTCTCAGAATCGATCAATCATCTCAGCCAACCAAAGGTAAGTATATGCAAATAGAAGAGGGACTCGCATAGTGTAAAATCCTCGCGATTTATTAGAAGTAAAAAAGGTATGCACTTACATCAGGTTAGAACAGTAAAGGCATCCAATACACAAACAAGCCGGCCGGCTCTAAAAACGAACGCCCGTATCTTCCGGATTCAAGCGATATGCGCGGTGACGTCAGAACGTCGCCTCCCTACATTTCGTCGCAAGGGGACGTGGTCACGGGACCACGTCTCCTTGCGACGAAACGTAGGGAGGCGACGTTCTGACCTTATACTTATACGTTCTGACCTTATACTTACCTTTGGTTGGCTGAGATGATTGATCGATTCTGAGAGCCCTGAGTTGGACAAACCTGTGGGAACATCTGATTGAATCACATCATTACATGCTGTATTTGGTCTCCCTAAACAGAGACCAATAAAATTCGGTAAGAGGCGGTGTTTGTCTTTGGTGGAAGTGCCTTTCTCATCACCTTTCCTGGGTTTTTCAGTTATCATGCACTGGGGACATCTTTAATTTGAACCTTCTATATGGTGGACTTTTGGCTCATTCATAAGACCTACTTATCACCAATTTTTCTCATTATGAGCCATATGTTTTTTCACTAAGGACTATATATATATGTTTTTTTCACTAAGCACAGTCATATTTATTACAGCTCACTGCATACGTTGTCATTTTAATTTGATTTACAGGTTTTGCAGATAGCTTGTCATTATATATTAGCGCGATCTGCTTTCTGTTTTTGTACCTATATCATTTATAAATGTATTAAAATGTAAGGATCCCAACACTGAACCTTGGGGTACACCACTAACAACCCTAGACCATTCAGAGTATGAATCATGACATTATGGTAATTATAGTACAATATGGGGTTACGTTATGGAAAAGTTGTTTGTCGAAACCTTGGCTGTCCATGTAGGTATCATTATAATTTGAGGTACAGTATATATACATGGACTCTGTAGAGATATATATGAACTGACATATATAGTGATTTAGAATTGGGCCCTGTCAGATTCCAACTGATTAAATCACATCATTGTGTCAGTATTAAGCTATAAAAGCTGCTTCCAGGAACCATTTAAAAGGATACAGCAGTAAGGGAGCAGGTATCAGTAAACCTCCATGAGAGAGAGCCAGCCCCTACCAAAAGAGGACAGCTATAGCTATCCTCCATGCACAACAAAGCAGAGAAGCCCAACATCAGCACAGTGGGTAGCCAGCAACATGTTTTAGAGACCCTGATAAAGGGGGCGAGGGCAACGCCAGCTATCATCTATTGATAGGTCCAGCTCTCTTCCCTGGAGCTTTACTGATCCAGTTCTCTGACATCCCTCTGGCAGAGGTTACATGATTCACTTTTGCATCCTGAACCTACATTTTCTTAAATAAATTGATATCTCTTACTGATACCTGCACCCTTGCTGCCTGTGTTCTTACATATTTACTAACTTGATCAGTCCAAGATCTGATGTAAGAGCTGCAGGATATATCTCCCCTTCTGAGGCAAGTGGCCATTCCACTAGAGACCTTCCTTGGACTTTGCTTTGTAGGAGCATTTGACATCGAGCGCGTATTTGTATGAATTCACTGTATATAAATCAGTGTTTTCGGGAAACAATTGACTGAAGAAATCTATTCGGAGGACATGGTCAATAACACATAAATCAATTTCTCGGAGTATAAAACATGCTTGACATGACATCAGTATTGAGTTTCCATTATACTGCAGCTGAAACCAACTTGCGTGAAATGACAAACAGATATATGGTATTAGCAGGAGCGCAGAGCCCAGCGGCCGGATGTTTAATCAAACATTTGCATCCTCAGAGTAATTGAGCACGACAGCAAGAAAAATCAACCCTTACTTGCCCTGAAAGTCATGGTTTCCTGGGTATAATGAGGATTCAGGACAATATCCACTTTATTGTATTGTTTATACAAACTATTACAAGAAACAAACCTATTTGACTGGGTTTGGCTATTCAAAGAAATTGAGGCAAAGAATTTTTGAAACCATTGTATATCGCTTCTAGACCCCTAGTCTCCTGAATTTTGAGTAAGACATTTTTTTTTGCATGAATTTTCCTCAAAGATCTACTTGCTTCGCTGACATAAGGCCATTGCCAGGGATGTCTGCTGGTTAAAGTCCTTTGGCATTCGAAGCATAGCTACCAGGTCTGCTCCCAACACCCCTAAACTAATATGGCTGGAGCCTGCATATCCGTACATACAGTGGCTGGCACAGGGTACAATATTAACACCCACTCTCCTCCGGCCTTGGATCTCCACATTTTGGTCCTAAGAAAACCAAACAAAATGAAGAAGTCTTGTGACATGTTTTAATCAGTGTGATATACTCATAATCAGCATGTTAAAATAGAACCAGGTTTCCATTAACTTTGTCTTAACCAAACTCTCCTTTCGATCTGGGAGTTAAAATAGTTTCTAACTCCTCAAAAGTCCAAATTGTATTCTGCAAATTGTCGCTTTTATTAGAGCACTAGAATTATGTTTCAGGAAAAAAGCATTGTGTTAATTTGGCGCTACAAAAATTAGCAAATGCACAACTTTAAAAATATATATATACGAACAAATAGTGAACGAAGAAGTAAATAATTATGGGGCTACATAACCTAAAATAACCTTTTTTCAATACTTTACACATTTAATAAGAATTTATGAATTAAAGGGTTACTAAAGGAAAAAAAAAATTCTTTAAAATAACAAACATGTTATACTTCCGTCCACTGTGCAGTTCGTTTTGCACAGAGTGGCCCCATCCAGGTCTTCTGGGGTCCCTTGGCGGCTGTCTCTGGTCCTCCCCGCAAGAACTCACCACATTCATGTGAGAGAGCTTGCATAGTGATGAGTCCTTGCGGGCGCGCTCCCGTGATACAGCGAGCGGCCATAGCCGCACACTGTATCACTCGGCCCCGCCCCTCGGCGCGCCGCATCACTAGATGTGATTGACAGCAGCGCCAGCCAATGGCTGCGCTGATCTCAATCCATCCGCTCTAGCCAATCAGCGGCCAGGCTGAGCGGCGAAGAGGATCTCGGGACTGAGCGTGGGACCTTCGATGGGTCAGGTAAGTAAAATGGGGGCTCGGGGGGGAGCGGCATCATCAGATGTTTTTTCACCTTAATGCATAGATTGCATTAAGGTGGATTTTTTTTCCTTTACAACTCCTTTAAGGCTGCTACAGATGTCAGATGCTGTCAGATTTCACACTGACATCTCAGTTCTGCAGATTACACTGGTAATCATTTGTTCTCCACTGTTGTAGACAGCCATTCTCATAGCTTTATCAGTAATGCTCAGGTCGGAGAGGCAGCAGTCACATTGACAGCAGAGCTTCACTGGTTGAACAGGGAGAAATGCACCCTCTCTTTCTAAACTGCAGGACTGAGATGTCAGATTGACAGCTCAGTTTTACACAGTGTAGGAGACGGCTGGACAATGTGGAAGCATGAGAGGGCTCCTGTCCAAGATGCACCCTCTCCCCAGCATTGAAGGTTCCTGATCTAAGATGGTTCAGTTTATCTAGAGCAGGGATCTCCAAACTATGGCCCTCCAGTTGTAAAACTCTGAGGCCGCGTACACATGGTCGAACATGTCCACTGAAACTAGTCCGCAGACCAGTTCCTGCAGACATGTCCGACCGTGTGTACGGCCTAGCGGACAGGTTTCCAGCGGACAAAAGTTTCTTAGCAAGCTAAGAAACTTGTCCGCTGGAAACATGTCCGTCGGACATGTCCGATGGTTAGTACACCTAATCGGACATGTGCGCTGGTTATGACGTGTAACCAGCGTCCCGAAATCCTGCGCATGCGTCAAATTGATTCGACGCATGCGTGGAAGCATTGCACTTCCGTGTTCGAGAACGTCGGTGTCTTCTACGTCACTGCGTTCTCTGTCCGCGGGGATTTTGGTCTGATGGTGTGTACACACATCAGACCAAAAGCTCCCAGGAGACATGTCCGATGAAAACGGTCCGCGGACCGTTTTCATCGGACATGTCTCCTTGTGTGGCCTGACATTCATATACTTGACTAGGCATTATGGGAATTGTAGTTCCCGAACAACTGGAGGACCATAGTTTGGAGACCCCTGATCTAGAGAGAGGGCTTTGCCAGGGGGAGTACTGTGACCTTTGTGAGAGCTAATAAATAGGTTGCACCTTCACATTACTGAGCATGCATACGCTAAGCATGAAAATATATATGAAGGCAGGTCTACTTTAAAATGGACCTTCTGCCAAGAACAAAGAAGTTTAAGAACTTCTTTAAGGCTTTAATTGGGGTCTGTGTCCTCGCTTGTGATGATTTTTTGGAACTTTCTGTCTAAGTAATACCCAGGACATTACTGCGAGCTAAACTTCATGTTTTCCCTCTCTGGAGAGCATTCTTATATATATTTGAAGAATCCACAAAGAGCTGTAACATTGCTGTTGGCCTTTGTGTCCTCTGAGTAAATATATATGGACAATATTGAGCTCCTGAGATCTCCTTTTATATTTAGTCTCAGTTGTCCTTAAGTGTAATACATTTGAATTTATCAGACACCCGTAATGGAAACAAAAATAAGGAGTGCAATAAATGACATATCAGTAACAGAATGTTCAGAAGAAGCATTCTTAGTATGACTACTGTTCCGATGTTGCTGAACAACATCTATCAGTGTCCCTCAGGCACATTTCCTTACACATCCTTTTTTGCAGCATATACTATAAACACAGTTGACATGTCTTAAGGTGTGACTTGGCTTTATTCATCATCACCAGTGGTTTATTAGTTTTTGTATGTGAACCTGTTTAATTCACACCCTCCTCTTACCTCACTGGCTTAACAATGTTTTAAAACCATATACACTGCTCAAAATCATCAAAGTAACACTTTTGAATCAGATCGCTTGGGATATTGATCTGGTCAGTTAAGTAGCAGAGGGGGAGGGGTGTATACAGAGGGGGTTGTTAATCAGTTTCAGCTGCTTTGCTGTTAATTGAACGTAACAACAGGTGCACTAGATGGGCAACAATGAGACAACATGTTTTTTAGGTGGAGGTGTCTGACATTTTTTTCCCTACTCATCTTTTCTGACTGTTTTTCACTAGTTTTGCATTTGGCTAGGGTCAGTGTCACTACTAGTAGCACAAGGCGATACTATAAAGGTTGCACAGGCAGGCCAACTCCTCCAGGATGGCACATCAATACTTGTCATTGCCAGAAGGTTTGCCGTGTCTCCCAGCACAATCTCAAGAGCATGGAGGAGATTCCAGGAGACAGACAGTTACTCTAGAAGAGCTGGACAGAGCCGTAGAAGGTCCTTAACCCATCAGCAGGACCGGTATCTGCTCCTTTGTGCAAGGAGGAACAGAATGAGCACTGCCAGATCCATACAAAATGACCTCCAGCAGGCCACTGGTGTGAATTTCTCTGATCAAACAATCAGAAACAGACTTAATGAGGGTGGCCTGAGGGCCCGACGTCCTCTAGTGTGCTCTGTGCTCACTGCCAGACACTGTGGAGCTTGATTGGCATTTTCCATTGAACACCAGAATTGGCAGTTTCGCCACTGGTGCCCCATGCTTTTCACAGATTAAAGCAGGTTCACCCTGAGCATATCTGACAGACGTGAAAGGGTCTGGAGAAGCCGCAGAGAACTTTATGCTGCCTGTAACATCGTTTAGCATGACCAGTTTGGTGGTGGGTCAGTGATGGTCTGGGGAGGCATATCCATGGAGGGACGCACAGACCTCTACAGGCTACACAATGGCACCCTAACTGCCATTAGGTATCGGGATGAAATCCTTGGACCAATTGTAAGACTCTACGCTGGTGCAGTGGGTCCTGGGTTCCTCCTGGTGCACGACAATGCCGGCTTCATGTGGCGAGAGCATGCAGCCAGTTCCTGGAGGATGAAGAAATTGATACCATTGAATGGCCCCCACGCTCACTAGACCTAAATCCAAAAGACCACCTCTAGGACATTATGTTTCGGTCCATCCGGTGTCGCCAGGTTGCACCTCAGTCTGTTCAGGAGCTCAGTGATGCTCTGGTCCAGATCTGGGAGGAAATACCGAAGGGCATCATCCGTCATCTCATTAGGAGCATTCCCTGATGTTGTCAGGCATGCATACAAGCACTTGGGGGCCATACAAACTACTGAGAACCATTTTGAGTTGTTGCAATGAAATTTCAGCAAAATGGACTAGCTTGCTGCATAATTTTTTCACTTCGATTTTCGGGTGTCTTTGAATTCAGCCCTCTGTAGGTGGATAATTTTAATTTCCATCAAAGGATGTGCCATCCTTTCATTCCTAACACATTACCCAGTCCATATCAGTATAGATTTCCAGCATGAGATTTTTTTCCCGTTGAGATCTAATATGTTTTCAAAGTGTTCCTTTTTTATGCTTTCTTTCTTCTATTTTCTGGTGAACCAGCCAGTAATGCCACGTACACACGATCAGTTCGTCTGATGAAAACGGTCTGATGGACCGTTTTCATCAGACGAACCGATCGTGTGTGGGCCCCATCGTTTTTTGTATCCATCAGTCAAAAAACTAGGAACTTGTTTGAAAATGATCTGATGGTTAAAAAACCTATAGAAAAAAACGATCGTCTGTGGGTACGTCCATCGGTTAAAAATCCATGCATGCTCAGAATCAAGTCGACGCATGCTCGGAAGCACTGAACTTCATTTTTTTCAGCACGTCATTGTGTTTTACGTCACCGCGTTCTGACATGATCGTTTTTTTAACTGATGGTGTGTAGGCACGACTGATTATCAGTCAGCTTCATCGGATATCTGATGAAAAAATCCATCAGACCGTTTTCATCAGATGAACTGATCGTGTGTACAGGGCATAAGTCTGTTGTTTTCCAAATAAGAAGCTCTCCAGCAGAATTTATCAGTTACAGAGATGAGACAAACCGTTTAATTCTAACAATGTAGGGTATTACTCCAACACACTGCAAAACTGATCAGAAGTGTGGTCATGGGACTTCCAAAAAGCAATGCAGTTCTAAACTGTGTGACATATATGACAGGATGTGCATGAGGTGAGGCATGTAGTCACCCTTGACATGAATCTATGTCAATGATATATACAGGAAGAATATTATAATGTAAACCTTTACTATAGAACTGGAGGCTCTTTTTTTTAAAGATTTGCATAGAATCTTTCCTCACATAGTGTTGCTCTTATATTAGGGGACAGTCCCCTGATTGAGGACACTGTCCCCGGACCAAGTCTGTCCCTGGTTTTGTCCCCAGATTGGATTTAATAGGGGGCAGGGGCAATTTCAAAGACAATCAGTGCAGAATTTAAATAAAAAAAATTATATTACACACCCCCGCTCCGCCGTGCCTACTAACATAGGGGGGTTGTATTTTTCCCATTATCTGTGCCCCTTTCTGATGGTCATGTGCTGGTCGGAGCAGAGGGAATATTTCTTCAGTTTCAGGCGCATGCCCATTCAGCTTCGCTCGCATGTTCTTCTGCCTTGGCTCAAATCCTGGCCAGCCAACTGCCTATCTCCTTGCCTTCCCTGGCGGAGTGATCTTCCTCTGTTCCCCATCCAGTAGTAGCCGGGGCCCGGAGAGTAAGACTTGAGAGGCTGTGAGGTGGGCGGCGACGGGCAGAGAGTAGCTGATTGTTGCCATTACTAGTAAAGAAAAAATATGTCCCCGGATTTCATTTTAAAAATCTGGTCACCTTATCTTATATAACAGTATAACAAAAAAGTGTGAAGCTGTTATGGAAGCAATAGTGGTCTTTTTTTTCAGGCCCGTAAACTGTAACTTCACTTTTTCAATCATCATTGACAATTTGTATTCCTTATGCTGGTAGCATTAGTAAATAAATAGTAAGGTATATTACATTTACTTGTTTTAAACTTTTTTTTTATCCATTTCTTCAATTACTTCCTGGTTTATATGCCTAGGCAAATGATATCATACATTCCAGGAGTCTTCAGGAGGCGAGGAGGGGCTTTCTCAGCTAAGCACACCCTCCTGCCTGCATGCCTGAGCTAAGGGCGGATGGATTCCAGGAAGTAACTGCCAGGGCCAAGACAAGGGGTGGGTGGAAAGAGCCGTTGCCTTGGGCGCCATAGGTTCACTGACAAAAGAAAAAATTGCGCTTATCACAAAAAATATAAATAAATAAATAAATATATATATAACAGTCGATGTCAACCAGAAATTACACCGACACAAATGAATAGGGAGGCAGCAGCTCTTGTGCAGATGCACTGGAGAGATATAGGAGAAAATAGGGGTTTTAGAGCTGCGCCATAGCACCCAGACTTTAGTATGATCAATAGTCCATATATATATTGTGGTATATCCTCAGTGGGAACTGTGTTGGTGAAAGGAAAGTCTATGTCCTTCTAATCATGGCATAAATCTGCTACACATGAAATGCTTCAGTCACCACCATGATTCCACAGCACACTTCACTCTTCTGTGAGAGCCCACCACCACTAAGTTCAAGCAGCTTACCAGACAAACTGCAATAAACAGCATTCGGCTGTGACCCAGCCGCGGCCTTTGGGGAGAGATCCCACTCCCTGGATCCGAATCTGCACCCTTTGCTCCCGCAGCCGTGACAGAACACACCGCCCAGTCATACACAAAGATAGCAAGATATAGTGTAATTCCGTATGGATATTTTATTAAAACCAAAAATAAGAGATGTACTCACATTTTAAACAGTAAAATCGTGCGTTTTAAAATGAGTTTGTTGCCGGCCGGCGAACACAAAGCGGAGCCCTTCATCCTGAACGCGATGACGTCACCGCACGTCCTCCCAGACGCGTTTCGTCATTGGACGTTGTCAATGGGATAGGGCATAGCAGTGACTCATCCTTAATATATGCTCAGACCTCACCATGAGGTGTGAGCGGGGTACTGAAGACCCCATCTTGGTCGAGGGCAAAAATGCCAATACTCGGCCGTGATACAGTACCTAAGCTTGTCTGAAGAATAGAAATTACAAAAAACAATCAGGCTATATGGCGGACAGGCACTGCCAATCATATTGCGTTAATAAATGTAAGGAAAATGGATGTTTAAGTTGGAAACACGGGAAAAAAGAAATTCCTATATTTAAATAGCAATCTAACCGGGATGTTTGGGAGGAGGAGATCCATGATAGATACATTCCCCACTTAACCTCTCTAGGGCGACATCTAGTGGATTAATGGAAAAATGGCCACAAAGAAAATAAATTAGATTCAATTATGTGTGGATAATAGCTACCTAGGCAATTGATAGCTGCCAATGCTAGGAGCCTTATTGAGGTCTTACCAGACCAATATGCACATTGCATGTGTATTGATCGTGAAAAAGTTACAAAAATATATATAAATATATAGATTATCCAATATTATAAAAAGTGAAAATATTTTCTTTTTTCTTTATTTATTTTCACTTGACAGGAGCAGTGACATTGGCAGTGGACAGTGGCGCACAGTTTGGCATGTTTGCCCTGGGCACTGGGTGACCGTGTCCCGACACTGGTAACTGCTACATGAATCATCTGCCCTTACACAGGATGGCCAGGGAATGCCTTTTAAATGGATTTCTCAGCAAATTAAAGCATGGAGACATGGATAGATGAGGGAGTTTGCTTTAAAATTTAAATAAATCGTTTTTTGCTTTGTGGTGCTCAGATGTAGTGTAGATTTGCTTTAAAGCAAACCTGTACTGATAGAAAGGTATAGGCTTGTATGCCAGCTGTCTGGCTGTCTTTGGCTTTAATACTTCTGGGTCTCTAAACAATTAAGCAATAAGTGAAGTCAAAACTGCATACTAGTTCTAGTAACAAGAAGTATTGAAACCATTGGATCAGCATGAAGCCAGGCAACACGAGGAAAGCAATTCTGACTTAAATTTGACGTTCAAGCTGATTTTACAATGTCAAGCAGTATGTGAACAAGGAAGGCTCACAGAAATAATTTCCCCAGTCCAACATTATTTACATTTATAAAAACACCCTCAAAGTCATCACTGATGTAAATTAATGCATTACACGATAAGGAAACGCTCAATGCAATTTGCCCTTGGGAAGTTTTGGATATATAGCAGCTCAATTAAATAAAGTATTAACACACTTGTGAGTCTGCCAGTGGTAGGGCTACCATTACAGCGTCTTTGATGGCTCTAATGAAGAGACGCTGCCTTGAAATGCCAAGATATTAGAAATCAGCCTTTGAATGAAACCCTAATGGACAAATGAGATGTTCCTTATGGAAATAATTTAAGAAGCGTGTCTTTATACAACTTCTGTGAGTACAATATGTTTATTTTAATAGATTAAAGCTTTTTTGATGATCTTACACTATACCAGGGCACTCTCTGTTTCATTTACAGTTCAATTAAAATGTATCTAAAGCCATTTTTTTTCCATTTTGGATAAACTACGGAAGGGTTAGAACCTTAGTCAAGTTTTTGTTACTTGCTGTTTGAGTATGATCTCTGGTATTCAAAGTTTTACTAGAACAGGGATAGCAGTGAAATCTTTCAATGGGGTGGGGACTATTGTTCCAGTGACAGCTGTCTAACAGGGGATTTCTCCTTTATGGGACAGTCTTACTTTTTGTTGTGCCTCCATAACAGAATGTGAAGAAAATTCTCCAATGGGACACATAAAGAATTACATAACTGGAGTTTTGTTGTGGCAATGTTTGTATAGTTACATTGGTCCACCTTTGACCATTGTAAGTATATATGTGTGTGCTATACCCATGGGACCCCCCTGGAATCTGGAAATCACTGTAGTTAGCATGGCTACTACAGTGATCTCCACTAGCTTCCAGGTCTGGCTACTACTGGTGATCTCCACTAGCTTCCAGGTCCAGGTAGTACAGGTGATCTCCACTAGCTTTCAGGCCTGGCTATTACATTGATCTCCACTAGTTTCCTGGCCTGCCTACTACAGTGATCTCCACTAGCTTCCAGGTCCCTCTAGCACAGGTGATCTCCACTAGCTTTCAGGCCTGGCTATTACATTGATCTCCACTAGTTTCCTGGCCTGGCTACTACAGTGATATCCACTAGCTTTCAGGCCTGGCTACTACAGTGATCTCCACTAGCTTCCAGGTCTGGCTACTACAGTGATCTCCACTAGCTTCCAGGCCTGACTACTACAGTGATTTCCACTAGCTTCCAGGTCTGGCTACTACAGGTGATCTCCACTAGCTTCCAGGCCTGGCTACTACAGTAATCTCCACTAGCTTCCAGGCCTGACTACTACAGTGATCTCCACTAGCTTCCAGGCCTGGCTACTAGAGGTTATCTCCACTAGCTTCCAGGCCTGGCCACTACAGTGATCTCCACTAGCTTCCAGGTCTGGCTACTAGAGGTGATCTTCACTAGCTTCCAGGCCTGGCTACTACAGTGATCTCCACTAGCTTCCAGGCCTGGCTATTACATTGATCTCCACTAGTTTCCTGGCCTGGCTACTACAGTGATCTCCACTAGCTTCCAGGTCTGGCTACTACAGTGATCTCCACTAGCTTCCAGGCCTGGCCACTACAGTGATCTCCACTAGCTTCCAGGTCTGGCTACTAGAGGTGATCTCCACTAGCTTCCAGGCCTGGCTACTACAGTAATCTCCACTAGCTTCCGGTCCTGGCTACTACAGTGATCTCCACTAGCTTCCAGGCCTGGCTATTACATTGATCTCCACTAGTTTCCTGGCCTGGATACTACAGTGATCTCCACTAGCTTCCAGGTCTGGCTACTACAGTGATCTCCACTAGCTTCCAGGTCTGACTACTACAGTGATCTCCACTAGCTTCCAGGTCTGGCTACTACAGTGATCTCCACTAGCTTCCAGGTCTGACTACTACAGTGATCTCCACTAGCTTCCAGGTCTGGCTACTACAGGTGATCTCTACTAGCTTCCAGGCCTGGCTACTACAGTGATCTCCACTAGATTCCAGGCCTGACTACTACAGCGATCTCCACTAGCTTCCAGGTCTGGCTACTACAGGTTATCTCCACTAGCTTCCAGGCCTGGCCACTACAGTGATCTCCACTAGCTTCCAGGCCTGGCTGCTACAGTGATCTCCACTAGCTTCCAGGCCTGGCTGCTACAGTGATCTCCACTAGCTTCCAGGCCTGGCTATTACATTGATCTCCACTAGTTTCCTGGCCTGGCTACTACAGTGATCTCCACTAGCTTCCTGGTCTGGCTACTACAGTGATCTCCACTAGCTTCCAGGTCTGACTACTACAGTGATCTCCACTAGCTTCCAGGTCTGGCTACTACAGGTGATCTCCACTAGCTTCCAGGCCTGGCTACTACAGTGATCTCCACTAGATTCCAGGCCTGACTACTACAGCAATCTCCACTAGCTTCCAGGTCTGGCTACTACAGGTTATCTCCACTAGCTTCCAGGCCTGGCCGCTACAGTGATCTCCACTAGCTTCCAGGCCTGGCTGCTACAGTGATCTCCACTAGCTTCCAGGCCTGGCTGCTACAGTGATCTCCACTAGCCTCCAGACCTGGCTACTACAGTGATCTTCACTAGATTCCAGGTCTGGCTACTACAGTGATCTCCACTAGCTTCCAGGTCTGGCTACTACAGTGATCTCCACTAGCTTCCAGGTCTGGCTACTACAGTGATCTCCACTAGCTTCCAGGTCTGGCTACTAGAGGTGATCTCCACTAGCTTCCAGGCCTGGCTACTACAGTGATCTCCACTAGCTTCCAGGTCTGGTTATTACAGTGATCTCCACTAGCTTCCAGGCCTGGTTATTACAATGATCTCCACTAGCTTCCAGGCCTGGCTACTACAGTGATCTCCACTAGCTTCCAGGCCTGGCTACTACAGGTGATCTCCACTAGCTTCCAGGCCTGGCTATTACAGTGATCTCCATTAGCTTCCAGGCCTGTTATTACAGTGATCTCCACTAGCTTCCAGGCCCGGCTGCTACAGTGATCTCCACTAGCTTCCAGGCCCGGCTGCTACAGTGATCTCCACTAGCTTCCAGGCCTGGCTATTACAGTGATCTCCACTAGCTTCCAGGCCTGGTTATTACAGTGATCTCCACTAGCTTCCAGGCCCGGCTGCTACAGTGATCTCCAGTAGCTTCCAGGCCTGGCTACTACAGGTGATCTCCACTAGCTTCCAGGCCTGGCTATTACAGTGATCTCCACTAGCTTCCAGGCCTGGCTATTACAGTGATCTCCACTAGCTAAATTGTCATACATTTGACATTTCCAAATCACATGACAAGTCGCACGTCCACTGCCCTACTGACACCGTCCACTGCCCTACTGACACCGTCCACTGCCCTACTGACACCGTCCACTGCCCTACTGACACTGTCCACTGCCCTACTGACACGGTCCACTGCCCTACTGACACCGTCCACTGCCCTACTGACACCGTCCACTGCCCTACTGACACCGTCCACTGCCCCACTGACACCGTCCACTGCCCCACTGACACCGTCCACTGACACCGTCCACTGACACCGTCCACTGCCCCACTGACAGCGTCCACTGCCCCACTGACACCATCCACTGACACCGTCCACTGCCCCACTGACACCGTCCACTGCCCCACTGACACCGTCCACTGCCACCGTCCACTGCCCCACTGACACCATCCACTGCCCCACTGACACCGTCCACTGGCTAACAGTGTCCATTTTTAAGGTAGGCTAGTTTCATATTTTAACTGACATTTCTTTTATTAATCGAATCATATTTTGAGATAACACTAATGCTTTTGTTTTATTTAACCATGGCCCCTTTAAGTCCCCCCACTGTTAATGCAATTTGGCCACAGCCACTGTTCACCGTAGCACACCTCTCTTTGGGTAAACCAAAAGGTGTCCCAGGTATTTTATAATCCTATAGCGTGTACTACAAAAAAATTGCCGTGTGCCGCGAAAGTGTTTGGGTTTGGCTTGAAGAAAAGGTGGCAACCCTACAGTGAAATCACACTGATGTGCGGCTTTGAATACGCACTGAAGTAGTGCAATTTCAAAGCCATATCAGTGTAAACTAGGGCTTAATCTGCTTTTTTGTATGCATACAACAAATATAAAAATAGTAAAAATAACATTTCTATTTATTTAAACAGGAACATTTTTAATTTGAAATTTAATGGTGCCATCCAGGAAATTATATATTATTTATTGGAAGCAGAAAATACTTCTCCGCAAATCATATTTGTACAAGAGACACTCAGATATGAAGTGTTTTATAGCCGCTGTTTCTTGACTGGTGTGTGCTTTAATACAGAGCCTCATTGTATGTTATTGAGCAAATATAATGAGCTATTCATAGAAGCCAGCATTGCATTATGGACCTGCAAGTAGCACAGCAGTCGGTTTTGTGAAAGTGTACTTTCCTTAAAAAAACTATGGCTTTTTTAGGGCTCTCCCGGGCCAAGGGCTCCCTTGCTGTGCTGTATGTTAAAAAAGTGTGGACGCGGTTGGCAAAAAAATATTTCATGATAGAAGGTGCCTTTAGATGGCTAAACACAGCAGTTTTCTACAAACATCAAATAACGCAGAAGTGTCCTGAATTATTTCCCAGCAAAATTCCGTTGTAATCTGTGATTTAACCACCTACTGTAAGGACCAGAAGGGCGCGGTCGTGCGACATTGTACTCAAACAAAATGTATGTCCTTTTTTTTCCACAAATAGAGCTTTCTTTTGGTAGTATTTGATCATCTCTGCGGTTTTTATATTTTGCGCTATAAGCAAAAAAGAGCGACAATTTATAAAAAAAAACAATAGTTTATACTTTTGCTATATTAAACCCCCCCCCCCCTCCCAAAAAAAAATGTCTTCATCAGTTTAGGCCAATATGTATTCTTATACATATTTTTGGGATAAAAAATCCCAATGAGCGTGTATTGATTGGTTTGCGCAAAAGTTATAGCATCTACAAAATAGAGGATAGATTTATGGCATTTTTATTATTTATTTATGTTTTACTAGTAATGCGATCTTTAGCGGCACTGCGACATTGCGGCGGACAGATTGGACACTTTTTTGGGACCAGTGACATTTATACAGCGATCAGAGCTAACAATAGCCACTGATTACTGTATAAATGTCACTGGCAGGGGAGGGGTTAGCACTAGGGGCGATCAAGGGATTAATGTTCACTAAGTGTACTGTATCTGTGGAGGAGCAGCATTGTCACCCTTAGCCACTCGATTTGAAATACAAACACCTCCTACTTTTATCTCCATTACATAGGCATGAAGTGTTCTGTAATTAAAGTGAAGTATGGGAATGTTTTTTATGTATTTTTAAATCATACCAGTACTTACCTAGGTGAATGCAGCGTTGGTCAGATGCTGCATGTGTCCCCTGCCGGCTCTGAACTAAGAACTGAGCGATTAAACACCAATCTCTTGGTTCTCAGAGCTCCCTGAACAGAGAGCCGGTGACTGTCAATCACCGGCTCTCTGCTCTGCCCCCCCCCCACTCATTGGAGTGCTGGTCTGTGGAGGGGGTGGGAGCAGCCGACTCAGGCTCTCAGTGGCTCGCTAAGAGGCTGAGCCACTGCCGGTCCTGGCATGTGTGCGGATCCCGACCATATGGTTGCAATCTTTCCTGAGCCTAGACCGGCTCGGTGACATCAGCCGACAGGGGGCTTCAGCCCACTATCTGCTGAAAACGGGTCACATTAGTGCAGAACGAGCTGCACTCCTGTGATCCACAGGAGAATCTTTGCATAATTTTAATATCCTTGTAACTTCCTGTGCACTAAACTTAAATATCAAAAATTTTTATCAGCTTTCCCATCTATCTAATGTTAACCACGTGCCGACCACTGCACGCCGATATACTTCAGCAGAATGGCAGCGGTGGGGAAAATGGACGTACCTGTACGTCCCCTTTAAAAAAAAACGTGCGGTGGGCACACGCAAGCCTGCCGCACTCTCCGCGACCGTGAACTCAATGTTCATCAGCGGCCCACGATCATGTCACGGAGAGGCAGAACTGGGGGGATGCCTGTGTAGACAAGGCATCTCCCTGTTCTGCCTAGTGACAGGACACTGATCTTCTGCTCCCTGTCATCGGGAGCAAAGATCAGTGTCGTGTCACTGGTAGCCCAGCCCCCACACAGTTAGAATCACTCCCTAGGACACACTTAACCACTTCCTCACCCCCTACTGGTTAACCCCTTCCCTGCCAGTGTCATTTACACAGTAATCAGTGTATTTTTATAGCACTGATCGCTGTATAAATGACAATGGTCCCAAAATAGCGTCAAAAGTGTCAGATGTGTCCGCCATAATGTCGCAGTCACGATAAAAATCGCAATCAATATACGCTTATTGCTCGGAAGAATATACCAATCAATATACGCTTAGAAGAATACATAACGGTCTAAACTGAGGAAAATTTTAATTTTTTTTTTTATATACTCTTTGGGGATATTAAAGCAAAAAGTAAAAAATATTGCTTTTTTTCAAAATGTACGCTCTTTTATTGTTCATAGCGCAAAAAATAAAAACCGCAGAAGTGATCAAATACCACCAAAAGAAAGCTCTATTTGTGGAAAAAAAAGGACATAATTTTTGTTTGGGTGCAACCACGCAATTGTCAGTTAAAGCGACGCAGTGTCGAATCGCAAAAAATGGCCTCTTCATTGGGCAGCCAAATCCTCCAGGGCTGAAGTGGTTAAAGGAGAGGTACAGCCAAAGCTCATTTTATAGATTCTGTTGGGATCTATAGTTTTTTGTTGGTGTTTGCTGAACAAAAAGGACAGGAGTACATGCAATTCTTCTTTCACAGCAGCGTATAGCAACACAATACACTGCATTGCGACATGCTGCAGTGAATAAAAATGAATGGAATGTCAATTTGTGACATTCCAGTAAAATAGAAAGAAAAAAGACAAAAAATGTAATCCAGGTAATCAGTGCATTGGCAATGTGTACTTCACAGTTTACACCAGCATTACAACATGGCTGCTAGTGCGAACCAGCCCTTATATTATTGCCCATATAGGAGTTATATGGTCTGCTATGGCTGTCGTTATGCCCATGAGAGTCATTGAGAATGCAGAAGATAGGTGCACTTCCCTCCTGTGCTTCTACCGATTCACCACTGCGATCGGTGAGTCGGAGAACAGATCCGCCGGTCCCGGGTTCCTACCATAGAGATTTCCAGCGGACCAGATGGTTGCTGGAGTCTCTATGATCGCTCAGAGGCCGGGCGCAATGTTATGACATCAGGCCCGGCCTCTGCATTCAAAAAAACAGCGCCGCCTCAGCGCTGTTTTTGTTTTTTTAGGCTTTCCAGCCTAGAGGTGAGATGTGGGGTCTTATTGACCCCATGTCTCACTGTAAAGAGGTCCTGTCATGTCATATTCCTATTACAAGGGATGTTTACATTCCTTGTAATAGGAATAAAAGTGATCAAATTATTATTTTATTATTATTTTTTTTAGTATAAAAATAATTTTGTTTTAAGTAAAATTAACAATAAATGTATTTTTTATTTTTTTAAAGTGCCCCTGTCCCCGTGTGCTCTCATGCAAATACGAACGCATATGTAAGTCCCACCCACATATGAAAACGATGTTCAAACCACTTATGTGAGGTGTCGCAATAATTCTAGCCCTAGACCTCCTCTGTAACTCAAAACATGTAACCAGTAAAAAAAATTTAACCGTGGCCTATGGGGATTTTTAAGTACCGAAGTTTGGCGCCATTCCACGAGCGTGTTCAATTTTGAAGCGTGACATGTTAGGTATCTTTTTACTTGGCGTAACTTCATCTTTCACATGGTTACTGGTAATGCAAAAAAATTGGGATAACTTTACTGTTTTTTTTTTTAAATCATGAAACTATTTTTTTTTTAAACGCGTTTGAAAAATTGCTGCGCAAATACCGTGCAAGTTTAAAAGTTGCAATGACTGCCATTGTATTATCTAGGGTCTCTGCTAAAAAAAACATAAATACCATATTTATCGGCGTATAACACGCACAGGCATTAAACACGCACCTTAACTTTAGGAGGGAAGTTGGTTCTATGTAATTTTCTAGCAAAAAAATTATGATTTTTACATGTAGGAGCGAAGTGTCAGAATTGGCATGGGCGTGAAGTGGTTATAACCAGACGTTTCTTTTTCTTTTTGGATTGAGTGGAGAGGGATTAGATTGCTTGTCCGTCTTTATTGCTGTCTGTGCCCCGTTAATGAGATTCCCCCTCTCTATTCGTCCTGTTTACCATTATCATTGAAATTTAAAATAAAAGAAAATCTCAAATTTTGGGTTGTCCACAGAAAAATAATAGAGGGGAAATCTTGTAATGGGGACGGTAGTTTCTGGTGACCTGGGGATCCCCAAGGAATTACCTTAATTTGAAGAGGGATTTCCTCTCACTTCCTGTTTGGCTATGGGACAGAATCTCCACAATGAGACACGGATGGCGCAAAAAAAAAAAAAAAACAGACTGTGGTTATAACGCTCCCTTGCACTATCCACAGTAGGAAAAAAAATGCCTAGCCTACAGTACTACTTTATTCTGTGCCCTTTGCTCCACCATGTATTACCAGCAAATGAAAAATACAGATGTTGATACACTGTGTCAGTGCAGCTGCGGCGACCAAATTGACAGCTATGGGACTGCCGGCATGGGAAGCATGCCCTTACTGGTAAAACATGGCCCTGCACGGATTAAAATGCCCTGTGTGAACGAGGCCTTACAATTAAAAAAAATGGATATTGGAAATGACACATTGAATTTTTTGCTTATTATTCTTGAAGACAGGGAAGCTAAAGTATTAATTAGAACTTTATTTAAAGGGGTTGTAAAGGTTAGTTTTTTATTTTCTAAACAGGTTCCTTTATGCTAGTGCATTGTTTTTTTTCTTTGTTTTCTTTGTCTGAATTTCTCACTTGCTGTTCCTCCTCAGTAAGCTGTTCTGACTGACTAATCCCCATGGGGTCATGGGGGCAAGCTTACTGAGGAGGAACAGGAAGTGAAAAATTCAGACAAAGAAAAAAAACATTTAGAAGGGAAATTGAAGGAAAAGGTAAGTGAACCAACAATGCACTAGCTTAAAGGAACCTATTTAGAAAATAAAAAACAAACCTTTAAGCTTGATTTTATTTGAAAGCCAGGGTAATATCTTTGAACAACTTGGCCTAGTGGAGGCTGCTGCACAGAAGACTCACAAAACTCACTGCAGCTCAACTAATAGTCATCTCTTCTTTCTGTGAAGCAAGACTGGGTTGCCAGACAGAAATACATAGATAGCCTGCATAAAATGTAGGTTGATTACAGTTCCACCTGCCAGCTACAATGCTATAGGACAAACTAGTGATGTAGTATAGGGTGACCAGACATCCCCGGTTTCCGGGGACAGTCCCTGGAATGAGGACACTGTGCCCGGAGCCAATCTGTCCCTGAATTTGTCCCCGGATTGCAGTGGCATGGAGGCATCTGGTACTCTCGCCCCATTTGGGGGGGCGCAAAATCTTTTATTTGCCCCCCCCCCCCCCAAGTGTGCTGTGTTGCATGCCCAGGAACTCCTGTAGTCGAGCCTGTCCCGCATGATCCTTCTGGTGAAGGCGGCCCATGTGTGTGAGTTCATCGGAGGAGAGGGGCAGTGCAGAACAGACAGTAGCTATTGGAGAAGCTCTTGGCAGGGGATACTGAGGAGTGGCTGAGTGTCGGGAACAGTACCTGGTGCTGGTGAGAGCCTCGCTCCAATAGATTATTATGGCCATGGAGAGGTGAGCAAAATCAACCGATTAACACTGTTCATGGGGGGGGGTGCAGGAATCAGGTAGGTCAGTGTAATGGTCAGTATAGAACTCAGGTAGGTCAGTGTAGTGGTCAGTATAGGAATCAGGTAGGTCAGTGTAGGGATCAGATAGATCAGTGTAGGATTCAGGTTGGTTAGTGTAGGAATCAGGTAGGTCAATGTAGTGGTCAAGTAGGTCAGTGTAGTGGTCAGGTAGGTCAGTGTAGTGGTCAGTGTAGGAATCAGGTAGGTCAGTGTAGTGGTCAGTGTAGGAATCAGGTAGGTCATTGTAGTGGTCAGTGTAGGAATCAGGTAGGTCAGTGTAGTGGTCAGGTAGGTTAGTGCAGTGGTCAGGTAAGAATCCAGTTGGTCAGTACTAGTGTAAGGCACTCAGGGAGTGCTAAAAGTCTGGCGGGGGGGGGGGGGGGGTACACATTTTTCCCCTGTCCCAGGCGCTGACAACCCACGCTACACCACTGACTGCATATATAATTTGAGAAAAATATGCGTATGAAATAGTTTACCATTTGCCAATAAAAAATATATCCCCAGATTTCATTTAAAAAATCGGGTCACCTTAATGTAGCACCTGGTGGGTGGAGCCACAACCTGCGGCAGGGGCCATCACTCCCAACAGTGTGTTAGATGCTGAAGTTTCCACACCTAGCCATTCAAGAAAGTGAAGATCAGAGGCAAGGGCAATGCATAGCTGCCAGCTGTCCCCGATTTCGAGGGACTGTCCCTCATTCGGAAAAAAGTCCCCTTTCCTCCTCATTTTGGTCTGATATATATTATATATAAAATTCACTTTTTATCTATCAAAAAGTGTTTCCCAGTGCTGCACCTTACATCCAATTTCTAAATTGCTGCATTTGTAAATTTCAATAACCAGTATAAAGGAATAGTAGTGGTATAAAAGCACAATGTTTAACCAATTTTTTTTTACAATTCTCCTTTAAGGGGGTGTAGCAGAGGGGTGTGTCTTATGTCTTAATACTTTTGCTAATAAGTGTCCCTCATTCCCATCTCAGAAAGTTGGGAGGTATGGCAATGGGACAAGTAAATATTATGCCTCTTCCATTCCACAGACAGTATAAAGCGTACATAGTAGTATTTCTCCTTGAAGAGTCTTTATCCTATTTAAAACTCAACTCCCGCAGGAATAAAAAATAAAAAAATAAAACACACAAACAAATACAAATCTGTGTTCATCATTAACGCATTTTAATAATATTTTTTATACAAGCAGTATAAGTACCTGAATTTGTCCTGGTATCAGCCTCCTACAGTCCCTGTACAGCACAGCTCAGACTGATGGAAGGAGAAGCAGCTCAAAAAGCCAATCCCTTGTGTTTTCAGTGCTCATGTTTAACAAGGGGAATGTCGATGGGAGAAAAGTGTAGAGAGATGAGCTCTGCTTCTTTTTCATTCACTGTCCAGTCACAGGCTGTGATAGGGAATAAGAGTAAGGCCCCGTACACACGGTCGTTCCAAACCAATGAGAATGGTCCGACGGGCCATTTCCATCGGTTCACCGCTGAAGTGGCCTGAGGAAAAAGCCGAACGTAAACGACGTAAAAAAATGCGCCGGGCGGACTTACGTTTCTGAATCGGCGTATCTACCTAATTAGCATATTCCTTGCGTAAATATACGGAAGCGCCACCTAGCGGCCAGCGTAAATATGCAGCCTAAGATACGACGGTGTAAGACACTTACGCAGGTCGGATCTTAGGGAAATCTATGCGTAACTGATTCTATGAATCAGTCGCATAGATAAGACAACACAACTCAGAGTTACGACGGCGTATCCGGAGATACGCCGTCGTATCTCCTTTCTGAATCCGGGCCCGTATGTTCAATATATATATATATATATATATATATATATATATATATATATATATATATGACAAAAATATCATGAATACAATATCAATTCATCTAACTAGACAAACCGATCACTATCAATAGCCCAATATAATTTTATTGATAAATGTTTTTTTTGGTCAGCCGTTTAAGTGTTACTAAACCTACAACAGTAAAACCAGTCTGTATATGCAAAAAAGCATGCTTGTTATACTCACTGTGGAACCTACGGAGTTAATCCTCTGAATTGTGTAAAAAGGCTGTTTGATCCTGTCTTCTCTGATTCTCCCCTTCTTCCACTCTCCCTAAGCCATCTGCTAATAGTACATAGCTTTGGAGGCATTCTACACATGCTCAGTTTGGTGTGTATTGCTAGAGAGGATTTTTTGGGGGGGAGGGTGCATGTGATCAGCACAGGGCCAATCAGCCATGTTCAGACAGAAAGTCAGGGGTCATACAGCCTCATAGAACAGTCAGAGGAGAATGTAATATCCTCCTTCAAGATTTAACCAGACACTGCTAGAAGTCACAAGACTGCTATATACTGATGATAAGAAAAAGTATTTAGCAGTTTATATTTACTAAAATAATTGCATTTCCATGTTCTGTGTGAGACCAGATATAGTGAATGCAGGGTCCTGGGTTTAGTAACATATTAAATAAAACACTGAGAGCAGGTATTTGAATAATGGCCCAGTGTAATTTCTGGATACACATGGAGTTGTCCAGGAAAGAATAGATGACAGGGCATAGCCTATAGCAGGGAGTGAAGAATCCGTCCTCCTGACACATATGACTCAGAACTGATTACAACACTTGCTTCTTGCCGGTTTTATCCAAGAAACCTATTCAAACTTAGCTTGGCATTTGCAACATATCCGAATGTTAATGTTTGTGGTATTATGAAACAAAGATGACTACAATGGGAGTGAAGTGCTTGTACATAGGGTTATCATCATTCACATGTGACTAACAGCCTCTTATTACCGTCTGCAAGCCATAATACCAGCAGGACATGTTTGCTGGATTGCCAATGATTCTTAACAATGAGTAATAACACAATAATGTAACCAGAAACTTGTCTAATCTTCAAAGGCAATCTATATAAAAATAAATGATATTTGGATAAGATTTCCTTTTTTGAAAATGCTGATTGCCTGGCTGTTATGCTGATCCAAAAGGTTAAGTAAACACTCGCTGACCCACAGATCAGTCATTCTGACTGTCCTCGAACTTCACTAAGCTGCATTTTTTGGTCTGTGATTTAGAAAGTTTTCAGACCAGAGAAAATCAGCCAACTAGCATTCTCATAAGGAGATCAGCAATGACAGCCTCTCAGAACAGATTTCCTTTCAAAAGAAGGCTTATCCACATCCATATGTAGAAAACCCCCGAGGGAGCTGCTTTTGTTTGTTCAGTCCGTTACTCTGCCTTTTTAACCCAATGAACTGTCCCAGCCCCTCTGGCACACCTAGCAACAGGGATGGACTGGCCACTGGGACTACAGGGTGTTTCCCGGTGGGCCAATGGCTCAGTGGGCCAGCTTCAGTGACAGCGGACCGCCGCCCCCCTCCGCTCCTCTGTCTCTCCCTTCCCGCAGCGCTCACCTGGGGGGGGGGGACAAAGAACAGCGGACTCAACAGCTATGGCCTGGGAGTTTCTCCCTTCTGCCTAATCTTGTCCCATAAGGGGGGCACCAAACTGATTCTATGCCCCGGGTGAAATAATGAAATAATGTCTAGCTTCCCCACTGGTACTGCCTATAAGAGTACCAGTACCAGCCGTTCTACTCTAATAAAGTAGAACGGCTAGTGGCTAGGGGGAGAGGGGGCTTGGGTGGCCGGGGGGGGGGGTGCGGGAGTTGTCCGGCCACCATGGGAGAGACCTGTCAAAGTGGGCCAGTCTGGATTAAGTCCAGGGCCAAATTTTTGTCCCAGTCCAGCCCTGCCTAGCAATGTGATTATTGGAATAACTCAGCAGGAATACACAACACGGTTCTTCTTGTAGTTTACTTGAAGAAAAGTAAAATTCAGGTTAACATTAGTCAGCCAGGACCTGTGTAAGTACCCAGGACTTGGTTGAAACAGTCAGGAACACTATGCAAACAACGATAGCAATAGGTAACAATATGTACAGATTAAGTAGACTCCCCAATAACTTTTGGTGTGTGTGGGATGCTGTGGCTGAAGGGGAACCAGAGGCCTGCCTATAATGTTTCTAGTACACACCCAGTGAAATGATCTCAATACCCGTGGTGTATCCCCTTTAAGAGCAACCAAGGCAAAGCATTGTGGACAATATCTGGATGTGGTATTCTATGTAAAGCATTAAAGGTTCCTCGGCGAAGCCCCCTCACCAAATCCTGTACACAGTTAGCGGTCCTCCCCTGAGCGATCGATCGAACTTAGATGCAGGTGTGAGGCAGTGGCATTGAGTCCTTGAGCTGTTGCAGGGTGTCTTTCTTTAGCATGAACAATATGTTCCTCTGGGCTGGAGTTGTAGGCTGTGTGTCCCCTGGTAGGCCGCGATTCCACACACACACACATAGAATGCAGATGCTCTCTTGATGGAGTGCAGGTAAAAAGAGGCTCTGGCCTAGTTCCTCTGGCTTTTTATCTCCTCCCCAACAGTCCTTTGCTGCTGTCTGATGATTGGCTCAGGCTCTTCCAATAGGTAGTTTACAGACAACCTCCAATAGGGAGTTTACAAACAAGCAGTTCTGAGAGTCTGTGTGAAGAGAGAAAGGGGGGTGAAAAGCCCTGTCCTCTAATAGATTAGATCAGTCTGCAGGAATACCTGCTACACATATTATATTTTATATACAGTAAAACTTCTTCAGATTGTGAGTAACATGGTTTACGAGCGTTTCGCAATACATGCTGTTTTTTTTTTTAATCCTGACTCGGTTTGTGAGCGTTGTCTTGCAAGACTAGCAGGGTTCAAGCCTCTGGGGTTTGCAGTACAGCATTTGGCCAGAAGTGCGGGGGCACCGGTGACACTCAGAGAAACTCAGAGCCACTCGGAAACTCAGAGCCACTTGGAAACATTCAGAAACACTCAGTTTCTCCTGTATTGAATTGTATTGTCTGCCCTAACATTGTAAAGCGCGGCGCAAACTGTTGGCGCTGTATAATAATAATAATAATAATAATAAGCAGCAGGCGCTGGACAAGGCAAGTATAAACTCTTCCTTTTCAGAAAAAAAATGTTTTGAAGATTTTTTTTTTTTTTTCAGTGACAGGGTCACTTTAGGTTTTATTACATTTACATGTGTATTTAAAAAATAGAATTATGGTTTATTTAAAAAAAAATAAACGTTTTTGTGAATGTATGTAGTCACATCAACAGTACAAGCTGGTGGTCTTATTTTAGAGTATGTAGCCCTCTAGTGGATAAAGTTATCTCTGCATTCAGAGTTTTAATATTTCTAGAATTTCTGTTAAAGGGAAACTATAATGGTTTGGGGGTCAATTTTCTTTTAAAGCGGTATTGAACTGTGGTAGGGGAGGGGAGGGTGCGGGAGTTCTTGGCATTGGAAATTAGGGCAAAACAAGTGAGTTTGTGCTCTTCTGTCAATGACAAGTCCTATCTATCCACTTCTGTTCCAACACTGGTTCTTGTGGTCCTGTTTCCTTTTTCTATACTTTCATTAGTGATCAAGCACTCAGTGATCAGCAAACTCTGCAGCGATGAGCTGGGGTATGCACCCGCTGTGTATGAGCCTTAGGAAGCATAGACTAAATAAAATACCACTAGAAGAAGATGAAGCAGTTTTTTTTGGGGGGGGCAGAGAAGACTTTCTATGATTCTGCTACAAAAAAATTAAACTTTCTAGAATTTTTTATTATTTATTTTTTCTGTTTTTACTTTATTATTTTATACTATGTTTTTTAACCAGCAATGTAAAGGTTTGGCTAAATTTTCTTGTCTTCTTGAGATTGCTTATCAGTCAGTTGTTCTTGAAACTCGTTTTCATTTGTAAACAGAAATTGTGTGCATGTAGAAAAAATAATATAAATAAAAAAATGTAGCAAGATATGTTATTGGTTTCTATGGGAATAAACTAATTTTATTCATATTTTTCTCCCATCCAGTTTTATTTATTCAGCTCTTAGAGCTAATTTTGCTCAGAGTGTCAGTACAGTAGTTGTTACTTAAATGCTGCTTTGTTCTGAAATGAAAAATACAATTATCACGTATCTTTCTCATATTGTACTATCTTCTGGAATAGCCATTGATTGCCATTGTCATTTGATTCACTATATTGTTGTCCAAGAAGAAAAGATGCTTATTTTAGTGAATTGAGATCTCAATGTTTAAAGTGTATTGAACACAGAGGCGACGATTCATAAAAACTGAAAAGAAGAAGAATAAATGCTATTAACAACTAACCATAATCATTTTCGATTTTTATGGAAAATGAAAAAAAAGTTCTTCATTGGCTGCTATGGGAAACAACTCTGCTTTTAATTTGCTTCAATTCTTATGTAACAGACCTAGAGGACCAGATTCTCAAAAGCGATACGACGGTGTATCTCCAGATACACCGTCGTATCTCTGTTTCTGAGCGCGGGTATCTATGCGAGTGATTCTTAGAATCATTTACGCATAGATACGGCGTAGATCCGACTGGCGTAAGTCACTTACACCGTCGGATCTTAGATGTAATTCCACGCTGGCCGCTAGGTGGCGTTTACGACGATTTCTCATTTGTCTATGCAAATGAGCCTGATACGCCGATTCCTGAATTTTTTTGCGCCGCCTCAACGTCGTTTACGTTGCTATATGAGGGGTACGTTTACGAAGGTCCGTCATATGGCGTCGGGACAGTGTCGTCTTTTTCCGTCGTTTTACTAAGTCGTTCGCGAATAGGGCTTGACGTAAATGACGCTCACGACGGCTTCATTGACGTTTTCCGTCGTGAGCTGGAGCATGCGCACTGGGCTATTTTTATGGCCCGCGCATTCGCAGTTCGATTGGCACGGGGCGCGCTTAATTTAAATACAAGCCGCCCCCTTTGAATTACGCGGGGATACGCCGGGCCATTTACACCACGCCGCCGCAAATTACGGAGCAAGTGCTTTGAGAATACGGCACTTGCTCCACTAAGTTGCGGCGGCGTAGTGTAAATAGCTTACGTTACGCTACGCCAGAATCTACGAGAATCTGGCCCAGAGAGTGTGCAGTCCAGATCTAAGAAATAAGGCAAGAATTCTGGTTGTACTGGGCCATAAAAACTGTATCTTAACTGTTTTTTAACTGTAATTATATCACAAAAATATTTAAATAAATATTGAAAATAAATGTATTAATATTCCTTTCCTCTATATACAGTGCATCCAAAAAGTATTCACAGCACTTCACTTTTTCCACATTGTGTTATGTCACAGCCTTATTACAAAATGGATCAAATTCATTATTTTCCTCAAAATTCTACAAGCAAATTTATTAAAAATAAAAAAAGAACAAAATCATGTACATAAGTATTCACAGCCTTTGCTCAATACTTTGTTAAAGCACTTTTGGCACCAATTACAGCCTCAAGTCATTTTGAGTATGATGCTACAAGCTTGGTACACCTTATTTTGGGTAGTTTCTCCCATTCTTCTTTGCAGGACCTCTCAAGCTCCATAAGGTTGGATGGGGAGTGTCAGTGCACAGCCATTTTCAGATCTCTCCAGAGATGTACAATCGGGTTCAAGTCTGGGCTCTGGCTGGACCACTCAAGGACATTCACAGAGTTGTCCCATAGCCACTCCTTTGTTATCTTGGCTGTGTGCTTAGGGTCATGGTCCATTCAGACCAAAGAGTTCAATCTTTGTTTCATCAGACCAAAGCATTTTGTTCCTCGTGGTCTGAGGTTCCTTGAGGTGCCTTTTGGCAAACTCCAGGTGGGCTGTCATGTGCCTTTAACTGAGGAGTGGATTTCCTCTGGCCACTCTACTATACAGGCCTGATTGGTGGAGTACTTCAGAGATGGTTGTTCTTCTGGAAGGTTCTCCTCTCTCTACAGAGAAAACATTTTTTTTCTTACTAGTTATGGCGGCGATCAACGATTTTTATCGTGACTGCGACATTATGACGGACACGTTTGACACCATTTTGGGACCATTGTCATTTTTACAGCGATCAGTGCTATAAAAATGCACTGATTACTGTAAAAATGACACTGGCAGTGAAGGGGTTAACCACTAGGTGGCGCTGCAGGGGTTAAGTGCTCCCTAGGGAGTGATTCTTACTGTAAGGGGGCGTGGCTACACGTGACACGTTACTCAGAAATAAAGTTCTGCTAGGTAATTTCATGCTGGCCCCTTTTGCAGGTACAGTATAGTTATACCAAACATTAAAAATAAGTGCCTATACCATAGCTCCCAACTGTCCCTGATTTTGATGGACTGTCCCTGATTTGGAGCAATGTCCCTCTGTCCCACTTTCCTCCTCATTTGTCCCTCATTTTGGTCTGATTTATATATCTGTATTTAAAATGCACTTTTTATCTTTCAAAAAAAGTTTCCCAGTGCTAAACCTTCAATCCAATTTTTTAATTGCTGCATTTGTAAATTTCAACAACCAGTATAAAAGAATAGTAGTGGTAAAAAAAAAAAAAAAAAAAGTACTTGTGGGTTTAACTAATATATTTTTGGTATAATTCTACTTTAAGGGGGTGTAGCAGAGGGGTGTGTCCTATGCCTACATACTTTTGCCAATACATGTCCCTCATTCCCTTCCAAAAATGTTGGGAGGTATGGCCTATATTGCTAAAAATCCAGTAATATACACTGTCTCACCCCGTTCCGCTCAGGGCCGTCTCAATAGCATCATGGGCCCCTGGGCAATGTAATGCTCTGGGTCCCCTACAATGAAGACAGCGCAGGTATATAGACATCAAGTAGGTAGAAGGCAGACAAGTGGAGCTCCGCTTTGACTACATGAATAATCATTCTGTACAGCAAAGAAACACATGCACTTCCGCAGGTGGGCTCTCAGTCCTGCCAACTCAGCAGCTCTCACTCCAGCTCCTGGAGCATCACTGGCGCTCCGGCCCTGCCCCTCCCTGCTGGCTGTGAAATAATAGATATCGTTCTGCACAGTATACTGCTGCCAGCCTGCCTCCCCTTGTGTATCCATCACTCTCAGTGCCATTATGGGGCACCCGATTTTGGGGCAGCGTGGGCCAGGACCAGCTGCTTTTGGAGAAAGTACAAGGCCCCCCTATGCAGCTGGGGCCCCTGGGCTGTGCCCTCTCATTAAGACAGCCCTGGTTCCGCTGACCGTCCTCAGCTACTTTCTATTTTTAGGCACTGTGCCAAATTTATAGAGGCCAATCTGCTGCCAGCCTAAAGATTTAACTGCTGTTCAGGGGCTCTGAACTTCAGCAAAATGGCAGCCTCCAGCAAGAAGATAAAGGAACTATGCTGGAGGCAATTTACAGCACACACTACGTTTGGCAGCATAATTATTAATGTGGAATGTATTTTCCTTGCTAAAAAAAATTCTGCTTTATATGCTGTTAGATCACGTCAGGCTGGCTCCTTTTTGCAGGTATAGCTGTGTAAAACAATAAAAATAAGTGCCCATACTGTTTAAAATCTAGTAATACACTGTCTCACCCTGCTCTGCACATGCTCAGTTGCTCTCTATATTTAGGCACTGTGCTGAATTTGTAGAGGGCGATCTGATGAAAGCCTAAAGAATTATTGTTGTTCAGGGGCTCTGGGCTTAATCAAAATGGCAGCCTCCAGCAAGAAGAAACAGAAAGTCAATATAAAGCACACACTAATTTCGGTAGCATAATTATTAGGGTTGCACCGATACTGATACGTATCAGTGCTGATATTAGTATCGGTATTGGTGCCGATACTGAGCATTTGCACAAGTTTTTTGTGCAAATGCTCCAATGCATGTGTCCTCAGCGTAGCCTCACAGATGATCAGTGGGGGGCAGTTACAAGCACCGATCTCCCTGTATAGCTTTCAATAAAGCAGCTGACAGCCACTTCTCCTCCTCTCCCTCCTGTGGCTGTCAGTTGCTTTTTTAAAAGCTATACAGGGAGATCGGTGCCTGTACCTCCCTTATGTCCTCCTCCAGCTCCCTGGGCCCTCCTCTGGCTTCACTGGGTAATCTGGCTTCCCAGGTCCTGCTCTGGTCCCCCTCTGTGCTCCTCCACCTCCCCCCCATCCTGGATTTGTCAGTATGGAGAGCGGAGGAAGGATGTAATTTACTGACTCCTTCCTTTTCTGAATGGACAGAGATCACTGACTCTGTCCATTCATAACTGAGCATCGTAAATTGTGTTCACAATGCTTCAGTTTATAAATGAACAGGAGCTGCTGTCTCTTGTCCATTCACGTTCAGTGCAGCTGAGGCTGCAGAGAAAGGGACTGGGGAATCTGTGTCCTCAGTAATTTTTCCTGTCTCAAAAGGGAGATGTCGGGGGTCTGTTTAAACCCCTGATATCTCACCAAAGCCTCCCAACAGGGCTGATAAAATAAATAAATCAAATAAAAATAAAGAATTGTAATAAATAAATATTTAAAAGGTTAAATTGTAAAATAAAAACATAAAATATCACCAACACCATCCATCCAATAAGAAATCATTGTAAAAAAATAAATATAAAAAACAAATAAATAAATTGTAAAAAAAAAAAAATACTGACAGTCCATGCCTCATCAGTGCTCATCAGTGGCACCTATCAGTGCTGCATTTTGATGCCACCGTCACATGATATTATAAAAATGGTATTGGTAATTGGTATCGGCGAGTGCAGCCCTAATAATTAATAATGTGGAATATATGTTTCTTGTTAATTGTGTTGGTATGGCTAAAGCTCCACTTTAAGTTGAGTTACTAAAGGAGTACTGAATGTTACATTCTTTTTAAAAACTCAATAATATGCAAGGGAAACGGGGGAAAAAAAATTGGATTTTTGCTTGCACATGTTCTAAAGATTGAAATGATAGCGGCTTCATTTTTATTTCAGTAAACAAAACATTCTAAAAATTGAACTTTATCGTCTCCTTTAGTAAATCAACCCATAGACATTCACATCTCTTGGAAGGTAACTGTATTGATACAGCAAATAACGATGATAGGGTAAGCCTGGGCATTTCTGAAGACTGAATACTGGGTATATTTTTTACATAGCATGGGGGGTAGAAGAGACCACACGGCGTAGGTGTTCATCCTTTTCTATATGACGGCCCCATTGATCATTTACGCATATCTTAACATGCTATCCATGCTATTTCTAACAGTATGGCGGCCATAACAATTAATATTTGGGTTTCACACCTAGACCATGCTGGTTTTTCCTTAGAACCCTTGACGTTCCCCATCATTATCTGTTATTGCAATACAGATTTTATTCTGCCAAAAATGAGAATAAATATGCGATAAGCCCAATGGCCTTTATCCGATGAGGAAGTCATTTACCAACACTTTTATTTTGCTGGTTATTCACTGTTATCACTACTTTTCTTTTCAAACAGTTGTCATGGCAACGACACCTCAACTTCTGAATACAACGCTATCGCCGAGCAATATAACAACCAAGTCCCAAGAACAGATTCTTTATCAGAGTGAGTATAATCAGTAATTGTTAAGTTGGCATGCTGCCAGTTTTATTGTTCCAATGTTTCAGACAGACCTTGTGAAAAATCTTACTGCTAATGTAAAATAAATACTTAAAGAGGAACTGCGGTCTGCTCACGTAATATGTAATAAAAACATCTTTGCCATTCTGAAGCTTCCCTCCAACCACTTTGCATATTATTTTAGATGTTCTGTGATTCTGTACTTGCCAAATATGCTGCAGAAATCTCCCTCCACTGAGTCTGGCTGCATCTATTTTAATTGTGGGCAGCTAAAGCTGCTGCCTGTTCACTTCCTGGATTTACTCTGCAGCTCTCATTGGCCCTATTATGACTCACCCCCTCCCTTCCTGGCAAACTCTCACAAGAGGGAGAGAGAGAGAGCTGTGCATGATGTCATAATCCTAGGCTTTTTACCAGAAACAGGAAGGAACTGTGGGGCAGATTCACAAAGATCTGCACCCGCGCAGCGTATCTGAGATACGCTACGGCGCTGTAACTTACTTGGCAAATCTTTGAATCCAGAAAGAATTTGCGCCGTAAGTTACGGCGGCGTAGTGTATCTCTCGCGGCGTAATTCAAATGCGGCAAGTAGGGGGCGTGTTTCATTTAAATGAAGCGCGTCCCCGTGCCGAACGAACTGCGCATGCCCCGTCCCTCAAAACTCCCAGGGTGCATTGCTCCAAATGAAGTCGCAAGGACGTCATTGGTTTTGACGTGAACGTAAATGGCGTCCAGCCCCATTCACGGACGACTTATGTAAACGAAATAAACATTTTCAAATTCGACAAGGGAACGACGACCATACTTAACATTGCGTACGCCACCAGATAGCAGCTTTAACTATACGCCGTAAAAAGCCGAACGGAAACGACGTAAAAGAATGCAACGGCCGCTCGTATATTCGTGGATCGTCGGAAATAGCTAATTTGCATACTCAACGCGGATTACGACGGGAACGCCACCCAGCGGACGCCGAAGAATTGCATCTAAGATCCAAAGGCGTACGAAGACGTACTCCTGTCGGATCTAACCCAGATGCCGTCGTATCTTGTTTTGAGGATTCAAAACAAAGATACGACGCGGGAAATTTGAAAGTACGCGGGCGTATCACTAGATACGCCGGCGTACTTTCTTTGTGGATCTGCCCCTGTATATTTACTGACAGAAAAAAAATGTTTTACTATCCAAATTTAAAACAACAAGAGCAGGAGATTTAATAGATCGAAAGATGACAGAAATACTGAAGGTCTGCTTTAAAGTGATATTAAGATGATAGTTGCAAATTTTTATGTCGCATGATATTTGCGCAACTGTTAAATGCATATTTTTAGGAAAAAATATAATAAAATAGATTTTAGTGCAAACACACACAATATAATACCCTTTTTTGGTAAAATATAAAAGATTTGGTAAATAGATACCAAACATGCCAAGTTTCAAAATTGCGCGTGCCCGTGATAAAAAGATTATGGTACCCAAAAATCTCCATAGGTAACTCATTAAAAGCCTTTCCAGCTCATCAGTTTAATAGTTGACCAGGAGCTCTTGAGCTAGAATTATTGCTCTCACGCTGAGGTTCACGGTGATATGTCACACACGTGGCGTGACCGTGGTTTACATGTGTACAAGGATTTTTTTTAAAATAATTTTATTTTGTAAAACTTTTTCCCTTTATTTATATTTACTTGGTTGCTATCACAAGGAATTAATAAACACCAACGTGATAGCAATGGGCAGGTGACAAGTACTCCTTTTGGAGACATTAGGGGTCTATTAGACTCCAGTGTCTCCCCTGCCCTTCACATCTACCTGAACACAGATCTGCATGGTTAGATGTGTACGGGCCAGGAATTGGTGGATCTGAAATTGGAAGTGACAAAATTATCGTCGCCTCTGGTTTCTTTGTTTACATGTGAGATCGAAGAATGGATATGCCTCACTCTCACACCATTCTCCATCCTGAAGCTGGCGGTTGCGGTAGGAATGGGAGAGCCCAGGAACCACAGGAGAGGGGGGAACCGTCTGTCCGAGTGCGTACAGGAGATCATGCTTTATATAGGGTTTTTTTTTGCATGTCCATTCACTAATATGGACTGCCTGCGCTCAGCTCAGTGGTAGGACAGAATAAGTAAACATAGGGTTCTTTACATTATATGGTTCTGAGTGCCTGTGTGAATAATTTTACTGTGTATATATATATTTACAGTATATATATATATATATACACAGCGTATTTATTGGGGTATAGCGCGCTCCCGCGTATAGCGCGCACCCCTAAATTTGCCCAGAAATTCCTGTGAAAAAAAGATTTTTGTACTTACAGTTTGGTGTCTTGCACGGCGGCCTCGTCGGGTCCGGCGTCAGTCTGCGGCTTCGGGTGTCCTCTTCGTCGGGTCCGGCGTCCTCCTCGCTCGTTTCCCGCGCCGAGTTTGAATACTGCACCGGCATATACTGAGCGCAGTACACTCGCGTATAGTCGGCAATGCTCGCGCTGACGTCCTGGACGTACAGGACGTGAGCGCGAGTGTAGCCGAGACTGCCCGACTATACACGAGTGTACTGCGCTCGGTATTTGTCGGCGCAGTATTCAAACTGGGCGCGGGAAAGCGGGTATCGGCGTATATCGCGCACCCACGACTTTGTCCTGATTTTCAGGGCAAAATAGTGCGCAGTATACGCCGATAAATATGGTATATATATATATATATATATATATATATATATACACACACACACACTCTTTATGACTGAGGGAAAAGAGGTTTCACCTCCACATATGGAAAGACTTCTCCACAGTAAAAGCTGTGAAAATGTGGAATAGACTTCCTCAAGATTTAGTTCTGGCAAGTTCAGTAAATTGTCTAAAAAAAAAAGCTGGATGCAATCCTAAATGCAAAAATATAAATGGAAATTACCATTTATAGATAAAAAAAACTCTAGTTAGTTGATTCAGAGACTCTCCAACTGGGGATGAGGCCTCGTACACACACGGGCCAAAATCTCGTCAGGAAAAAAAAGGTAGTTTTTCCTGACGAGATTCTTGGCAAAAATCTCTTGCTGCCTGAGTGCACAGACACTCCTTTCAAAAGAACCCCGGTTATTTTGAAAGGCAAGAACGCGGTGATGTCATCGCGTACGACAAGCATGCGCTCTGAGAATTGTTGCTGACCATGTCCATCCCTTTATGACTCCAGTGTACCCATCTTCTGATGGCTCCTTCCAGCAGGATAATGCACTGTGTCACAAAGCTTAAATCATCTCACCTCTGGCTTCTAGAACATGACAATGAGATCACTGTACTCCAATAGAACACCTTTGGTATGCGTCATGGATGTGCAGCCGACAAAGCTGCAGCAACTGTTTGATGCTATAATGTCAATGTGGACCAAAATCTCTGAGGAATGTTTCCAACACCTTATTGAATTTATGCCACTAATCATAGGTGTGTGCAGCCTATTGCATTAGGGTGTGCACCCCAAACGCACACTACCGATGACTCGCTATGTTCATTCAGAAAGGGAAGGGGCTGGTAAATTACATATTTACTGGCCCCTTCCCCACTCCTAAAACATACCAGCAGCAACAGCCGATAGGAGAGGAGGGTAGCTCTCAGCACTGCGGGGGGAAAGATGGGAGCCAGGGCAGTAGGGGGAATCTGTGCTGCTCAGGGTGATTAGGGTGTGCCTGGGCACACCTGACACACCCTGTGCGCACGCTTATGCCACTAATGCTGCGTACACATGACCATATTTCGGGTTGTAAAAAATGAAGTTTTTTTTTAATGTCATTAAAAACGATCATGTGTGGGCTCCAGAGCATTTTTCACAACGTAAAAAATGGGCATTAAAAATTTAGAACATGCTTTAATTTTTCACGTCGTCTTTAACGTTGTCGTTTTTAACGTCATAAAAAATGGTCGTGTGTAGGCTTTAACGAGGTGAAAAAAAACGCGCATGCTCAGAAGCAAGTTATGAGACGGGAGCGCTCGTTCTGGTAAAAGTAGCGTTCATAATGGAGATAGCACATTCATCACGCTGTAACAGACAGAAAAGCGCGAATCGTCTGTCACCAAACTTTTACTAACACGAAATCAGCAAAAGCAGCCCCAAGGGTGGCGCCATCCGAACAGAACTTCCCCTTTATAGTGCCGTCGTACGTGTTGTACGTCACAGCGCTTTGCTAGAGCATTTTTTTGTTCACGATCGTGTGTAGGCAAGGCCGGTTTAACAAGAATCGGGTTGAAAAAAACGTTGTTTTTTCTAGACCATTAAAAACGGCCGTGTGTACGCGGCATTGGAATTAAAGCAGTTCTGAAGGGAAAAGGGGGTCCAACCCGATACTAGCAAGGTGTACCTAATAAAGTGGCCGGTAAGTGTATTTGCATTGCACTATTGTATTGCACATGCTATTTCATTTATCTTAGCACTGCACTATTGTTTTGTGATGCTTATTATGCTATGTATTGTGGTATTGTGCTAGCTGCTATATTTTTTTCCAGCCAATAGAGCCTCAGCGTGTTTTCTTTTTTTAGTTCTTGTTTAATAAGGATGTAATGTGCTTACTTGGTTTGTTTCCATGTCTCTTTTAGGTGCGGGGGCGATAGTTGCTGCTATTGTGGTTGGTGTAATTATTATATTTTCATTGGTGCTTGTTACCCTCAAGATGTATAACAGGTAATTATTTCACAGACATACAATCTAATCCACAGGTTTTAATAGTATTAATTATATAAGAGAAAATTACAGCTGTGAAATCTCATTAAGAGCTGCAGGCTGCCTTTTTGTGTGCATCTTAAAGTGGACCACTTAGGCCCCTTTCACACTGGGGCGGGATAGCGCCGCTAAAAATAGCGGCGCTATACCGTCGGATTTGCCCGCTAGCGGTGCAGTATTAACCCCCGCTAGCGGGCGATAAAGGGTTAATACCGCCCATAATGCGCCTCTGCAGAGGCACATTGCGGGCGGTATTGCCGCGGTTTCCCATTGTTTTAAATGGGAAGGAGCGGTATACACGCCGCTCCTCTCACCCCTCCAAAGATGCTGCTGGTAGGAGATGTTTTTCTCTCCCGCCAGCGCATCGCCTCAGTGTGAGTATGAGTATGCAGTGCAGGAGTTTTTCAGGCGGTATAACAGCGCTATTTTTAGCGCTGTCCTGCCTGAAAAACTCCTCAGTGTGAAAGGGGTCTAAGTAACTTTCCAAGTTTGCATTAATTCATTACTGACATGTCATAATATACAGTACAGCAACAGCATGCTATTTAGAAAAATAGAACTCCTTGGGCTCTTTTTAGGGGCTTTTCCTATACTAATATGGTGTTATCAGCTGCAGGCAGGGGGAAACATTCCCATAGTCTCCTCCCAGCGATTAGACTGCAACATTGTAACTTTACACTGATCACCCATAACTTTATATCCACGGGCAGGTTAAGTGAGTACCATTGATTACCTTGTTACAATGGCATATGAAAGTCGATGAGATATATTAGGCAGCAAGTAAGCATGTTGTCCATGAAGCTAAAGTGTTGAAAGCAGAAAAAACAGGCGTCACAATTTGTTGCATATAGGGCTGCATAGCTGAAGACCAGTTGATGTACCCACAATGAGCCACAGAGCAATGGAAGAAGGTGGCATGATCTGATGATTCATGTTTTCTTTTACAATATATGAATGGTCAGGTGTGTGTCAATTACCTGAAGAAGATGGCACCAGGATGAAGCATGGGAAGAAGGCAAGCCAGCAGAGGCAGTGTGATGCTTTGGGCGTTGTTCTGCTGGGAAACCTTGGGTTCTGCCATTCATGTGGATGTTACTTGACATATACCACCTACCTAAACATTGTTAGTGACCAAGTATACCTTTCATGGAAATTGTATTCCCCAATGGCAGTGGGCTCTTTAAGTAGAATAATGCCACACTGAGAAAATGGTTTAAGGAGCATAACGAGTTAGAGGGATTGACCTGGCCTCCAAATTCTCCAGATCTCAATCCAATTGAGTATCTGTGGGATGTGTTAGAAAAACAAATTTGATCCATGGGGACCCCACCTTGCAACTTACAGGACTTATGGTCAGCTGACAGCTTGATGCCAGATATCGCAACTTACTTTCATGCCTTGTACACACGACCGGTTTTCACGATGAGAAAACTGCCATTTTTTATCTTGGTCGTGAAAACCGGTCGTGTGTATGCTCCCTAGCAGTTTTCTCAACGTAAAAATGCCCGCAAAAAAATTGAAACCAGCTCTCTTTTTTCTCGTCGTGTTTCCCGTTAGTCTTTTTCTCGTCACGAAAAATGGTCGTTTATGTATGCTATTCCGAGGGGGAAAAAAACGTGCATGCTCAGAATCAAGTATGAGACGGGAGTGCTCATTCTGGTAAAACTAGCATTCGTAATGGAGATGGCACGCTGTAACGGACTGAAAAGCACAAATTGTCTCTCACCAAACTTTTACTAACACGAAGATCAGCAAAAGCAGCCCAAAGGGTGGCGCCATTTGAAAGGAACTTCACCTTTATAGTCCCGTCGTACGTGTTGTACGTCACCGCGCTTTGGTCGGATGTTTTTTTTCATGAACGTGTGTATGCAAGTCAGGCCGGAGAGGAATCACGTTGGGAAAAACAACGTTTTTTTTCCTGCCCAGATAAATGGTTGTGTGTACGAGGCAAAAGAGGTCTGGTGGCAGCCGTACTTCGACAGGTCAGGGCTGTTTTGGTGGCAAAAGGAGGACCTACTCAATATTAGGAATGTGGCCATAAAGTTATGGTTGATCAGTATATAGCATATCAGTCCAAGTATTTTCTGATCCCGTATGGTGCTTTAACAAAGATGGCTCCAATCCTTACAGAGAAAAAAAAAAGGCATTGTCAGTACGGTGATCCCTGAGATCACTATTTTATAAGCATATTATATTTTCATCAAATTCTATATGCAGTGTAGGTGGTTATGGAATGATTGCATGATATATACATCCCACCCTCCATCTCAAGCCCCTGCACACAAGTCTCAACATTTTGCAAAGCCAACTCACCTCCCTCCACACATCCCACAGAATGAACTCCTGCAGGCAGCCTTCCAGTGGGATCATTAGCAGCCGGAAGCTCCCCTTTGCCTCTAGTCTTTCTACAATCAGTACTGGAGGACAGTGAGCGGGGCACTGGGGAGTGCTGAGGGAGACTTCAGGTTGGGGCTGTAGTTAATAGCAGCGCTGTATTCATATGGCGTTCCGTACATTTACTTAGCAGCATTGATGCGGCTGCAGAGGGTAATGGCCAGGGCCGAACTGTGTAAAAAAAAACAACCCCATAGCACACCAGCCCACCCACATACTGTCATTATTTTCTTGTTTATAAAAGGGAAAACCATGCATTTTAAAGCACAATTGAAGAGTGTATTATACTCACCAGTGCTCATCAGCGCAGCCTCATCAGTGACCTTCAGTGCAGCCTCATCGGTGCCCATTCATACAGCCTCACCAGTGCCAATCAATGCTGCCTCACTAGTGACCATCAATACAGCCTGATCAGTGCTCATCAATGCAGCCTCACCAGTGTCCATCAATGCAGCCCCACCAGTGCCCATCCAAAGCAGCCTCACCTGTGCTTATCAATGCAGCCTCACCAGTGCCCATCAGCTCAGCTTTACCAGTGTTTATCAAAGCAGTTTTACCAGTGTCCATCATTGCAGCCTGATTAGTGCCCATAAATGCAGTCTGATCAGGGCTCATGAATGCTGCCTCACCAGTGCCCATCAGCACAGCTTCACCAGTGCCCATCAATGCAGCCTCACCAGTGTCCATCAATACAGCCTGATCAGTACCCATCAATGCAGCCTGATAAGTGCCCATCAATTCAGCTTGTTCAGTGCCCATTAAAGAAGCCTATTCAGTGCCCATCAGCTCAGCCTGACCAGTGCCCATAATTGCAGCCTCTTCACTGCCCATCAGCTCAGCCTGTTCAGTGCCCATCAATGCAGCCCTTTCATTGCTTATCAGCTCAGCCTGTTCAGTGCTTATAAATGCAGTCTGTTCAGTGCCCACAACTCAGCCTTACCTGCGGTCATCAATGCAGCCTGACCACTGCATAGGGATTAGAGGAGAGCAGATGGATTATACAGAGTAGAAATCTCTGTCCTCAGATAAAGTCCTGCCTGCAATGATCACTGTCACCAGTGTGCTGTCTATCATAGGAGGCGGGACTTCGTCTAACAGCCGGGTAAGCAGGAGATCCCCACTCCGAGTTATATCCGGCGGCACTCTAACCCCCCTTAATAAATCCAAAAACCTTTTTGTGCTCACCCCTCAAAACGTGAAACAGTATTATAAACTAGAATCAAAGTGTCGAACCTCCACATAATATATCTAGTGCAAAACAATGCCACGCTACATCAAAGGATTATATATCAAATATATAAAAAATATATATTCCAATGTTGATGGTGACCTTCTCTCCACCCAGGAGTGAACAAAATTCCATTAGTACTACCTGTGAAAGTCTCCTTTGATGAATTTGAACTATCATTGTAAAACGTAGGGCAGAGCACCTTAGAGGCAATACGACAGAACAGAGTAGAGAGGTTCCCCAGCCACAGCTTCGATCCATCTGAGCACCTGAACTGTCAGCCATCAACAGCAAGAAGGGGTGAGCCACGGGAGTCAAACCCTTTCTGCACACTGATATGCCTGTTTTTACCCCTAGGTGCCAATAGTATGCAAATATGCAGCCTCTTGGCGGGTGGGCCTTGGCACTGAGCGGCTGTAATTTGTATACCAATTAGCAGACACAGCTGTGCCAGGAGCACACACCTTGAGCGCTCCCGTCACAGTTACTGGCGGCTAACGGGAAGTCGTGACAGCCAATCACATGATAATAATCCCCACCCCGCCACCTTGGCGCCTAATTGGAACCACAGTTCACTATGTATAGCAGATCCCAGCTTTTAGGCCTGGTTCACACATATGCAGGTTGCAGTACTCCAGGTGCATTCTGCCTTTTTCAATACACGTTTTTGATCCATTGAAGTCTGTGGAACCAAAAATCACAAAAAAAGTCCCTGACCCTTTCCTTGTGAACGTGATCCATAGGAAACCATGTTAATGGACTGTAGTGTTCTTCTCCAAAACTGAATACGCACTAAAAAAATGCATAAGTTTGAACCAGGCCTTAAAGGGGAAAAGGCACGTGACTTTTTTTAAGGTCCATACTGGAAGTTGAGCGTGCATCTGCAACTTATTGGTGGTGGAATTTATCCTCTTTGCACCGTGAGATTCACCAAACATTGAATGAGGATTTTCAAATTGTGATTTTCACTCCTGGGTGGACAGAGTGTCACCATCACTTGGAATATATTCGGGACTTAATGATTTTTTTATATACATGTCCAAGTTTCACAGATGATGTGAAGTCAGGAATCCAGAAAATGCATCCAAAATGCATACTGCATTTTTAAGCGCAAAGGGCCCTTAGCAAAGTATCAATGAGTACTGGCACCTGCATTATTGAACTAAGTAGGCTATACTTTAGGTATACACTTCATTTACTGTAGCCAAAAGTGTATGGCTCTGGATGGAAACACATGTATGTGTATAGGCCCTTAAATTGTTTATTTCTGGTATGTCTTTTTATAAGATACATAAAAAAAGAAAGGTAAAGAAAAAATTAAATAAAGATTCGTAAACTGTAGTGCAGTTTTTAATGTTCCATATTGGTTAAAGCGGGAGTTCACCCGAATATTTTTTTTTTAACATTAGATTGATGCTCATTTTGTCAAGAAGTATCGGGTGTTTTTTTTTATATCGAAGCAGTACTTACCGTTTTAGAGATAGATCTTCTCCGCCGCTTCCGGGTATGGTCTTCGGGACTAGGCGTTCCTATTTGATTGACAGGCTTCCGACAGTGGCATACATTGCGTCACGAGTAGCCGAAAGAAGCTGAACGTCGGTGCGGCTCTATACGGCACCTGCGCACCGACGTTCGGCTACTTTCGGAAAATCGTGACGCGATGTATGCGACCGTCGGAAGCCTGTCAATCAATAGGAACGCCCAGTCCCACAGCCCATACCCGGAAGCGGCGGAGAAGATCTATCTCTAAAACGGTAAGTACTGCTTCGATATAAAAAAAAAACCCTTCACAAAATGAGCCTCAATCTAATGTTAAAAATTAACTTTTTGGGTGAACCTCCACTTTAATAAAATGTATTTGTTTCAATGTAAAGTGTGAAAACACCATATGTACTATCTTCTATATATTCTGATGCATATTTTTTTACTCCAATTATAATGTAACAGGCGTTCAAGAACAGAGAGGGAATTGGGGATGAAAAGCACCAAAACTACGAACACACCAAGCACGCGGGTTGGCAGTTCCATCAGCCAACCTACATCCTTAACATCAGTCCCACCAGACATCCACCTTGAAAACAGATGATCGTAAATGAGCCCCCACCCCCCACCCCCCGGCTTTGGAAATATGAAGTCATTCTTTGGTTGGTGATTAACGTTAGTTTTTAGGACATGACCCGAACACGTGAATGTGTTGTTCTGAAATGTGAGAAAACTTGCTTATTATAGAGACTATTAATCCCTGTGTTTAGAAAGCCTTCCTGGAAGAAGAGCAGTGAACAGTTACCCCGCATGAGCAAGCAACCATTGTGTAGAATTCTAGCAATGCTTCTCCATGGACATCACCTGGACATTACAAAAGGCATCCTTTCATTTCCTCTATCCCAAGTCTATGCAAGCCTATGAGAATGTATCCATTTTCTGAAGGTCAGCATGCCTCTGACTCACTGTGGTTGTTGCTGCATTTACTCACTGGACTGATCACTAACCTCATCATGGATTTTATATATATGTGCGTGTATTTATATTTATATATAGAAAAGATGCTATGTATAGAATGTTGGAACTTTCTTTTTTTTTTTTGTCTGTCATTCTGTAAATGGGAGATTGTACTTATACCTGGGTTGTCCAAGGCTGTATGCATCAGAACTAGACAGAGATTGAGAATACTGGGCTGGAGCCATTTTTCAGTATGATGCAGTCATGCCATAGGAGCTGAATGGGGCCTGGCAGTGCACAGATCAATGCAATGCAAAAACCCATATCAGTTAATCAAATTTAAATGTATGTTTAGTCCTTAATGGTTAACATTGGATCATGGACCGTGTATTGCCTTTTGGGAAAAAGGCTGCAAATGTCTTAATTTGCTTGCCTCCCATAGTTTAAGTGCCCATTTACATTTCTCTGTTGAGTTTACGGGTGTTCAGTTAACTTGTCTCATTGAAATAAATGAGCTGCCAATGCACGCTAAAGTTCCAAAAATCAGGCATGTGTCCTTTTTGGTAATGTAATGCACTATGATGCACAGCAGCATGTTGCTGCACAGGGGTGTTGCCTTAGAGACGCCATTCAAAATTAATGGCGCAGCCAGCCATGTAGCATGCCTTGCTGTACACAACATATGTGTTACTACAAGGGAATAGTGTAAATGGGCCCTAAAGGAAACCTGCATTATAAAATACATTGCCATTGTGATCTCTGCATTTGAAAATACAAGAGAACTGGATATCTTTTTTAATCCCATGGCTTCAGTACACACGATCGGACATCTGATGGAATCTAATCCGATGGATTTTTTTCGTCAGATATCCGATGAAGCCGACTTTCATCAGTCTTGCCTACACACCATCAGTCAAAAATCCAACCGTGCCAAAACGCGGTGATGTAAAACACTACGACGTGCTGAGAGAAATTAAGTTCAATGCTTCCGAGCATGCGTCGACTTGATTCTGAGCATGCGTGGATTTTTGACCGATGGACTTCCACACAGACAAACGTTTTTTTCTATCGTTTTTTTATCCATAGGAAAAATTTAAAACCTGTTCTATTTTTTTTTCACCTATGGAAAACAAACTGATGGGGCCCACACACGATCGGTTTGTCTGATGAAAACAGTCCATCGGTCTGTTTTTATCAGACAAACCGATCGTGTGTACAGGGCTTTAGAGTCTCTGTATACAGAGTAGGAGTTGTGACGCCACCCTGACTTTTCTAGTCTGAATGCTTGTTCGAGGGCAGCGTTCCTAAATGTATTGAAGCCAGATTAATTTTTCAGTTAAAAGTCAACAATGGCCCCTTCGATACTGGTTTCCTTTAATGGCCAAGTGAGAAAAATTAGCTGCACATCAACGTCACTCCAGCAGGTTTATTGAAAAACTGCTACCAGGACTAAAACAACAGACCAAGGGGTGACGTTGTTTCACACATACATCGTGCTTCTTCAAAACTGGGTTTTGAAGAAGCACCGATGTATGTGTGAAATGTCATCACCCCTTGGTCCGTTGTTTTAGTCCTGGTGGCAGTTTTTCAATAAGGGACGTTGGTGTGCAGCTAATTTTTCTCATTTGGTCTACATGTTCATGGTTACGAGCCAGAGCTAGCACCCAGCTCTTCATTTTTGGTGGATTATATTACTTACCTGGAGCAGTGATCTTTCAAATCTCTCCTTTAATGGCTACCGGAGACAGTGTTCTGTTATGAGCAAGTCCTACAAACAGGCTTTTTATGGAACAAACATGAATGAGGCAGTTAACATTTTAATTTACAGTTTCTATACATTTCACTAAGTTAATAAACCAGATTCTTATCACTGTTCTGATATGTTTACATGGGTTGATACGTTTAGGATGGGTTAAGCCTTTGACACTCCCACAGCTGAAGTACTTAATTTCCCAGGACCCTTAGCTAGCTACTGCTTCTAAGCAGCTACTACAGTGAAGATTAGAACTACTTTATTTTGTATAGATGTTGTTAGCAATACTGAAGAGTTTTTTTTTTTTTTGTTGGAATGCTGCATCAATAATTATGGAATGAGTAGAAGCAGGCCTCTGTTAATACTGTAGCATGATACTATTGCTATAGTGGCTGTTCCCATCCGATCAAAGATGTGATGCTGTGTAATAAACAATGTATTCACAACCAGAAAATAAAAGGCTGTAAGCTTTAAACTCTATCCACACGGTGTTGGTTGCTCTGTGCGTGTATGTGATGAAGCAGAATGAAGACTGATAGGTGACACAAAGACGGTTTCTATACTTACCGCCCTATAACGTTATGCTCTGCACGTGCTATACATTCATCTGGAAACCATCCGTATGTATTTTTAGAACAAGGGCGACTGGAGCCAGCAGTTCCAGTTTAGAAAACAGCTTTGTTGCCCGAATGCTTAACTCATTCAGTGCTTGAGCAATTGTCCTCAAAAGCTTCCGGGCCGAGAAAAGAGCTTAAAGGATTTCTCAAAACCTTGCATAAAACTCAAAATTTAGATTGTTTGATATTGCACTTGACTATCTCAAGAATGTAACCTTTATGTTGGTAATTAAAAACTTTGCAAACGTTTTAGCGGTTAAAAGACAGTGTTCTACTATGATATAGGTAAGTAATGTAATATTATTAAAAAATATATGTAATAGAGCACAAGACAAAAGTGCATAGGGAGCAGGATAGAATGAGAAGAAAAAAAGTGTGGTAGGGGAGGAAATATTGTTGGGTTTAATGCCTTCTTATTTTATTGAATATTACAACAAAAGTAATTATAACAAAATATTTATTATAACCAAGGATTAGGTTTGCTTCCCTCACCCATAAAGACTCTCTTTAGAAAAGGGTCAGCCTCTACGGATGAGGTTACTCTTCAATATAGTAGGGCTTATCTAATAAATTGTATGTACAGTGGAACCTTGGATTACAAGCAAAATCCATTCCATGAGAATGCTTGTAATCCAAAGCACTCGCATATCAAAGCGAGTTTCCCCATAGAAGTCAATGGAAATTAAGATAATTTGTTTCACACTGACTTAGATTATATGCAGTACAGCATGTGGCCAGAGGTGGGGGGGGGGCACCGGAGAGACTCTTAAATCCTCGGACACCGCTCAGAGCTCCTCGGATGCACTGTGTTTCTGAGTGCATCTGAGTGGCTCCGAACGGCTCAGAGCATCACAACGCCCCTGCACCTCTGGCCAAATGCGGTACTGCACACCATAGAGGCTTGAATCCTCATTTCGCGAGACAACACTCGCAAACCGAGTCAGGATTTTTTTTTAAAATAATAGCTCGTATTGCAAAACGCTCGTTAACGGCCTTACTCAAAATCAGAGGTATTACTGTACAACCAAAAAAAGTCTTAGGTTTGGATAGAGTGGAGAAGGGATTGAATCTCCATTGCCGGGATTAGATTGCCTTTCAGGGCTCATAAGTATATATATTTCCCTTCTGTTAAAGTTTTACTAGTCAGGAAGTGTATTGTTTGTTTGTCTATAAATAATGTTGTCCCTTCCTCACTCTGTAACTAGGGGATGCTCTATGTAGTTAGTCCCACCCTTATTCTTTATGCTTTAGCCTCAATTTATCACATGTACTGTATTTTGCTAGTGCTAGACACACTGGGGGGGGGGGGGGGTTTCTTAAACTGGAGAGTGCAAAATCTGCTGCAGGTCTGCATATAAACCAATCAGCTTTGAGGCTTTATTGTCAAAGCTTAATGGAACAAGCTAAAGATAGTTGATTCGCTACCATGCACAGCTGTACCACATTCTGTGTGTTCCAGTTTTTGTAAATCTCCCCCACTATGATTTTTTTACCTATCTGATGTTCATCTGTTATGATCTGCAAAATATTTTGAATTAAAAAGCTTTTTAGGATCTGCAAGATGTCATTTGGATTGAATCAGTAGGTTTGATTTACTAAAACCTGGAGAATGCAGAATCTGGTGCAGCTGTGCATGGTAGCTAATCAGCTTCTAACTTTAGCTTGTTCAATTAAGCTTTGACAATAAGCCCACTTTTACATTGGAGGCGAGTTTGAAATTGTGCGAGTTCAGCTGAACCCGCACGATTTAAAACCCGCATTTCATTGTGAGTGAGTTTGAGGGCGATTTGAAAACACATCTGTGCGGGTTCATGCACAGATGTCTATTGAAATCACCCCCAAAGTCGCCAAAAGTAGTGCAGGAACTACTTTTAGGAAACAGTTGGCATTGCACCGATTCGGATGGTGCAGTTGCCAGCAATTGGCTGCTATTTGGCATGTGATTTGACATGTCAAATTACCCCGATGTGAAACGGGGGCTACAATCTGGGAGCTAATTGGTTTCTATGCAGAGCTGCACCAGATTTTGCACTCTCCTGTTTTAGTAAATCAACCCCAATGTCTGCTAATTCTACTGAGACCATAATTTACAGCTATCTTGCCAGAACTGGTCCAGCTATAGGGATTACACTTACAGTACTTAGTTTGGAGAGGCAGAACAATGGCAGGAAAAACATGACAAGACATTGTCACAACCCTATCAAAAACAAGAAAAACAATGTTTTGCTCGAAATTCACTTTACATGCCTAACAAAGTGCTCAGTACAAGTCATGTTCTAGATGTTAACAGAACAGCCCATGTTCAGTGTGGGAAAACAAAATTTAGTGGAATATGCAATCTGCCATTGTTGACCTGAAAATACTAAATTGTTTTGTTGGCTTCAGCCCTGGTTCACATTGATGCAATTTGACATGTCAAATCGCATGCCAAATCGGCGGCAATGGCAGCATCCAAATAATATTCCCAACAGTAGTTTCTGTACTACTTCTGGTGATTTTGGGGTGCGCCAAACCCGCACAGATGTCTCTGAAATCGCTACTGACATGTGGGAATAAAATCTTGCAAATTCAGCTGAACTCCCACAATTTCATTTCTGCAGTCAGTGTGAACCAAGGCTCAATAATTTGTCAGTTACTGACTGAAACAGGCATGCATAACGTGAAAGTCAGAGCTGTGTTTGCATACTTTCGGGTCAGTGACTGGGAAAGTTCTGAAGCCTCTGGATAATCGTGATAGCTTGGGCTCTATTTTCAGATGGGAAGGTCAGAAGTGGAAGCCTCAATGCTTCTTTAATACAAGTTAAAAAATAACTGGATGGCCTGGCAAAGCACCAATTACAGGGTCCAAAGCAAGGAATTTTATATGGGCAAAGCCTGGGCATCTGATTCCAGCTCCCATGTGTATTTTTTTTTTATTTAGATAATATTGCCCAGTTAAAGAAAATTATCACAGGTGTGCTTTAGCGTGTTTTGCCACCTAAAGTTAGCTAGAGATGACAAGTATGTTTTTCAGCAGTTACGATGGAGTATCTCTTTCAGACGCCTGGATAATTGCTATGGATCAAGAACTTGAAACCACAGAAATCGTTTATGCAAAGGGCAATCAGCCATATCCCTAAAACAACCTTTCTTCTGTGGAAGTATTTAAAGAGCAATTCAAGGAAACATGTAAAAACCATGGTGAGCTGCTATTGCAGCCCAGGAAAAACCCCAACTATGTTAAATTCAGGAAGTCCAATCTATTTACTTATTCCCAGGGCTTATAGAATCCACTGCAGCCAGAATTCAGAGATCATATCCCGCTGGGAAGAACATCTTACTCTCTTAATGCTAGTTGGATCTCCAATAAATTTTAAAGCTGAAGTTTTAATATGCTCGTATTTTGCCTTCTCCCCCTTTCACCCCTCATCAACATGGTAATGATTTTCATAAATACAAGGTTCCTGTTGTCATTACGTGCCTTATTCTAGATCCAGTTATTTCATAACTGGGCGTCTGTGCTTCTCGTTGCAATATATTTTTATTGGGTTTTACTTTACAAAAATATATTTCAGCCCATGTTGAACATACATGACTGTTCATAAATGTTGGGAGATGTGAAGCAAATTGGTCTCTGTGCTATTCTATGCAATGATGAAAACATCACAATATCATGCCTTAGTACTCCTCATGGAAGCAGTGGGCTGGCTCTGAGGTAGAGTTATACAAATGTCAAAATACCTTGATAGGCAATTGGGCAGTCTAGAATAGCCTTTTGCAACCAGCGTGGTAATTTCTAATTAGTCTATAAGCAGCCATAAACCGGCCAAAAGCATTGCTGCATCACTTGCGATTATCTGGTAGTTTCTGACCACATAGGTGGCAATACCAGGGTCCTACAGTTATTGACAATGCTTGTTACTAAGCTGTTCTTACCTATCAGAAAATCCTGCAAGCAGACTGATCTCTTCCTCAGCTATACAGTGCCTTGCAAAAGTATTCACCCCCCTTGCCTTTGTACCTATTTTGTTACATTACAGCCTTTAGTTCATTGTTTTTTTTTAATCTGAATTATATGTGATGGATAAGTTGGTGAAGTAAAATTAGAAAAGTATATACATAAAACAATTTTTCAGAAATAAAAAATAAAGTTCAAAAGTGCAGCACTATAAAAATTAATAGTGAAATGAAACAGTGTCCAAATGAGTATAAACAATCTTCAAAGTGTTGAATATGAAGAACCTTCACCGAGATTTCAGTGTGCAGATAATGAAACACACCACACCCTGTGCAGTCAAACTGCTTACCAGAAGGACATCATTATAGGCATGTAGATTTAAATAATGCATGGATCAATGGCAGTCGCACCTCCACTGGGAAAGTAATTATCCACAAACCACACCAGGGGTAAGGAAACATCCAAAAACTCAAAAGGGATCCAAAGATATATATTGAGTCCATCAGCAAAAGGAAACCCAAAAATGCAGAGAGGAAACACAATAGTGAAGCCCGTATGTGAAAGCAACACACAATATATTGTAATGTACTTACAAACAAAACGGGTAAACAGGCATCAAAAACATAGAAGGTTCCATGGAGTATAGCGTACATGTGTCAGGTCAGCCTTACATGTTTCATCCGACAGGATTTCCTCAGAGGCGTGAAATAAAAAGCTGATAATTGGCATGTGCTTATGTATTCACAATCTAAGTGTCACATGATCTGTTATTACATATACACACCTTTTTGAAAGGCCCCAGAGGCTGCAACACCTAAGCAGGAGGCACCACTGACCAAACACTGCCATGAAGACCAAGGAACTCTCCAAACAAGTAAGGGACAATGTTTTTGAGAAGTACAAGTCAAGTTTAGGCTTTTTATGGGCTTCAACTTGAGGGAGTTAAATACCCTGCCAGTCTATTTTTTGCTCTCTGTGTACCATTGGGGAAAATTCAGTTTACTTCTGGTGCCAGAAGTGCAACAGGAGTTTAGTGGATATCTCCCAAAGTGATGGAAATTCTCCTCTTAGACAGTTATCCCAGGATGTCCCCATTTTAAGATTCCTCTGTACCCCTCTTGGTGTGGTGACAATTCAAAAAATGTGGATTCACCCTCACAATTTTATCTAGATGACAAAGGTACAAATTTAGCGGTGAATCTCCAGATCCAAGACACAGAAAATGAAAGAAAAAAAAGAAGAAGAAAAAGCTGAAAGGGTCTAAACCTTCCCCACGCTGAATGATCTTCAACACCATTTCTTTGAGTCCAGCTCATCAAGGACACACCTCCCAAGGGTGAGCTCAGGCGTGTTCCCAACCCGCACGTGCAAAGCCCGCCAGGAAGTGGAAGATTGAGAAATGTCTCACTGCCTGTGATCCTGACAATGTGTAATGAAGATGACTGGGGCTCATGAGAGAATGCCACGCTGATCAGGACCCACCCACCACCGTGGATAGAAGATACCTGCTAAAAATGTATGTATTTGGTAAGGCTGAGAGGTTGATGGGGGCACAATAAAGATGGTATTAGGTTTTAACAACTTTCTTTATTCAAGCACAATTTTTCTTACAAGTGCAAACATGTGAATCTTGCAGTTTAATAAATCAGATCCCTTGACCGTGACACGGCATTACCTTGTCTTGATGTATTTTCAGTAGGTAGGTAACACAGCATACATTCTCCCTGTACCCCATCAGTTTATAAAAAGCTACTCATACTAGCAGCTTTTGTACTAACCAAGAAGACTTACTTGCACCAAATTGAATTCACCCTTGAAATAAAAAGCTGATAATTGGCATGTGCGTATGTATTCACCCCCTTTGTTATGAAGCCCATAAAAAGCTCTGATGCAACCAATTGCCTTCAGAAGTCGCATAATTAGTGAAATGATGTCCACCTATGTGCAATCTAAGTGTCACATGATCTGTTATTACATATACACACCTTTTTGAAAGGCCCCAGAGGCTGCAACACCTAAGCAGAAGGCACCACTGACCAAACACTGCCACGAAGACCAAGGAACTCTCCAAACAAGTAAGGGACAATGTTGTTGAGAAGTACAAGTCAAGTTTAGGTTATAAAAAATATCCAAATCTTTGATGATCCCTAGGAGCACCATCAAATCTATCATAACCAAATGGAAAGAACATGGCAGAACAGCAAACCAAGAGATGGCTACACACCAAAACTCACGGACTGGGCAAGGAGGGCATTCATCAGAGAGGCAGCATAGAGACCTAAGGTAACCCTGGAGGAGCTACAGAGTTCCACAGCAGAGACTGGAGTATCTGTACATAGGACGACAATAAGCCCTACACTCCACAGAGTTGGGCTTTATGGCAGAGTGGCCAGAAGAAAGCCATTACTTTCAGCAAAAAACGAAATGGCACATTTTGAGTTTGCAAAAAGGCATGTGGAAGACTCCCAAAATGTATGGAGGAAGGTGCTCTGGTCTGATGAGACTAAAATTTAACTTTTTGGCCATCAAAGAAAACACTATTTCTGATGCAAACCCAACACATCACATCACCCCCAAAGAACACAAAGATGTTTTTCAGCAGTTGGGACTGGGAAACTGGTCAGAGGTGAAGGAAAGATGGATGGTGCTAAATACAGGGATATTCTTGAGAAAAACCTGTACCACTCTGTGTGCTATTTGATGCTAGTTTTGCATGGAGGAATGGGCAAAAATCCCAGTGGTAAGATGTGGCAAGCTCAGAGAGACTTATCCAAAGTGACTTGGAGCTGTGACAGCTGCAAAAGGTGGCTCTACAAAGTATTGACTTTAGGGGGTGAATAGTTATGCACATTGACTTTTTCTGTTATTTTGTCCTATTTGTTGTTTGCTTCATAATAATAATAAAAAAATAAAAAAAACTATCTTCAAAGTTGTGGGCATGTTTTGTAAATTAAATGATGCAAATCTTTAAACAATCCATGTTAATTATAGGTTGTGAGGCAGCAAAACACGAAAAATGCCAAGGAGGGTGAATACTTTTGCAAGGCACTGTATAAAGGAGGAAGGATCAAAGTACCACACTTGCATCATTCTCAGGCAAGGATTATTCTGTCAACCCATACAGAAATGCAAATATATCTTCCGAACCATAAGGGCTCATTTACACTTGTAGTTTAACAGGCAGTGAAGATATGTAATGTCGCTTCTTCACTACCTGTTTTATCCCCTAAAAATCTTCACCGCCGGTTGCAGCCAGGTGACTGGAACAGGGCCCCAATTAGGTGTACTCCATTCATCAGTGGTCTTTGCAGCTTTTTTCCAACCACATATTTACCCGTCCCCAACGGCAAGTGTAAACTAGGCCATATTGTTGGGGGAATGATATTTTTATTCTGCTTCATAAATAATGAATTTGTAAGTATTTTTTAACCTCTTCTATTGGTGTTTAATATCAGAATGTTCATAGTATGAATTGTGGTATTTTAAGAATATTACAAACTGTAAATTCTCTGTAGAATGCAAGTGTTTTTTGTGTTTGGATAGATTAAGATTACTAGCAGAGGGCAGCTGAGCAGGAATATCTGTCATTACTGGGAAGATTGTTGCTGTAACCTTGGCCTTGCCAACATTGGATACACCCATAACACACCTGTGTACCAATCTAGGGTGTCACTACTACAAGAATTTCCTTGTAGTAGTGTACACTGCAATAGGTGATTCCACCAAGTAGGCTCAGCAATTCCTTTCCTCAGGCCAAATCTAAGATGTCCTTACCATCATCCAACACACACCCTCTTATTTTATTTATGTATAGGGAACATTGTGCATTGGCCATGATTCATAGTTTATGCTAAAACAGATTACTTTGCATACCTGTATTATTATTAATTGCATTTTCTGCACATGTACATCCTGTTCACTCTGTTGTCTGCTACTGTTTTTTTTTTTTTTTAAAGGTTGATAAGCTCTACACAAATCTCAAAACATTGCTATTTTGTTTCTCTTACGTGATAGAGAAAATAACAGGAAGTTGGACAACAAACGCAATTTTGTACCTGCAGCTAGCTGCCCGTATTGCAACATAGATAATATCAAGAAAATATAAATGTGACATATTCTGTTTCTTCAGAAAAGAATGTCAAAGAGTGGCTGTTGATGTGAACAATCATTTCATTAATAATTTGACACAGCAGGAAGAATATAATATTTGTGATATAATAAAGCCCAATTCTAGAGTTGTTTTAAATGCCAACTCCAGGCTCCACGCTCTACCTTTTCAAAGCCCCCCTTCCCTTTTTCTAACCAGATATCGTCTGGTTGGCCATGTTAAGTACTGAGTACACTTTCTCCTCAGTCCTCTCCCAGTGGTGGACTGTCCTGGATAATACAGAGAGCAGCGCTGACATGATGACATCAGTGCAGCTCTCAGCTTTGTTATCCAGTGCATGCAGGGCACCACGCACAGGGGCAGGGCTATTACACCCTGCATTCACACCTGGACATCTTTTAACCCAGACGGTTAAGGACATCTTGTGACCAAAAAAAAAAAAAAAGTACTGTGGGGTACGACTTAAAATATTTTAAACACCTGGTGGTCAATTAAAGTGTATGTTTAGCCAAAACTTGAGGGGGTTAAATACCCTGGAGCCAGAAGTGCAACAGGAGTTTAGTGGACATCTCCCAAAGTGATGGAAATTCTCCTCTTAGACAGTTATCCCAGGATGTCCCCATTTTAAGATTTCTCTGTACCCCTCTTGGTGTGGTGACAATTCAAAAAATTTGGATTCACCCTCACTATTTTATCTAGATGACAAAGGCCACTGGTACAAATTTAGCGGTGAATCTCCAGATCCAAGACACAGAAAACTAAAGAAAAAAAAGAAGAAGAAAAAGCTGATAGGGTCTAAACCTTCCCCACGCTGAATGACCTTCAACACCATTTCTTTGAGTCCAGCTCATCAAGGAAACACCTCCCAACGGTGAGCTCAGGCGTGTTCGCAACCCCCACGTGCAAAGCCCGCCAGGAAGTGGACGATTGAGAAATGTCTTACTGCCTCTGATCCTGACAATGTGTAATGAAGATGACTGGGGCTCATGAGAGAATGCCACGTTGATCAGGACCCATCCACCACCGTGGACAGAAGATACCTGATAAAAATGTATGTATTTGGTAAGGCTGGGAGGTTGACATGTGCAAACATGTGAATCTTGCAGTTTAATAAATCAGATCCCTTGATCGTGACGCGGCATTACCTTGTCTTGATGTATTTTCAGTGGGTAGGTAACACAGCATACATTCTCCCTGTACCCCATAAGTTTATAAAAACTACTCATACTAGCATCTTTTGTACTAACCAAGCAGACTTACTTGCACAAAATTTAATTCACCCTTGTCCATTTTCTTCTCTGCTCTGTGGATTTGCTATCCCATTGATTTCACCATTTATCAGGGCTATCAGTAGTAGCATTCCATTCAAGGTTTATCTATACATAAATGTATAGACTTGTACTGCAAAATATGCTATATATAAACAAAGTGAATAATCAAAAGGTGACATATAATAAAGAAGACAAGTAATGTATATTTAAACAACATATTCAAACAGCAGCATCTAACAGTGAATACAGGTGATGACAGCAGTCTGGCATTACATCAAAATAATTTTATAGTAAATCCAATAGCACCCAATATTAAAGTATTTTGCCATATTCTCAAAAATATAACATTTGTCATATAAGGACATAACAAGACATAACAGGACACAACAGAACGTTAATTGGCTACTTTTGGTAAGCTGAGAGGACAATTCCTCTCTACACTTGGAGCTTATTTTTAAAACATTGGGCAGCAAGCAATGACATACTGCAACCTATGGCAACTAGCCAAAAACTATCTGGGTAACGAACATGACTTCTCTTTGTTCATGTTATTAGTATTTTTACTACAAAGAACATTTCCACCTTTGTCTATAGTGAAAATCCCCCCTGAACAGTGTGCAATGAGGACCCCCCACAATTAGCTCTGCACATACCCCTGTAGAAATAAAGCTTTGCAAGTGGATTGGCATTTTCCACCACGACTCCTGGCCTGGGCTTGGATTATCATGGATTTTTACTGCCTAGACTCAAAATATAAAGCAGAACCGCTCAGGGCATTGGTAACCAAAATGTGGGATGGTGGCTCTATTCAAGCAAGGGAAATTATGTAGCAATATCCCTGCCAGACAATCTACTAATTGACTTCTGTATAAGTAGCCTGCCCATAAATATAATCAAAATTCAGCCAGTCCCTGCTGAACAGGCTAAATTTAGATCCATGTATGGTCGCCCTAACAGTGCAAAGTCCAGCTGTTTAAAAAAGGTTTGCAGAATCTCCATGTAAAAGAAAAAGAAAATAGGGATATACAATTATATCTTAAAGTGGACCTAAACCTTCGACTGAGCTTCAGCTCCATCACCTACACCTGCTTGCTCTAACCTAATCACCACTGTAATCTATAAGGACCACTCCTATTTATTTTGGAACCCCAACATTCTAAACGAATGGACCTCCGATGTACTCTGCTGCATCTTTTTACTACTACTACTACTGCTATGCATTTTGGTGTGATGTAGCATGAAAAAGCATTGAATGTGCATTTTCTGGTCCATTGTGGTGCATTAGCAGCCAAGTCAAATGAATAGGCTGCCATAATGCAAGGCACATAAACAGGCAACATAACACACATTACCATACCAGAGTGGAAAGAGCTAAATGGACTCCTAAAGTGGAGCTAAACCCAATCATTTTACATGATATTGTAATTTCAAAAGTAACTTTTAATATTTTTAAATCCTTAGCTTTTAATAAATTACCCAGTGATCTTGCCATGAAAGTCCTTATTAAGACACTTACTATCATAGGGTGACTACTGATTTCCAATTTTGCTGCTGCTGTGTTGTAACTATGTCACATGCGCCACAAGCAGTTGCGCTAACACATTGCATCGACATGGTCTACCACTGTCACTATAAGGAAGCTAGTCCAATGCAATGGTGTGTAACCGTCAGTTTAGGTTAGAGAGTAGCAGGTGTAAGGAAAATAGGCAGATTTTAGTCTGCTTTAAATGCAAAGCTTATTCTATGCCATCTTGGTCAAAAGTCAGTGCAGAGAGGAACCCGATTCCTCTGTTGTACATGCAATTAATCAGCATATTCAGTTTTTCACATACATATAGTAATCTCTTCTGTATTACATAAACCATTTACTCACTCTACAGTGAAACGCAACTAAGAGTGTCATTTTCCCTATAACCATTGCACATCTTTACTTACAATCAACATAACACAAGACATTATAATATTCACCAAATATGGCTTGTCTAAACACACAAAACATTAGGCTATTGTAATTTATATACTAGTGCTGTAATACGTGAAAGAAAAAGAAATGTAAAGTGCCTTTTAAAAGGATGAAGCTCATATTTTTCGGCTTTGAAATACATTCACAGCAATGGGAAAGGTGTACTAGTTCATATTTTTCCACCTCCAATACAATTGCGTAGTTTACAACACATCTGAAACGAGTAACATATTGCTTCAAATTTGAAACGAATAACAAGGCAGAGTTTATAACAAATAAGACACACTTGCAGTCATTTATTCTGCAAGTACAATGATCATCCTCATTACATTGCAAACATGCTCAGTGAAAAAACAAACATCTCTATGTCAGGCCAATTACAATAATCTTATGTATTTACACTAAAAGGCCAGTTCAACCCAAAACTGGGCATACATACATTGATTCATCTGTCAACTTGTTTAGCCAAAATGAAGGCGCCACTCTCTCGCAGCTGAATTTAATTATTGAGAGTACTTCCTCTCAATGATTGATTAGCCATCGCGGCACCATCATTTGGCTTTGTAAGGGCACCTACTGGAAGGAGGGAGAAATTACAGGGCAATTCCAAAATTCTTAAAGTGGTTGTAAACCCTTATACAGGTAAACCTATAATAAGAAGGCTTACCCGTAGGTGCTGGAATTATCTCCTAAACCTGCACCGTTTAGGAAATATTTACCATATATGCTTGCGCCAACATCGACGGCACATGCGCACTGAAGAAAGGGCAGGATCGTGTTGTTTCTATAGGGCCCGTGCTGTGACCGTCAGCTCCTTATACGCATGCACAGGAGTGACGTCACATGACATTGGCCAGTCACAGAGCAAGAGTGCACGGCCCCCCGGAAGAAAGAAGGGTGAAGATGAACGCGGCCACCAGCGGGGACATCGCAGGCTTCATTTGCAGGTAAGTGCAACATAATGGGCTAGTATGCATTATGCTTTTACTTTGCAGGGGGAAATAGAGGAAGTAAAACTCATCAGGGCTTACTTCCTCTTTAATAATTAAAAGATGCCAGAGGCCAATTTATTAAAATATTAATGAATGAAAAATTAGAATAAGCAATTGAGCACAAGTGGAACTGTTGCTAATAGAAACCAATCAGGCATCACCTTTCATCCTATTGTATTCCTTCCTATTGTACTCAATTCCGTGGGTGATTTGCTGTCAGTGCCCATTCTCGGGATTTGAAATCCCTGCTCTTCTCCCTCTTTGTGCAGCGCTTCCAGGATGGATCAGAGCTAACTTGATTGTTCAACACTGGCATAGAACATTGCTCCGATTCAGTACTGACAGCTCATCACCCAAGAAGGTAAGTACAGTTGGGTGGGTATGGTGTTAGTTCACCTTTTCTGAAATGGTAAACTCTTAATATTTAGGGGGCCAGGCCATACATATTTATGCAGCTGCTGTGTATGCTGTAATAGCATTCGCTACATACAGTATATGGTGATGAATTCTGGCAGGTGTATGGGAGACTACCTGTTTGTTGCTGAAATTCAAAAACAGATGGGCTAAGAGCTTCTCTGCCATTTGGGAAAAGCCTTACTGCATACAGTTAATGTTATTACAGTATATTAATATCACACATAATGGATGCATTGCTTAGCAATACAAAATAGTTTGTTTAGACCAGCTTGGCCCATACAAACTTTTTAAAGTTTTTTTTTATTGAAACCTGGAATTCTACTTTAATCAAAAATTATAAATCGGTCACTATGAATACTTGTGTTTTTTTTTGGTTTTCTCCAGTTTTAATGAATTGGCCCGAGAATACAGCACAACTTCATATACAACAGTTTTTTTGCAGAAATTAGTCTTTAAAGGTATACACCAGCAAGAATCAGTTATATGCTAACATTCAAAGTAAATTTTATGAATATCAAAAAACGTTAAGCCCTTCAGACCCAAAACACATATTAAATATGCGGTGAGCACTTCTGTAAGTCATTGTACGTGTTTAAAAGCATTCCCTGTGTGAGCAGCTACTCCTCTTGTTGAGGCCTCACTGCCAACCTGTGTGTGCCAGACTACTGGTACATGTACACAAGGACCTGCACTCTCTCAACTGCCTACTGGTCAACAGGGATAACAACAAAGCGCACAACGGGTAAAATTGTAATCATGTTATTACAGTGGTCTTTTGCCTGCTAATGCATTTTTAGTTCTTACTCTGGACGTTCTCGTTATTTGAAAAGTGACAGAAGCAATACTAATGCCGCGTACACACGACTGTTTTTCGGGTTCTAAAAAATTACTTTTTTTTAAATGTCATTAAAAACAATTTTGTGTGGGCTCCAGAGCATTTTTCACTATCTAAAAAATGGCCAATTTTTTTTTTCGAACATGCTCCATTTTTTCACAACGTTTTTAACGTTGTCGTTTTTAAGGTTGTAAAAAATGGTCGTGTGTGGGCTTTAACGACGTGAAAAAAACATGCATGCTCAGAAGCAAGTTATGAGACGGGAGAGCTCGTTCTGGTAAAACTACCGTTCATAATGGAGTAAGCACATTCATCACGCTGTAACAGATAGAAAAGCGCGAATCGTCTTTTACTAACACAAAATCAGCTAAAGCAGCCCAAAGGGTGGCGCCATCCGAATAGAACTTCCCCTTTATAGTGCCGTTGTACGTGTTGAACGTCACTTTGCTAGAGCATTTTTTTTTTCATGATCGTGTGTAGGCAAGGCCGCTTTAATGATCGGGTTGAAAAAAAACTTTGTTTTTTTCTAGACTCTTAAAAACGTCAATTTTTAGAACCCGAAAAACGGTCGTGTGTACGCGCCATTAGACATAATAGACTTGAACTTTGACATACAGGAAAGTCTGCACTCTCTGGGGCATATCTTCTATTCTGGCCTGAATCAGAACAAAAAAGAAGGCCGATACTCAGATGAAAGTGTTTTTTAGATTACTTTTGATGATTAACATTTCTAATTAGCTATTTAAGGGACAGCTAATTTTGAAGTAAAGATGGCACCCCTGCACACATGTCAGTTATTAAAATATTAAATATTAAAATATTAACATTCAAAAATGTTAGAGCTTAACAGACATCAGTAATTTTTTCAAAAATAAGGGAGTTCAGTGGGTTCTGAAAAGTTTAGGGATACCAGTACACGTCATTTACAACAAGCTCTCCTTTTGTTTTTTTATTTTTTTCTTATAAAAGATCTATTAACTGACCACTAATCACATGATGTGATCTATTCCTGTAACCCGAGAGTTTCTCAAGTCTTGATTTCAGACTTTATTTATATTTGCGATATATAACGTATTTAAATGTGCGTAGCAAAATATCTGCACAGTAAAATAATGGATTCACTATTTACACCCACTATTTAGGCTCGCAGTCTCCATCACCTCAAGTCCTCCAAAGACACGCTTCAAGCATAATTATACATATTTTCTTACAGTTTAAAGTGTATGTCTGGGCAAGATTGAAAAAAAAACACAATACAGGCACATTTTCAATTATTTGGCCCCTAAAAAATACCAGTGATCTTGTGCACTTTTTTCTCTACTGCGCTCAAATCCCCAAATTGTTATCAGGAAGTGTGTTACTGGCAGGGGCATCAGGTAAAAGTAACCAAAACAGCTTAAAAAATAAATTTAGTTCTCGGGGTTTGATCCACTTTTGCATATGGAAGTAATGCCATAATCACATGAAAAAAAAGGTAATAAAGGCTCTAAGGTCAGTGCTAGTGTGCTACCAACCTCCCCCTGCCCTTATCATCCTTCTAGACTGTCATTTACACTTGCGACTAGACTATTTCTGATCACGGAAATAGGCATAAAAGATGATTATTACCTTTTATTTTTTTTATTTCATGCCGTTTTGTGATCAGCACACATTGAAAATGAAATGATTATTGGCAGTCTTGGACTACAACCCTCCAAGCCTGTCATATATCAGTTGGCCAACAGTAGTGGGTTGGTGAATGCTCCTGCTGACTGCTTATAACTTTTTTTTTTTTTTTTTACTGAACAGACATTCTTCAGCTGTCTTCCATTTTCTGTTCTAATGAAATATCAGTACCCTACTAAGCTTGTAAAAGAGGGGTAGGCAACCTCGGCCCTCCAGCTGTGGTGAAACTACAAATCCCATAAGACATGGCAAGACCCGGACAAACAATGGAATGAATCGCAGAGGCAGAGGCATGATGGGATTTGTAGTTTCACCACAGCTGCCTTACCCTTGTTGTAAAACTTTCATATGTGGTATGTTAGTTATGCCCAGGGCTGGAGTTCATACCCTGTTCACCCGTTCAGCATGCACTACTGGGGAAAAGAAAGGGAAGAAAGTAGCAGCATGGGGCTGCAGAATAAACCCCATTAATCCTTTGAACGTAATCAGTGGTCTGTGCTGATGAAAATCTTATATACCAACAGAAAACCTGTTGTGTTTGTGCATAGTCGTCCATGTTTTCTTTTATATCTGTCCTAGAGCATTTTATTAATCTAGGATTACAACCCAAATCTGCAAAGTGGAAGTAAAGGCAAAACAAACTAGACAAACTAAAGCCTAGTACACATGGGCTGAATGTTGGGTGGGATCGGCTGGCTCAATAGAAACTTGACATTTGGCCCATGTGTAGTCAGGGTATGACTGAAAAAGGGCAGTTGATCGGCTCCGGATCAACGCTCTCAGCCAACGGCTGAGGGCACTGACCAGTGTGTTTTGGCGGGGGGGTCGTTCTCCTGTCACAACACAACAGAACAGCAGGGGAGATCACTGTACCAACATCAGATAGATAGTACAGTGGCTCCTCCTGAGCGGTCAGTTTTTTTTTGTTCAGCCCTGCTGGGTTGAATGAAATAAACAAAAACACTAGTGTGTAACGCTAAACTTACTCCCAAACCCATTTTAGGCCAAATCTATCTTGTCCTGTAAAGAAAAGATTGCTACACTTCCCTAGCCTGAAGCACCGTCTTCAGTGTGTAAGAGAGGCAGCTGACACCAGAAGCCCTATAGTAAGTCTATAGGTGACATCACTTTCCAGGCATTTCCCAGCCATTGTCAGCTTTTCATGACACAAAATGCGCTGCTAAAGACCGGACCGGAGCAGCTTCAGAATAGGTAAGTGTAGTGATCTTTTCTTTACAGGGTAAGATAGATTCGAGTGCCAGTGCCCAGAATTCCTTGGGAGAGGTTGGGGAAACCCTTGTTTTAGCTCCCCATGCAACCCCTATGTCTAAGTTACCCTGTGCCCATTAGGGGCACAGGGTGACTAGGAATATGTGGCTTGGATTACTTAAAATGGGACAGTAATATTCATCCACAATATCTCCCAGGATATATGTAAAGACTATTCTTGGTTTGTTTGATTCTGAACTTGACAAGTTAATTGAAAGAGCTGATCACATTGGCCTCTGTACAATGTAGGAGACGGTCTGTTTGCTACTGGAAGCTCCTGCTTTTGTGAGAAGGTATCCTGTGTTTATAGTTATGATAATGTATAATCTACTGTGTGAAGCTCGATGACAAATCTGACCTGTAGTGGAATCCTGATTAATCACAACAATGGCCTGGTGGGCATGGAGTCATCTCAGCTGCTTTAAGGGACTAGTTAATTAGCGATGTTAATTCTGTTTCTGGTTACAGTTTGTATTGCTAGAGAGATGTCCTCATGGTGTATATATTTGGCCGAGTTTGTTCAAATAAACATTCCATGTTCAAGCTGTGTAACTGATCTAGTCTTGCCTGGTTCTTACAAGATCTGATATCTGAAGTTCCAAAATGGAGGAAGCAGTGTGCTGACGGAAGCACTCAAGCGGAGTGTGGGACCTTTTGTTACAGTAGGTTTTTGAGTTAGTTAGGTTTTGTCTTTACTTCCACTTTTTAATCTAGCCCTAGTTGAAAGAGGACAACAAATCTTTACCATCCTGATGAACCAGCATACTATATTTTGAAAATCTTCCTTTCTTCATGGGGTTGTTCCATTTTAATCAAGTGGTATGGGCCGCAAACTACATTCTGCTGCAGTAAAAACATTTTGCTTATAGCAAAAAGAGTTAAAATACTGATTAAATGTAACACGAACATTGTCGGAAAAACATAAAAACAAGAAAACAATGACAGCATTTAGGACAGCTTCTGAATACATGACCTAGATTGTCATTAGCTATATACATACTGAATAGATCTACATTTCCCTTTGAAGATATGTTTTCTCGAATCTAGTTTTTACAGAAAAAAAGGCGACATACTAGTTTACAATGGCTGAGGGAATCGAAGGGCGCTTTGTCTGAACTATCTTTTGTTTTGATCCCTTCATATCATCTTCATCTTCCTCGGTTTCACTTTCGCAGACGTGAACAACTACACTAGGAGTAGACTCGGTCCCTGCATGCAGTTCATACTTCTCTCCTAGGAACAAACAAAAGAGAGCAATGCAGCATTATAATAATGGTCTACAACAAAAATAAATGAAGGCTTCTTTACACAGAGAACATGTAAAATAAAGCCTCATTCACACAGGCTTACCTATGCATACACCCATGCAAAGGGCAGTCTACACCCGCATGGGATGTACAGGTGTTCCATGCATCCATATGTAGACAGTCCCACTCCTGTCTATTGGGACGTAATGGCTGCATGGCCACAGCCATTGATCTTAATTTGACAGCCATGCGGGTGTGTGTCCCTGAACGCAGTGTGCTTGCTCAGCCCAAAGAAATGCTCACCATGCAGCAACACACTTGCGCTGTGTGCATAATTATTAGGCAAGTGAGTATTTTCCCCAAATCAAAATTATGCATATTGTCCAACTCCAAGCTGTATAAACTTAAATACTTATTGTATTCAAGCATATCTGGTGATTTGTAGAATGGGGGAAGGTGTGGCCTAAAATCAAGACCCTATGTCAAGGTGTGCATAATTAGTAGGCAGCTTCTTTTCCTCTGAAAAGTCAAAAATGAAAAGAAAAAAAGTCTTTCAGAGGGATGCAGCATTCTTAAAATTTCTAAGATACTGGGGCCTGATCACAGACCCATAAAATGTTTTGTTGCAAATAGTCAACAGGGTTGCAAGAAACGTGTTGAAAAAAAAGATGCAAATTCACTGCCAAAGATTTGAGAAGAATCAAATGTGAAGCTACCAGGAACCCATTATCCTCCTGGGCTGTTGAATTCCAGAACTGCAATCTACCTGGAGTGCCCAAAAGTACAAGTTTTAATAAGTACTCAGAGACATGGTCAAGGTAAGGAAGGCTGAAACCCGACCACCACTGAACAGGACACACAAGATGAAATGGCAAGACAAGATGAGAGTGACTCTTGACGGACAAGATGGATGGGCCTGTGGCTGGATTAGTAATGGGCACAGAACTCAACTTTGACTCAGACACCAGCAATGTGGGGGTGGGGTACTGGTATGGACTGTTATTATTAAAGATGAGCTAGTTGGACCTTTTTGGGTTGAAGATGGACTCAAAATCAACTCCCAAACCTACTGCCAGTTTTTAGAAGACACTTTCTTGAAGCAATGGTACAAAAAAAAGTCTGCATCTTTTAAAAAGACTATGCTCCATCACATGCAACGAAGAACGCCACTGCTTGGCTATCCAGTAAAGGCCTTAGAAATATCAAATAATGACATGTTCCCCTTTCCTCACCTAATCTAAAACCCTATTAAGAACTTGTGGGCCCATCTTAAATGGGAGATTTATGGTAAAGGAAAATAATACACAGTGTCTTAGAGGCTGTGGTTGCTGCTGCACAAAAAGTTGACCGTCAGCAGATCAAGAAACTGACAAATTCCATGAATGGAAAGCTTATGACTGTTATTGAAAAGAAGGGTAGCTATATTGGTCACTGTTTTTTTTATTTTATTTTTTAAATGTGTTGTTTATTATTCTCACATTAACAGATGGAAATAGATAAATAGACAGGTTTGAGGTTTATTAACATTTTCGATTGACCGAGAGCACTGTAGTTGTTCAATAATTAAATGAATCCTCAAAAATACAATTTGCCTAATAGTTGTGCACAACGTGTATATGCGAGAGCTTGGTTGTTTAATTTTAATATGTTTATTGGTTTTACACAGTGTACAAACAGAGAAAAGCAGATGATAAAGATGTATTCAAACAATACAAATCTGCTTACATAACCAAGATTCTAATAAGCAAAGTCAATGCAATCAGAAACAGTAATGTGGCCTGACCCAAAGAATGATTGCTACAGAGAAGAGAGCCTGGTTGTTTCATATTACTGAATGCAACACCTCTGGCCATTTACACTATACAGGTATATTTTTATTCATTATAGGCGTTTTTAGAGCGCCTACAGTTTTTACGGAGCACTTTACATACTGTACTAGAGACAATTTAGGCAGGAGCCAATTAACCTACCAAGAATATTTTTTTTTGTTTACAAAAGTTTTTATTGTAAAGATTGGAATGTATACCAACAAAGACAATGTGTACAGAACAATATCAAAGGTAAACCTACCAAGAATATTATCCAACAAAATTATTCACTGCTACCAAGCATTATTAAAGTCCACCCAAACCTCATATATCAGGTTGTAGCCAATGCCGCAACATTAAACTGCATATTTCCTATATTTCTAACATACTCTATTGGTGAGATATCCGAGTTTATGTTTCCAGGTCTGTACATCTACTATGGACATAAAAAGGAGGTCCCACTCTATCTGATTGATTTTTCTTCCAATTAAGTTTAATGCAAAAGGAAAAGTTGGAAGACACAAAAGGTGGGGAGAAACATCTAAAGCTGCCAGGTGGACGGAAGTGGAGTTAGAATTTTTACAGGCAGATCTCACTTTTGAAGTACCAGGTTCTGCCTGTAACTGTAAAAACACTTTTGGAAGGGAAAATCGTTTATAAACTGATCAGGAAATTAAGGAACAAATCTCATGATCTTGCAAAACCGGTCTGGTAAAACCCAGATTATGTAATAACCAAAACGTATTACTAAACTAGCTCAGTCAGCCTCGGAAGTAAATAGAGGAAGCAGATATTATGTATGTAATAAAGAGATTAAGAAGAACATATTCACATTCTTATCTTGTAAAGACAGAAGCAATATATTTTACAGGTCTTATTCAAACAAATTGTTAATTTAAGGTGCATAGCAGAAAAACAAATATTATTTTATTTTTACAACATATGTACAACACATGTACAGAAGTACTTAGCAACCACCCAATAAGCTTTATTTACTGAAAAAATGGTTACGTTTCATAAAACATTTTTAATTTAAGCAAATTTGTGTAAATTGTCTTTTTTTTATTGCATTTTCTTCACAGCCTTAAAGTATTTTGGGTGTTAAACCCAAAATGTTATATATTGCAGCTTACCCATGTTGTGGTGGCTGCATTCATTTTCTTTTTTTTCCCCCTTCATCTTGTGATCTGGTCAGTAACACACCTCCTGCATTAGAGTGCTCCCACTCTGGATGAAGTAGCACAGGGGGCACACATGGACAGCAGCATTATCAGTCTGGGTGAGAGGGGAATGTTAGATGTACTAGCAAATTTATAAATACTAACAAATTGAAGCCAAACTCCAGCTAACACTATATTAGTTAAAGCAACAGTTTAATAAAGGTTTACAGAAATAAATAAAAGCCGGTCATTGTAAGCACTCCTGTCAGTGATAAAAGGTTCCTTATAACTGATACATTCTGCAGGACAGCTTGTTCTTTTGGAAAACAGCAAAGTTACTGGCCAGATCACCAGGTGGGAATAAAAGAAGGAAAGCAAGCCTAAAAAAGAAAACAAATCCAGCCATCACATCAAAGAATTGGTAAGCTGCAAAATAACAAATCTTTGCTTTTGTGTTTAATACTGCTTTAAGCACTTGTGAGAAATTAAGGTCATTGCTCGAGTGCCCCACTAGCCCCAAAATCTACAAGGTAGTAATCAAACCTCTATTTCTGAAAAAAAGGCAAATATCAGTCCACACCAGGCTGTAGACATGGTGGAGACGGGAAGCGGAGAGAGCCCTGACCTGAAATATGCACATAAGATCAATCTGAAAAGCTGACCTTGGAGCAGCTGGAGTACATCAGACAAAAGAATATGGCTCAGTGGGCAAAGATATTGGGGAAGATGAGAAGCAGAAAAATCATCACTGGCCTGGCCATAGGCAGCATTGTGCTGGGGATCTATGGATACAACTTTTACTCTGTATCACAAGATTTTTTTTTAGATGAACTAGAAGAGGAAGCAAAAGTGGCCCGAGCAAGATATCCAAAAAGATCTGCCAATTAAATAAGGCAATTGAAGATTTGCTTTGAATTTTTTATGATGCATGGATACCAACTTTCAGCCTGGGTCAAAAAGCCAAAGCATTTGACTATCTTGTCCTATAAAACTCACATCAGAGATTAAAACTATTTTGTTTGATATGTGCAATGTATTCTCAATGACCATGTTTGCTGTGGTGTCTGTATAGTATGTACCGTATATACTCGAATATAAACCGACCCGAATATAAGCCGAGGCACCTAATTTTATCACAAAAACATGGGAAAACATATTAACTCGAGTATAAGCCTAGGGTGTCCATCTGCATGCCTCACTTTGCCTCACTGTGTCCACGTGCATGCCTCACTGTGTCCATGACTAGACTGACGTTTAACATGGGAATCTATGGAAACGATGCCCGGATTTGAAAAATCGGTGCTCCCCAGCCGTAGGTCCTCCAGACATCAGTCTTTGTACACTTGTAGAGGAATAGTGGGGCTATATGTGGGCCAAGTTTCGGGTCCATGGGACCTACAGCTGGCAGGTACTGGGTCCCCAAAGTCTGGAAGATCAGGCGCAAAAAGGTGACTCGAGTATAAGCCGAGGGGGGCATTTTCAGCCCAAAAAAAATTGCTGAAAAACTCGGTTTATACTCGAGTATATACGGTACTTACGTATTTAAAAAAAAATATGTACAGAAGTAAAAAAAAAAGTAAAAAAATGTCTAAATACATTCCCACTCCCTGTATCTCCCAATTGATCAGTGGAGCAACTTACTGTGATAAGGCTATCATTGTGCACGGCAAAACTGCCTGTGCCAAGGTAAGTTCGACTTAAGTCAAGATTTCCATATTAGGAAGTCATGGATTTTCTGGCTCCAAGGGTAACTCAATCTACTACCTCTAGGTGCGTGCAATCCATTTCTAATAGCAAATATAACGTTTACGGGTCTACTCAAAAAAAGTACCTTGGTACATAACCTCACTATACCCTCTATTACCACCAGGTCAAAAAAGAAGTTGCTTGCCTGCTGGACAACCTGAGAAATAAAACAGTAGCTGGGATGCTACCAGGAATTATATGCTTAGCGAAACCTGGTGAAAAATGTGATATAAAATAATACACAGAGTAGAGCTGCATGATTAGTCATTTAAAAATTGCTCTTTAACCCCCACACGATCTTAATCCAGCATTTCCACGATTTAAGTGGCTCACAATTGTCAAAAAAAAAAAAAAAAAAGCAGCTGGTTTCCTGTCAGAATACCTCTACTTATCGGAAAATGTAACGGAAGTGACGTTCTGAGCACAAAATGCTTACTAATGCATTTTAACATGGCGGCTATGCGTTCCAATAGGTTTCCTTATCTGACAGAACACAAAGGTGGCAGGGAACATCTTCTTACACCCAGGCAAGTTTTCAATTTCACACTTATTTTAGCAGTAGACTCATCTTATATACTGAAATACAGAATTACATTATTATTATTATTATAGTAAATACAGTGACAAGTCTGCAGGCAGAAGGTGACGACGGCCATCCTGGTACACCCCGCACTGCTCAACGTCAAACTGATTATATCGTGAAATCGACAACTTCAAATCGGTTGCAGTAGTCTATTTCAGTCTATAAGGTGAGTTAACTTCTAAAATAAGCAGTGGCCGCACGTCCATTAGAGCCAGTAACCCCCCCCCCCCCCCAAAAAAAAAGCATATATTGATATATTGATACAAACTACAGGAAAGATTTAAATACTTTCATTTGTATTTAATTGTTTTTACTGGTAATGGTGGCAATCTGCAATTCTAGCGGGACTGCGACATTGCAGCAGACAAATCAGTCACTAAGGGGTTGATTTACTAAAGGCAAATAGACTGTGCACCTTGCAAAGTGCAATTGCACTCTGCAAGAGCAGTTGCTCCAGAGCTTAGTAAATTAAAGAGGAAGTAAACCCTGATGGGTTTTACTTCCTCTTCATTTCCCTGCAAAGGTAAAGCATAATGTGTTACTATGCATCACATAGTAGCCCATTATGTGTCACCTACCTGAAACCGAAGCCTGTGATGTCACTGCTGTCCCCACTAGCAGCCAACGTCCATCTTCACCCCTCTTTCTTCCAGGGGCCACGAACTCTGGCTCTGTGACTGGCCGGAGTCGCGTGAGCCGCCAGTCACAGCATGACCTCCTTTAAAAGCGGCGCGATCGCTATTAGCTAATGCTTACTCCTCTCAGCCCCCCTTGATTTTCTGTGAAAAATACCAGTTTTAGGATAACCAGATGCCCTCCCCTCAGTTCATAACCTGCCTTACTTGTTTTGCTTTGCAATTAATAGAATGAGGGTGCCACAGACAATATACAACTATACTTTCTCGCTTTGAAATAACTGCACTGGATATACTCAAATTGCATAATATATATTCGTAATTTTTTTGGTGCTAAAGCTGACAATTTATATGGTATCCATTACATCATTTGCCTAGGCAAGAAACAGGAACTGAAGAAATGTAGGAAAAAAAGTTTAAAAGCAATATGATATACTTTTCTATTTATTTACTAATACTAGCAGCATAAGGATTAAAAATAGTCAGTGTTGATTGGGAGAGTGAAGCTCCACTTTAAACATATCTGTATGCTGGTGGCTAAATCTTGTATACTACACAATTGGCTGCTACCTAACACTTCGAAAAACAAAAGACTTTATGCAAAAAAGGTAAACTAGACAACAAAGTTACCAATACCTAAACATTTTTCAAAACACAAGCCTTCTTTATGATTTACACAATGATCAAACCACACTCTAAACAGCTTGTCTCAGTTTTCAAGAACACTATATGGTATAACACAGAAAAACTTGCATGGACCAATGTTGCCTTAGATTTAGATGATCAGTATTAACCCCTTCAATACTGGGCTTTTATACCCACCTCAATACCGAGCCTATTCTGGCACTTCTCTCCTACATGTACAAATCATCATTATTTTGCTAGAAAATTACTCAGAACCCCCAAACATTATATATGTTTTTTTAGCAGACACCCTAGGGAATAAAATGACGGTCATTGCAACATTTTACCTCGCACGGTCTTTGCGCAAACATTTTTCAAACGCCTTTTTTTGGGAAAAAAATGGTTTCATTAATTAAAAAATAACAAAATAGTAAAGTTAGCCCAATTTTTTGGTAAAATATGAAAGATGATGTTACGCTGAGTAAATAGATACCCAACATGTCACGCTTTAACCACTTCCCGACCTCCGCATGTAAATGTACGTCCACAATATGGCACGTACAGGCACATGGGCGTTAATGTACGTCCTTGCCTATTAGCGGGTGGGGGGTCCGATCGGGACCCCCCCCGCTACATGCGGAGGTCGGGTCCGCTCGGGGAGCGATTCGGGACCACGGCGCGGCTGTTTATAGCCGCCCCGTCGCGATTGCTCCCCGGAGAAAAAGAACGGGGAGAGCCATATGTAAACACGGCTTCCCCGTGCTTCACTATGGCGGCGCATCGATCGTGTCATCCCCTTTATAGGGGAGATGCAATCGATGACGTCAGTCCTACAGCCACACCCCCCTACAGTTGTAAACACACACTAGGTGCACCCTAACTCCTACAGCGCCACCTGTGGTTAACTCCCAAACTGCAACTCCTTAAATGCATTTTTTGCTGTGAAAATGACAATGGTCCCAAAAAAGTGTCCGCCATAATGTCGCAGTCACGAAAAAAATTGCTGATCGCTGCCATTAGTAGTAAAAAAAAAAAAATTAATAAAAATGCAATAAAACTATCCCCTATTTTGTAAACGCTATAAATTTTGCGCAAACCAATCGATAAACGCTTATTGCGATTTTTTTTACTAAAAATAGGTCGAAGAATACGTATCGGCCTAAACTGAGGGAAAAAAATGTTTTTATATATGTTTTTGGGGGATATTTATTATAGCAAAAAGTAAAAAATATTGAATTTTTTTCAAAATTGTCACTCTATTTTTGTTTATAGCGCAAAAACTAAAAACCGCAGATGTGATCAAATACCACCAAAAGAAAGCTCTATTTGTGGGGAAAAAAGGACGCCAATTTTGTTTGGGAGCCACGTCGCACGACCGCGCAATTGTCTGTTAAAGCGACGCAGTCCCGAACTGTAAAAACACCTTGGGTCTTTAGGCTGCATATTGGTTCGGGGCTTAAGTGGTTAAAATTGCACACACTCATGGAATGACGCCAAACTTCGGTACATAAAAATCTCCATAGGCGACGCTTTGAAAATGTTTACAGGTTACCAGTTTAGATTTACAGAGGAGGTCTAGTGCTAGAATTGTTGCTGGCCCTTTAACGCACTCGGCGATACCTCACATATGTGGTTTGAACAGCGATTACATATGTGGGTGGTACTTACGTGCGTTCGCTTCTGCACGCAAGCTACCGGGGACAGGGGCGTTTTAATTTTTTTTTATTATTATTTTTTTTTTTTTACACTTTTTTTTATCAATTTTATTCCTATTACAAGGAATGTAAACATCCCTTGTAATAGGAAAGGTGTGTGACAGGTCCTCTTTATGGAGAGATGTGGGGTCAATAAGACCCCACATCTCTCCTCCAGGCTGGAAAGCATGAGATTGTGAAAAAAAGTTCACTGATCTCATGCTTACTAGCCGCAATCGCGGCTTTGTTTACTTCCGGGTACCCGGGCGTGACATCGTCACATCACGCCCGGTCCTCCGACGGTCATAGAGATGACTGGTGACCATCTGGTCACCAGTCATCTCTATGCTTTCTAGCCTGCGCCGGACGATTCTTTCCCTGGGCCCCCAATGGCACGGGAGAGCCCGGAGAGGCACCGGGAAGGGGGGGGGGTGTCCCCTCCCGCCGCCTATAAGAACGATCAAGTGGCGGAACTGCCGATATGATCATTCTTATCGTGCACAGAATCGCTGGCACGAAAGAATGATATCTGATAAAAGAGGAACAGAGCAGCAGAAAGACACGGCACTCTGAGCTTTGGCGAGAGATACAGAAAACACTACAGATATATGTGCCCAGGTCAGATTTCATGAATAGGGTTTACAACTTTAAGTCCAAACTAAAGTTTTTTCGAATTGTAAAATTTATCCAAATCCGATGTGTTTCAGGGGCAGCATTTCTGACACCCTTCATCACAGCTTGAAAAAATTAAACCGTGTATGTGGAAAATCAATTTTAATACTTCAATAATGTTAGTAGGAGTTTGTACAGCAATACATCAGCTGCTGGTTCAAGCAGCCAATAAACCAGCTGATGGCAGATTGCTATGCAAACTTAAACTATCATTTAACCACTTCCGGACCGCCACATGTACATTTACGTTGGCAGAATGGCACGGACAGGCACATTGGCATACCTGTACGTCCCTGCCTAGACGTGGGTCGGGGGTCCCCCCCCGTACATGCGGCGGTTCCCATGGCTTCAGGAGCGATCTGGGACGAGGGCGCGGCTATTCGTTTCTAGCCGCCCCCTCGCGATCGCTCCCCGGAGCTGAAGAACGGGGAGAGCCGTATGTAAACACGGCTTCCCCGTGCTTCACTGTGGTGGCTGCATCGATCGAGTGATCCCTTTTATAGGGAGACTCGATCGATGACGTCAGACCTACAGCCACACCCCCCTACAGTTGTAAACACACACTAGGTGAACCCTAACTCCTACAGCGACCCCTGTGGTTAACTCCCAAACTGCAACTGTCATTTTCACAATAAAGAATGCAATTTAAATGCATTTTTTGCTGTGAAAATGACAATGGTCCCAAAAATGTGTCACAATTGTCCGAAGTGTCCGCCACAATGTCGCAGTCACTAAAAAAAAAAAATCGCTGATCGCCGCCATTAGTAGTAAAAAAAAAATAATAATAATAATAAAACTATCCCCTATTTTGTAAACGCTCTAAATTTTGCGCAAACCAATCGATAAACGCTTATTGCAATTTTTTTTACCAAAAATAGGTAGAAGAATACTTATCGGCCTAAACTGAGAAAAAAAAAAATGTATATATGTTTTTGGGGGATATTTATTATAGCAAAAAGTAAAAAATATTGTTTTTTTTTCAAAATTGTCGCTCTATTTTTGTTTATAGCGCAAAAAATAAAAACTGCAGAGGTGATGATCAAATACCACCAAAAGAAAGCTCTATTTGTGGAAAAAAAAGGACGCCAATTTTGTTTGGGAGCCACATCGCACGACCGCGCAATTGTCTGTTAAAGCGATGCAGTGCCGAATTGTAAAAACCCCTTGGGTCATTTAGCAGCATATTGGTCCGGTCCTTAAGTGGTTAAGACTGAGATCTGCTTAAGATTGTATTTAAATGTAAATAAAAAAAATAAGAAATTAAAGAATTTATAAGTCTGTTCCATAGTATCACTAAGAATGATGTCATGTATGTGCATACCCCTTAACCCCTTCCCGACCGCCGCATGTACATATACGTCGGCAGAATGGCACGTACAGGCACATTGGCGTACCTGTACGTCCCTGCCTAGACGTGGGTCGGGGGTCCGATCGGGACCCCCCCCGCGACTTGCGGCGGTCGGGTCCCCTCGGGGAGTGATCCGGGACGACGGCGCGGCTATTTGTTTATAGCCACTCCGTCGCGATCGCTCCCCGGAGCTGAAGAACGGGGAGAGCCGTGTGTAAACACGGCTTCCCCGTGCTTCACTATGGCGCTGCATCAATCGAGTGATCCCTTATATAGGGAGACTCGATCGATGACGTCATTCCTACAGCCACACCCCCCTACAGTTGTAAACACACACACAGTGTACACCAAATCCTACAGCGCCACCTGTGGTTAACTCCCAAACTGCAACTGTCATTTTCACAATAAAGAATGCAATTTAAATGCATTTTTTGCTGTGAAAATGACAAAAATCCCAAAAATGTGTCAAAATTGTCCGAAGTGTCCGCCATAATGTCGCAGTCACGAAAAAAAACGCTGATCGCCGCCATTAGTAGTAAAAAAAATTTTTTTTTATAAAAATGCAATAAAACTATCCCCTATTTTGTAAACGCTATAAATTTTGCGCAAACCAATCGATAAACGCTTATTGCGATTTTTTTTTACCAAAAATAGGTACAAGAATACGTATCGCCCTAAACTGAGGAAAATTTTTTTTTTATATATGTTTTTGGGGGATATTTATTATAGCAAAAAGTAAAAAATATTGCATTTTTTTCAAAATTGTAGCTCTATTTTTGTTTATAGCGCAAAAAATAAAAACCGCCGAGGTGATCAAATACCACCAAAAGAAAGCTCTATTTGTGTGGAAAAAAGGACGCCAATTTTGTTTGGGAGCCACGTCGCACGACCGCGCAATTGTCTGTTAAAGCGACGCAGTGCCGAATTGTAAAAACCCCTTGGGTCATTTAGCAGCATATTGGTCCGGTCCTTAAGTGGTTAAGACTGAGATCTGCTTAAGATTGTATTTAAATGTAAATTAAAAAAATAAGAAATTAAAGAATTTATAAGTCTGTTCCATAGTATCACTAAGAATGATGTCATGTATGTGCATACCCCTTAATCTACCTCTTTGATGGACCTCTTTTTTTACCTTTGCAATGTGAAAAAGTCCTTCAAGACAAAAAAAAAAATACAGCCACGCAGACCCTCGAAGCTTAGGGATTGGGTTGTATACATTTTTATCTATAATGACTTACCTGGGCCCAGCTTTGACACAGCACACAGAAGATCATAGTTCAACCCTGGCATTGGGTCTCCACTTTGCTTCCATCCTACTGGTGGAGATGATGGAGGGGAGATTAGAAACTGCTTCACTGGCTTTGGAGGCAACAGAAAAGACTTCTCTCCTTCCTCATTAGACACCTGGACCTGAAGGAAGGAAGAAAAGTTGCTCACACATGCAATAATAATAATACAAGTTTATAATTACTAAGCTTTTAAAGTGCATGCATAGTCAAAACTAACTATTTGTATTGGATAGACAAGGGAAGGTTAAAACCCCTTTCAGTTAACTTTTTGCCTGTGTCCCATTGGGGAAATTTCAGTTTCTGTCCTATACTGCAGTTGCAACAGGATATTAGAGAGAATCTCCCAAAGGAAGGGGAATTCCCATCTTGGACAGTTGTCACCACTGGACAAAATTACCCTCGCCTCTTGTGCTGGGGACAACAATTTGAATTTCCCCTCGCTCTCTATTCCTATGACAGTGGTCACAGGGCAAATACAGGAGAATCTCCCCGATAGAGACACAGCATTAAAAACTTAACAGAGGGTCTAAATCTACTAAATCTAAAACTAAAACCGCAAATAAAAATTTACTTTAAATTTATGCTCTTTGGTGTACTAAATGACACATACATTTGAGTATTAAACATTAACATTTTTATGTTTAAAAAAAATAATTCTTATTGAAAAGACAGGTCAAAAGAGTTTTCATGACATATACTCAACTTTGTTGTAATAGCCTAAACAAATCTTTCACTACTTGACTAAGGCATACTTTCCTCTTTGATAATGTCTGCTTGTTAAGCAATATCTTTTTCTGATGCATCCATGTACAATAAGGCAGCCATTAACAGCTTCATTTATATAGAATAGTCCCCACAGAATGGCATTGTATCTTAAAGCAAATCTGAGCTTTGACTAGGCAGGGCAAATCAACAGGTTTGCTTTAATGCTCCCCTACTCAGCAAGGTGTCTGCAGTACTCCTTTACTACAGAAACTTCAAGAAAAAAAAAATACTTTACTTCCAGATATGGAGGAACCGACTCATTCTCCGTGAACTTAAATTAGCCCACTGCTGTCATATTGGGGGAGACCTGCATAAGCTTTGACCGGAGAGACGCAGAGTCGAGTGGCGAGGGAGAAAGTGAAAAGGGAGTATGTGCAGATTGGGAGAGGAGCATTAAAGTGAACCTGTGCTTTTAAAAAAAACAATTAATGTCTGCTCAAACATCAAAAGCAAATATTTCAGTGCTGCTTTCCATTTGGCAAAAATCAATGAATAGATTTCATCCAAATCAAATTCAACATGCAAAGCAATTTGTAGAAACTAAACATGCACACTTTTCTAGTCAGAGTAAATTCACCAAACTGATATTTCACATGTGGGTGGATTCTGGTGGCATAATCATGAACTCACTAACTTCTACTTCTCCTCTGGATTCCTCCCCATGGTGCCTAGGAGAGGGTGGCATCCTTCTTCTGGTGAGATCTGGGGAATGTAGAGTAGCCCAAATAGATGCTAGTAGCACTGTGGTGCAGGATCATCTCACAAGGCTTGGAGTACCCTCCATTCCCCCCACTTCCTGGGTCCTTGGGAAAAGGGGCAAGATATTTTTCTCCCCCTACAGGAGTTTTCTACAGTTATAGCCAGCACTTCTACATTGGAGTTCTTTACTTGGAAAAAAATCAAGGATTCAGGCTGGGCCTAGGATTTAGGTGGAATTCAAAGAGTAAAGCCATTGGTTTAAAGATCAACACAAATAATTGCAGAGCACCATTGGAAAGAATTCACTTTTAGAGGCAATTTCATGCTAATCGATTTGGAACTATAAAAAAAGTGGAAAAATAAGACTTTTCCTTTGTTTTTACAACATGAACAAAATATAGCCAATACTTTAAAACTGTGGCAGCCTACATCGTTTTGAGCATTTGAATGGCTGATAAAAATGTTATAAGATATACATGAACCATTTCCTGACAGAGGCCATGGCAGCATACATATGGGTAACTCAGCCTCAGCCCCTACCCCATAGGACCCCACTCCCCACCCCTAGGCGGTGTTCCTTTTTTTCAATCCACATATGACCGGTATTGTTGGAAGTTCTTTCCTACCTATTAAGGTCTAGCGGCTGGTGTCTTCTGCAGGATAGCTGTGTGCAGGTGCGTGGCGAGTCCTGTGACATTTAAAATTGACAAAGTTTTGCGGATGATGTCCTCTTTTATGTAGCAAACCCCCTGATCTCCCTCCCCAACATTATGATGGAGCTACAGACTTTCGGCTCCCTTTCTAATTTCAAAATTAATTTTGCTAAGTCTGAGATTTTGTCGTTGAGTGTCCCACCGGACCTGCGTACGCGGTTGCAATCCTCCTTCCCTTTCACATGGTGTGCTACCCACATGAAATATCTTACCCCCCTTTATTCCCAATTATATGCTAGTAACTACACTCAATTGCTTTCCACTATTAAGGTGGACTTACACCGGTTGGACAGAGAAGTATTCCCGTGGATGGGCCGAGTCAGTGTGTTAAAGATGAATGTGCTCCCTCGCATTTAGTTTTTTCTCCAAATGGTGCCTATCTTTTTACCTAGGTCTTTTTTCTTGAGCCTAAACAGTGCATTTCTTCGCTACATTCGGCAGGGTCGAAGTACATGGCAGGCCATAATTTATCCCATGCTCCTTGGCTTCCCCAGACACAGAGAGGTCTGTCGACCCATGTCTCCCAAACGTCCACTCATGCCCTGAAATTGTGGGATACTATGAATAAGTCAGGAGACCTTGCCCCCCCCCCCTTTTTCTCCTCTGGCACCCTTGGGGGGCTTCCCCCTGGTTTCTACCGGGGGAGCACCCATCTTTTTTCCATTCCTGGACAGCAGACGGCGAGCTGCGTTGTGGCAGATTTTTCCAGGATCGGGGCCTGCTCACCCTGGAGCAGCTTCAGACCCAATATGGGGGGTTCCCAATGGATAGCTGGAGGTATGGGCAGCCTTAACATTTCGCACGAGGTCTGCCACATGCCATACGCTCCCCCACATCTGCTACCCCTTTCGAGAGGCTGTGCATGTCCTCTACCCCCGTCCCCCATGCTATATCTATACTTTATGGCCTATTGCAGGAACGAGGTTCCCTTGGGAGGCCTGCTTATATTCGGGAGTGGGAGGGAGACTTGCAGCATACGTTCACTGATACCCAGCTCAGCCAGTTGTACCGCCTCTCTCATTCCAGCTCTGTTGATACGAAAATGCAGGAAAATGGGTTTAAGGTTTTAACCAGATGGTACAGGGTTCCTACTAGACTTAAGCAAATTTACCCGATGACCTCGGATGCATGTTGGCGGGATTGTGGCCATAGGGGTTCCTTTTTACATATCTGGTGGGAATGTCCTAAGTTACGCCCTTTTTGGCAGGATATTAGATCCCAAATGAATATCATCCTTAAAATAGACCTGCCGGACTCCCCTATGGGTTTCCTTCTACACGTTCCCACCATCCCCCTTGGCCTATACGTGAAGTCTGTGCTACCTCACCTCTTGAATGCAGCTAGGAGGTTAATTCCCATCTTTTGGAAAACCAGCCGTGTCCCGTCCCGTTCGGACTGGATTCGGTTGGTGAACAATGTCAGGTCCGCAGAGGAGTGGATGGCGAGGTAAAAGGATGAAGATGACAAATGGTATGGGGTTGGGCTACCTGGATTCATTACGTTGGCGAGGTGGCCGCAGCTGCACCTCCCTCATCCCAACCCCTGATAGGAGGGGGGCAGTGATCAGGTTCTTTTTAGCCCTTTTTTTGTTGAACCAACAAACACGTGACCAAATCTGCAGACAGATGGTTATGATGATTATGAGTACATCCTTTTATTTTTTCTTCTGTTTTTATTGTTTTGTTCTCTGGTTATCCCTATTTTTGTGTGTTTTTTATTTTACCTGTCTGACCCAAGATAACCCACCTATTTCCGGCCCTCTGCTCCTAGCGGAGTGATTGGGGACAACTTCAATCTGTTTTGGTTTATATGTATATCTAACTTAGAGATTGCAACCTCCGTCCCTTGTATCCTGTCTGTTGGGCGGTTAATTGGGCCCTTTGTCTTTTGTAATGCCTAAATGTATGGTTCGACAGTATTGCATGTTTTTCTCCATCTTTTTTTTTTTGTTGTTGTACAATGGAAAACTTTTTCTATATGAATAAATAAAGATTATATAAAAAAAAAATTGGACAAAGCTTCCATGATGGCCTGTTTGGTTAATGTAATGCCAAGCTATCAGCAGGGCGGTGGTGGGCACATACGTGAAGAGTATTGCCACCAAAGGATCAGGCTCTGCAGCTGGCCTGAAGCCCTGCTATCAGCAGATGGCCTTTCGCTATGTGTAATGGCAGGACAGAGGGCAGCTTGTGAAGTACAGAGGTCAGGTAATTTCAACTATCCAGGAGTTTGATTGGCTGACAAACCTGGAAAAGAGCCACCTAGAGACCACTCGGTCTCTTGTATACCTCGGGGCCCAGTTCAATACAGTCAAGAGCACTATTGCCTTGCCACTGGAAAAGATTCCAGTAATCTGGAGCAGAATATTTTTAGCCCTGTCATCCTTGCATCTCCGAGCCTCCCAGTGTTTGAGAATTATCAATACCATGGTGTTTACGGCGCCATGGAAGATGCGTCCCTTCCAGAAAGGGTTTCTCCAGCAGTGGAGGCCAGGAAGCAAAAATGAGATCATCAACCTTGATCATGAAGGAGAGCCTTCTCTGGTGGCTACAATGGAGGAACCTGCTCAATTGCCATTTCCATTGGCCCCACTTCCTGTGTCATGATCATGACCAATGTCAGCAGTACAGGATGTGGTGCTCATCGCCTTTCAGAGATAGCTCAGGGCAACTGGAGCTTTCTCTCTTGTGGGATTGTGTTGAGTGTCTTGGAGCTGTAGGCAGCCTTCTACACTCTGCGGGCCTTTCTTCACCTAACAAGAGGAACATCAGTGCTCCTGGGGCTAAACACCACAGTGGTCTCCTACACAAGAAGGCAAGGAGAGAATCACAGTCTATCCTTACTTCAGGAAGTAGAACCAATTATGTCATGGGCTCAGAAGAACCTAGCCAATGTCTTGGTAGTTTATATACCTGGCGTTCTGAACATCCAAGCAGACTTCTAGTCTCGCTTCCAGTAGAACGAGGAGTGGTCTTTCCACTCGAAAGGATTCAGGTGGATTCTCTTCCTGGGAGTCACTCTGGAGGTACATCTATTTGCTTTCCCATACAACTACAACTACAAGGGGCAGTTATCCCCATGCCTTTGGGATAGATGCACTGACGGATCAGTGGAAGTTTTGCAGAGCTTACGCTTTTCCTCCAGTCCCGCTCATACTTATTATGCTTTGAAGACTCAGAGCAAAATAAGTGAAGGTAGTGACCGTAGTCCTATAATGGCCAAACAGGCTATGGTTCTCTTTACTGGTGCTGCTCAGCTAACGGGACCCAGTACCCCTGCTTCTCAGGCTGGACCTTCTGTCGGAGGGCTCAACTCTCGATCCATGCCTGGTACGTCTCCACCTGAGGGTCTGGTCCTTAAAAAGGCGAAGTCCAGCCTGAGCTTTTTAGGCTGGGCTTCTCCTCTGGGTCACAGGAGTGCAATTTGTTTTGCACTCCTGTGACCTGTTTTCAGCAGAGAGCGGTCTGAAGTCCGCACGCCGCTGACATCACTGCCATGAGTCTGGGCAGTGCGTCATCACGACTTCCGCCAGCTGCCCTGATTGATGGCAGTCTCAGCGAGCCGCTGAGACGGCCTCTTCCGCCTCTCCACTGCTCAGCACTCAAATGAGCGTGGAGAAACAGAGGAAAGACGCTGTCAGCCGCTTTCCTCTAGGGCAGGGATATGCAATTAGCGGACCTCCAGCTGTTGCAGAACTACAAGTGCCATGAGGCATTGCAAGACTGACAGCCACAAGCATGACACCCAGAGGCAGAGGCATGATGAGACTTGCAGTTTTGCAACAGCTGGAGGTCCGCTAATTGCATATCCCTGCTCTAGGGGATCTGTGAGAACCGAGTCATCTGCGATTTTCGGTGGCTCTGTTCTCAGTGCAGAGATGGCCGGGGACAGATGCAGCATCAGTCTGATGCTCCATCCACCTAGGGAAGTATGAATCCCAAAAAACAACAACATACTTCTCTTTTAAGAGAGAAAGGTTGACCTCAGTTGCTCCTCTAGGGTTGTCTTCATCTTGATGAGCGCCAGAAGATCCAGCACGAACAGAGTCTATGGGACGATCTGGTCGAAATTTGGAGAGTATATGTTCGCTTCCGATGGATCATGCAGTAATCCAAAGATTGAAGATATCCTGGGCTTCCTCCAAACAGGCTTGGATCTTGCCCTGTTAGCTCCCTCAGAGTACAGGAAATCAGCCTCGTTGGCCTTCACCTGTGTATCCTGGGCTAGACATCCCTTGATTCGACAGTTCTTTAAAAGAGCAGTCAGGCTTAGGCCTCAAAGAAAGCCGAGATTCCCTAAGTGGGATTTACCTCTTGTCCTTGAGTTTTTTTCGGATACTGGATTGGAGTGTCCAGAACCATTGCTGCATGGACTGTGCAGGCCATCTAACAAGCTTATATGGCTAAGTGCTTGGCTCCTCTGGAGGTGGTGAGTGCACACTCAACCAGAATTGTGTTTACATCTTGGCAGCTTTGTGGTCCTCGATCAATACCTTCATGGCTCACTATTGTGTAGAGCCTGCCTCTTTATCTTCTGTTTGATTTTAAGCCAAAATGTATCTGTTAATGGTTCAAATTAAAGCCTTTTTTTCTCAGCATTCTGATCCATATCTTGTATGTCTAGTTATTCCCATTATTCCCACTATTATTCCAAACGTATGCTGCTATGGAGTCTTGTCAGGAAAAGAGAAAATGTTCTATGAAATACTTACCGTAATTTTCCTTTCCTGAAGGACTCCATGGCAGCAGAAATACCCTCCCAGTGTCATGAGTAGGCTAGTTGAGAAACACAGCCTAGGGTTCAGGTTTAAAATTTAGGTTGTAAAGAGTCTTTTTTTTGTGTATATATATATATATATATATATATATATATATATATATATATATATATATATATATATATAAAAAAACATGGTGTACTTACCTGCTCTGTTGCAGTGGATTTGCGCAGAGTAGCCCAGATCCTCCTTCTCGGGTGCCTCTTCTGTGCTCCTGGCCCCTCCCTCCTGTTGAGTACCCCCACAACAAGCAGCTTGCTATGGGGGAACCCGAGACGAGTTGCAGCTCTGTGTGCCCATTCAGACATGGAGCTGCGGTTCAGCCCCACCTCCTCTCTCTCTCCTGATTGGCTGACTTTGATTGACAGCAAGCAGCAGGACCCAATCAGGGGGGAGAGTCTCAGGCGGCCGAGACATTCGTGGACATCGCTGGACAGGGACGGGCTCAGGTAAGTATTAGGGGGGCTGCTGCACACTAAAGCCTTTTTATCTTAATGCATAGAGATAAAAAACCTTCTAACTTTACAACCCTTTTAAGGGAGTGGAGTCTTCGGGTAGGAGTGGAGGCAGAGTTACCCAAACCTATGCTGCAATGGAGTCCATTTGGAAAGTAAAATTGCAGTAAGTATTTGATAGGAAATTTTCCATTATTCACACTACTAAAGAACATTAATCAATGTGCAAACATATAAGGTCCATTTACAGTTATCCAGCGGGTTCACAGTCAGGTCTGCTGATGGGGACATCAATCCAGAAGTCCCCTACCCCCTTCTTTTGCTATATTGCACTTGGGCATTTTATGTACACTTAAATAAAAACACATTTTCAGTTTTTGCTTCATGAGAGAAGGATGATGCAATAATACTATGTCAATTTAAATTTGTAATCAATGTCATAAAATTATGGAGCATTTTTCATGCAGTCAGAAATATCAAAAAGGCCAAAACAAATATAATGGAAACTATGTGGATTTCATGCCACAGTATAATTATCTAGGACAGTACATGCTGATCTGTGCCACAGCTTTGTGAATTATACATGATATGTAGACCACCTATGGTAAAACAGCTCTATTTACATCACCGAATACAAAGCTAGGTAAATAAATATACAATCCCTCCTTTGTATACTTTTCTCACCATCACAAAGTCACTTCAAACCGTAAACATTTCCAAGTCATAGGCTGCATTTTACTACATATGTCCACCACATTGCACATGTTATTAAGCTGCAGTATAGGAGTAAATTATAAGTATTGTGATCAGCAATCTTCAATACCTACAATCACCATTTTTAGGCAAATAAAAAGATCCAAAAGCAAAGCCAAGCAATTTTCTGTTGCCACTTTTTTGTAAAGTTCACAGCAAATGTCTGCCCAGCAAAGCTTTATTAGGGCTTTATGATTAGGCTCTAGCACATTAATGACATCCAGGTTCTGTTGGCTTGACATATGATGTAAGATTTACGTGCATGTCAGTGTCTTACCTATCAGCGGTTTCTGTCCTCCCTGCAAGTAAAAATATGCTAAAAAGGTTTATTGTATGTGCATGATGAGGTCACACATGTGCATGAAGATGTACTTATATTATTATAGCAGGTATATCTAGGATCAGACTGAAATTAGTCTTTTTAACTGAGTAAATGAAGTGCTGGATGCACTTGATATAGCTTTATATTGTATCTAATGCCAAAGTCTTTATTAGATAAGTGAAGGGTTAAAACCTTGTTTTTTTTTATTGCAGCCCATGTCCCTAATGGGAAAATGAGTTTGTCCTGGTGATCATTGACATGTAATGGGAATTCCAAAACATTTTCCATCAGAACAGAAGAGATAGAGATTCAGTAGAGATTCTCTCACTTAAAGAGATTTGCTATTACTTTGTGCTGGCTAAAGCCCCGTACACACGGTAAAAACAGAAGGGGAAAACCGAGGGGAAAGCCGAGAACCTGGCAGGAAAACTGCCATGAGAGCTTTGTCCGGGAATCCCGGCCGTGTGTATGCTCCATCGGCACTGCCTCGCAGTGTTTCCCATAGGAAAGTATTAGTAAATCTGGAGGAAAAAAAAACACTGGGAATCCCGATGGGAAAATAGAGAGCAGGTTCTCGGTTTTCCCGTCGGGATTCCCGGCTGTTTTCCTGTCGGGAAAACTGCGAGGAAGCATACACACATCCGGTTTTCCCAGCCAAAAGCTCTCTTGGCAGTTTTCCTGGCAGTAAAACTGGTCGTGTGTACAGGGCTTTAGGGACTAGAAGTGAAGGTGAACCTCTTTCGAAGGAACATTAAACATTATAACATTAAAAGGATAAGTTCACTTTAAAAAAAAAAATTGCATTTTTTTGGGGGAAGCCTTATGACACGATCGGTTCGTCTGATGAAAACGGACCGATGGATTTTTTCATCAGATATCCGATGAAGCTGACTTTCCTCAGTCTTGCCTACACACCATTGGTTAAAAATCTGATCGTGTCCAACGCGGTGACGTAAAACACAACGACGTGCTGAGAAAAATTAAGTTCAATACTTCCGAGCATGCGTCGACTTGATTCTGAGCATGCGTGGATTTTTGACCGATGGATTCCCCCACAGACGTTCGTTTTTTTAACCATACGAAAAATTTAAAACAGGTTCTATTTTTTTTCAGCGATGGAAAAAAAAAACGATGGGGCCCACACACGATCGGTTCGTCGGATGAAAACGGTCCGTTTTCATCAGACGAACCGATCGTGTGTACAGGGCATTAAAGCATTGCACCCACAATCAGCAGATCGATGGTGCCATGCAGGTCTCCTTCAGACCTGTCAGTATATCTGTACATCCCATACGGGAAAGCAGATACACTGCCAGGAAGAATCACTGAGAACTACAAGTCGACAGCCGCAAAGGATGTTAGGGCTTGTAGTTCTTCCACACACAGAGCTCTGCAAATTAATGACAAGGCTGTGAGGGCGGACCCCCGCACGGACATGCTTATTTAAAAAAGTGATAGCTAGTACAAGGAACTTCCCACCCGTACTGTCGTCACGAAAGGGGGGTGAAATCGGGCAGCAGTGAAAACAGATGGAACATCCAACATGTTCCCAAAAGTGAACTTATCCATTAAAGCAGCTTTGACCCTTCATAACCAACAATTATACATCAGACAGGAGGCTCATATCTTATGCATTAATCCTTCTTTATTAATGCTCACAGCAGAAGTGTAAAACAACTAACGTATGTAATAAAAGAAAAAACTGGTAGAACCACACCTCCCAGCAGTCCCATGGCCTAAACCACTCCCATATTGGTCTCTATAAATGGACTGCTCTCATCTAGGATCTTCCTCTTTCTTTCTGCTCACGGCGGAGCAAGTTAAGTATACATCAAATATCTGGATATATATTAATATTGATTTTATATTGATAATATTTATTGTCATTAGACATATAACTGTCTTAGTACGGTCTACAGATACCTTGTCTCACCACACAAGGCTTCATTCACCAAATAATCTCCTTTGCATCCTCTTTTATCCCTTTTTTCCTCACTACCTCTGCGCTGTACCTTTACCCCCTTTTCCGCTGGGACCGCGATCTCCAGCGGTCACCAGCGGTCATACGCGCTTTTTCCCTTCACCTGCTTTTCTTCTCCCATGCGGCGCGCCATCTTGGGCAAACTTCCTCCCCCCTCCTTCCCATAGAACGAGCGCGCGTCGCAAAGGAGGCGGACCCACCGCCTCGCTCTATCTTCACAGAGCCGCCCCCGCCGTCCTATCGCTCCACGTGCTGGACTCGGGAGGCGGGTCCCATCGTTCCTTCCAACCAATGGACGCCTGGGAGCCGTAGTCTCGCGAGACTTCGGCCCCAGAGCGCAATCGATCCCAGGCTCTCCTCCTGTCGCATGCCAGTCAGCGCTGGTGACCGGAGGGAGAGCCTGGTATAGTTTCTCAGCAATATCTTTCTGCCACTATTTGTTCTGGGAATTTTATTCCCATCCCTGTGCCACAGTCCCCTACTCCCTATTAGAACCCCTTACAGAGCCATCGCTCTCTATTTACATACAGTTAACTACTGCTGTCTCATTATAACATGGCTGAGGAAAATTCCCCCTCCCCATTAGAGCAGGACCTGGTTCTAGAACCAACTCATCTCCTCAGTACAACCCAATTACAGGACATCATTAATCAATCTGTCCAAGCAGCACTGACATTAGCTGCCGCTTCCGGATCATCCCAATCCACCCATCCTCCTGTGACCGTACCCCTCGGCACAGAACCAACCACAAAGAAGGGAAAATCTTCCTATAAAAGGAAGAATGTGGTGACGGTCTATGACTCCCCGGCAGGGGAAGCTAATAATATGCAACGAGCAGATCCTTCCACGGACTGCCACCCCACGCATCCTACAGATCCCTTTCAACCTCTGAGCCTCAGAGAGTCAACAAAAAGGCACGGTTTAGCTAAAAGAGCCAAACCAGACTCATACGTTTTAGAGTCGGACGATGATTCATCCGCCGAGTCGGATAAATCAGATGTCTCAGGATCTGATTACTATGAGGAAGAGGATGCGGGGGCTTCGGCAATCCTCCCGGATGCCAACCCTGACGAACAGGGCAAAGACGTGCTAGACGCCATGGGGGAACCCCTATTTAACCCAGACACTATTTCCCATCCTCGCTCTGGGGACTGGTCCCCTCTGCCCCACGTGTCCCAATATGTAGAACTCTGGGCACGCAAAACTTTAGATAAATCTAATCGCAATAAGCTTAGAACGGAGTGCCCCCGCCCGCATATCCCCATGAAGGCGGTTGTCACACCTACAGTGGACCCCATTTTGATGAAATACCTGCTGAAATCAGGCAAAATGCCTAAGAAAGGAATAGACCGATCCTTTACAGGTATCCAGGACCGCATCCTGGACCTGTTCGGGCCTTTGACCAAAATCCTGAACTTAGCGGAACAATCCGCGACAACAGGCCAAGGGGTTGACCTAGCACAACTGCGCGGTTGGGCCCAAAGAGCCATTTGCCTCACGGGCAATGCCAACACCGCCTGTTCAGTTGAACGCAGGCGCTCTATACTCATGCGCCTCGACCCACAGCTAGCCCATCTAGCGGAGTCCGAGCCGGGCCCCTCAGCAGGGGGCATGCTTTTTGGCGAGTCCTTAATAAAGGACATTAATAAATTTGTCGGTATGTTCAACAGTCTGGACAAAGCACAAACATCCCTGAAAAAACCCAACAATGCCAGAGTTTTTCCTCGGGCCGGCAGATACAGGGGCCGCTCTGCCGGCCGATACAATTCGGGCAGACCTTTCCAGAGGTCTTCCGCTCAACCACACTATACCCAGGCTCCCACCCACTATACCACCACCGCGCAACCGGCACCATTCTTCCCTCCCCGTGGGAGACCCTGGAGGGGACGCGGCCAGAGAGGATACCCTCGTTCACGCCCGTATTCCGGTGAGTACCACACCCATTCCCTTTCCCCTCATACCGGTGGGAGGTCGCCTAATGTTTTTTACGCTCGCCTGGTCTGCGATTACGGCAGACTCCTGGGTGCTGAATACAGTAGCAGGTTTCCAAATAGACCTTGTGTCCCCACCGACTCTGGGGGTATCGCCACCCCCTATCCATTTTTCAGAAGAAAATGTGACCCTCATAGACTCCGAACTTCGGGAATTGATAGCCAAGCATGCAGTCACCGAAGTCACCACCCCATCCCCGGGTTTCTTCAGCAACCTCTTCCTAGTCAAGAAGAAGGGGGGGGGTTACCGCCCGGTCATAAATCTCCGGGACTTGAACCAACATGTCGCCTATCGACATTTCAAAATGGAAGGCATCCACTGCCTCCGAGACCTACTCACCCCCGGAGACTGGTTAGTGAAGGTGGACCTAAAGGACGCCTACCTCACAGTCCCCATGCACCCGGACTCCCAACATCTCCTCCGTTTCAGATGGTGGGGTCGCATCTGGCAATTTACGTGCCTACCGTTCGGCCTGTCCTCAGCCCCATGGTGTTTCACCAAGCTGCTGAAACCGGTCGTGGCAGCGTTGAGGAGCAGGGGAGTGCGTCTGATCATTTATCTAGACGACCTCCTCATACTTACTCACTCCAAGACTATGGCCTATCGCCATATGAATTGGACCATCGACCTGTTACAAACCCTCGGCTTTATTATCAACCGAGAGAAATCGGTTCTCGTCCCGGCTCAGGAGATGGAATTTCTGGGTTTCTCGATAGACACCCACCTCGCCATCCTTCGACTGCCCAGCGCAAAGCTGGCCCTAATCCGGAAAGAGATCAGGGCGGTTTTACGCAAAGGCTTCCTATCCCTACGCATCCTGGCACGCATAGTGGGCCTTTGGCTGCGTCCATTCAAGCCATCTTTCCAGCTCCCTTACATTACCGAGCCCTTCAGAGGTTAAAAATCCTACACCTGCGCCAGGGCCTTCGTTACGCAGACGAAGTGTCCCTATCCCCAGAAGCTCGGGCCGAACTGCGCTGGTGGCTCCGTCACGCCACCGACTGGAACGGCCGGACGATTTTCAACACACGGCCGGATGTAGTCATAGAATCGGACGCGAGCCTACGGGGCTGGGGCGCCCGCTTGGGGTTGAGATCCACGGGGGGGATCTGGTCCAGGGAGGAATCCCTGTTGCATATCAACGCTTTGGAACTCTCAGCGGCTCTCTTCGCCATTCAGAGTTTCTTAGCAACACGGACCAATTGTTGCGTACTATTGCGCATGGACAATATCGCGGCGGTTCAATACATCAACCGCCTGGGAGGTACCAGATCCAAGATTCTAGCGGACATCTCCGCCGAGATTTGGCACTTCTGTCTGTCTCGAGACATCTCTCTTGTAGCAGAATACATTCCGGGGGTCTCCAATACAATAGCAGACTGGAACTCTCGATATCTGGTAGATTCCAGCGACTGGGGTTTAGACTGTTCGGTCTTCACCCGAATAGAATTACTCTGGGGCCCCTTGGGCATAGACCTCTTCGCCTCTCGCCTCAACCACCAACTGCCCCGCTTCTTCAGTTGGAGACCGGACCCAGGGTCCTCAGCTGTGGACGCTTTCCGCCACTCTTGGACAGGAGGTACGCATTATGCGTTCCCCCCATTCTCCATGATCCCCAGGGTCCTTCTACAGATTACCAATCAGGGAGCTACGGTGGTTCTGATCACACCGTGGTGGCCAGCTCAACCTTGGTTTCCCCTGCTTTTGGACTCGATCATCGACCTTCCCAGACTTCTTCCCCGATTCCCTCGTATCCTGTCCCACCCAACCAAGGGCATTCATCCCCTGGTGGAGGAAGGTACTCTGACGCTCCTAGCATGGCTGGTATCCGGGTGTCGGACCCGAGTGACGACCTTTCAAGCTCAGCTAGGGACCTCCTCACCATGGCCTGGGCCCCCGGGACTCGGTCGGCATACCGATCAGCCTGGCAATTTTGGGTACGTTGGTGCGACCAACGGCAAGTTGATCCCTTACGTGCCCCTGTAAACGTCATCGCAAACTACTTGGCAGACTCTTTCTCCTCGGGCAAGGCCTATAGTTCCATCAATGTTTACAGGTCAGCCATATCGGCCTACCACTATCCAGTAGATTCCATGCCCGTAGGCAAACATCCCCTGATTTGCAAACTTCTGCGGGGTATTAGGTTCAAACGTCCCCCGCGACCTAGGTATCAGTCCACCTGGGACGTTTCTAGGGTTCTTACCATGCTTTCGGACTGGGGAGACAACGATTCGCTGTCCCTTAAAATGCTGTCTTTCAAGATCACTATCCTGCTTTGCCTGGTTTCTATAAAACGCGTTTCCGACGTCAGAGCCCTGGACATTTCAAGACGCCAATTTTCACCCCAGGGTGTCAAGTTCACGATAGTCCGCAGGACGAAGACCGGTCTACATTCAGTCTTCTATCCCTTCTTCCCTTCACACCCACGACTCTGTGTGGTAAAATGTCTGCAGGTATACGAAGCGTACACTGCGGACCTCCGTAGTCCAAATTCCTCGCAATTATTAGTTTCTTACGTCAGACCCCATCACCCAGTCACAACTGCCACCTTGGCACGTTGGGTTAGATCCACCATGGCTCTGGCTGGTATAGACATCACCCTGTTTGGAGCACACTCCTCCAGAGGGGCCATGGCTACCAAGGTGATGGCGACCGGAGGCTCTCTTTCTGATCTGCTAATGGCGGCCGATTGGTCCTCTGAATCAGTCTTCCGCCTTTTTTATTTCAGACCAGAAGATCATGTTGCCATGTCTGTTTTATGATGTTGATTGTTATGTACTGTTTTTGTTTTCTTTTGGAACATACATATGTTTATGCTGTGTTAGCTTTGAACTTGCATAAGATATGAGCCTCCTGTCTGATGTATAATTCGAGATTTTCCTAGCTTGTGACGGAAAATATTGATTATATGAAGACAGGAGGCGAGTATCTTCCCTCCCTTCCCAACCCTTTCACGTTTTGTGTTTTGTTTCAGGTTATTGACTTATCTATTTCCTGGAATTTTCGCTTAAAAATATGGTTAGGGTGATGTTCCCCTGTTCGGTTTAATCAGCAAGTCTACACGACACCACGGCCCAACGCAGTCGGGACCTACAGCCTACTCTTCTTTGGAGGTCTTCGGTTACGGATAAAGGGGGGCCGACTGGTCGTAGAGCCGATAATCAGAAGTTAGAACCGACACCTCGCATTCACACAAGAAAGAGGAAGATCCTAGATGAGAGCAGTCCATTTATAGAGACCAATATGGGAGTGGTTTAGGCCATGGGACTGCTGGGAGGTGTGGTTCTACCAGTTTTTTCTTTTATTACATACGTTAGTTGTTTTACACTTCTGCTGTGAGCATTAATAAAGAAGGATTAATGCATAAGATACTCGCCTCCTGTCTTCATATAATCAATATTTTCCGTCACAAGCTAGGAAAATCTCGAATTTCTAACCTGTTATCCCACAAAAGCACCCTGATTTTCTTCACTTACAGTGGTTGTAAACCCTTACATATACCTAGTGAAGTGACTGGCCTCAGGTGGTACACAGATAAAACAAATACTCCTACATATGTTGTACCTGCCTATCTGCAGTATTCTCTACATTTCTTAAAAGTCCAGCATTTATAAAGCTTGTCTGAGCTGTCAGAAAAATTGGGGCAGAGAGCTGAAATTACATTCTGCAGAGTTCATGGACACACTTCCCTTTACACAGCACACATTAACAGAGTGTCTGTCAATCAACTGGAACTCCCACCCCTGTCACCTTTTTTTTCTCTTGGTGTCAGGATTACTTATCAGAAGTGACTCAAGCTGATAGCAGAGGAACAAAGCAGCAGACAGAAATGACAATTAGTGCTCTCAATTGAGACAAGTACACACCATAGAAGAATATGCTTTGTTCATATTTCAGGTCTGAAGTTTACAACCACTTTAAGATACCAAATAAATACATTTTTAACATAACACAAATTGAATTCTGAGGAGTATAATGCTGTAAAAAAGGAGCAAAGTGGAGTTACAAATTGTGTGGAAGGCATTTTCAAGTGCCTACCATGGCGATATTTGGAGCTTATGCTGGCCATAAACTATACGAAAAATCGTCTCAACCTATTTTCGAAAAACGAACATTCGGCTGTGAGTGCAAGCGATAGTGCCATCATGTAATGACCGATAAATCATTCAGTGGACATAAATGAATGCATTTTTTGTTTGTTTTTTTACATATACCTAGTGCAGACAGTTCAGGTGGGAAAAACATTAACCTTTTAATTTATCGTTCGTTCGTCAGAAAATTTCCAAACTTTCGGCTCAAAAATGTCCTAACGATTATCGATTTTGTGACCATTAACTGGCCGGAAAACAAACAAACTGTCTAAATGACCGATTTTTCGTATAGTGTATGGCCAGCATTAGGCCGAGTGACAATTTGGTATGACATTTAAAGCCATTATTTAACATCGTACAGCTATAAAACAAGTGGCACCAAACTTTAAAACAAACAATCCATCCACAAGAACATGGGGAAGCGAAGAAATATGCCTTTATGTTACAAATAGGAAGAGATTAATATCACCTCACTTAAATACAATTTTCTACCCCCTCCCTCTTTGAAATACACAGTCATTTAGGCCTCTTGCATATGATACTTCTGGTTTGAGCATCTACTTTTTCAGACGTTTTATTTTGCATGTTTTTGCGCCTATTTCCGCTCAGTTTCGAGTATATGCATTAGCACATTTTTGCGTGCAAATGAGGAAAAACTTATCCTCGCGTTCTCATTCTGCACAATATGTAAATGGGAATTTGCGCTCATGTAGCTTAATTACTAAACAAAAAAGCAGATTTTCCTATTTATTTTTTTACTAAAAAATGCACAGCGCTTGTTTATGCGTCTGTGTGCATAGGCACATTACAATACTGTATATACTCGAGCATAAGCCAAGTTTTTCAGCACATTTTTGTTGTGCTGAAAATGCCCCCCTCGGCTTATATTCGAGTGAGGTGCCACTTACTGGTCTCCGGTGGCGGGTGCGGGTGTTCAGTCAATCTGGATCCGTCATGTAGAGCAGGGGGTGTCCGTATCCCAGCCCACAGGTCACATTCGGCCCGCTCGTGTCCGGCAGACAAAGCCGCTCCCGTCACTCTGACGCTGTCTGGATTGGCTGCTAGGATTGCCGATGTCCTAGCAGCCAGTGACGTCATTGGCGTGGCACCTCCCCGACTACCCGCCCTTTGTTTGTATTAAAGATCCTTCTGCAGTGGGCGGGGATTGGGAGATGAAGGAGAGCTGAAGTCAGCTCAAGTACGTGCAAGTGATGTATATGTACCGTACAGTACCGGTACATAGCCAATGTGGAAACTAATGGGACACTGATGGGGACACTCTGATGGGGACACCGATTTTATTTTTTTAATTTACCGTACCAGTAGCTGCTGCATTTCCCACCCTAGGCTTATACTTGAGTCAATACGTTTTCCAAGTTTTTTGTGGTAAAATTGGGTGCCTCGGCTTATACTCGAGTATATACGGTAATAGGCTGTATTTTAGCTCAGTGAAAAAAAAAACTGCTTTTGTAAGCTGCAGTGTGCAAGAGGCCTTATGCCGCATACACACGATCGGTTCGTCTGATGAAAACGATTTAATGGACCGTTTTCTTCAGATGAACCGATCGTATGTGGGCCCCATCGTTTTTTTATCCATCGGTGAAAAAACTAGGAACTGGTTTTAAAATTATCTGATGGGTAAAAAAACGATAGAAAAAAACGATCGTCTGTGGGCACGTCCATCTGTTAAAAATCCACGCATGCTCGGAAGCATTGAACTTCATTTTTCTCAGCACGTCGTTGTGTTTTACGTCACCGCGTTCTGACACAATCGGTTTTTTAACTGATGGTGTGTAGGCACGACTGATGAAAGTTAGCTTCATCGGATATCTGATGAAAAAATCCATCAGACCGTTTTCATCGGATGAACCGATTGTGTGTACAGGGCATAACAGTGCAAAAACATTTTAAAATGTTAAACTAAACGCCAATGATAGTTATAGTTACAAAAAGGCTGCTCTTGGGATACGAAGCAGAAAAAACAGCATCTCAGCATGCACAGGGCAAGGCTTTAAAAACTGTAAGGCAAACTTATTGTTGAAGCTACTAGATAAAGCTTTTAATGGTTCTGAACAGGAGCCATTGTTGGGTGTGACTTTTCAGCTCTTAATTGACCAAAACAGATGCCATCATTACTTCTTACATCAATGAGAATGTATGATTGCGCTATGAGGGCATAAGGCAAAATATGGCAACTATGTAATATCACACCCAAAAATTGTACTAGCCATGCATTTTCATGTGCAAGGAAGATGGGAGATAAAGTGCATTTCAAATGAATGCATTAACTCACCTGGGGTGACAACAGCCACTTCACTCATTACCCATGTGTTTCCATGTTGTTCACCACCTGTACATGTACAGGCAGTGGCACTTAGTGGTAAAATCCTAAAATCATACATAATTTAACAGATTTAATGTACCTTTTATCCATATGTCAAGATATTGCAATATCAAAGTGAAAAAAGGACCATTGTCATTAAGAACTTTGTAAATCACACATGAAACAAACTGTGTAATTTTATACCATCTGCAGATGTCTGTAGATCAGCAATTTTCAACAACAGTTCTGTGGAACCCGAGGGTTGTCCAAAGGGGTTCCTTGAGATGTGGCTGACCTCCAATTTGATGGTTCCTGCATAGTCCCAGGCCAACACCACTTGGTAAAGCCAGGTACATAACACCAATGATCTTTTTAGCCATTTGCAAAAGTAGCATTCTGACCACCACTGCAAGAAGAGCATTTTTCCAACTGGCCACCAATGTATGGGGAATTTTTCCAACTGACCCCCAATAAATTGGTTTTAGAAGAGGGTCCCAGAAACTATACCGTTATTTCTATGTTTCTTCTGGGATAAAAGGGTTAAGAAGGGCTGTTATAGAGTGACTGTACTGAGAGATAACACTTACAACCTTTGCTGCTTTGGGGGAACTATTTATTTGTTAAAATGGGCAGTACTTTATTTTTTATAGACCCCAATAAGCTGACACTTACCTTGCTTTTGAATTTTACAATGTATTAAAATTCTAACTTGAGACAAGAAAGTCTTTATAATTTGTGGCTGCTGTACAGGTCCAGTGCAGATGCAATGACATTTTTTAAAGTTTGTGTCATGTATACAAATTATGCCGCATACACACCATCACTTTATGTGATGGAAAAAAACGACATTTTTAAAAAACGTCAATTTAAATGACCGTGTGTGGGGGAAAACGTTGTTTTATTACTTGTGAAAAAAACCACAAAAAAAAATTGAAGCATGCTTAAATTTTATGTGTCGTTTTTTAAAACGTAGTTTTTTACTTCACAGAAATTGACCGTGTATAGCAAAAAACGACGTTTAAAATGATGTTTTTAAACCCGCACATGCCCAGAAGCTAGTTATGAAGCGAGCTTCAATGGAAAAAAGTGGTGAACGTAACCTCGCTTTGCTAGAGCATTGTGAAAAAATGATGGTGTGTAGGCAACTTCGTCTTTGAAAATTGAAGTTTCAAAAACGTCGTTTTTTACTTCACAGAAAATGTCGTTTTTTTTCATCACATAAAGTGATGGTGTGTACGGGGCATTAGAGCTGCACGATTCTGGCTAAAATGAGAATCACAATTTTTTTGCTTCGACGAACATAGAGCACGATTCTCTCACGATTCTCGCAGCATAACATCATCTTTCACATTAAGACAAAAAAAAAAAAAAAATTGGGCAAACTTTACGGTTTCGTTTTTTTTTTTTTATTAATTGAAATTTATTTTGTCCCAAAAAATTGCATTTGAAAGACCGCTGGGCAAATACAATGTGACATAAAATATTGCAGCAATTGCCATTTTATTGCCTAGGGTCTCTGCTAAAATATATATATACAGGCATACCTCACTTTAAGTACACTCATATTACATACACTCGCGAGTAAGGACATACCCACAAGTACTGTACAGAAATTTTGCAGTCGCAGTAGAAGGAGCTGAAGCTCAGAGAGCATAGCCCGCCCTGTTCCAGTGTGCCCCTGACATCTCCACTACAGCCCCTGAGACCTCAACTACAGCTCTTGACACCCCCACAACAGCCCCTGACCCCTCACTACACCCTAGAAGTGAAAAAAGGAATCGTTTTACTTTAAGTACTTTTTTCGTTTTACATACATGCTCTGGTCCCATTGTGTACTTAAAAGTGGGGTATGTCTGTAATGTTTGGGGGTTCCAAGTAATTTTCTAGCAAAAAAATTTGATTCAACTTAAAAAAACAAGTGTCAGAATTTCTTTTTAGACTTTAACCATTTAAGCCCCGGACCATTATGCAGCTGAAGGACCAGGCCACTTTTTGCGATTCGGCACTGCGTCGCTTTAACTGACATTTGCGCTGTTGTGCGACGTGGCTTCCAAACAGAATTGGAGTCATTTTTTTTCCACAAATAGAGCTTTCTTTTGGTATTATTTGATCACCTCTGCGTTTTTAATTTTTTGCGCTATAAACAAAAATAGAGCGACAATCTTGAAAAAAATATATATATTTTTTACTCTTTGCTATAATAAATATCCCCAAAAAATATAAAAAAAAATATTTTTTCCCTCAGTTTAAGCCGATACGTATTCTTCTACATATTTTTTGAAAAAAAAAAAAAAAAAAAAATCGCAATAAGCGTTTATTGATTGATATAGGGGATAGTTTTATTGCATTTTTTGAAAGAAAAAAATTCCCTAGTAATGGCCACGATCAGCAATTTTTATTGTGACTGCGACATTATGGCGGACACATCGGACACTTTTGACACTATTTTGGGACCATTGTAATTTTTACAGTGAACAGTGCTATAAAAATGCACTGATTACTGTAAAAATTACACTGGCAGTGAAGGGGTTAACCAGGAGGGGGCGTTGTAGAGGTGCCCTAAGGGAGTGATTCTTACTGTGGGGAGGCGTGGCTGACAGTCGTTCCCTATGACAGGGAACAGACGATTAGTGACAGGCTCACTAGGAAGCACGGGGAGAGGTTTGTTCTTCCTCTCTGTGACCCGATCGCGGGACACCGGTGGCGATTGTGTTCACCGTTCCCGCGGGGACGGTCACGGAGAAGAGGACCGGGTCGCGAGCGCGACGCCAATGGCGCACTCGCGACCCATGGCTGGGATCTTAAAGGAGACATACATGTATGCTCTTGTGCCCAGCCGTGCCATTTTGCCGACGTATATCGTCATGCGCCAGTCCTCAAGCGGTTAAGTAGTTAAACTTCCTGCATTTACATACAGAAGTTTGATCTAAGAAAAAAGCATTAGTTCCAATGTTTCATGTTGTTAAAAACTTGGCTGACTGCCTGGATTTTTTTCTTTACACACACAGAAGTTTATCCCTTTGATCTAAGAAGGAAGCGTTAGTTACAGTGTTTCCTGTAAAAAAAAAAAACTTGGCAGACTGCCGGATATTTTCTTTAATAAGTTAAGCTGATAAAATAAGCTGATAAGCCTCTCCACTTGTTATATGAAAGAATCGGCAAACTCTGCATTGGAAATCGTCAGGGGGGTTGAATCGAGATCACGATTATTTAACGATTGATTGTGCAGCTCTAATACCAATATGTTATGGTAGGTATTGTTTGGTATTTTCTGTGGTCAAAGTTGGTGCGGCAGGACAGGTCTCCTTCATACAAGGGCCACCATGGTTGTCTTTACTGAATAGTGCTTATACTGAAATACTGTATATATCAAACTGCCTAAAAAAAATTATTGTATACATAATGGTAAATTACACTAGATCATATAAAAGTCTTAAAATATAAAGAACGCAGAAAACAAGTTGGCCTTTCACATCAAGTCACTGGACCTCCAACATATCTGGCTATGAACAACTGTGGTTACATCTAACTGGTATGGATGTTTAGTACCCACACCAAATTTCTGACTCATAAAGAACAGCTACAGTGATCAAACAAATGCTAAACCAACATGCCAATGCAATCTATAGCATTTTTCATTCTGCCTTTTCAACATCTATTAAAATTTCTGTTCGTTTTTAATGTAAGTGGTGGCTTATATTGTGATCATGTCTAAAATAATATCATAGGTCTCATAATTAGCATTAATATGTGCATATTGAAGGTTGGCGGCTGTGGTACTTACTAAGGCAGGGAAAATTATCAAATCACCTGTGCAAAATAATGGAAAGCATGAAAAAATGACCTGTTGGGGAGCCTTTAGGGCTGGAGTTGAGAAACACTGTGCCAAGTATTCTGCAGGATTATTTGTCTATGCTTAATTTCCCTTATAAAACTCTAAAATCTCAAAATTTAGAGTTAGGACTGCAGATAATACTGGGGTGCCGTGAAGTGGCTCTGCACCTTACACATGTATTTGCAAATGTGTGGCCAGTTGTAGTTGGGGGCAGTGACCATTTGTTTGTACTGTTGGAATACTGGTGAGTGCGCCCCGTGCCTTTAAGGAGGGGTGGGCTCCCTTCAGGCTCACCTGCCCTCTGCCTATCCATTATAATGCATGTACTTCTACTATAGAGGCTCTCAAAATTTAGAGTTAGGACTGCAGATAATACTGGGGCTCTGCAGCTTATGTATGTATTTGCAAATGTGTGAAAAGTAAACCCCATTTTTTAACGCATATGGTTAGACAGATTCATTCGGTTGGTTGCAGGCTATACCGTCGTATTTACCGCGATATTCGGGCGCTAGCGGTGAGGTTTTAACCCCCGCTAGTGGCTGAAAAAGGGTTAATACTGCCCGTGTTGCGGGCGGTATTACCGCGCTTTCCCATTGATTTCAATGGGAAGGCGCGGTATAGGTGTTCACCGCTCCTATACCGCGGTAAATTAGCGGCTAGCAGAACTTTTGGAGCGCTCCTGCTAGCACACCGCTTCAGTGTGAAAGCCTTCGGGCTTTCACATTGAACACTACAGGGCAGTTTTTTTCATGCGGTATAGCAGCGCTATTTTTAGCGCTGTACCGCATGAAAAACGCCTCAATGTGAAAGGGGCCTACAAGTGCACTTGAAATTGCATGAAAGTGCACTTGGAAGTGTAGTCCCTGTAGATCTGAAGGGGAAATGCAAGGAAAATAAAAAACAGTATTTTAGCTTGCACATGATTGTATAATAAAATCAGCAGAGCTCCCCTCATTTTAGATCTACCCCTCAGATCTACAGTGACTGCACTTCCAAGTGCACTTGTAGTGCAATTTCAAGTGAACTTTGCACTTGTAGTGCAAAGTGGATTTGCCTTTAGTAAATTACCCCTAGTGTCTCCATCAACTAATTCTTCACACAATCAGGCTGGATGCACTTATCATGCAACCATCTTTAAATGTTCATTATCTGCCCACGGTATTAAAATATACCGCAAGCCACTATTACAGGTAAACAACATACTGTATGTTGGTGTATTCAGTTGCACAAACCTACTTTAATGCCAGAACTAGAGTGTTTTGTGACTTTTCAAGATTACATTTACTTTCATTGTTTAAAAAATGTTTTACTGATTTATAAACCCTACAAAGTTCAGAATGCAATTCTAATAAAATGATGCCACTTTTTGTAGTGATTGACACAAGGGGTTACCATGTCAGTAGTTTCCTGTACCCAATACCTATACAAATTTAAAAAAGCACCAAAAAAATCCACTTTCTGATAAGCAACGTTCACAATTTACAGATTTTTTTGCACATTGCTTTTTAAGAAGTAGAACACGACCATATTTAAAGTGGTATTCATAACTTAACATGGTGCTGAGCTGATTTGAAACTCTCTCCACGATGCAAGAAAAACTTAAAGTAGCACCAAAACCACCAGCAAAATACATCCTAACAAGCTTTGGATGAACCAGGCAGCAATGGCAATACCAATTACTGTTCTGATTTTATTCTTAGGTCCAACCTTACATATATTTATTGGTTAAGGAAGTAGAACTATGAATAAACAATTTTTTTTTAAACCATAGACAGTTGCCCTGAACTAATTTACGCTGCTCCGAATATTAAGCACCATGTAGAAATTCTGTGTTCTGCACCCTCTAGTGGTTAATCTACATAATAGATTGAATAAAGCAGGAGGCTCTGCTAAAGGCCAAGTTTAAAAGTGTAACTCAACTTTCATAGAAAATTATAACAAAATTAAACGATATATATATATATATATATATATATATATATATATATATATATATATATATATATACACACATTCTAATTTAATGTTATTATAAATTACTTTTCAGTCTGTTGTGCTGTAATTGTCTGTAAAATTCAATGCAATACGGCAACCTGGACACGCTCTGTGGATGTACAGAACATCTCCAAAAAATGTCATTTCAGCTCCGACAGAACTCGGACGGTGTAATCAAGCAAAAATCTACCGGACAGTAGATTTTATCAATAGGATAATATAATAGATATTACATCTTCACAGAACAAAAAGTTCTAAATCCAACCATAATGTAAAGAAGGTGACCTAACTTTTTCTCAGAACAGTTCCGTACGTGCAAGTTTAGATATTTTTACAAAATGATATTCAGAAACTGCTTTATAAGACATAACAAAGGCAATCATCTTTGAACCCTGACAGAGCGGATCAGCGTTGTAAATGCTTGAACTAAGCATACGTTTTATAATAAAGTGTATGTCAAGCCAAAAACTTTTTTGTTTTTTGAGTGGGGATAAATTAGAACCCCTGACTATTTTTTTTTACTGCTATTCACTCCTCCAAAAAACGGGAAAAAAATCATTTTAGCTAGAGTTGCGCTTTAATGGCTGAATACTCAAAGTTGCAACATCCTCATGCACCTACTCAATAGATGGAGTTCAGAATCATAAAGTAACGTAGTTATACTTACAGAGACCTACATTCTGAATGTTTATTATACTGTAATTAAAAAGTACAGTGACATAGGATTGTCAAAAGACTGACAAATAGAATGGGAGTACTGTTTGTGGGCCTAGGCAAGGGAGGGGTGGAAATCCTATAGGAAGCCATTATTAAGATGCTAGATTTTGCAGGACTTGCATTTAAAAAGCATTTTTCTATATCTCTGCCAAGTCATATGTCAGTATACGTTGTATGCATTATACTTTACCTGTGCAAAATATAACTTTAACTTCTTTCCATTGAAGTCAGATTCATGTAACTCAATTCTCGCTCTAGCGGCAGCTTCTGGGTTGTTGAAATTTATTCGAACTCTTCTAAAGCTTTTAAACAGCTGAAAGGAGACCTCACTGTCATAGATAGTGAAGAGAGTTTTGAATCTTTCCTGTACAGAAAAAAAGAAACTGGGAATTAAATTACTTTCTTTAAAATAGCAGCATAAAAAAAAAATGCCTTTTCCTTTCTTTGCAATGGCTGTAGAACAAGTATGCAGTCTAGGGGGGGTGGTAATAACAAAGGATTATGTGCCAATGTAATGAAGCTGGCAGTCCCGATTTTGGCCGCGATTTAAGAGACATCTGTGCAGGTTTCTGCACAGATGTCTATGTAATTCACGGCCCGAAATCGCAAAAAGTAGTACAGGAACTACTTTTTGAAATCGGTGCAGCGCCACAGATGCGGCGTCGCACCGATTAGGACAGTGTCATTGCCGGCAAATGCCGCCGATTTGAGATGCGATTTCACATGTGAAATCGCATCTCAAATCGAAGGAAATCATACCCAGTGTGAACCTGGGCTTATACTAATAAAAAGGTCAAACAGGTGCCATTAATACAGGTAATGAGTGGAGGACAGAGGAGCCTCTTAAAGAAGAAGATACAGGTCTGTGAGAGCCAGAAATCTTGCTTGTTTGTAGGCGACCAAATATTTATCTTCCACCATAAATTGCAAATAAATTCTTTCTGGATTTGTTTCCACATTTTGTCTCTCATAGTTGAGGTATACCTATGATGACAATTACAGGCCTCTCTCATCTTTTTAAGTGGGAGAACTTGCACAATTGGTGGCTGGCTAAATACTTTTTTTGCCCCACTGTAGCAGACAGAGTGGAAAATTCACAGAGTGTCAATGACACTCTCTAGAATTCCAGTGTGCCTGTACATGACACCTGTCAGTGGGGAGATAGATTCATGTACCTGTTGTAAACAGGTATATGAATCTGGGGGAAGGATTAAGTGTGGAGGCGCACTGAGGTCGGAGTGTCCATACAGACACTCAGATCTCAGTGCAGCTGCACTCTCTCCCCATCGCTGCAGCTGTCACACAGACAGTGCAGTGGCAGAAAGTTTTGTATCTGGGTGGGTGGAGCCTGATGAATATTCACAGTTGTTACCCATCAGATCAGCTCCCTTTGTGACTGACAGCAGGAAGCGAACAGATTCTTAGCCAACAGACAGCTTGCTAGTGACTATAGAATCCGCCCACTATCAATCACAAAGAGAGAGAAGACCCGATGGAGAACAAGTGTCTCTGCTTCCCCATCAGGCTTACTGGATGTTAGGAAGCGATCTGCTTTACCAACCAGAGACAAGGAGGGGTCTTAATTACCACCAGTTTTGTTATCTGTGAACTGGACACAATGGCCCAGATTCTCATACATTAGCGCTGCTCCTGGGCAGCGTAATGTATGAGCTCTACGTTACACTGCCGCAGGTCTACAGGTTTAAATCCTGATTCTCAGAACACTTACCTGTAAACTTGCGGCGGTGTAGCGTTCGATTGCTCGGCGCAAGCCCGCCCAATTCAAATGGGGCGGGCACCATTTAAATTAGGCGCACTCCCGCGCCGAGCGTACTGCGCATGCTCCGTCGGGTAAATTACCCGACGTGCATTGCGCTAAATGACGTCGCCCCAACGTCATTTGCCTAGATGTATACGTAAATGGCGTCCAGCGCCATTCACGGACGTCTTACGCAAACAACGTCATTTTTATTCAATTCGACGCGGTAACGACGGCCATAGTTAACATTGGTTGCGCCTGCTAATTAGCAGGGGCAACCTTACGCGTCGGGTACGCTACGCAAACGACGTTAATTCGCTGCGTCGACCTCGCGTATGTTCGGGAATCGCCGTACTTACCTCATTTGCATAGACGACGGGGAAAAGCGACGATGCGACACCTAGCGGCGGGAAAAAAAATTACTTTTAAGATCTGACAGCGTAACAGCCTTACGCTTGTCAGATCTAATGGGTACCTATGCGCAACTGATTCTGAGAATCAGTCGCATAGATACCCGGGGCCAGATGAGGTGTTACGACGGCGCTAATGGTGTTGCGCCGTCGTAACGCCTTTGAGAATCTGGCCCAATTATTTTTGAATTTGGAGCATTAATAGCACCACTTTGTAAAAGTGGCACTATTAAGAACTACCTGAATAAACCAAGTTACTAAAACGGTTGGCAGGAATTTTGAAATCTGGTGCAGACCATATTAAAGGGCCATAGCACCAGAAAAGTGTTTGAATTTCCACGAGAATGTTCTACTTTGCGCTCATATTTCAGGAAGTGTACCTATAGCCTATATTAAAATGTGGACAAGACACAGCTGACATAGTAAACCTAGTACAAACCTTTTCCAATAAAATGTGAATGTTTTCAGCTTTACTTTAAGGTTGGGTTCACACTATAGCGATGTCAGACATAGCATGTGATTTTTTACCGCATTGCTGTGCAGATTATATGCATTGTCTGTGTGATGCGTATTCAGCCACACAGATTGTATAGCTGAATTTGCATTGCAAACGGTCCAAAATGGTGTAGGACCCTTTTTTTGATCCACAATGGAATAGGATCGCATGGGTGTTCACACCCAGGAAAACCAATTCCTACACCATTTCACAGTTGGCACTGCGATCTGATCTGGGGGTGTCATCAACTTTTTATTGACACCCGCCATGCTTCGCATAGGGCAGTGTGTACGGACTGTCAGGTAGATGCGAGGCGGGAACCTGTAATAGAACTGCACTGTTCCTGCATCGCAATAGTGTAAACCTAGCCTTAACGTACGCTGTTTTACTATTTTTTTATTATTTACATTTAAAACACAACAAACGGGTGCTACATACCTTCTGATCATCTACCTCAAAGACGGACTCATGAACGTTACATGCAAACAGAGATGTCGGAAGGTCACTAAAATCCATTAGTTCTTCAAGATCATCATCATTTTCTTCAAAGATCATCTCTTCTTCCTCCTCTTCTTGGTCACTGCTGTATATATCTGAACTTTCATTCCACGCTTTCATGGTGTCTCTCAGCATTGTTACTGCTTGCTAACTCCTTAGATTCGCTTTGTGATCAAAATAATCTGCAAAACATTACTGAATTAATAAAAATGATTAACACAATAAACTGAAAGTACACACAGACCACAAATTATAAACTAGGCGGTTCTAACTCAATGATCTCTTCCTTGCTTCCAGGTCATGCATCAAGGGGCTGCTGCTCTCATGTATTGTGATGTCACCACCCCACCTCTCCATCTCATCCAATTAAAGATGGCTTTGCAATCATTCAGAAAATGCATTCTCTTATGGCGCCCATGCCAAGAGGCTGACCATCTGTAATCACAATTCATCAGGTCAGCCACTCAGCACATAACCCAGAAGTAAGTGGAGATCACTGAAGTAGCGGTGTCCAGCTTTCCAGCTTCCAGGGGCAACGGTCACGTATTTCTTATAATATTTATATATATATATATATATATATATATATATATATATATATATATATATATAATATATATATATATATATATATATATATATACACACACACACACACACATATATTATATATATATATACACACACATACATATATGAACATGAACTTTAATGGCATCCCAGCCTTAGTCTGTAGGGTACAATATTGAGTTGGGCCACCCCTGCACCTATAACAGCTTCAACTCTTCTGGGAGGACTGTCCACAAGGTTTAGGAGTGTGTCTATAGGAGTGTTTGACCATTCTTCTAGAAGCGCACTTGTGAGGTCAGGCACTGATGTTGGACAAGAAGGCCTGGATCACAGTCTCCGCTCTAATTCATCCCAAAAGGTGTTCTATCGGGTTGAGGTCATGACTCTGTGCAGGCCAGTCAAATTCCACCACCCCAAACCCGCTCATCCATGTCTTTTTTGAACCTTGCTTTGTACACCGGTCCAAATCATTTGGTGGAAGTGGGATTATGGTGTGGGGTTGTTTTTCAGGGGTTGGACTTGGCCCCTTAGTTCCAGTGACGGGAAATCTTAAGGCATCAGCATACCAAGACATTTTGGACAATTTCATGCTCCCAACTTTGTGGAAAGTTTGGGGTGGTCCCTTCCTGTTTCAACATGACTGTGCGCCAGTGTACAAACAAGGTCCATAAAGACATGGATGCTCAAGTTCGGGGTGGAGGAACTTGACTGGCCTTGATAGATCTGACAAAGGCGCAAATTACTCATGCTCCAAAACGTGTTACTGCCCCCTTGACATCAGCTCCGGCCTATACGTTCCAGCGTGGTCCTGGAAGTCCATTGGCTATCTTGTTTCCTCGCTTCTCCCTTTACTGTGACAGCTGTGGGTCAGCACTCCCTCCCCCTAAAGGACTCTACAGGATGCCTATTATGATGACTGAGATGCTCATTTGATCTACTACATTAAGTGTTTTTAACCCCTTTTTATGAATAAATATTCGTTAAAGCGGTGTTCCACTCAAGAAAAAAAAAGTAATTAAAAACCAGCAGCTACACATACTACAGCCGTTGGTTTTTAATAAATGGAAACTTACCTGTCCTGGAGTCCAGCGATGTCGGCACCCGCAGCTGATGTTTCCATTAGCTGTCGGGTGGTGCTGCAGCCACCATTGCTAGTAAGGGTACCCGGCAGTGTAGCCTTTCAGCTTCACACTGAGAACCCTAGTGCGCATGCTCGAGGCCCGCTCCTCTCTCCTACTGGCCCAGAGGCCGGGGGAGGGAGGAGAGAGCCCCGCGCTGACATCACGGCCTGCGGACCTGGACTCCTTGAAGTGGGAAAGGATACCTGTCAAAGACAGGTATCCTGTCCCCCCTCCCCCACAAAAGGTGCCAATTGTGTCACCGGAGGGGGGGGAGGAATAAGATGAGTGGAAGTTCCACTTCTGGGCGGAACTCCGCTTTAATAATGCACTTAGAAGCGGCTTCTGTTTTTTACTTTAACTCTTCTAGGAAGGCTTCCACAAGGTTTAGGAGTGTTTCTATGGGAATGTTTGACCATTCTTCCGCATTTGTGAGGTCAGGCACTGATGTGGACAAGAAGGCCTGGCTCGCAGTCGCCGCTCTAATTCACCCCAAAAGAGTTCTATTGGGTTGAGGTCAGGACTCTGTGCAGGCCAGTCAAATTCCTTCACCCCAGTGAGCCAGAAAAAAAAAACAAAAAAAAAAAACGAACCCCATACCGTTTGACTTCACTGTAGAGGTCAGCACCTTATGGTGTCCACTGTGCAGTGTCAGTTTGCCTAACATATTCAGTACTTTAACTGCAGTTTAGTTAGCATGGCTGTTTAGGACCTGAGTGTGCCTTCTGGTAGGAGTGCTTGCATGACAAGACTGGCTGAGCACAATCAGGGCCAGATTTTCCATTAGACATATTAGGCATGTGCCTACAGGCGCCCTTCCTAGTGTGGCTCCCATCAGTATGAGTTTTCTTAACACTTTTGCTGCAAGGCTGCAGCCACCGGGATTGTGTGTAGAACTGACAGACAGAACCATTTGAGCGACCATGTATTCCAGGGTTTTGCTTGCCCATTTGTGGGCCCAGGACCAACATGGCAGGTGCCGGCGGGTGGAGGGCAGGGAGAACCGCCGACACACGTCTGCTCTCCTCCCTGTGTATGACATCACTTCCAAGTTACCCTGTCACTTTCTCCAGCTAGCATAGCTGGGAAGGGATGTATTGCAATGTGATGTGCATTGTAATACATCCAGTGGAGCTCAGAGCAGACATGCAGGGTCTATTGTGTTTCTTTTTTGTATTTAACCACTTGATCACTGGGCACGTAAACCCCCTTAATAACCAGACCAATTTTCAGCTGTCGGTGCTCTCACAATTTGAATGACAATTACTCAGTCATACAACACTGTACCCAAATGAAATTTTCGTCCTTTTTTTCCACACAAATAGAGCTTTCTTTTGGTGGTAATTAATCACCGTTGTTTTTTTTTATTTGTTGCGCTATAAGAGAAAAAAGACTGAAAATTCGGTAAAAAAAATGAATTTTTCTTTGTTTCTGTTATACAATTTAGCAAATTTAGTCTTTTTTCTTCAGTCTTTTGCATAAATGTGAAAGATGAAGTTACGCCGAGTAAATAGATACCCAACATGTCACCCTTCAAAATTGCACACGCTCGTGGAATGGCGCCAAACTTTGCTACTTAAAAATCCCCATAGGCGACGTTGCAGGGTATTGTGGGGTATTGCAGAGTATTGTGGGGTATTGCAGAGTAGTGTGGGGTATTGCAGAGTAGTGTGGGTATTGTGTATTGCACAGTATGGGGCAGGGATGGATGGCTGGCTGGATCTGTGACTGCATGTGTCACAGATCCAGCCCACAGCACTCATGCTGCATCTGCTCTCCCCCACCCTCTCCTCTTACACTGTACCATTCGGTACAGAGAGGGGAGGGAGGAACCGGCGTCATCATATGACGCCGGTTTGTTTACAAGTGATCGCTCCGTCATTGGACGGAGCGATCACGTGGTAAACCGCCGCTATCAGCGGCGATTTACCGTGATCCGTAATGTGCCCGGTCCGGAGGACATTCCCGTGTGCCCGCCCCAGAGGGTGCGCGATTCTGGGAGGATGTCCATGGACGTCCTCCCAGAGTTAAGCAACCGCCTTGTAGACGTATATCGTCTATAGGGCGGTTGTTAACTGTTTAAAGCAGAATTAAACTTCTGCAAAAAAAAAAAACATTTTAAAGTTCCAGAAACTTTTAGCCATAATGTGTTAGTATATACAGCAGGGGTCTCCAAACTGCGGCCCGAGGGCCAGATGTGGCCCTTTGCTAGCCTTTATCTGGCCCTTGGGGCACAATTCCTCCCACTGACATGAGGCACTATTCCTCCCTTTGACACCAACAATGGGGCACTATATTATCCACTGATACCAATGATGGGATACTATTCCTCCTACTAATAGGGGGAATACTCCTCTTCCTATTGACTACCAACCCTGAGGCCATATTTGTTCTCACGGATGACGGGCCCGTGACATTTTCTTCCCTTGCTGGCCCCAATCCAGCCCTCCTAAAGTCTGAAGGGCAATAAAGTGGCCCTTTGTTTGAAAAGTTTGGAGACCCCTGATATACAGCATAGTAACACAATATGGCAGACTTATCTTGCAAGCTGCAGTGTCAGTGCTCCTGTCTGTAGTGGATGCTTCCATGTTCTCCTGGAGATCCGCCTACGTTTGAACTCTTTGGCCACCTGATTGGCCGGGCTGAGATGACATAACCCCCATGCATATGCACAGGAGTTAAGCCATCATGGTGCAGAGCCATACTACTGTAAATGTATGCTGAATTGCACATGCACAGCTCTGTCTACACAAATGCTGACAGGCAGGAAAAAAACATAATCGTAAAAATCCTACTAATCAGCGCTTTTTGAATGTTTAGGTTTAGGGTTAGAGGAATTGCAGTCTGCTTACATAATTTATAATAAAAACATATTTGCCATTCTGAAGCTTCCCTCCAACCACTTTATATATATATATATATATATATATATATATATATATATATATATATATATACACACATATACACACACACACACACACACACACACACTGTGATTCTGTACTTGCCAAATATGCTGCAAAAATCTCCCTCTACCGAGTCTGGCTGCAGCCATTTTTAACTGTGGGCAGCTGAAGCTGCTGCCTGTTCACTTCCTGGATTTACACAGAGGCACAGAGGCAGACGGGCAGGCGCAAACAGACTATCTTACAAAAGTGAGTACATCCCTCACATTTTTGTAAATATTTGATTATATATTTTCATGTGACAACACTGAAGAAATTACACTTTGCTACAATGTAAAGTAGTTAGTGTACAGCTTGTATTACAGTGTAAATTTGCTGTCCCCTCAAAATAACTCAACACACAGCCATTAATGTCTAAACCGCTGGCAATAAAAGTGAGTACCACCTTAAGTGAAAATGTCCAAATTGGGCCCAAATTGTCAATATTTTGTGTGGCCACCATTATTTTCCAGCACTGTCTTAACCCTCTTGGGCATGGAGTTCACCAGAGTTTCACAGGTTGCCACTGGAGTTCTCTTCCACTCCTCCATGATGATATCACAGAGCTGGTAGATGTTAGAGACCTTGCGCTCCTCCACCTTCCATTTAAGGATGCCCCACAGATGCTCAATAGGGTTTAGGTCTGGAGACATGCTTGGCCAGTCCATCACCTTTACCCTCAGCTTCTTTAGCAAGGCAGTGGTCATCTGGGAGGTGTGTTTGGGGTCGTTACCATGTTGGAATACTGCCCTGCGGCCAAGTCTCTGAAGGGAGGGGATCATGCTCTGCTTCTGTATGTCACAGTACATGTTGGCACTCATGGTTCCCTCAATGAACTGTGCCGGCAGCACTCATGCAGCCCCCGACCATGACACTCCCACCACCATACTTGACTGTAGGTAAGACACACTTGTCTTTGTACTCCTCACCTGGTTCCCACCACACATGCTTGACACCATCTGAACCAAATAAGTTTACCTTGGTCTCATCAGACCACAGGACATGGTTCCAGTAAGCCATTTCCTTAGTCTGCTTGTCTTCAGCAAGATGTTTGCGGGCCTTCTTGTGCATCATCTTATACATGCTGCTCATACGATCGTTTTTTGTAAGTTTATCTTATTCAATTTTATGTAAAAGTGGGGGGTGTAATGGCGCTTACAAGTAAATGAGGTAAAAAGATGCACAGCACCGTGTGATAATTAACTGGTGATAAAGTAAAAAGTGTTTCACTCCTAATTCCTCAAAGATTCCTTACACATCAACAGCTATGATGTGAAGGATGGAAAATGTGAAAATAATGACATCCGGCAAATAATGACTCAAACCGCGATTTTAGATCATACAAATGAAAAAAATGTGAAACAATTATGAAAAAATTGTATGCTTAAGTGAAAAAAATCCGTGCAAACACTAATAAAATAATTGGTATGTGTGAACCAAAAAATACCAAAAACAACCACAAAATAGTCAATATGTGCACTAAAATGTGCTGATAAATAAATAAATAATGTTCAGGCAAAGTGTTCAAAAGAGAAATCCATGCACAAAAGTTTTCCAAGTGAATAAAGAATGAAATAAAGTGCTTAATGCAATGATTTCCACGAGGTGCAATATATAAAACAAAGTGCTTGATGCAATAATTTCCACAAAGTGCGATAGTGCTTGATAAAAGGGTGATGCTGCAGTCCAATGCACGATCCCTCCGTGTGGTGGTGCAGATCAAATGAAATGAAAATACCAGCCTCTCACCTCAAGAAAGGCTAATTGAGCCTATATGTTGTAATCGAGACCAGCAGGTAAGAACTATGGGTCCAGGACAATCCAGGCTATTTCCAGCATCCGTCCACAGGACATCCAAAAACGCTCTCAATAAAAGCATAATGCGCATTCCATAGTGTAGTAGGTATAAGTAAGTTTAATAGAAAAAACGTATCACTCACAGTTTAAAATTTCTGTTACAGGAACGAAGTAACAAACAGCAGCAGCAGATCTCCGCTCTCGGCCGCGAGCGGAGATGACGTCACCGACGGCACTTCTCTGATCCCCTGACGCGTTGCGTGGCTGATCGACGCCACTTAATCGTATAAAATTAAATTTTATATTGTTCCTACGAAATTTCACTATGGTGAGTCCTTATTCTTTTCATTATCATATCTGCTTGGGTGACATCTGTATCTGAGGATTCATTGATTCCCTTGTACAACTGGCAGTTGCTGCAGTCCACGTTTAAAGGCCCGGGCTGGGGTTTACAGCCGCAAGCTATCCTTGCTTGCCATCTGGTAAGCATGCATTCCTTATGGTGTCTTCACTTTTGGTGGTGGATTTCTTTATTTTGAACCATTCAAGAAGATTTTGTGTTGTTGTTTTTTTGGACTTCACTGAATACATTTTTCAACACATTTGTCAGTAGTATCTTTCTAATTATTATTTTGTATCACAGCGCAACTACACTTCTTTCCATCTTTAGAAGAGGCTTCCTTCTGGGATGAGAGCCATGCAGGCCAATTTGATGCAGTGTGCGGCGTATGGTCTGAGCACTGACAGACTGACCCCCCCCCACCCCTTCAACCTCTGCAGCAATGCTGGCAGCACTCATACGTCCATTTCCAAAAGACAACCTCTGGATATGACTCTGAGTATGTGCACTCAACTTCGTTGGTCGACCATTGCAAAGCCTGTTCTGAGTGGAACCTGTCCTGTTAAACCGCTGTATGGTCTTGGCCACCGTGCTGCTGCTCAGTTTCAGGGTCTTGGCAATCTTCTTATAGCCTAGGCCATCTTTATGTAGAGCAACAATTTTTTCAGATCCTCAGAGAGGTCTTTGCCATGAGGTGCCATGTTGAACTCCCAGTGGCCAGTATGAGAGAGTGAGAGCGATAACACCATATTTAACACACCTGCTCCCCATTCACACCTGAGACCTTGTAACACTAACGAGTCACATGACACAGGTGAGGGAAAATAGCTAATTGGGCCCAATTTGGACATTTTCACTTAGGGGTGTACTCACTTTTGTTGCCAGACATTAATGGCTGTGTTTTGGGTTATTTTGAGGGGACAGCAAACTTACACTGTTATACAAGCTGTACACTCACTACTTTACATTGTAGCAAGGTGTAATTTCTTCAGTGTTGTCACAAGAAAATATATAATAAATTATTTACAAAAATGTGAGGGGTGTACTCACTTTCGTGAGATACTGTATATACAGACACACACACACCACTGCTTGCCTGCACATTTTTCCTCTCTCGATTAATATACATAAATCTCTGCAGTCTCCTGTTATCTCCCCCCTCATTCAGGCCCCTCTAGCTCTGCAGCTCCTTTTGGCTCTGCTGTGACTCATCCCTCCCCCCTTGCTGGCAAACCGAGAGTGAGCAAGAGAGTTGTGCATAATGTCATTAGCCTAGGCTAATTACCAGACAAGAAAAGGGAAGTGGACTGTGTAAGGCATTTACTGGTAGAAAAAACGTTTTACTATCCAAAGTTAAAACAGGGGCAGAAGATTTAATAGATGGAAAGATGAAAAAATGATTCAAGGCCTGCTTCAAGTTATAAAGAAATATCAATACCTTTGAAAAAAAATTATTCTGGTCTATGGATTTAAAAATACCTGTCCTTTCTTTGTGAAGTGAAAGTTGAACGATTCTAGTGACAATCACTTTTATACTTGTCCCAGTCCAGCTTGTCAGCTCTTCCCTTTACAGAATCCCAATTTGTGGGGGTTTCTATTGTTCATTATTGACATTATTTAAACTCATTAGTGCAGAAGTGCTACCGACAGTCGTGTTCATACGAGTCTCAATGGGGAAAGGAAGGAGAACACTGACATGCCCCTGCACCAGTATAACTGCTGTGGCTCAGGCTCCTGCTCCCATCTGCTGTGAATGTGCCTGTGAATGGTTACTAGGCAAGTGACTTGACACACCCACTCTAGCTGTCACCTCCCTCTGCTTGTGCTATGTCGGTGCTGGTCCTGGACAAGTGTTTGGTGCACTAGGCCAGCGCTTTTAACCAGTGGTAATTATTATGGTATTGTATGGTATGGTAATTATTAAGTAGTATGGTCAGACAGCAGTGAGAGACAGGGGGCGCTCTGCCAACTACACTAGCTCTTTATCTACTGAAACAGGACAAGGTGCTAATTATACCAGGGCTGTGGAGTCGGTAGATAAATGTCCCGAATCCGACTCCTCAGTTTTATGTACTTCCGACTCCTCTGTATTAATATGCGAATGTATTTTATACATTCCTTGAGGGAAAGAAACGCAACCTACCACAGGACTACTGGCTGGGAAGCCAACAGTCTACTGTATTGCACAGTTTAAGCAAAAGACAAACACAATGAAAACAAAGTTTTATAAAAAAAAAAATGATTAATCAATCAAGTGGCTGGATAGTAGCAGCAGGCATAAACATCAGGAACAGGATCTTTACCAGTTCAAAAATACAAACCACATTATTTGGTTGTTTTAGAACAAAAACAAAGCTTATCTATAATGAACCAAAAACAAAATCTGTAAAACCTAGAAATGGTTTATATTAATCTTGAAATGTAGTTATAGGCTTAGCAAATGCAAATCAATTCAATGTAGAGTTCTAAGGAAGAGAATTGCCTCTGCCAGATCCTCTTTCATAGAGGCTCTTAAGTCAGACTTTATTATTTTTAGGGCTGAAAATAATCTTACAACACTGACTTGGGTGGGTGGCATTGCAGTAACTATTCTGGCCACATCACTAACGATCTCTGGATAGACATAGATGGCTTCTTCAACAGTAAGTTTTGATGAGCGATCATACTTTTCAACTTCTTTTAGTGCTTTATAAAACTCCTGTTGGAATTTTTTTATTTGGACACTTACTGGTTCTCTAACATGCGTTCCCTGTAAAAGCAGAACACATCACTATGGAAAGTATAAGTATTGCAGCTCCTAATTGTGCGTTGCGTGCCATATAGTGAAGCACATGAAAAGCATGCTTCTTCACGGTCACTTAACGTGTTCGTTTTGCGGTTACGTGAGGCACTGCATGCATTGGTCTTTATTCTTACAGTAGAGAAGTCATTAATTATAACTTTTTGTGAATTGGGACATTTAAACTTGCTTTTTTTTATTCCAATCTAAATTTAGTAGGAGTCGGAGTCGGTGCATTGTTTGCCGACTCCGACTCCAGGTACCCAAAATTTCCCTCGACTCCGACTCCACAGCCCTGAATTATACATTGGGGGGAAGAATACAGAGAACATTTGTGGTGGGTATTCTTCTATAAACCCAGTTTATCCCTTCTGTAATATCTGGAACAGTGCAATATTGTACCCCCCAGCTTGCCTTCGAAAAAAACCAAAAAAAAACTTAAAAGGTCCATACAGTTAGATTAACTAAGCACATGCCCCTCGCAATGCAGTGCTTGAGTTACCCATTGTCAGGCACTATGCATAGCCATATGCCTTTGCTGACTTTGAGAACAAACACTTAGCAATGACAGTGGGAGGTTATCAATACAAACTATATATTTTATTATTTAAAAAAAAAAAAAAAAAAAAAAAGATATCCAGTGGTTATTCTCCTATATTTTGGCTACAATGATTTTACAATGACATTTTTTTATTTATCTGCACTTTCCTGCTCAGGAAACAGACAATGATTCTATGTGACAAAGCCATCTTGTGGTTAAAAGGAAGCATAGCCTATTAAAACATGCCTGGGCCCATGGTTACATTTTTGTTTTTTAATTGCAGTGGAATTGTGGGGGCTGAAATTTTTTTTTTTCTTCAGTGTGGCTTCTGCCGTTTGCCAAGATGCGTTTCATCAGACCCCTCACAAACAAGTTGTTTATGGTTAGTTGATCAGCACATATCCCAATAAAATTACAAAACTGGTAAGGCACTAGCGAAGGCATGCTGGCAATGGCCCATCATAAAGCAGGTCTAAATCCCAGCTTAATTGCATTTCCTTTGCTTGTGTGTACTTAAAAAAAAAAGGACAAAAGGAGAAGACTAGTTTTCCCATTTTTTTCATGCTTTGGTGAGACTGCAATGCTGCTGATCTCCTGCAGTCTCTGTAGCCACTTTCTGCCTAAAAAACATGCACTTCATTAATATTATGACATTTCTCAAGGCAGGTTGCTGGATGATGACAATAGTGAACCATGTATCACTAGTGTTGTCACCCTATGACATGAAGTGCCTGAAAAAGGACCCTAAGACCCCTTTCACACTGAGGAGTTTTTCAGGCTGCTATACCGCCTGAAAAACTCCTGCACTGCATACTCAATGTGAAAGCCTGAGGGCTTTCACACCGAGGCGATGCGCTGGCGGGAGAGAAAAAAATCTCCTGTCAGCAGCATCTTTGGAGCGGTGATACATGCCGCTCCATCACCGCACCTTCCCATTAAAAACAATGGGAAACCGCGGAAATACCGCCCGCAATGCGCCTCTGCAGAGGCGCATTGCAGGCGGAATTAACCCTTTATCGGCCGCTAGCGGGGGTTAATACTGCACCGCTAATGGCCGAATCATGCGGAAAATCCGACGGTATAGCGCCGCTATTCTTAGTGTTAAAGGGGCCTTCTGGAAAACAAAGAGTCCTCCTTTGCAGTGGGACTGTGCCCATGCTATAAGAGTTTACTGCTCATGTATGTCTGGGGGGGGGGGGGGGAAACAGGTATAGCAGTTTTACCCACCTGATCCTATGCTCCCACAGCCTCCTCCTCACTGTTAGATCAGTCCTTGCAGCCTCTTCTCCAGTGGCGACTGGTGCTCAAAATTTTTTGGGGGGCGCAAACACACAAAAACAAAAAGAAAAAACAATTGCAGCCACTGTGACCATCAAACGCAGCCACTGGGCCCATCAAACGCAGCCACTGGGCCCATCAAACGCAGCCACTGGGCCCATCAAACGTCACCACTGTGCCATGCCATCAAACGCAGCCACTGTGCCATCAATTGTCACCACTGTGCCATGCCAAACACAGCCACTGTGCCCATCAATTGTTGCCACTGTGCCCTTTAATTGTTGCCACTGTGCCCTTTAATTGTCGCCACTGTGCCCCCCCCCCCCCCGCCTGGCACTTACCTTTCTGGGGTCGGCCATCCTCCTTCCACGGTCCCTGGATGACGCTTCAGCAAATCAGAACCGGTGAACCCGATTGGCTGAAACGCCTGTCACTCTTATACAAGGAACGCACCCCCCGATAAGTATTTGGAAGCCAATTACAGCCTGAGGGCTGTACTCGGAAAGCCTATCAGAGCCGCTGGCTCTGATGGGCACTTCCACAGCCAACCAGCTACAGTTATTCAGATGGGGGCCGGCTATCTGAATAGTCGGCGGCAACGCATGAATCTATGTATTGTATCAGTGGCGGTGCGGAAGCGAGAGGGTGCGGCGCTCCGGCGCCCTTTATGGACGCACCGCCACTGCTCTTCTCTCCTGCAATCCTGAGGTTTGATGCCTCTGTTATCAAGAATGTTGCAGCGACCAACAGCCCTACATTGGATGTGAGGAGGCCAAGGAATAGTCCCCTGCTAGAGGACAGGAGATGGCCAATTGCTGGGGGAGTGGAGGACCAGCTAAGTAAAATTGCTTTTACTGTCCCCTTGACTAAGCGAGCTGCAAATTTCTGCATCCAGCCTCCCATCTAATATGACACCTGGATAGTTACATGTGACCAAGTTTAAAGGCCAAATGTCAGGTTTTTAAAAAAAATAAAATTAGCAAAAGGGACGTAATTTACGTTTAATGTGAAGTGTCCCTTGTGCTGGTGTTGGCTATCATAATGGAAATCTGAAGACCTCTGCGCCCTTCTCATACGCTGCAGCCATAATGTGAATGAACAAAAGGTCCACCTCAATTCATAGATCGCTTTTCATTCCTAGAAGCTATGGTGTGACTTTCTATGAATAGAGGAAGGGGTCAAGTGCTTGTTTTAATCCCCATAGCACCAGAAGATCACAGCTTCTGGGTTCTATGGTGAGCTGCTGCCCCACTGTTTACTGAACACAGGAGGTCTCTCGAGTGTGGCATGGGTGCCATTCAGGGAACACCTTGCCTTTTCTCAAACAATGCAACGTGTTCTGATTGGGACATGGTGAAGATTCCGATGTCACTTTTCCACCTCTTCCTATGAGAGAACACTTTGCATTCATTGAAAAACGCCAAAATTGTGGTCATGATGTAGCTGCTAGCACAGGACCCAAAAGCTAGGGGCAATGAGTGCCTTTTTCAATGATTTCCAGCTTCCATGAGGATTCCGCGGGTATGTCACATACATACAGTACTGTGCAGAAGTTTAAAAAAAAGATGTGAAGAAATAAAAGAGATTGTTTTAAAAAAATATATAGTTTACTTTCATGAATTTACAAAATGCAAAGTGAGCAAACAGGAGAAACATCTAAATCAATATTTGGTGTGACTAACCTTTGGCTTCAGCATCAATTCTTACACTTGCACAAAGTCAGGGATTTTGTAGAACCAGAACCAATTATACCAAGCAGGTGCTAATGATCATCAATTTCATATGTACGTTGAAACATTTATTAACTGAAACAGAAACGGCTGTGTAGGAGTCCTAAAACTGGGTGTGGAAAAGCCAAACTCTGCTACTAAGGTGAGTTCTGGAAGACCGTTTCACGTCATAGGTCATACACCATGGCAAGACTGATCACAGCAACAAGACACAAGGTAATTATACTGCATAGGCTTTCAAGAGGTGCTGTTCAAGCTCTTTTGAAGAAGCACAAGAAACAGGCAACATTGAGGACCGTGGACACAGTGGTTGGCCAAGGAAACTTAATGCAGCAGATGAAAGACACAGCATGCTTACTTCTCTTGGATATCAGAAGATGCCCATCAGTGCCATAAACACAGAACAGGTGGAAACCAGTGGGACCCAGGTATACCCATCTAATGTTTGGAGCAGTCTGTTCTGAAGTGGTCTTTATGGAAGAATTGCAACCAAAAAGCCATACCTCTGACAGGGAAACAAAGCCGAGCGACTGTACTATGCATGAAAATATAGAAACTTATAGGCAGCAGGTGATCTGGACTGATGAGTAAAATGTTGAAATATTTGGCTGTAGCAGAAGGCAGTTTGTTGGTGAAGGGCTGGAGAAAGGTACAATGAGTGTCTGCAGGCAACAGTGACGCGTGGTGGAGGTTCCTTGCAAGTTTGGGGCTGCATTTCTACTAATGGAGTTGGGGATTTGGTCAGGATCAATGGTGTCCTCAATGCTGAGAAATACAGGCAGATAATTTTCCATCACGCCATACCATCAGGGAGGCATGCGATTGGTCCCAAAATAATTCTGAAGCAGGACAAATTTATTCTGCAGCAGCCAATGTCATTAAGAACTATCTTCAGCGTAAAGAAGAACAAGGAGTTCTGGAAGTAATGGTTTGGCCCCCACAGAGCCCTTATCTCAACAAGATCAAGTCTGTCCAGGATTACATGAAGAGCAGTGGCAGCCCATCCATACGGGGCGCCACCCCCCTAATCCATGTGCCTGGCCCTTAAAATTAGGGGTGCAACGGATCACAGTTGATCCATGATCCGAACAGGTCACCCCCTTCGGATCGGAACACACTGTGATCCACGGATTGCCACGGCTCCAGAGCTAGGCCGAAGCCGCGGCCTTTCCTAATGTTACGGCGGCGGCTCCGGAGCTAGGCCGAAGTCGCAGCCTTTCCTAATGTTATGGCCGCGGCTTCGGTCTACCTCCGGAGCCGCGACTATAACGCTAGGAAAGGCCGCCGCTTCGGCCTAGCTCCGCTGCCGCGGCCGTAACATTAGGAAAGGCCGCGGCTTCGGCCTAGCTCCGGAGCCGCAGCCATCTTGGTACACCCGGCGACGGCCCTCCTCTGTTTACACCCACAGAGGAGGAGCCCGCACTCGTGGGACACACCGCTCGGGGAGTTTCTGTCGGTACTAGCTGGGGGGGGGGGGGGTCACTGTCCTGAGAGAAGGGGGGTCACTGTCCTGAGAGAAGGGGGGGGGTCACTGTACTGAGAGGAGGGGGGGGGTGTCTGCACCAAGGGGGTACTATAGTTGGTGGGGGGGGGGGGGGGACATGTGGATATTACAGTGGGGTAGATTTTTTTTTTTTGCCGATCCGAAAAATGATCCGATCCGTGACTCCTGATCCGAGGAACGATCCAAACCGTGAGTTTTTTGATCCGTTGCACCCCTACTTAAAATACATGCAGGGCACCGGACGCATGAATTCCAAAGGGTTTTTTATTTTCTTTGAAGTGCGTGATTAGAGCCTGAGGCTCTAATTGGCTACAAAAAGAGTGTAATAATATTCGCTATTGTATTCCTGATTCTCCTCCCAGCCAATGAGAAAGCCGGTCCTGAGACCCGATTGGCCATGGGTCTCAAGACCCACTTCCTGTTCGACTGGGAGGAGAAGCAATGACCCCAGAGTGAGGTCTCCAGGAACCGCTGGCTCGCAGACACATCCAGCACACTCTGGCTCGGACAGTGGAGGGGAGATCAGAGTGTCATCCTGGCCAGGAATTGTCATCTGCCTCCTAAGGTAAGGAGGCCTCAGATCGCCGCCTTCCTGTCCGTCTCCTGTGGGGGGAATGCTCGCTGCCTTCCCGTCCATCTCCCACTCTCCCATAAGGGGGTTTGCCACCCCCCAACAATGTTAAGGCACCAGCCACCACTGATGAAGAGACAGAAAGATTTGAGGCAGCTTACATCCACAGAAGATCTATGGTTCTCCAAGATGTTTAGAACAACCTACCTGCCGCGTTCCTTCAAAAACTGTGTGTGTGTGTATGAGGCTTTACACGATCGGACTTCAATCAAACAAATCCGTGGATTTTTGTCCGAAGGGTGTTGTCCGTGAACTTGTTCTGCATACAGACGGCAGAACTTGTTCAGCCAACATAAACAAAACGGCGTGTTTTTTCAGCTCTTTACCGCCACCCTTTGGGCAACTTCTGCTATTGTTGTCTAATGTTCAGCATTGGTTCTGAGCATGCGTGTTCGTACTTTGGATTTTAGTCCAAAGGATTTGTGTACACACGATCGCATAATCTGACGGAACAAATTTGTTGTCGGAGAATTTGAGAGCATGCACAGCCAACATTTGTTGTCGGAAATTCTGACAACAATTGTCAGATGGAGCATACAGACAATTGTTGTCGGAATATCCGATCGTCTGTACGGGCCTTAAAGCGGGGGTTCACCCTAAAAAAAAAAAAAAAAATTCTAGCATGCCATCAAGCATACTAGCGCGATCTACAGTACGCCTGTATTTTATTTTTTGGCCCCGTACTCACAGTTTATTGCCGTAGTGAAGTTTCAGACTCCCCGCGGGGAATGGGCGTTCCTATGCAGAGGGAAGATGATTGGCGGCCGGCTATGGTGCGTCACGCTTCCCAAAAATAGCCGGAGTAGGACACGGCGCTATACGGCGCCTGCGCACAGACTAGCTGACTGCGCAGGCGCCGTGAAGAGCCAAGTCCTATTTCGGCTATTTTCGGGAAGCGTGACGCGCCATAGCCGGCCGTCAATCATCTTCCCTCTGCATAGGAACGCCCATTCCCCACGGGGAGTCTGAAACTTCACTACGGCAGTAAACTGAGTACGGAGCAAAAAAAATAAATAAAGGCATACTGTAGCTCACGCTACTATGCTGGATTTGATGGTAGAATCTTGGTTTTTAAGGTGAACCACCGCTTTAAGTGTACCTAGAAGAACTGACGGTCAGATCAAATATTAATTTGAATTTGTCTTCTGTTCGTTTACTTTCTATTTTGTTAACTGATAAAAATAAAACGATGAACACTTTTATTTCTGAAAAAATTTACAGCATTTTTCACACTTGCCTAAAACTTTTGCACAGGGGTGTACTTACAAATTGTCATACTTAAACGTCCGCTTTATTAAAATATCAAAAGTTATCAAATTAAATTGCAGCAGCAAGCAAGCACTTTATGAATACTCATATATAAATTCCCTAACACAAAAAAAAACATAACAGTAAAACCAAATACAATAAAAAAATAATAATAATCATGAATTAAAAATCTGATCTGCAATGTACCTTGGCAGTGTATATTTAGCTGCAAGCAAGGGCAGACAAGTGCAAATATTGGAAGATGCACCAATGATGGATAAATACCTGAATAGAACTTCAATCACAGATTATGCATTAATAACAGGACTGAATAAGTATGCCCCTAATACATACAATTACCACACTGAATTACACAGCAGGCCAACACAAAGAATAGACATGGAGGAAGAGAGCATCCAAGACAAGCCTGCACACACTCAGAGAAGAAGAAGGAGCAAGGAGTAAACACCTACCTGGAGTACATGATCCCTCACAGCTGCCAAAGACACAGCTGAGGATCGCAATCATCACATCCCGGGAACCAGAAGTGATGTCAGAGGGCATGCGTTCCAAACACAGGAAGTGCTCTAAGCATGCATTCCAAATACAGGAACTGCTGTACCTGCGCCAATCGTTGAATAGTTTAAGTGGTAATAAAAAAAGAAAAATAGGATAGCAGAATTGCAGTATGCGAGGTTTGAGGCATTAGAGCAGAACAGTTTATGCAATAACCAAAATTGTTCGGAAACAATACATGTATAGAACAATCAAGGGTGTGATACTGACATCTAAAGGTGAAAAAGTGATGCAGCAAGTAAATGCCTGCTAAGCAACTGTGAATGTCATTTTCTCTGAAATACTGCAGCTTTCTGTCATCTCTTCGCGGAAGCACTAGGGGAAGATTGGGCAGCACTAGAAGCTATAAGGCTCTGCTACATGTGCTGTCAGGATTACCTGCAATCACAATTTTCCTTGAAGTGACACCAAACAATATCCTTATTCCCCAAAAATATTCCATACACACGCGCACGGGAGTCGGGGGCGAGCGGGGGGCGGCAGGTCGGCAGGTCGGCAAGTAGTTAAACCACTCCTCGCCCCCTTACATGCCACATTTGGCGTGTAATATTTTTTGCGGGGGGAGTGGGGGCTTCAGTAGGAGTGGGACTTCCTGTCCCACTTCCTCCTTCCGCCCAGGGACCGCTTAGGAGACTCGTCATATCGCCTTTTGGCGGCCCCTCCCTGTTGGCGATCGCCTGGGACACGTGACAGGTCCCAGGCGATCACTCAGGGAGCGCAGCACCGCTCGCGCATGCGCAGTGAATGCCCGGCCATGAAGCCGAAAGCTATCACGGCCGGGTGCCCACAGTTTGAATGGAGGTGCCGGCGGTATAGCGCCGCTAATAATACCGCCGGGATTGCCGTGGTAATCGGCCGCTAGCGGTGCGGTATTAACCCCCGCTAGCGGCCGATAAAGGGTTAATACCGCCTGCAGAGGCGCATTGCAGGTGGTATTTTCACGGTTTCCCATTGTTTTAAATGGGAACGAGCGGTGAAGCAGCGGTATACATGCCGCTCCTCTCACCGCTCCAAAGATGCTGCTGACAGGAGATTTTTTTTTCTCTCCCGCCAGCGCATCGCCTCAGTGTGAAAGCCCTCAGGCTTTCACATTGAGTAGGCAGTGAAGGAGTTTTTCAGGCGGTATAGTAGCACTATTTTTAGCGCTGTACCGCCTGAAAAACTCCTCAGTGTGAAAGGGGTCTAAGCCTCAGTGTATGAATGCAAGGCTTAAGGTACTCACAAATCCTTGACTTCTGGTAGTAGATAATGGTAAAATGGCTGGAGGTGACCAAAGTCATATTTATCAGGAATTGGGAGAAGATTGGAATTCCACATTGATCTGAAAGCAGGAAAAAGCAGCAGGGAGATGCTTCCTCAATGCTATAAGGCCTCGTACACATGGACGGACTGTCCGCTGAAAACGGTCCGCCGGACCGTTTTCAGCGGACATGTCCGCCCGGAGATTTCTGTCTGATGGTTGTACACACCATCAGACAGAAATCCGCGCGTAAACAATACGCGGGGACGTGGCCACGCCGTCGCCGCGGGCGGCCCTGGAAGTTCAAAGCTTCCACGCATGCGTCGAATCACTTTGACGCATGCGAGGGATGGTGGCCGATCAGACATGTCCGGTGAGTCTGTACAGACGACGGACCAGTTTCAGCAGACATGTTCGGTCGTGTGTACGGGGCCTAAGGGTTATTTCAGACAGGTGGTAATGCTTACTGCTCTCTCAGGTTTTCATCAAAGATGTCTCTGTACATTGATGCATTCAACTTTCCCTCGATCCTGACTAGTCTCCCAGTTCCTGCCACTGAAAAAAACATCCCCACAGCTGCCAACACCATGCTTCACTGTAGAAATGGTATTTGCCAGATAATGACATTTGCCATTCAGGCCAAAAAGTTCAATCCTAGGCCCCGTACACACGTCCAAGGAACTCGACGGGCAAAACTCAACGTTTTGCTCGTCGAGTTCCGTGTGAAGCCGCCGAGGATTTAGGCGAGCCAACTTTCCTCATTGAACAACGAGGAAATAGAGAACATGTTCTCTATTTGGCTCGACGAGTTCCTCGTCGGTTTCCTCGGCCAAAAGTGTACACACCACCGGGTTTCTCGGCAGAATACGGCTCCGACCGAGTTTCTGGCTGAATTCTGCCGAGAAACTCGGTCGTGTGTACGGGGCCTTAGTTTAATCAGACCAGAGAATTTTGTTTCTCATGGTCTAACAGTCCTTCAGGTTCCTTTTGGCAAACTCAAGGTGGGCTGTTATGTGCCTTTTACTGAGGAATGGCTTCTGTCTGGACACTCTACCATACAGTCCTGATTGGTGGAGTGCTGCAGAGATGGTTGTTCTTCTGGAAGGTTCTCTCCATAGAGCAGGGATCCTTAAACTATGGCCCTCCAGCTGTTGCAGAACTACACATCCCATGAGACATTGTAAATCTCTGACATTCACAGACATGACTAGGCATGATGGGAATTGTAGTTCCTGAACAACTGGAGGGCCGTAGTTTGAAGAACCCTGCCATAGAGAAACAGTGGAGCTCTGTCAGAGTGACCATCAGGTTCTTGGTCACCTCCCTGACGAAGGCTCTTCTGCCTGATATCTCTGTTTGGCTGGGTGGCTTGCTCTAGAAGAGTCCTAGTGGTTCCAAACTTATTGTATTCACAGATAATGTGAACCACAGTTTTATTTATTCTCTAGGGTGTCTGAAAAAAAAAAATATATATATATATAATATACACACACACACACACACAATGTTTCGGGGTTCCAAGTAATTTTCTAGCAAAAAAGAGTGGTTAATCGTTTTTGAAATTAGGCTGTAACATACAAAAAAGTGAAGCGCTGTGAATCCTTTTTAAATGCACTGTATATGGTACAAACCACTATCATATTTATTTTTAGTGCGCCATAGTTTATTTATTGTGTTGTTTGAATTTATTAAGTTTTACTTCTTTTTTTTTGGCATGTTTCTATTGATTTGGTAGCAGCAGCTCTACACCCTACTTCTATTTTTTATGCAGGCTGAAGAAATAATTACAAAAAAATCCAGTTTCTTTTTGGGGAGGGGGGGTAGGATTGAAAAGAAAAGTAAACTCCTTTTTCCAGAGTGAAGGTCAGCATTTATCCTTTGCTTCCGCGAGATTTAACCCAACTTCTGTCAAAACTCTATACTTTTTTTGGGATAGGATAGAGCCAAGAAAGCTTAGATCCTCTGTTAGGTTTTTATTTCCATTCGTATTTCTATTGGAGTGTTCCAGCTTATTTCCTGCCAGGCAGTGATGGGAAACCTCTCTAAAGCCTCGTATACATGATCGGATTTTCCGCAGACAAAGCCTCAGACTTTTGTCTGAAGGGCGTTGGCCAAAAACTTGTCTTGCATACAAACGACACACAATTGTCAGACAAACACGAACGTAGTTACGTACTACGTTGTTTTTCAGCTCTTTAGAGCCACCTTCTGCTAATGTTGTGTTTGGTGAGCATTGCTTCCGAGTATGCGTGTTTGTACTCTGGACTTATGTCCGACGGACTTGTGTACACACGATCGGGAAATCAGACAACAGACCTTTGTGTGCGGAAAATTTGAAAGCCTGCCATTCAACATTCGCCGGCGGAAAATCCGACAACAATTGTCTGATGGAGCGTACAAACGGTCGGATTTTAGGCCAACAGCCTGTCATCACACAATTCCCGTCAGAAAATCCGATCATGTGTACGAGGCTTAACAGGGACACAGACAAAAACACATTTTCATACGAGTGAGAAAGGTTTGTTTTTTCTTATGTTTGTACCTTTCTCCAAAGCCTGGTTCATGCCTATGCAGGGTGCAGTTTGCATAATTCAGGTGCATTTTTCAATACATGTTTTTGATCCACTGAAGCCTATTGAACCAAAAGCCAGAAAAAAAAAGTCCATAGAATACACAGATGTGAACTTGACCCATAGGATACCATGTTAAATGGACTGTAGCGTGTTTCTGCATCACTGAAAACGCACTAAAAAAAGCAAAGGTGCGGTAGTCGGTAGGGATTTGAACATCTGTCAGTTTTTATTTTTGTCTGTGCCTCCATGAAGGAGAGTCACCCTCTCTATTTGTCCTGTTTACCATTACTATTGAGCCTGGGTTTACACATATGCGAACACAGACATTGCATGTAATTCGCACCCGCATTGCTGTGCCGATCATATGCAATGTCTTTGGTATTTATACAGTGAGGGGAAACATTATTTGATCCCCTGCTTATTTTGTATGTTTGCCTAATGACAAAGAAATGATCAGTCTATTATTTTAATGGCAGGTTTTTTTAACATCAAATATATCCAGAAAAAACAAATTTCAAAAAAGTTATAAATAGATTTGCATTTTAATGAGTGAAATAAGCATTTGATCCTCCACCAATCAATCAGCAAGTTTTCTGGCTCCCAGGTGTCTTCTATACAGGTAATGTTCTGAAATTAGAAGCTTGTTACCTGAAAAGAAGACACCTATCCACAGAAGCAAGCGATCAGATTCCAATCTCTCCACCAAGACCAAAGAACTGTCCAAGGATGTCAGGGACAAGATCCAAGGCTGGAATGGGCTACAAGACAATTGCCAAGCAGCTTGGTGAGAGGGTGACAACAGTTGGTGCAATTATTCGCAAATGGAAGAAACACAAAATAACTGTCACTCTCCCTCATCCTGGGGCTCCACGCAAGATCTCACCTCATGGAGTTTCAATGATCGCAAGAACATTGAGGAATCAGCCCAGAACTACACAGAAGAATCTTGTCAATGATCTCAAGGCAGCTGGGACCATAGTCACCAAGAAAACTATTGGCAACACTACGCCATGAAGGATTGAAATCCTGCAGCGCCTGCAAGGTCCCCCTGCTCAAGAAAGGACATATACAGGCCCATCTGAAGTTTGCTAATGAACATCTGATTGATTCAGAGGAGAACTGGGTGAAAGTGTTGTGGTCAGATTAGACCAAAAATCAAGATCTTTGGCATCGACTCAACTTGCAGTGTTTGGAGGAGGAGAAATGCTGCCTATGACCCCAAGAACACCATAAAACATGGAGGTGGAATCATTATGCTTTGGGGTGTTTTTCTGCAAAGGGGACCAGAGAACTTCACTGCATCAAATGGACGATTGCCAGGGCCATGTACTGTCAAAACTTGGGTGAGAACCTCCTTCCCTCAGTCAGGGCATTGAAAATGGGTCATGGATAGGTATTCCACAATGACCCAAAACACACGGCTGAGGCAACAAATGAGTGGCTTAAGAAAAAGCACATTAAGGTCCTGGAGTGGTTTAGCCAATCTCCAGACCTTAATCCCACAGAAAATATGTGGAGGGAGCTGAAGGTTCAAGTTACCAAACGTCATCCTCGAAACCTTGGGAGAAGATCTGCAAAGAGGAGTGCGACAAAATCCCTCCTGAGATGTGTGCAAACCTGGTGGCCAACTACAAGAAACATCTGACCTCTTTGATTGCCCACAAGGGTTTTGCCATCAAAATGCAAATCAATTTATAACCTTTTTGAAATGTGTTTTTCCGTATTTTTTTGGTTGGTATTCTGTCTTACTAATAAAGGAAACCTACCAATAAAATTATAGGACTGATCATTTCTTTGTCAGTGGGCAAACATACAAAATCAGCAGGAAAAAAGTATCAGTTTGCCATAACTGTTGTTAAAGAAGTGTTAGCTGGAGTTCAGCTTTAGTTTGAAGGTCATGTCTATCTAAAATCTTCCACATCTAACACTACCCTCTGCATGGGCTTGCAATGCTGCTGTCCAAAAGGTGTCGCTGTTGCCCCTCCACCTGGAATGGAGACACCCTAAGACAGGAGGGATGTTACTAGCTGGATGAACAGGTAAAAAAGAAAGAAAAATAAATAATGCAGCCTTCACCATCTAAGAATTGGTAAACAGCAACATTGTTTTTTCTTTTCCTTTATTATTATTGCTTTTTCTATTAGTTTATCAGCAAAGTGGCAGTTCATTGATCTCAGTGTGAAGCAAATCAGGTGACGGGCAAAAAAAAAAAAAAAAAAAAAGGAAGAATACACATTACAGCATACATTAGTTCATTAGTATAAGGTAACCCCGGATCAGAAGATAATAAGGGGGGAGAATACCCTTGATAAGTTAAAGTAATAAGAAAATATTACAGGTCTCTTCGTGGTTATTCTTTTTTGGTTAATCTAGGGGACTGATGTATGTGTTAACAGAATAATAAGATGTTATTATTGTGACTGGTTCTAACATGTATTCACGTAGCTTGTTGAATATAAAAAAAAAAAGTTTTAAGAGATAAATTAGTTCATAATCTTGTAGATGTAGAAACCTAAAATAGATTACTCCTTTTAGGAAGTGAACTGGATTTTCACTCTCAACACATGTATGCCAATGGCCATGAACATGTCTCCTGTTTTAGGTCACATACCTGTACATTAAAAATGTCATATCTGCACAGTCCCATAAGCACCAATCCATTGCACACTAATTGGGCTGGTTTAGCACCCCCTCTCTTTTTTCAGTTTAGTTTGCATGAAGACACCCATGATGAAGGGTCATTACAGTCAACAATCAGAACTTGCCAAGGTACAGAACTTTAAAAGGAGGAAAAAACAAAACAAAAAGGTGTGCGATTTTAGTTGTGCTTTATGTCCAGTGAGTATAATGCCGCGTAAACGTAAAATCATTTTTCGGGTTGTAAAAAATGAAGTTTTTTTTTTAATGTCATTAAAAACGATCGTGTGTGGGCTTTAGAGCATTTTTCGGGTTCTGAAAAACTGGCCAAAAAAATAATCGAACATGCTCTATTTTTTAACGTCGTTTTTCGAGTTGTAAAAAATGGTCGTGTGTAGGCTTTAACAACGTAAAAAATCCGCGCATGCTCAGAAGCAAGTGATACGGGAGCGCTCATTCTGGTAAAACTATCATTCATAATGGAGTTAGCACATTCATCACGCTGTAACAGACAAAAAAGCGCAAATCGTCTTTTACGAAGACAAAATCAGCTAAAGCAGCCCAAAGGGTGGTGTCATCCGAATGGAACTTCCCCTTTATAGTGCCATCGTACGTGTTGTACGTCACCGCGCTTTGCTAGAGCATTTTTTTTTTCACGATCTTGTGTAGGCAAGGCCGTTTTAATGATCAAGTTGAAAAAAACTTCGTTTTTTTCTAGAGCCTGAAAAACATTGTTTTTTACAACCCAAAAAATTATCGTGTGTATGTGGCATAAGGCTCAATTCACATCTATGTATGTTGCTTTTGGGCGTTTCTTCAGTGCTTTTTGCAGCGATTTGTGTGTAACGTTGGTTTTTTATTTGGAAAATTTGTTGTTGGGCAGATTTAAAAATGCACATTGCGGTAAATATGCACTACATGCTTTTCTGCAGCTTCTCCATTGCAGTCTATTGAACAACAACAAAAAAAAAAAAGCGCACAGTTTTGCATTAAAAGTTATGCAGAGGCACAAAAATGCATTTAAGTGAACGTGTTCCATAGGAACCTATGTTAAAAAAATAAATATGTCCTGCGCTTCTACAAAAAGCATGAAAACACACATTGGTGTGAATGGAGCCCAACACACTTCTCTTTACCACATTAATACTTTCACCCCCTTCCTGCCCAGGCCAGCTTTTAGCGCTGTAGCACATTGAATGACAATTGCACGGTCATGCAACACTGTACCCATATAGAATTTTTATCATTTTTTTTCACACAAATAGGAACTTTCTTGTGGTGGTTTTTAATCACCACTGGGTTTTATATTTTTTTCTAAACAAAAACAAACATTTTTCGTGGTTTGTTATTCAATTTTGCAAATAAGTAATTTTTCTCCTTTAGGCTAGGTTCACACCTAAGCGAATTGAGTGCGGTTTCAACCGCATCCAAATCGCAGGACATTTTAAAATACATTGTTTTCAATGAGGCTGGTTCACATATGTGCGATGCATCCGCACTGCGCATTGCCTCCAAACCGCGTGCGGTTTTTATGTCTTGCGGTGCGGCTCAGGTGCGAATTCAGTCCCATTATCTTCTATGGGTACGCATCTAAATCGCAGGTGTGTTGCGGTTTGAACGGAAGTTTTTTTTCCTCCTCCACCACCTCCCCCTTTTCCTAGTTCCTCCTCTGTCTGTTTCATGCTGCTGAGGTGAGTAGCCATGTCCAAAAAACGGAGCAAAAAAGTCACTGCTAAGGTGAAGGACTGTGTGGATTCCGAGGAGCTTATCCGCCTTGTCAGGGAGAACCCACAAATCTATGACACCCGGCATCCTAAATATAAGGACAATGTTTTGAAAAAAACTACCTGGGTTGAAATTACCAAAAGCCTTTTGCCAGAGTGGAGCATGTGCTCATCCCAAGTTCAAGCTGACAAAGGTAAGTTTGATTTATTTTTTCATTCCCTAACTTCTTAAATTATAATTCTAAGTAGACCCCAATAACTACAGTGCATACCGCCCACAAATCCAGAGCAGGCCTTTATCCAAGCATGCATTCTGTGAGGGCATGTAAAGTCTGCTAACCCATACCATGCCACATGTTTTATATCTTGGCATGGTGTTCCTAATGCACCCTGTCCCCGTGTTGCTGGTGGCACGTGACTCATTCCCACACCCTTGGTCATTGTTTGTATGAGTCTGCGTGTGTCTATCACCAAAATATGTAAACTCACTTTACCAAGTATGTTTGCAGATCCTTGGGGGAGTGATTATCTGTATTTGTCATCCTATTATGACGTTATTGGCCATGGTGGTCTTACAAAGACATCATCCTCTGTACAATGACACCCAGCAGAACACACATAACAGTGTCACCAAGCCAATTTTTGGTGTTTTTGTCCAATTGCAGGTAGAGAATCACTTCGGAGTCATTAAAGTTATCTTTTGGCAGAATATTAAGATTTTTTTTTCAAGCTGCATTCAAATTACACATAGTGACATTTTTAGCTTAGTATTTTATGTTTTAATATTTAAAGGGCCATATATTTTAATGACAACACCACATTTTTTGGTTTTAAATTGCCTGCATCTGCCAAGGTAACTCGCCAGCTGGCGATAGAAAGTAATTAAGAAATTGATCTCGAATCAATTTCCCACTGCTAGTGCCCCTAGTCAAACTCCACTGTGCCGCCTCCATGTTATGCATCATGGAATCCTCATAATCAATTCCATCACGTTCTCGCACATAGTTGTGCAGTGCACACGCAGTTTTGACAGCAGAGACAGCATGCTCCAAACTGAGATTGATGGCGGTGTGCAATATTCTCCATTTATTGGCAAGAATTCCAAATGCACACTCTACTACTCGACGTGCCCTAGTGAGCCGATAATTAAATATTCTTTTATCATTGCTCAGCGCTCTACTTGAGAATGGTCGAAGAAGATTTTTACCAAGGGCAAACGCTTCGTCCCCTACAAAAACAAATGGGAGGGCTGGCTCATTTGTTCCGGGCAAGGAGGAATCGTTAGGTAAATCCAGACTATTCGCCCTTATCATTCTCCCAAATGTGGAATGATTAAATACACCAGAATCCGAGCTGCTACCATAAGCACCCACATCAATATAAATGAAATTATATTTGGCATCTACCACTGCCATTAATACAAACGAAAAATATTTTTTATAATTAAAAAACTGACTCCCACTATCAAATGGCCTCAGGATGCGTATGTGCTTGCCATCGATGGCTCCCACACAGTTTGGAAAATTACATCTCTCCCAGAATTCATCTGATATCTTCAACCAATCTTCTTTTGTAGGCTTTTTGAAGACCAATGGTTTTAGTACATTCCATAAAACAAGGCATGTTTCATGTACAATGCCAGATATAGTTGATTTTCCAACCTTGAACTCATAGTGGAGACTTCCAAATGAATTTCCTGTAGCTAGGTACCTTCAACAAATAAGAAATATTAAATAATTATTATCTTCTCTTTTTTACAGTGGTATACATCAAGAATCGTTGGCGAAGCATGCGTGATGCCTTCAAGAAATATAACAAACATCTAAGAGAAGTGAGGAGTGGCTCGGGGGCACCAGCTAGAGTACCCTATATGTATGCAGAGGACCTTGCCTTCTTGAAACCACTCATAGAGATGAGAGAGTAAGTTATCCTCTACATCATCTATGTATCGTGACTATATATTTAGCATTAGTAATGTTTCTCTTTTTTAATAAAAACAGGACCGAAGCAAGTTGGGACGAACAGGATGTCCTGGAGGATCAACCAGAGAGCCAATCTGAGGCCCAATCCGTGCCAGCAGTTTGCATTGATCCAAATGAGGAAATACCTGAAATGCCACTTGGGTCAGATCTATGGGTCACAAACCCAGAGACTGACTCTGGATTGCCTGAGCCTATGCCTGGACCCTCCTCAGCTCCGACAACCATTGCGCGGCCTGCCAAAGTGGCACGTAAGCGAACGCCAGTATCGCAGATGGACATAAGCGAGCGTCTTCTAGAGATGTTACAACAAATGGCTGGAAAGGTGGATGCTTTCTTATGTCCAGCTACAATACTGGCGCTTAATTTTGTACCATTGATCAAAAAAGTTCTACCTGAGAGATATTTAGAAATGCGAACCACAGTAGAACACGTTCTGCAGTCATTTACAGTGCCAAGCGAGCAACATACATTGGAAAGGCCACATGTAACAAAAGAAACAACACACATACACTTACCAATGTCAGGCCAGTACCCAGACCCAGGAAACCAACCTTACCCCTATGTTCCTCCATCCTACACTTCAAGCTTTCAGGAGCCAACTTCAATATATGAGGTACAACAGAGGCGAACTCCATATCCCATCCCATCCACAATCCCTTCAATTATGCCACAAACACAAATGCAGGGGATGTATGTGCCACAGCACCATGGGCCACAGCACCATGGGCCTCAGACACATGGGCCTCAGACACATGGGCCTCAGACACATGGGCCACAGCACCATGGCCCACAGCACCATGGCCCACAGCACCATGGCCCACAGCACCATGGCCCACAGCACCATGTGCCACAGCACCATGTGCCACAGCACCATGGCGAGTCTAGCCATGCTTCAAGCACCAAGATTGATGAATCTACCTCAGCAAGTCAATACTCCTCAGACACACCATTATTTCCCAAAACATATCAACATCTCTAAAGTTTACGTTATGCCCACAGTAAACAAGCATGTGTGCATATTTTGAATCAAAGTTTAATCCAGAGGTAAACTTGAAGGCAAAGTTTTTATTTTTTATATTAGTCCAAGCAAATATATGTTGTCTATTTCTTTATTTTTGGGAAAAAAGTAAAAAATAAATATATTTTTGGGCATCTTATGTCTGGTTGTTCATTTCTAAGTACAGATGTTGGATAGTTGAAACCAAAAATGAATACATGCTTCAACATCAATTTGAAAATGCACATAGGTGTGGAAAAGTACCTTAATGTGATTAATAATCTTTGTGCAGGCTGGATGCTTGCTCTGAAGCATGTGTTCTGGCGCTCCAAACTATGGTACGTTAGTCCTAACAATTCATCAAAACTTCAAAAAAAAAAAAAAAAAATCTTTAAAAATTTAATATGGAACAATGGAGAAAGAAAATGTTTAGCAAAATTAACTAAAAAATCACCTGGTTATTGACATGCGTGTATAATTAAAAAACTTGTCCTCATGCCCACGGAGATCTTCATATAATATCATGAACTGCCCTCTTTCATCCCTATTTGCAATGATAGGATGAACCCAGTATCTTCTTCTTCTACTCCTCCTTCTCCTCCTTTCAACTTCCAGCAAGATTGCTGCTGTTGCAGCAACAACTGTAGGCATGATCATGGGCAGGGCAGCACACATTTCTTCTGAAATCCAAATCCTATTCCACACTATACTGAATGCTCGTGAAAAAGGAAGAGTCCAAGAAAGGTCACTCCCTTTTATTACCTACATCATCACACAGCTAACAATGATTGGCCCTCACCAAAAACGCAGCTCAGATAATTATTTCTTCTAAATCGCACCCGATCCGCAGCTAAACCGCAGTTGATCCGCAGAACACCCTCTAGATAAATTCGCAACGGGAACGCAGCTCAAAAACGCAACGCACTAGTGTGATTCCGGCCTTACTGATGTGTGCTGATGAGGCTGCACTGATCATCAGGACACTGATGATCAGTGCCAATCTCCCCCATCACACTTTCCGGGTACCAGCTCTCCTCTCCTTATGCCGTGACAGCGCATGAGAAAAGGAATGCCGATAACCGGCAAGTTTGTGTACATGCAATCTGCTGTGATTGGACACAGCTAAACATTGTAAAGGGTCACTGTGAATAGCCCTTTACTCAGATCTGTGACAACGGTCACAGAGCGTATCCAATGTGCACCGCAAGGGGGGGTTCTGGGAGGACGTCCATGGATTCCCTTCCCAGAACTCGACAACCGCGATGTAGCCGTCTTTCGGCTATAGAACAGTCAAGAAGCGGTTGGAAAATTCTGCAACAGCCCTTATCCTTCACCAGCTCACAATAGATCAGTAACTGTAAAGTATAGCTTTCCCCCCTCTATGACTTACCCTGTTCAGTACCTGCTGTTTACAAACACTGTTAATTAGTAAGACAAACCAGCTACAGTATATAGAAAACAATGGTAGTCTGCCTAACACGTACACCAAATTGTGTTTTGTTATGGTTGCACCATGCCTACAGCTCTACATATACCGTATTTTCCGGCGTATAAGACGACTTTCTGGATGCAAAAAAATGCATCCAAAGTCGGGGGTCGTCTTATACGCCGGGTACAGTCTCAGTACTCACTTTTTTCCCCCAGCACTGACAGTGTCCCATGCTGCGATCGCGATCGTGAAGGATTTCAAAGCCGCGCCTTCACTGCAGAGTGTTCTGTGATAGGATGAACAAAAATCTTCCCAGCAGCGCCTCTGTTCTTTGTTCCTCCTATCACAGATGCCTTCTCATCCTCGGACGAGATGAGAAGACGTCCGTTATAGGACGGGAAACATAACAGAGGCGCTGCTGGGAAGATTTTTGTTCATCCTATCACAGAACACTCTGCAGTGAAGGCGCGGCTTTGAAATCCTTCACGATCGCGATCGCAGCATGGGACACTGTCAGCGCTCGGGGAAAAAGTGAGTGTTATTGCACTGGGGGGGCAACAAGTTCAGGCACAGTGGGGGCAAGTGATGGCACAATGGCAATGTGAGCGGCAAGTGATGGCATGTAATGGCACAATGGCAATGTGGGGGCATGTAATGGCACAATGGCAATGTGGGGGCATGTAATGGCACAGTGGCACAGTCTGGGCATGTAATGTAATGGCACAGTCTGGGCATGTAATGTAATGGCACAGTGAGTAATGTAATGGCACAGTCTGGGCATGTAATGTAATGGCACAGTGAGTAATGTAATGGCACAGTGAGTAATGTAATGGCACAGTCTGGGCATGTAATGTAATGGCACAGTGAGTAATGTAATGTAATGGCACAGTGAGATTTGAAAAAGCCTGTTTCTGTCAGCGGTTCTGGCTCCCCCTCAGCTTCCAGAAAGACAGTAAGAAGGGGGTAGTCTTATACAGTGAGTATATCCCAAAATCAAAATTTTTCCTGGAAAATTAGGGGGTCGTCTTATACGCCGGGTCGTCTTATACGCCGGAAAATACGGTACCCTGGGCTGTCACCGATAGGCTGCACTTATGGAAAGAAGGCTCTCTTGAATGAGACAGGCAGAATTTCTACAGTTTTCTCTAGTACATAAATTAAATTTTCTGATGCAGAGACAGGAGAGATGGGTAGTTAAGTTTTCATATAAAAAAAGAAGTTGTAATAGCATGATGGTGATGTACAGTAAAAAAAAAAAAAAAAACACACAACAGCAAATAAATGTTTGTTTTGTGTAATAATTTTTAATTAACTAGTTTATAGCCAAGTATGGAATATAAGTTAATGTTTTTGCATTTTCTGTTTCGCCCAGAATTACACTTACAACAATAGATGTCAACAGGGCAGGTAAAAACAGTCCCCTTTAGAAGTGAACCAACAAAGCAGAGTAAACTGGACCTAAGACATACATTTAACTTCGGACTTAAAAAATACACATTTTAAACCATGGTTTGAACTGTACAAGAAAAAAAAAAAAAAAAAAAAAAGAAGCATAGGTTTCCCAGTCCACACATTAGTTGTTAGCACGCCTATTCATTCTTATTGTGTTCCAAAATCTTATACGGTGGAGACGATGATGATGATGATGCTTCTTCTGTTACAACAGGAAGTGTTGCTGGCGTGTAAATTTCTGATAAACTATCATTACTTTGTAGCGCTCCATAAGAGAAGGAATTCCCAAAATCAGGCTGAATATTAGTGCCATTATCATGCATGTTGATCACACCTGCAAACAAAACAGAATTTTTTTTTTTTTTCTTGAATGGTAACTGCCATAGTATAGACTTCCCACCATTAATGGATAATTGTAATCATGGAAGCGATTCATATACTGCATACTCGGCTTAGTATAGATTTTACACAATAATAAATAACTTAACAATGCTAGTGATGAAAATGCTTTGTATTAACATTATACCATTAAAGAATAACCAACAGTGGTAGTGACACATATGTGGTATACATTTTCAATTTTTTTGTAGTTAAATAATTAGCTCCAGTTCCGTGATCTTAATGTTCATGTGACTGTCTCTGAGAGATACAAAAAGCCCATCATCCAACTACACTATCGCTTTTTAAAGTGTATGTCATGGCAAAAAAAAAAAAAAAACATGCGGTACATAGCTGCAATACATACACATTTCCTTGTGTTCTGACCCTTAACCACTTCAATACAGGGTACTTTCACCCCCTTCCTGCCCAGGCCAATTTTCAGTGCTGTCATGCTTTGAATGACAATTGTATGGTCATGCAACACTGTACCCATATGACATGTTTTTATCATTCTTTTCACACAAAATGGAGCTTTCTTTTGGTGGCATGTAATCACTGCTGTTTTTTTTTTTTTTGCAAAATAAATGAGAAAAAAAAAAAAAAAAAAAAAGCATTTTTCTTAATTCTGGTTATAAAATTTTGCAAACAAATAATCTTTCTTCATATATTTAGGCCAGACTGTATTCTACTACATTTATAACTGGTGTGTTGGTGATCAGGGATCTCTTTTGACAGGTAACCATCTCCACTTCCGGGAGACCTTGCCGCGTCGAGATCCCCTGAAAGTTCGGCTTCCCTCCTTCTTCCCCCGCCGCTGGGGATATAAGGGGCTGCTCTGTTCAAAACCATTGTACAGAGCAGGCAAGTATAATTTTTTTTTATCATTTTAGGTAAAAAAAACAAAGAACTTTACAACAGCTTTAATCTGTGCTAGTTTACCTGGCATGGAGTTAAGGGCAACATAGGGTTCAAAAGCTTTGGTCTTTTTTCTGCTCCTTGTTATGAGGAACACACCCAAAAAGGCAATAAGGCACCTTGGGGAAACAAGATTTTTTTATTAGATAAACTATACCAATACAAAAAAATTACACTCTAAACTACATTCATAGTTAAAATGTAAGTCCACCCTAACACTAAAATCCCTGTATCTACAGACATCCATGATCTAACACCAACCTATCTAGCCCTTTAACCACTTAAGGACCGCCAAACGAAATACGTCGGCAAAATGGCACGGTTGGGCACAATCACGTACCTGCCGTGGGACGCCCGCGACCCTGTCCAAAGCTCCATGACCGCAACCACGGGACCCGATCGCCGCCGGAGTCCCGCGATCGGTCCATGGAGCTGAAGAACGGAGAGAGGTGTGTGTAAACACACCTTCCCCGTTCTTCGTTATGGTGCTGTCATTGATCGTCTGTTCCCCGATATAGGGAAAGGTGATCAATGACGTCACACATACAGCCCCGCCCCCCTACAGTTAGAAACACATATGAGGTCACACAACCCCTTCAGCGCCCCCCTGTGGTTAACTCCCAAACGGCAATTGTCGTTTTCACAGTATACAGTGCATTTTTTATAGCATTTTTTGCTGTGAAAATGGTCCCAAAAATGGGTCAAAATTTTCCGATGTGTCCACCATAATGTCGCAGTCACGAAAAAAAAAAAAAACGCTGATCGCCGCCATTAGTAGTAAAAAAAATTAAAAATAAAAATAATGTAAAACTATCCCCTATTTTGGAAACGCTATAAATTTTGCGCAAACCAATCGATAAACACTTATTGCGATTTTTTTTTACCAAAAATAGGTAGAAGAATACGTATCTGCCTAAACAATTTTTGGGGGATACTTATTATAGCTAAAAAGTAAAAAAATATTGAATTTTTTTCAAAATTGTCGATCTGTTTTTGTTTATAGCGCAAAAAATAAAAACCGCAGAGGTGATCAAATACCACCAAAAGAAATCTCTATTTGTGGGAAAAAAGGACGCCAATTTTGTTTGGGAGCCACGTCGCACAACCGCGCAATTGTCAGTTAAAGCAACGCAGTGCCGAATCGCAAAAAGGGGACTGGTCCTTTACCTGCATTTTTGTCCGGGTCTTAAGTGGTTAAAAGAAGAAATCACTATAAATACCTTTTTTAAGCCGATCCGGTCTGCAGAAGATACGGGCCACAACTGCTGTGAAATGAATGGGGAGTGACGTCACCCATTGACTTACTATGTGGCTTCCGTTGTCGGCTGTGTCCTCTGCACCCGCTTCCACAGTGAAGCCGCAGATGACAGCTCAGCATGGGATCGGGACGGATCAGTTTAAAAAAAGGTATGTATACTGATTTAGTCTTATACTGATTTCTTCTTTACAGGGCTAGAGAGGTTGGTGTTAGATCGTGGATGTCTGTAGATGCAGGGATTTTAGTGTTAGGGTGGACTTCCACTTTAAGCACTGTAAAAAACTAAACAGTATTAAGCATTTTCATAACTATATAGCTCACCAGCAGTCCCATTCTAGGAGGGAAAAAAAAAACACTGATCTCTGTAGGTGCAGACACTGAAGCCATTTATCCTCAAAGTTCACAGCAAAATGTATATTTATATTGTCCCTTCTATTTCTGTATATGGATGATGGCACAAAAAACAAAAACAAAAACAAAAACCCATTCAAGTACCTTTTCCCTAATCACTATACAGCCGTCACATGACCCAAACCTTTCCTAGCCTGTCTGCAGAGAAAACCTAAGCAGGAAGAGCTTCTAGTCCTCTGCTGCTGATCAAAAAGAAAAAAAGTCTTTGGAATACAGGAGTTAAAAAAACAAAAAAAAAACACAGTTTTAAAATGGCATACAATATATACTTGAAATTAAATCTTTATTATTTTGTGGAAATAAAATGGTGTAGGCAGATTTCTGCCAGTCACAGGCTGTGTCACGCCCCTCCAGCCTGTGTCTTAGAATAAGAGGGAGGTGAAGCCACCATTAATTTACATGTAATATCCCACCCTCATTGGCCAATAGAAGGAGCAGTGGCTCCGAGCGCGTAGCCCCATCAGCCTTTGTTCTCCCTGTTTGACCCTCCTCCCGGAAGTGTTCCTGGGAAGTAATCACGTGACCTGTCACGTGACCTGAGAGGCTGGAACAGACTACATCCTGAAGGCCACAGGACAGGCTTGAAGACTCCACACATTCTGCTTTCTTCACCTCTAAAGCAGCCCATGGATCCGGGGCGAGGACTACAGGATGTTACAGATGAGCCTTCTTTCCTTACCTTCTTGTAAGTGTGTCATTAAAAGAACCTCTCTAATACTGCACTTAGGTGGTGCTTCCTTTTTTCTACCCCTTTTTAGTAGCTTATCTAGCTATGGACAACACCAATACAAATAATATAATGCACTTCAATATGAAGTAGTAGTAATTGATAGTGCCAATGTAAGCAGGACTAGTGCGTCTTCATATTACAGGCAGGCGTATACTCTGTCATGTGTCTATAACCTCATAAGTTAAACTAAAAGATTGCCCAATTTTAAAAAGGTCCATTCCTGTTCTTACCCTAAAGCAAACATACAAAGATGTAGAGCATCTTCATTCCGAAAGTCAATGTAAAATACTGCTCCTAAAATGTAAAGAATGAAATATTAATACAAAGTGGCAAAGTGTTAAAGCTCAGAATAAGCAGATGGCTATGGGTATGCTATCATTTTTCCTGGCAGGTACACAGTATCAAGGCGATTAATTGCAAATTAAATATTTAGAAATCTGTGTTTATTTTTCCACACAAAGACGCATTACTTGCTTTTAAAGAAATGAATGTTGAATTAATGACATTATCTGCATGTAAAGAATATGTTCTGTAGATAAAGTTGACATTTACTTTACAATCAGAAAATCCTTGTGAGTGGTGAGTGAACAGTAGCTTTGTAACCTCTACTTCTGCTTACACATCACACAAATTCTTAAACAGTATGTAAACCTAACATTTCATATTAATGATGTGTGTCTGCTGTATCATGTACTTGTATGAAATTATATCCTGTTCTCTTCGTATTGCATCCTTTGTACGAAATCCCTGGAGTTCCTGCCAGTCACTCTTTTAAAAACTGACCACACTAAGCAGGAGGAGAACACACCATGGTCAGTTCTCTAGCTATGGTGGGAACGCTGCCTGCTCTCCTCCAATGATCAGACTTATCCTGACACACAATTCTTGAACAGCCATTCACTGGGAACATCAGCACTCCAATGCAGCTGAGAACAGAGGGAATGTAATCACTTATAAAAACCCATTATAAATGCTTTTTTTTTATCTACAGTATCTCACAAAAGTGAGTACACTCCTCACATTTTTGTAAATATTTTATTATATCTTTTCATGTGACAACACTGAAGAAATGACACTTTGCTACAATGTAAAGTAGTGAGTGTACAGCATGTATAACAGTGTAAATTTGCTGTCCCCTCAAAATAACAACACACAGTCATTAATGTCTAAACCGCTGGCAACAAAAGGGAGTACACCTCTAAGTGAAAATGTCCAAATTGGTTCCAGTGTCAATATTTTGTGGGGCCACCATTATTTTCCAGCACTGCCTTAACCCTCTTGGGCATGGAGTTCACCAGAGCTTCACAGGTTGCCACTGGAGTCCTTTTTCACTCCTCCATGACCACATCACGGAGCTGGTGGATGTTTGAGACCTTGCTCTCCTCCCCCTGCCATTTAGGGAGGCCCCACAGATGCGACGAGTCACATGACACAGGGGAGGGAAACCACTACCTTGCTAAAGAAGCTGAGGGTAAAGGAGATGGACTGGCCAAGCATGTCTCCAGACCTAAACCTATTGAGCATCTGTGGGGCATGTTCAAAACGGAATGTTGAGGAGCGCAAGGTCTCTAACATTCACCAGCTCTGCGATGTCATCATGGAGGAGTGGAAGAGGACTCCAGTGGCAACCTGTGAAGCTCTGGTAAACTCCATGCTCATGATGGTTAAGGCAGTGCTGGAAAATAATGGTGACCACACAAAATCTTGACACGTTGGGCTCAATTTGAACATTTTCACTTAGGGGTGTACTCACTTCATACTGTCGCCAGCAGTTTAGACATTAATGGCTGTGTGTTTACATTGTAGCAAAGTGTAATTTCTCCAGTGTTGCCACATGAAAAGATACAATAAAATATTTACAGAAATGTGAAGGGGTCTACTCACATTTGTGAGATACTGTATACATAAATGTTTTGCCTTTCATTTATATTTTAAACTGAATAGATTGCAGTGGTGGCCTGTCCATTAGGGGCGCCGGAGCGCCGCCCCCTCTATCCATGGCCTCCACCCCCATGCTCTATCCATGACCGCTATTTTGTAGTCGCCACATTCACGACGACGGGCGCATTAATTACAGTGGCTGCCATCATTGTCCACCGTAGATGAAGTGAGTGCACCAGACTCACCCCAACCAAATGGGTGTGGTACTGTTTGTAACCCCCCCCCAAAAAAAATTACTACCGGCCACTACTGATAGATTGTTTTAAAAGGTGATCGTTTACAATCACTTTAATTGCATTAAAATAGTACCATTATGGAACAAATATCCTCCAGTCAAAGGAAAAAGGTAAATAAAAGGAAAACAAATCAAGCAATTAAAAAGGTCTAATCTTCAGTTAAAATGGTTTACTTTTCTCTGTAGTCAATTCTTCAAATCTGAAACCGTCCTCCCAGGATTTACTCCATCGTTTGAAGTTTGGAGACTGGGGTATCTCAACTCACCTGGCAACATTCTGGCTCATCCCATTACAATGTACAGGATAGGATAAGGTTTCAGCTGCCTGTGGTCTGTATGCCTGCGATTTTGCATATTCTCCATCATTGGAGATGCATTTAAGCGATTGTATAAGACCCCTTTCACACACCTTTACAGGCATTTTAGTGCTAAAAATGGCACCTGTAAACTACCTCCCCTGTGTGAAAGCCCGAGTGCTTTCACACAGGGGAGGTGCGCTTGCAGAATGGAAAACAAAAGTCCTGCAAGCAGCATCTTTGGGATGGTGCAGAAGCGCTGTATACACCACTCCTAAACTGCCCCTGCCTTTGAAATCAATGGGCAGGGCTGCCGAATCGCCTGCAAAGTGCTTCCGCAGCGCCACTTTTAACCCCTTATTTGGTGTTAAAAGCGCCCCACTCCTGTCTGCACAACACTGGTAAAGCGCCACTGAAACGAGCAGCGCATTAGCGACCAGTGTGAAAGGGATCCAAGGCCTATTGGTTAAAATAACCTGAAGTGGGTATCCTAAGGTGTCAGCACCTAGTTGCACAGTGGTGCCTTAAAATGACACTGTTGCCCAACCATATCTTCGCAAGATTAGTTGTACTGTAAAACTGAACTTTTTTTTTGCATGTTATCTACCTGTAAAAGCCTCCCTTGTATAGACATCCCAAAGCCCTGAGATTGCTGTTGGGAACCACCATTGTGGATGTGTTGTCAGCAGCTCAAAGACAAATTTGGCGTTAAAAAATAAATAAATACATTTTAAAAGGCATTTAAAAATACTTAATTTTTCGGGAATTCTACCTGCACTTTTTCTTTTTAAAGCGGCCATCACTTTACTTCGGACCATTGAACTCTGTGTGTTACCGAAACCTATGGTACGCAGCTCCCAGGAACAATGCTAGGAATGACAGTGGACATGGGGGAAACCACGCCAGGAGCAATCTGTTACACACTTGTAACCCCTGCACTTTGTGCTTTACATACTCCTGACCCCTGCACTCTGTGTTACTTCACCTTGACCCCTGCACTCTGTGCATAATCTCTCTTGACTCATAGGGTCAGGTTTTGTTTAGCCTGCTTACAGCTACAGCAATCTGACCACACCCACAGTTCTCTGTGGTGCGCTACATGCACTGCATCATTCCCCTTTTGATGGTGCGCAAGGTATTTTGCCTTTATGCCTAGAATGTCTGCATCTGGTTTCAAAAGCATGATCAACCGTTTCAGGTCAAGTAAAAAATGGGGGTGTGACTTTGTGGGTGTGGCTACAAATGAGGGTGTAGTTTTCTGGGCATGGTCAATAGGGTGTTCCTGAATTTTATTTTGAAAATCTGGTAACCTTATGTCAGTAATATATAAAAAGGCAAATAAAAGCTGGCCCTGTAAAAAAAAAAAAAATACTTACCTCTCCTACAGCCCACTTTACTGAATGCCCCTTAACAAAAAGAAGTCTGAAGAAAACAATTTCCTGAAGTGTCTACCTACTGTGTCCCCTGTGGTGCTTAATGCTTCTCCCATCGACCTTCATGTCACTACAGGACATGGAAAGCCTGCATCAGAGCTCAAAGGTTACTTTGATTACTGGTACTTTGATTACTGGTAGGACAGGGTTGCTTTAAAGCGGATATCCCATGCAAAAACGGAGTACTTAAATAGTTAATAGTGCTGCTTATCTGAACTCACGTTTTTGGTGTCCTACGACAGCTCCTCTGGCATTCTGCCTGCAATTTAGACTTTTATTCCCCTGTTCGTGCCATTGCCATTTTAGCTGTGGGCATTAGAAGCCCACAAGCAGGCACTTCCTCGTTGCGGTGATGCTGCTGTCCCAGCATCCACCGCTCGATCTCGCTCATGCACACTCGCAACGGGGAGCCGCGCCGTCAGTTCCTGGTCCTGAAATCGCGCGATGTTTGAGATCACAGCTCAGAAACTGAACACAAGGGAGCTATGAGACAAGCTGCCAGAGCACACTGCGTGCTACAGGAAGTGATGCAATGCCCGAGAAAAACCCGCAGTTGTGCAGACCGGAAGGAGGAGGAATATATAGGTACTGTACATATTTTATAAAACAAAAATATCCGTTTGTAGCATGTTTAATATCAGCAGTAATATTAAGATTATGTTGGAATTCGGGTGGAGCTCCGCTTTAAGTGCCAACTTGATGAAGCTTTTACTGATTTCAGAGACCTGTTTCTGCCTCTCTCTTGGGCAGTGGCTCTCCCACACAAAAAAGACTGGTGTATAAAAAGGCAGGAAAAACAAAAATCTGAAATCACAGAGCTGTCCATCCCAATACCTTTTAGCAATGTCACCCTCCACCCCATGGTAACCTATTTTTACCATGACCAAGAGTGCGTCCTGCAGATTAAACCTGTCATAAGCCTGATTAAATAGATCCAACTGTGCTTTATGATAACTATTGTCACACTGCATGAGATTTTAGTTTTCTAGCAAAAGTAAATTTTCTATATTTACTTTGAAAGGATGCAAGAGAATTGGTCACACTATATGCAGTGACAGACGTTATACGGCATTGTAAACCATCTATCACCGCAGAGACAATCTAGAAACAATAGTTTCCTATGTGTCCTATTCACACTGCAACACAGCCTAACACCAGCCCGAATCACACTGTAATGTTGGGCAGCGCAGCATGCCGCCCGACACTGCAGTGAAGTGTATGTTTTGTACACAAAAAACAAAAAAAGGAGCAGTGCAATTCAATTGATAGTGCATCACAGCGCAGCAGCAAGGAGCAGTAAATTGCTTCAGCTGTTCTGTAATTTTATGGAGGGTCAGTGTGAATTGGTCCTAAAGGAATGATACAAGAGGTAAAATTCACAGCCGTTTTCAATGTACGTTGACGTACTCCGGCACTATGCATGAAAATGTTGAACACATATGAACTCACTTACCTGCAGAAATAGCTAGACTTGTAGACATAATATAATTAACGCTTGCAATTAAGGCAGAGTCATAAAGCTGGGATGCTTGTGCCAAAAACCTAAATATAACAAAAGGTTTGGTTAGGTTTTTAAAAAATACAAAACCTCCTTGCCACAGACAACAATAGATTCTACAATACAGTAGAATTGTAGAGGTATAATTGCAAAAATAACATCCTAAAGTAGACCTGAGCTCAAAAGTGAAGATTTGCCATGTTAAAGGGATCATCTAGAATTATTAAAAAGTACCTACGGTGCTGCTCACTATTCTCCTTGATGAAGGCTTCATGAAGCAAAACCCTGCATTTCTCAGTAATTCAGTAATGGGGAAATGATCAGCTGGCAAAATAGGCGACTGGTCCTCTTGCCTATGCCTTTTGTTTTGTATTTTTGGCACAGCTTTTACAGTTTAGTTCTTCTTTAAGACAAGACAGTTACATTTGGTCATGTCATGCTTGGCAGTCACCAATGAAGTTTTGGCTGCGTTTTACAAGTTAGGCCTAGCTCACACTGATGAGACATAGGATCGAACTTGTGAGATAGCTGCACTACTTTGGTCCGACTGATAAGACTTCAATGCCACAGAGTGTAAAAAAATAAAAATAAAAAATTCACATCAAAAGTCCGACTCAAGTTGCGCTGAAAGTCAAGTGACTTTGGGGGTTGGGTGAGTAGAATGAAACGAACAGCATATCTGAAGAACTGTGGCAATTTTTTTTTTTTTTTCAGCTAAACCTGGGCCACATATACACCAATGTAAATGTGCTATGGATGTGGAATTAAATGCAATAAAGTATAGCATTTAGAAAATATGTCATACGTGTACAAATATACTTACGATGCTTGAGCAATGGCTGTAGCCACCATGCACACAAACATGATGTAGAAGATGGGGTACCCCAGCTGCATGCTACCTTGAATGGAGACCATGATCATGCCAGCTAGTGCTTTCACTGTGACCACTGTGGTAGAGCCTACAAACAGAGTAAAAAATGTATAAAAAAAATTCAAAATTCAAATCCTAAAAAGGAAAAAAGGGGAATTAAATACAAATCCAAATATTAGCACTTTTTCACCTGGCTTTAAAAATGTTCTCTCTATTTTATCCGGATAACGTTTTCAGGTTTGGATAGAAGAGTGCTTGGATACCATTTACCTGCAACCTGTTTAAATGTTATGAATTCTTGGTGTCCCATATACATATATGTATACTGTTTATGACCTTTTCTTAGACAGACAGATCAATAATAGGGTTATCATCCACTTGTTGGTGGAGGATCTTGTGGAAAGTGGTACAGCAGCTTCTCTGTTTATAAAGAAGTGAACTTCACACATTTATATGATGATATTTGTTGAAGCGGTACACTCAGCCTTGTTAAGGGTGGGTATCACCTGAGGCTGTAGGGTCCAGTATGGACACTCCATTCTTGGTGCCCCATCTACCTTGCATCCATGAGTGCCGCGACTCAATTGGCACAGAGTTACCTGTACAGTAAATATACATATTGATATGTAAAAATGTTCAAATTTGAACAATCTACTGTATGGATGTGATCATTTTAATATAATATGTCATTTTCGACTATGGAACTTTTTATACACTTTAGGATTTATATAAAGTTATAAAGGGTCGCTCTGCACATAGTACTTTTTATGCATGTTAGGAATTATTCATCAAAATTAGAATGGTGTTCTTTAGCACGGAACATACGCCAATGTACTTTTCTATGAAAAGAGTGCTTACATCATCTCAAATTTCAAATAAAGCAGACTGAAGAGCGATCTGCTAAAATTATATCACAATATTTATTGCATGGAATCCAAGATGCATAGGGCTTGCTAAAGAGGGGAAGAGATGTTTGGCTTATAAAAATACCCTGTGTACATGTACTGATAAGTTAACAGAGGAGAGTTCAGGAGCAGCTGAAAAAAAACACCCAACTGCTCCAAAACATCTGTTTACTAGCAGCAGTGTACATGAAGCCCAACAGAATTCTATAAGCTTCACTCAATTCTTCTTCTGTCTGGTGAAATAACAGGGAGCACAGGAACTAAAGTTAAATCGCAAGTCCCAAAAGGTGTGATGAACATAGCATACCTTATACTACTCAGTCTGTGACCTCTACTGCATCATATCGGTAGAAGTAATGGCTGTTACAAACCTACTCATGCCAACACTGCATAGCAAGAGGCTTTGCATAACAGAAATACATTTTGTGTAAATATGTTGCAAATGCAGGGGGAAAGAGCTCCAGAACTACAGAAAGTCTATGTAAATTCATGCAAATATCTGCACAGTAGGTGCAATAAAATGGGCAGAGGGCAGACTATAAATAATTGACATACCTAATAATGCAACCAGCAACAGTATGATGAGCATGTAATTGGCATTTTTCTGTTTGTAGTAATACAGCAGGGAACAAAAGGCAAGGATTTCCACCAGCTGAGAAGACAACACACAAGGCATAAGAGAAGAACAAATGAGATGTAAAGTCCTAAGGCTTTGTTCACACTAGAGCACTTAAGCATATACCCGTATACTTATACTTGCAAGGGGCAGGTTTGCCTGCACGGGGATGCTCAGGTGTTCAATGCATCACTGTGTAGACATTCCCATTCATGTCAATTGGAACACAAAGCGGCTGCATGGACAAAGCTGAGACAGGGAACAGAGGCCTTGATTTGTTCAAACTGACATGAATAGGACTGCCTGCACGGGGTATATGCAGGGGACACCTGGGAATTCTTGTGTGGAAAAATATGGCCCTCACATAGGCATACACCTAAGGAAACACATGTGAATGAAGGATTGATTGAAGTAATCCATTTTATGGGAACATTGATAACATTTAGAAGACAAAGAAAAAAATGTTATATATATTTTTTTCCCGTACCCCGATTTGACTAGCTTTGTGTAGGGACACAGCTCAACTTAGGATCAGAGCTTTATTTTCAATACTTTTACGGATGATTGGTCAGTATTAGTAAAGTGGACCTTCCAAGAAATGGTAGATCCACTTCCCTGCCAGTCCCTTGCTGCCCAAAAAAATAAATAAAAAAGCCGTAGATAAAAACTTTAAAAATAAAGATTTCACAAAACAAAACATACAAAATTAAACACCACATGCCTCACCCCTGACTCCTGGCCACTCAAAATCCCACAAAAATATATTTCTGCATTGTGCTATGCCACATTCTCATGGAATAATGAGTGCTCAACTATTCCAGGAAGCAGAAGTGAGGCATGCTGACATGACCCTCGCTTATACCTTGGAAGCCATGACCGAAGTATTTTTTAATAGGTCTTGCTGAAGCCTTAATTTATTTATTTATTTTTTCACAAAGAAGCCATTTCATTTTTATGATTTGTATCTCCAATTTCATTTGGGCTGGGCTTTAATTTAGATCTTTAGTCCAACAGGAATCTGTTCACTGTGCAGTAAGAAGAAAAAAAGATGGTTCCTGCTACAGAAGCAGCTTAGTTCTGACAGGCTGATCAGTTGCTGGTTGTCCAGCATGCTCGTTAGACAGAAGCCAGTTGCGAGACTGGCTTATGTCAGATGGGGAACTGTACACACAGGACATAAGTTGACTGGTAACTGCTGAACTGACTGTTTTCGGACAACTTTCGAGCAGTGTGTACTTGGCTTTAGTAAAAGCTGCTACTGGGGTGTGAACACAGATTTTGTGGATCTCAAGACCCATTGTACTCAAGCATTGGTCTTCACTTTTTCTTTCAAGTGATGAAAAGAACAGAAACATAGAATAGGAAAGTCCCCCCTGCATCTTACTTCCTTGCAAGCTCCTGATGATTTAAAGCAGAGGTCCACCCAAATTATTATTTTATTTTTTTTAAAAGCCAGCAGCTACAAATACTGCAGCTGCTGACTTAAAAAAATGGACACTTGCCTGTCCAGCGTGCCTGCGATGTCGACAGCCGAGGCCGAGCAATCGCTCATCTCTCGGCTGCCCTGCCTCCATCCTCGTGAGGGAATCAGGAAGTGAAGCGTTGTGGCTTCACTGCCTGGTTCCCTACTGCGTATGTAGCGTGGCGTGCCCTCACTGGTCCCCACTCTCTCCTGGGACCAGTGAGGGGGGGAGAGGCGTGACTCCCCCCTGAAAGGTGCCAAATGTGACACCGGAGGGGGGGGGGGGAAGGGTTCCGAAAAGTGGAAGTTCACTTTTTGGGTGGAACTCCGCTTTAACTTTAACTATTTTAGAAAATGGTCTAGAAAATGAAACTTACCATGTACAACAGGAATGGCCAGCTCACTAAATGTTTGACAATATTCTCTCCAGTCATTTTCTCATGGCTATTGGGTCCAAAGGTTATTAGCAAGTATGTGCCAATGATTGCAAGCCCACAGCCTATAAAGGACAAGATATAACGCCCTTGGGAGGGTGGAGAGAGAAGACATACACATATACATCAAAGGAAGCTTGGTTAGTCAACATGCAGTTGGATGTTTGCAAGTGGAAAAAATCATGTAAATCAGCAAACCATGATAAAGGTGACTGATCTCTCCAAAGCAAGATTTAATATCTGAGGCCTGTTCACACCTATGCGTTTTTTGAAGCCTTTTGCAGAAATGAACTACATTTCATTTAACTTGGTTTCCTATGGGCACGTTCACATCTATGCTTTTTCCTTTTCATACATCACAGGACACAGAGCTCTTGTTAGTTACTTAGTGGGTTATAGCTCACCATTAGGTGATTGGACACTGGCACACCCTAATTAGAAGAGAAGTTCCCTTCTATATGACCCCTCCCATCTGGAGAGTACCTCAGTTTTTTTGCCAGTGTCTAAGGTGTTGGTCACGGTTAAAGATGTGCCAAGAAGAAAGCTCTACTGAGGGATCCCTCCAGGGGTCAAGGAGCTGTTCAACCGGATCCATCCAAGAAGACCAGAAAAAATGACAAAATGGATGGTACCTGGGCCTCGCAGAAGAGCAAGGTTTTGCCTGTAACGTTTCTCGTGTAGGACTGGGCTATGGGATCCAGCACTTTGGGCACTTATTTAAAAATGCGCAAAGGTTTTCTGGCAGAGTCTTCTACAGGTCCAGGGAAGAGGCCTCCTTTGAATAGGAACCCAGAACCCTGAAGGTTGGCACAACACAGCCCGCCGTGATGGGTGAAGGTTGGATCTGTCTGATATCCATCAGTATCCTGCAGCGGGGATAAGGCAAGTGAAGAAAAGGATTGTCTTCTGCGAATAGCTGCATGTCTTACCTAAATTCCGCCACTAGAGGGAGTAAAGAGACATACCTGGTGTTTTACTTACAATGCTCTCCAGGATGAAAAGCTCAGTGTCAGCCGGTCTGTTGATCGCCTCAATTCCTCCACTTCAGGCTCTGCCACAATCATGTTGGGGGTGGTTCCCTCGTAGTCTGGGTCCCATGGCGCTCGTTTGGAGTACCTCTCTCCCCCCCTCTTTCCTCCGCCATACACACGCGCGGGCACGCTTTTGTAAGGTAGAACGGCAAGGAAGCGTCTCCTCGGGATCATTAAAATCCCTGCAGGCTGCATAAACCTTCCTGGTCCATCCTTTATTGGAAAAACGTATTTATGCTGACTGGGAACACCCAGATAAGGGGGTTTCTCCTCCCAAAAAGTTTGCCTTTCTTTTTTCAATGGAGGAGAAAGTCACCAAGAAATGGAACTTGCCGACAATAGACCATTTCCTGCGTGAATAAAAGTCTGACCCATCCTGTGGACAATGCTCAGGTATTCAGAGATCCAACCGAGTCTTTATTCAGATCCTCCTTTAGTATGTCTGGCGCTGTAACCCAACCTGCAGTGGCAGCGATTGGTGCCTGCTAGGTATTTAAGGGGCAGATGAAGCAGGTGATCAAAATTCTCCCTGCGGAACAGGCCAAAAATTGGGCGGACCTACCCAAGGCCTTATGTTTTGCAGTGGATGCCATTAAAGATTCTATTCAACAAGCATCCCCGCCTTACTCTCCACACATGCGCAGGATTTTGTGGCTAAAGCATTGGTCAGCTGAAGCTCTGTGCAAAAAACTTTTGGCCGGTTTCACCTTTGATGGGGAGCGCTTGTTTGGGGGATGACCTGGATAAATACATTCAAAACATTTCTAGTGGTAAAACTACCCTGTTGCCAGTTAAGAAAGAGTAAATGTCCTTCCTTTAAACGTTCCCTGTCCCCAGTCCCAGGGGCTACAGCCTCCAGGCAGTGGCAACGGCCTCCTCAAACGAGTGTAAGAGGTAAAGTCCAGGGCCAAACCCAAAGATCTGCTGAACAGAGCCCCAAAGCCCCCTAATGAAGGGGCGCCCCCCTCCACTCGAGAGGGTGGGGGGGGGGGTGACTTCTGCGATTTCCAAGAGCTTGGCAGGAAGAGAGATTCAGGACAAGTGGGTAATTTCCATGGTGTCTCTGGATTACAAGCTGGAATTTCAAGAATTCTCACCTTCCAAGGTCAAACATCCCCAAAGATCCAGTAAAAAGAAGGCCTTTGTTCTTAGCATTGGATCACTTTCTATCCCAAGGGGTAATCTAAAATATTTAAATCAATTCCTGAACATTGGCTCTTTTCGCATCGAGTGAATCCCCTCAATAGTCTCCACCTTGCGGGGGGGGGGGGGGTTTCTGGCTTCAATAGACATCAAAGATGCATACCTCCATGCGCCAATTTTTTCCACTCAAAAGGTTCCTAAGGTTCGCAGTAGAACAGCGCCACTTCCAGTTTGTGGCTCTACCCTTTGGTCGGGCTACTGCACCGCGGGTGTTTACGAATGTTCTAGCCCCGCTCCTGGCACATCTAAGGGCATAGCGGTAACGGCATATCTAGACCAGCGTTTCTCAACTCCAGTCCTCAAGGCGCCCCAACAGGTCATGTTTTTAGGATTTCCCTCAGATAAAACAGCTGTGGTAATTACAAGGCAGCGAAACTGATCAAATCCCCCTTTCAATATAATGGAAAACCAGAAAACGTGACCTGTCGGGGCGCCTTGAGGACTGGAGTTGAGAAACCCTGATCTAGACAACCAGCTGCTGGTAGAGCAGTCAGCACTGTAAAATACCTAGAGCACCTAGGCTGGATTCTCAACCTAGAGAAGTCATCCTTGCAGCCCCTAAAGAAGGCTGGAGTATTTGGGCATGGTCATCTCTAAGAGATTTGGTCCAGGTAGTAAAAGCGAGGAATGAGCCTTTCGTTCGTCTTTGCATGAAGTTGTTAGGGAAGATGGTAGCCTCTTTTGAGGCTTTTCCTTACGCCCAGTTTCATTCAAAACTGTTGCAAGCCTTGGATCTGTCAATGCGGCCGGCGTCAGAGGTGAGCCAAAGCCTCAGTTGGTCGTTACTGACCAAGAATTGGCAGAAAGGAAAATCGTTCATCCCAGTTACCTGGAAGGTGTTGTCAACTGATACCAGCCTTATGGGCTGGGGGGGGGGGGCAGTCCTGGAAGAGGCTACGGTCCAAGGAAAATGGTCCAAGCCGAAAAGGTCCTGCCCATCAATGTTCTGGAGATCCGGGCAGTACGTTCAGTGCTACAGCAGTGGCCTACATCAATCACATTCTGATTTGGGCAGAAAATCATGTTCCTTGCCTTTCTGCAGTCTTTATTCCAGGGGGTTGGGGAAATCGGCAGGTGGACTATCTGAGCTACCAGCAGCTGTTTCCAGGAGAACCCCGAGATATTTCTGGCCATATGCCAGAGATGGGGTACCCCCGGATGTAGATCTACTAGCCTCCAGGTCCAACAGGAAGTTGGACAACTTTGTATCAAGGACAAGGGATCCACTAGCATGCGGATCGAATGCATTGGTAATTCCTTGGGATCAGTTTTCTGTGTTTCAATGCGTTTCCTCTGGTTCCGCTCTTACCGCGACTTCTTCGCAGGATCAAGAGGGGAAAGAAACTGGTGATTGTGGTGGCTCCAGCTTGGCCCAGAAAAATCCTGGTACACAGAGATCGTAAAGATGACAGTGGGAACGCCTTGGGTTCTCCCACTATGCCCAGACCTGCTCTTGCAGGGACCGGCATTCCATTCTTCCTTACAAAGTCTAAATTTGACGGCTTGGCTGTTGAGACCTACGTCTTGAAGCATGGACTTTCGTTCCAGTTCTCTCCACTCTGGTTAATGCTAGGAAGCCAGCCTCCAGGTTCATCTATTACAGAATCTGGAAGGCATATGTTTCCTGGTGTAAATCCAGAGGTTGGCATCCTCGAAAATATGTTATTAGTAGAGTTCTTGCCTTTCTACAGTTGGGGGTAGAAATTAAGTTGGTCTTGAGCACCATCATGGGTCAGATCTCGGCCTTGTCAATATATTTTTAAAGGCAGCTAGCCTCTCATTCCTTGGTTCAGACTTTTATTCAAGGGGTGTTGCGTGTAAATCCGCCAGTTAAATCTCCCTTGTGCCCATGGGATTTGAATTTAGTTTTGACTGTTTTACAAAGACCTTTCGAACCAATGCACCATATTCCTTTGGTCTTGTTAACAAGAAAATATTTTTTTCTGATTGCGATATCCTCTGCTAGAAGGGTATCCAAATTAGCGGCATTTACCTGTAAAAAGCCATAATTAATTATGCACAAAGACAGGGTGGTGTGCCCACCCAACTTTTCTGCCTAAGGTGGTTTTAGGATTTCATCTGAGCCAAGATGTGGTCCTACCATCCTTTTGTCCAGATCCGCATTCTGCGGAAGAAAAATTATTGCACTCTCTAGATGTAGTAAGAGCAGTCAAGATCTATCTGAAAGCAACGGCTCAGATACGTAAAACTGATGTTTTGTTTGTGCTGCCAGAAGGTCCCAGGAAGGGCCAGGCAGCGTCGAAATCTACTATGTCCAAGTGTATTCAGAAAGTTATTATCCAGGCCTATGGTTTAAAGAAGACAACTCCTCCTTTTCACGTGAAAGCGCACTTGACCAGGGCAGCGAGTGATTAATGGGATATGCATTACTATGGCTCAGATCTGCAAGGCTGCAACCTGGTCTTCAGTCCATACGTTCACAAAATTCTATCAAGTGGATGCAAGAGGGGTTGAGGATACCGCCTTTGATCTGTGTCTCCCTCTCCTCAAGTTAAGCATTGCTCTGAAACATCCCACTAAGTAATTAACAAGAGCTCCGTGTACGGTCATGTACGAAAATGAAAAAATAGGATTTTTTTTTTTTAAACATCTTACCTGTAAAATCCTTTTTTTGGAGTACATCACGGGACACAGAGCTCCCTGCCTCTCTTTTTGGGGATATTGATATACATTTTGGGATACTTATTGCTTTGCTACAAAAACTGAGGTACTCTCCAGATGGGAGGGGTTATATAGGAGGGGAACTTCTCTTCTAATTAGGGTGTGCCAGTGTCCAATTACCTAATGGTGAGCTATAACCCACTAAAGTAATTAAGAGCTCTGTGTCCTGTGTTGTACTCCAAGAAAAGGATTTTTACAGGTAAGCTGTTTTAAAAAAAAAAAAATCCTATTTTTCAGCTGCTGCGTTTTTGGAAAGGGTCAGGGATTTTTTTAAAAGCAGAATGTTTTTTTTTTGGTTCAATAGACTACAGTGTAGAAGCCGCAGAAAAGCATGTAATGTGTTTTTGCCATGATTCACATTTTAATCTGCTCAACAACAAATTGGCCAAAAAAAAAAAAAAAGAATAAAAATATAAAATACAAAAAAACAAACAAAAAAAAAAAAAACGCACTGCAGAGACGGATCAAAAACAAACTGCATAGATATGAACTGAGTCTGAAATGGTGAAGGAAGAGACAAAATTTCAGAAATAAGATTCATAGTACGTATAGTGAAAAGATACTGCTCCCCCAAAATTAAAGCATTAAAAAGGTTGACACTGTTGTGCTAGCAAGGTGAGAAGAGTGAAGAAAGGTGACTATTGAAGAACTAGACTATAATACCCTAAGTTGAAACAGATTGCTTAGCGATAATTCAACCATCGGTGTCCTAATTACCAAAAAGAATGGATGAAACCAACCGCAAAATGGGCTGTGTATGAGAGCTCAAATATGGAGAAACATGACACTTAAAATATGAATGGTTTCAAAGCAGATATTGTTAGTATATAAAGGAGTTAAACACTGAAGATAAACTTGCAATACTAAAATATATGATAAGAAAAAAAACATAGAATACAGATTATATTGAATTTCCTGTGTGTTAAAAATTTGTCATTCCAATTTTAATTGGAGGAAGCTTGATATCTTGTGGACTTTTTGAGTATGATGCTAAAAGCATGGCACACCTATTTTTGGGCAGTTTCTTCCATTCCTCTTTGCAGGACCTCTCAAGCTCCATTAGGTTGGATGGGGAGCGTCGGTGCACAGTCATTTTCAGATCTCTCCAGAGATGTTCAATCGGATTCAAGTCTGGGCCACTCAAGGACATTCACAGAGTTGTCCCATAGCCACTCCTTTGTTATCATGGCTGTGTGCTTAGGGTCATGGTCCTGTTGGAAGATGAACCTTCACCCCAGTCCGAGGTCCAGAGCACTCTGGAGCAGGTTTTCATACAGGAGGTCTCTTTAAATTGCTGCATTCATCTTTCCCTTGATCCTGACTAGTCTCCCAGTTCCTGCAGCTGAAAAACATCCCCACAGCATGATGTTGCCACCACCATGGTTCACTGTAGAGATGATATTAGCCATGTGATGAGCAGTGCCTGGTTTCCTCCAGGCATGACGCTTGCCATTCAGGCCAAAGAGTTCAATCTTTGTTTCATCAAACCAGAGAATTTTGTTTCTCATGGTCCGAGAGTCCTTCAGGTGTCTCTTGGCAAACTCCAGCTGGGCTGCCATGTGCCTTTTACTGAGGAGTGGCTTCTGTCTGGCCACTCTATCACACAAGCACCACAGAGAAACAATGGAGCTCTGTCAGAGTGACCATCGGGTTCTTGGTCACCTCCCTGACCAAGGCCCTTCTCCCCCGATCGCTCAGTTTGGCTGGATGGTCCGTTCTAAGAGAGTCCTGGTGGTTCCAAACTTCTTCCATTTGCAGATGATGAAGGCCACTGTGCTCATTGGGACCTTCAGTGCTGCAGACATTTTTCTGTACCCTTCCTCAGATCTGTGCCTCTTTACAATCCTGTCTCGAAGTTCTACAGGCAATTCCTTGGACTTCATTGCTTGGTTTGTGCTCCGACATGCACTGTTAACTGTGTTATATAGGCAGCTGTGTGCCTTTCTAAATCATGTTCCATCAACTGAATTTACCACAGGTGGTCTCCAATCAAGTTGTAGAAACAGGATGATCAGTGGAAACAGGATGCACCTGAGCTCAATGTTGAGTGTCATGGCAAAGGCTGTGAATACTTAGTTTTCATGGTATTTCTTTGTTTTTTATTAAATTTGCAAAGATGTCAAACAAACTTCTTTCAAGTTGTCATTGAGGGGTATTGTTTGTAGAAATTGGGGGAAATAATGAATTTATTCCATTTTGGAATAAGGCTGTAACATAAATTGTGGAAAAAGGTGAAGCGTTGTGAATACTTTACAGATGCACTGTATGTAGGACTCACATAATGGTGACACAACAGCTCAGCTTATAGCCAAGCTGATTGCCCTGCCAGTGGTGGATCTCCCCAAGTTTCCAGACAGGAATTAACCACATAATCTGTTCTGTGAGAAGTTGATCTAAAAGAATATACATATTTAAATGGCTTTGGAAATTTACTGGACAAAAAATAATTTTCTGGCCCTTACTGATCAGTCAACAGGGAATATGCAAGGGATGAAAACAATATTTCAAAACTACAAAAAATATACTCACTTAAGAATTCCTTTGCTTTCCATTTTTCCTTAATAAATATAATGCCTATGATTGAGCTGGCTGAAAGGAAAAAAAAAAAAAAAGAAGGGGGAAGAAGAAAAGGAGGAGGAGGATAAGCACATTTCCTTATAAAAACTGTAAGCATTAAATACTAAGCATTCTTCTTAATACACTAAAATATTTTATATCTTCAGCATACTGAATACAAAATCTACCCATGTCATTATTGCTTTGCTATCATACCCGGTGTTATAAAAAGTAAAGGGTTGAATTATCACAGTGCTGATTGCATTGAAATGTTTAGATTACAAAAATCTGGAAAAAAAAAAAATACATAAAATTGTCATGTTTATGGGGTAAAAACCCATTTCAGACTTTAGTGACTATTAACAATTTGAGCAGGTCAATGAAGATGGGCAATAACCAAGAATTGTCTCACTATCCATATATGTAACTTTTATGATCTAAATATCAAACTCAAAAAGTAAAAACCTGTTGTAGCTCAACCAACCCTATGGTAGCATGTGTCTCTGGAACTTCACTCGCCATACAAAAAAAAAAAAAAAAATGGAGGTTTATTGATATCATGGTATAAGAAAAAGACATAAAAGCATCATACGTAATTAGCATGAGAGCAATACCACCCAAGCTGCCAAAAAATAAATAAATATAAATTATATATTAGGGGATATATATATATATATATATATATATATATATATATATATATATATATCCTATGTTCAAAGGATTTATAATTTCAATCCACAATATAGAAACTGTGAGATGATGTCCATAGATCCATCTCCTGATCCATACTGTAAAACTGTAGGCAAGTTGATAATTGTATAGTTGAGTTGACGGAAAAACTGGAAGGGGGAGGGGGGCTGGGTAACAGTGGTCCAGAGGAGGTATGCAAGAGGGGGAGTCGCTATGTGTATATAAAGACCAATGTGGTGGTGGTCACTGAAAACATGGATAGTTAACACAGTATTCCCTCTTACTGTACCAGAAGAGTCCCTATGAAGACTCGTTCCAAATATACGATGACAAAAATCAATATTGCTATGTGAAAAAGTAGTCAGTTCCAAGTAACGATTGATATACTTATCAGCGTAATGCTGATCCAGTGTCCCAGCATATGTTCTTCCTTTATCTTTAGAAAAGCCGACCTTGCAAGGCATGTGAAACCATATTTAGATCAAAAGGCACATCATCCAGAGATGGGCTGTGCTGGCCTGACTGTTTTCGCTGATCCCTGTCGGCTGCGTCAGAGGCTGGTTACCAATGCAGTCCGCATTGGTAACCAGCCTCTAAAACAGCCGATATGGTTTCACATACCTTGCAAGGTTGGAGTGTAAAGATAAAGGAGGAGCATATCCTGGGACACTGGATCTGTGGACTTGACATTAGGCTGATAAGTATGTCAACTATTACTTGGAATGGACTACTTTTTCACATCGCAATATTGATTATTTAATCGTATGGGGATTTGGAATACGTCTTAATAAGTCTTGTACAGTAAGAGGGAGGTCAAGGAGGATTGTGTGTCAACTATCTATGTTTTAAGTGAGCTACTTGCATCTTTCACCCAGTGCTGCACTGACATTTCTGGATTCTAAGTCATGAGGAAAGCAAAAGGAATGTAAAAAAAAAAAAACACAAATAACTTCAGGTGAAATACAGGACTCTCTAAAAACATGTGGTGTGGCCGTTTCAAGATGCACAATAAAGAGGCACTTGAAGAAAGCTATTACTACGCAAATGCCACAAAGTATCCCACTTACAATATGCCGAACACAGAGCCTCAAACCTTCTGACACAAAGTCATTTGGAGTGATGAGACCAAAATTTTGCTTTTTGTCAACAACCATAAACGCTTCATTTGGAGAGGAGACAACAAGGCCTATGATGAAACATACAGAGATGGATCGCTGATGTTTTGGGGATGTGTGAGCTACAAAGACCCAGGAAATGTATTCAAAATTAATGGCAAGACAAATGCAGTATGTGATCAAAAAATACTGGAGGAACATTTGCATTCATCAACCAGGAAGCTGCGCATGGGATGTACTTGGACATTTCAACATGACAATGATCCAAAACACAAGGCCAAGTCGACCTGTCATTGGCTAAAGCAGAATAAAGTGAAGGTCCTGGAGTGGCTATCTCAGTCTCCTGACCTCAATATCATTGAGCTACTCTGGGGAGATCTCAAACGTGCAGTTCATGCAAGACAGCCCAAGAATTTACAGGAACTGGAGGCTTTTTGCCAAGAGGAATGGGCAACTTTACCATCTGAGAAGATAAAGAGCCTCGTCCACAAATGCCACAAAACACTTTAAGCTGTTATTGATGTTAAAGGGGGCAATATAGGGTATTAAGAACTGGGGGTATGTAAACTTTTGATCAGGGTAATTTGGGTAGTTTCTGTTATGATTTTAAGCCCAGGTTCACACTGGACTGCGGGAGTGAAGCCGTGCGAGTTCAGCTGAACTCGCACGATTGCACTCCGGCTGGCAGGTTTCTGCACAGATGTCAATGTAAATCACGGGCCGAAAATCGCAAAAAGTAGTACAGGAACTACTTTTTGAAATCGGCGCAGCGCCGCAGATGCGGCGTCGCACAGATTAGGACGGTGCCATTGCCGACAATTGCCGCCGATTTGAGATACGATTTGACATCTCAAATCGTATCTCAAATCGTACCAGTGTGAACCAGGCCAAAAAAGAGTAAACCCAGTTGATAATAAATGGCTTCAGCCAAACACTAACCATGTGTAAAAGTGTCATCATTCATATTCTCAGAAAAATGGCCAATAAATCAGGCGCTTTGTGACCACTTTATAATTTGAGGGTCCATCTCCTCTGGTAAGCTCCTTGGCTATATAACGATGGTGCTAGATGCTCTCTTTTCACACTGAAGCTGGTCTTGGGACTTCCTCTCTACTACTGAAATCTATATGTTTTTTTTTTTTTTTAAGACCATATGTAACATTTAGCGCTGCATGTATATAGATATAAGGGGGGGGGGGGGGGGTATAGCCAAAGCTTTTTTGGACATACTTCTATGGTTCTCAGGAGTGCAGTTCATTCTGCACTCCTTTGACCCGTGTTCAGCGGGCTAAAGTCTGCTTTCTGCTCACGTCACAGAGCCCACTGAGGACCGTGAACTGGCACTAACTCAGCAATCCGGTGAGAGGCTGAACCAGCCCCACCCACCCCCTCCACATTCCAGCGCTCCAGTGAGTGTTGGAGGGGCAGAGCAGAGAACCGCTGACTGACAGTCCGGCTCTCTGCTCAGAGCAGAGGGAAAGAACTGAGCGATCAGCCGTGTTTTATTGCTCAGTACTCACTGCAGGGCCGGCAGGGACAGATGTTGCATCCACCATGGTAAGTATAATGTTTTTTTTGCAAAGCCGATACTTCTCTTTTAATGATTTTTCCATGAACATGCAAATGATCGGCTTCAAAATATATTTCTCCATAACTAAAAGTTATATACTGGCAGACAGAAATCTAAATAATTTTAAAAACACAGATAGAAAAATATTTAACTATTTTAAATAAGTAAATGTTCATTTTATTTTCAGTGGCTTTTCAGGATGTTGCAATTTCATGATAAACCTGCAATTTTTACATTTTAAAAAATTAACTGTTTAATCTTTTACACTCACCTATGAGAGAAACAGCACTAAGAGGCACAATTAGAGACAGCGGAGCAAAAGCATAGGAAGAAAACACCCCTGTTTCTCCCAGTATTGCCAAAAAGAGACCGAGCCACCATGTCTTTGTCTTGAAGTAGGTACGAGGGTCTTTGGAACTAGCCAAACGTATATGGCTGTATTTCTATACATTGAAAAAAAAAATAGAAGGTTGTTAGCAATTGTCACCATAATAATCTAGGCAAGCCTTATAAATGTCAAACAAGGTAATGCATCCTCAGCAATAAACGCAAATATTTTTCTAGGTGCAAACTAGATGCACTTCCTGCAAACTCAAATTCTTTGTTTTCTAGGTCCATAATGCAGTATTGAGATTTTTGGAGGGACAACATGGCATTTCTACTGGAGGCTACAGTATCAAGATTATGGATAATAAACTATTTACATATGCTTAACAGACTTAAACAAGCTGTTAGGTGATCTATCACTCACGTCTAGCTGCTCTTAATGTGAAGGTATTCAAAAGACCTTGTTCTCATGGGTGGCAGCAAAAACAGGCTGTTGATCTGCTTTCTCAGGCTTGGTCCTTAAAGAGGAAGTAAACCCTCTTTTTTTAAAAAAAAACACCCTGCAAGTCTAAGGCATAATGAGCTAGTATGCATACCATACTAGCTCATTATGAAGTACTTACCCGAGATCAAAGCCTCCGCAGCGGTGCTCGGCCACCTCCTCCGTCGGCGCCATCTCTCCCAGATTCACTTCCACATATCGCGGGTCCGTTACTGGCCAGAGCTGCGATGACATCACTCCCGCGCATGCCGCCACCAACGGAATGATCGTCGTTAGTAACGGCACGCTCAGTGCGCCATTGTCTAGACATCGGTGTCTTTCTTTTGCAAATATCTCCTAAACCGTGTAGGTTTTGGAGATATTTGTTGCACCTACAGGTAAGCCTTAATCTAGGCTTACCTATAGGTTAAAGTGGTCTGTAAGGGTTTACAACCACTTTAAGTGGTTAAAAAAGTAAAAAAATAAAAATAAAATAAAAAGAAGAGGTTAAAAGTTTTACATAAATAAAAGAAGGGTGATCATTGGAAGCACCCATCAGTAGTAAATGGTTTGTCTCAACACAACTGCTACATTTGCAGGAGAGTTTGTTCTGTTAAAAAATAACAGACATACTGACTGGATCACAAGGAGAAAATACAAGAAAGCAAGCCTAAAAAAAAAAAGAAAAAAAAAAAGAAACAAATACAGCCATAACATCTAATGATTGTTAAGCTGTAATATAATAAATTTTTGATTTTGGGTTTAATATCCTTTTAAGCGGTTGAACAAAAACTGATTCTGTCAAGTCATCAAGTTCCAGGAGGAGATATAGAAAATGCAAGTTCACTAATCCTCATTCTTTGCCAAGAATAACAGCTCTTTTTTTGTTTGCTCTAGCCACCCTTTTACCCTCAACAATTTAGAATAATTTCTTACCTGTAGATTAAGTGCAATACTGATAACAAGATGTCCAAATATGGCCAGCAGAGATCCAATCAGGTTGTCCTGAAAATACATTATGCTATGAATAAATTAATATTTTATTACCAAGTTTTGTTATTGTCACATAGACAGTATCAACAGTCAGAAGGCAATGCAGAAGCGCATACTGTCAGAGACTGTCCAGTCAGATGTTGTGCCCTTGGTACCCATTTTGCAGCCCTCGGGGCCCTTTGCTGATGTTGGGGCTGCACCACTATATCAAAAAATAAATTTGACCACCACTGTTCTAATCATATTCCTGCTTTTTTTCTGTACTCATTAACTAAATGATATTTAAAACAAAACCTGTAAACAGTAGTTTTCAATGACTTGAGAATATTGTATTCGTCATAAAAATTATTACAGTAAATGGAAGCAGACACTGCATTATTTTACATTTAAACTACTAATGGAATAATTGTACAGGAATGTTACCAGTGCAAATGATGGCTTAGCATAAATTACAGTGAAAAAGTTTGCACCTGTTCAAAAAGCGATTACCCAGAAATTCTACAAGTAGCACAACATGCTCATAAAACATTTTCCTGCATTACATTTAATTACAGTTCCTTTGATAAAGCATATTTTTTTAAACATTTTATTATATAGACACCAGTAAGGTTCCTAAAGCATTCAGACCATTGGGTTTCTGCAAGAGAAAAGCCATTATACGTACATATTTGGTGACCCTCCATTCCACACTTAACACTTACAGGAGTGTTGAATGTCTTTGTCTCCTGCTGTGCACTGTGGCTTCTTCCTCCAATACCTAGAACACTGCTGTGTCCCGCAATGACCAGGAGAAATGAACCATGATGTATAGTGGACAGACACTCCTGAAGTGTTGATTACCAAAGACAATTCTAGAAGCCACAACACTCGAGGAGAGGGGAGGTAGGGGATACGGGCGGCCAGAGAAAGGGGACCAAATGAGTATAAGAGCTTCTCTCCTTTGGGGACCTAATGGCTTGAATCCTTTAGACTAACATGGTCTCTATAAATCTTCCAAAAAACATCCATTCTCTGTCCTGCCTTAGGTATAGTTTCTTAACTAACTTTACATTTACACCAAAATGACACTAAAACTGGAGAATGCAAAATGTGGAGCAGCTCTGCATAGAAACCAATCCACTTTAAGCCTAGGTTCACATTGGAGCGATTTGTCATGCGAGAGATCAAATCGCATGACAAGTTGCAGCCTATTGGTGGCAATGGCACTGTACCAATTTTGCGGTGCCGCATCAATTTGTGCAACTTAAATAGACATCTGTGTTTGAAGCCACATATATATCTATCAAGTAGCACCTGAAATCGCGCTGACCTTCTATCCTGGTGCCAATTCCTGCTAACACGCAACTGCCTTTTTCTTGACACTCCTCGTTAAATACCTGCCCTGACTTTTTCTCTGATAGACTATGACCTTGTCTGCCAATTTTTAATCAGTTTACTTCTGCTTTTCCACTGTTGCTACAATCCTGCAACATGGGTGCCATCTCTTGCAAAGTGCTTTTAGACCCTGCACCTCTTTTAAGGCTTAGATTTATCTGGCAACACAGAAAGTCCACTGTCTCCGGAATTACAAAGGGGAATTCTACTTCTTATACTTAGTTCAGTATAACAGTTTGAAATTAAAGCAAATATATAACAGGAATATCAGATAGCAGGTTCAGAGGTGAAACCAAGTGTGGTGGGGGGGGCTGGGGACAAGTGCAGTTGTGAAAGTGGAGCAGTCAAGCACTGTGGTCAGGGTGGACGATTGTGAGAGAGAGGGAGGGAGGAGGCCATGCAGGTACAGTGATCAGAAAGTTGCCCATGCAGGTGTGTTAATATTTTGAAGAGGAGGGGGGGGGGGGGATTTATTTAATGTGATAACAGCAGGAGAAAGTCGCTCCCATGCATGGCAACATATTGCTACGAATAATCAGTTGTTAGTAAAATGGCAGCGGTTTATCGCACCATCTTACAGGCGACAATTTTTTCTCTGCTAACAGATGGCTTCTCTAACACTGTACGTGTTTTAAACCAGTTTCCCCTGTGAATGCATGGGATATCAATGCCATATTGCTAATAACCTTGTGTACTCCAAAGACCACGGCTGGTTTCTACTGCACTTGCATGAGATTTCGGCACATCCTTAATGATAATATAAAGGTGAAGGCGCAATAAGAATATGTGCTAAATTCAATAATAAAATGCTTTTAAGTGAAGGAGGAAAGCCCACGGAGAAAAGATCTTTTACATGGCTGGTTTTCACCTTTTGGCCCAAGATATCTTTTATTGAAGCACGTTGCACTTTAGGAAGCACGGTGTTGGAGTTTACAAAAGGAGACCCAAATTATTATATTTTCTATATGTCATATATGATTTTATGTCATAGATGATTTTCTTGTTATTCCTATGGACATTATATAAATTTTGTTTTGGCACTAAGCACTTTATTATTGAATTTAGCACATATTCTTATTGCATCCTTCACCTTTATATTATGCTTTATTAGTTATCACAAATTTTTAGAACTGCACTAGAATATTTTAGAATTATATATTGGCATAATGCTTTTACTATCCTGTTTTTATCGTTTGTCCCTTCGTACACTATTTTTCTCCTGTATATGCACACCTTAGATTGAGGGTCAAACTTATCCGTTTTATAGTTGCTCCATACTGTCCTCCCCTCTTTTATACTGCAATTACTATTGGACCGTCTGTAAATTTGATTTGTTTGTATCTTCTTTTTCTCTAATAAACTTGTTTTTGATTTTAAAAAAAATAATTATATATTGGCGCCTTTTCTCATTTTTCTTCCTACATCCTTAATGATGGCTAATCCTCACCATGCGTCATCTCAGAAAAGTTCAGGGCTAAACGTATTAATTAAAAAAAAATGCAAGTACCTCAACATTAGTTCTTGTAAAACAGCATAATTTTTATTCTAGATTATTTTGACCATTTTATCTCAATTTCAACCTGAAAATAAAATGGCATTTAAATTCCTGTATTTTTCTTCTACATATTTATGTGATTGTAAACACAAGCTGAGGTGATCTCCTGAATGTTGTATAAACAGACAATAAAACCGTCAACATTTATAAAACAATGGCGGATATGTATAAAAACAAACGTCCATTAAAAGTGAACTATAATCCCAAAGTGACATTGACAAAATAAAATTCTATTGCCCTCAGACACCTCCAGATAACTTTTTTTTGGCTGCTGTGATCCAACATCCTATTAGAGGGTGGCTACATTTATTCTTAATGGTCCTGCCATATGTAGGAAAGTAGCCACTCTCTCTTGCTCCCTCCCTAGATGGACTAGGGATTATGAATTATGGGATTTGTAGTGTGCAAATAGCAGTGCACAATACCTCAGCTGATTTTGAGTGCTTGTTCAAAACAAACTGAAGTGAGGGGGAAAAAGGAGAGAGCTCATGGGAGATGTTACAAGGAGGAAGAAAACACAGTAAGTAGTGGATGTATACAGACTATTTCTGGAGTATAAGGAAATGGTTTGTTTATTGTCACTTTAAGCAAACAGTGTAACATTTATTTTTATACTGTACTGCACTATGAGCACAAGTTTTCACTAGATAACTGCATGCTTGTCTTAAACTCTGTTTGCAAAGACTATGCAGGAGCAAATATTGCATATGTGGATTACAAAAAATAATCAATATCTCCACATTCATTTTGCCTTTAAATAAACTTAAAGTACAATGTTTTAAATGGAAACTGTCATGACAAAAAAGAGATTTTTAATACAGTTTACCTGTAAAATCTTTTTCTTGGAGTACATCACGGGACACAGAGCGGCATTCATTACTATATGGGTTATATGGAGTACCTTCAGGTGATGGACATTGGCAATCTCAAACAGGAAATGCCCCTCCCTATATAACCCCCTCCCATAGGAGGAGTACCTCAGTTTTGTAGCAAGCAGTATGCCTCCCAAAATGGTCCTCAAAAGAGGGGTGGGAGCTCTGTGTCCCGTGATGTACTCCAAGAAAAAGATTTTACAGGTAAGCTGTATTAAAAATCTCTTTTTCTTTATCGTTATATCACGGGACACAGAGCGGCATTCATTACTATATGGGATGTCCCAAAGCAATGCTTACAATGAGGGGAGGGAGAACATCTCCAAGACAAAAGGATTTAATTTAGAGAAATACTCAAATCATAATAAATCCAACTTAGTTGAGAAAAATAATCTTAAATTTTAAATTTAACTCAAAAAAGAGGAGCCCCCGGAATCCGAGGGTCTCAAACTGCAGCCTGCAGCACTGCCTGCCCCAAAGGCTGTATCAGAATTCCTTCTTACGTCCAACTGGTAGAATTTTGTAAACGTGTGGACAGAAGACCAGGTTGCCGCCTTGCAAACTTGAGCCATAGAGATCTGGTGGTGTGCTGCCCAGGAGGCGCCCATGGCCCTAGTAGAATGAGCCTTTAATGATACTGGAGGAGGCAACCCTTTCAAGCCGTAGGCCTGAGTGATTAATTGCTTAATCCACCTAGAAATGGTGGACTTTGCAGCTGCCTGCCCCTTCTTGGGCCCATCCGGTAATATGAACAGCACATCTGTTTTCCGGATCTTCTTTGTAGCTTTAAGATAGGCCTTCATGGCCCTGACGATATCCAAGGTATGCAGCAACCCTTCCTTTCTGGAAGTAGGTTTAGGGAAGAAGGATGGTAATACCAAATCCTGGTTCAAATGAAAACTGGATATAACCTTCGGTAGGAAGGAAGGATGAGGGCGGAGAACGACCCTGTCCTTATGAAAAATAAGATATGGTTCCTTACAGGATAAGGCCGCCAGTTCCGATACTCTTCTTGCGGAAACTATGGCGACCAAAAATACTAACTTCCTTGTCAGTAAAACCAAAGGAATTTCAGCCAACGGCTCAAACGGTTGTTTCTGTAAACTTGACAGAACAAGGTTTAAATCCCACGGGCAAAGCGGGGATTTAACTGGAGGTTTAATACGTAAGACCCCTTGAAGGAAGGTCTTAACCAGCGAGTGGGTGGCCAGCGGCCGCTGAAACCACACTGACAGAGCAGAAATCTGTCCTTTGATTGTGCTTAATGCCAATCCTTTATCCACTCCTAGCTGGAGAAAACTTAAAACTCTATCAATGGTGAATTTGCGAGGAAGCCATAGCTTGGACTCACACCAGCCTACATAGGCCTTCCAGACCCTGTGATAAATCACCCTAGAGACTGGTTTCCTGGCTCTGATTAGGGTAGAGATTACTTTCTGAGACAGACCTCTACCCCTGAGAATCAGGGATTCAGCTTCCAGGCCGTCAAATTTAGATGCCGTAAGGCAGGGTGGAGGATCGGACCTTGCGATAGCAGGTCTGGCCGTAGAGGAAGAGTCCAAGGATCTCCCACTACCATCCTTAAGATTAGTGAGTACCATGCCCTTCTGGGCCATGCTGGAGCTACCAGGATGACTGGTATGTGCTCCACCCTGATCCTGCGCAGCAGGCGGGGTAGTAACTGAAGCGGGGGAAACGCATAAAGAAGTTTGAACTGATGCCAAGGGCAAACCAGCGCATCGGTTCCGCAGGCCATCGGATCCCTTGAGCGGGACATGAACCTGTCTAGCTTCTTGTTGAGTCTCGATGCCATGACATCCACGTCCGGCACTCCCCATCTTTGGCAGAGTGCTTGAAAGATTTGTGGATGCAGAGACCATTCCCCCGGCCATAGAGTCTGGCGGCTTAAGAAGTCCGCCTGAAAGTTGTCCACTCCGGGAATGAATATTGCCGATATGCAGGGCACATGAGCCTCTGCCCATAGGAGAATCAAGCTCACCTCTCTCTGAGCGGCTTGACTCCTGGTTCCCCCTTGGTGATTTATGTATGCCACGGCCGTGGCATTGTCTGATTGAATTCTCACCGGGAACCCCTGCAATTTTGACGTCCAAGCCCTGAGGGCTAGTCGAGCAGCTCTGAGCTCCAAGATGTTGATGGGCAACTGCTCCTCTAGCTTTGTCCAAGTACCTTGGCGAGTGCAACCATCCAAAATTGCTCCCCAGCCTGTCAGGCTGGCGTCTGTGGTCACTATCTTCCAAGCCACTGGGCTGAAAGATCTCCCCTTCAGTAGGTTCTGAGGGTCTAACCACCAACACAGACTTTGTCGGACTCTTGATGAGAGCGGCAACGGGATATCCAAGGCCTGTGGCCTTCTGCTCCATGCTGACAGGATGGCTGCCTGCAGGATGCGAGTGTGACTCTGGGCGTATGGTACCGCCTCGAATGTGGCCACCATCTTGCCTAGTAACCTCATACATAGGCGAATAGTCGGTTCCTTTTTGCTTAGAACCAGTAGGATTAATTCCTTGATGGCTTTGACCTTCCTCAGAGGTAGAAACACTCCTTGTTGTTCTGTGTCTAATCTCATGCCGAGATATTCCAACTGCCTTGTGGGCAGGAAAGCTGACTTTTCTCGATTTAGGACCCAGCCGAACTTCTCGAGGTATTGGACCGTGAGGGCCACTGCTCGCTCCAAGCCGGGAGACGAGTGATCTATGACTAGGAGGTCGTCCAGGTATGCTAGGATCGTGACCCCTTGGATCCTTAGTTTGGCTAGGATTGGAGCTAGGACCTTCGTGAACACCCGGGGGGCCGTAGCCAACCCGAAGGGAAGCGCCACGAATTGGAAGTGACGCGAAGCCACCATGAAGCGTAGATATTTTTGATGTGGCTGATAAATTGGAACATGAAGGTAGGCATCCTTTATGTCTATGGACGCCATGAAGTCGTCCTTTTGGAGTGTGGCAGCTGCTGACCGCACGGATTCCATCCGAAATGAGCGGATCTTTAGGTATGCATTTACCATCTTTAGGTCCAAAATTGGCCTGACATCTCCATTGGACTTCGGGATGATGAATAGGTTGGAGTAGAAACCTAGCCCCTGTTCCAGGACTGGTACCTCTACTATTACTTCCTGGGAAAGTAGATGATTTAATGCCGACATTAATGCGGCTCCTTTCTCCGGATCGTTTGGAATCCTCGACTCCTGGAAATGAGGAGGAGGAAACTTTAGGAAATCTAATTTGTAGCCCGTGGCCACGGAAGACCGTACCCACTCGTCGGGAATGCTGGCTTCCCAAACCTCTGAAAAGAGTCGCAGCCTTCCCCCCACCTTCATGGGTGGGGGCGCCCCTTCATAAGGGCTTGGGGGCTGGTTTTGCTGGTTTGCGAAACCACTGCTTTCTGCCTCTAGCAGCCTGTCCTTGAGACTTGCTGTTGAAGCCGAAGTTTGCTTTCGCAGGAGGCCGTCGATACTGTTTGGCATTAGAGGGCCCCTGCCCAGGGGAGTACTGTCGTTTAAACGCAGGCCCCTGAAACTTCTTCTTAGTTGGCAAGAGAGTACTTTTGCCGTTTGAAATGGTCTGAATGTATTTATCTAGGTCTTCTCCGAAGAGTCGTCCTCCATAGAAGGGAAACCCTACCAGGAGCTTCTTGCATGGGGGCTCGGCCTCCCAGCTCTTTAACCATAAGAGTCTTCTCATATGGATAAGGGATAACGATAAACGTGACGCTTGCTGGATAGAATCCTTAATTGCGTCTACTGTAAAACATATGGCCCTAGGGACATCCGAAAATTCTTCTGCCTGCTGGGCAGGAATAAGTTTAAGCATCTGCTTAATTTGATCCGATAATGCTTGAGCAACCCCAATCGCAGCCACAGCTGGCTGTACTACTGCCCCTGCCGTAGTGAAGGAGTTCTTAAGTAGTGCTTCCAAGCGTTTATCAACTGGATCCTTGAATACCTGTATGTTTTCTACAGGGCATGTTAACGACTTGTTAACACATGAGATGGCTGCGTCCACTGCAGGAGTAGCCCATTTCTTGGAAAATTTATCTTCCATAGGATATAGGGCAGAGAATCTTTTAGGTGGTAAGAAGATTTTATCTGGCTTGTTCCAATCTTGGAACAAAACTCCCTCTAATAGAGGGTGGATCGGAAACACTGCATCGCTTTGAAGCGCCCTCAGTGAGCCCAAAGCTGAAACCGTCGATACCTGGAGATCTGGTACTGGCAAGTTGAATGCATTATGGACCAAGTCCGTTAAGGCTTGAATCCACCAGCCCTCCCCTTGGGAGACTGCTCCAGACTCCTCTGTATCCGGATCTTCGATCCCTGAACCTACTTGGTCCTTGTCCAAGAGATCGTCCAATTCCCCTGAGGAAAGGACCTCCTCTTCTGAGGGTCCACGCTCGGGCGACGGAGATCTAATCCGTTTACTGCCCTGCATAGCTGTGGCTATCATTTTTCCCATTCTTTTCTCCATCTCTCTTAAAGAGGTGAGTAATACCTCGTCCGTGACCATCTTAGGGGTGGACTGACCCGCGCCAGCTCCAGCCCCAGATCCCGATGGCCCCAAGGCTCCCTGTGGGGAAAGCAGCGGCATAGCTTTGTCCGAGACCTCAGACTCTCTGGGGGAATCCCCACCTCTTGTACCCTCTGACCCGGATGCCATGGTACAATACCGAGGTACACCTGCTACCTATTGGTACTTGGAACTATAAAAGTTAATTGCCCAAACACCTGTTTGGGGGATAAAAAATGCTTCCTCTCCCCTAGATGACTTTTTTTTTTTTGTTTTTTGTTTCAAATCCAGGAAAGAAAAATCATTCTGTCCCCCTGAGTAGTATTGCAAGAAAAACTATGAGATGGAAAGAAACAGCCTATTTCTAGGCTTGAAAACAGTCCTCTGAAGACTGCAATATTCTTTTTGGCCACTGTGTGTCCTCGGCGCCCCATGCTGCCGCTCTGGTCTTTCCTCCCCAGTTCCAATGTATCGAATGCTGTTTGGAACGAAAAGGAAGGGCCGCCCCTTCCTTAAACCACTGACCCGCCCTTCCCCCCTCAGCTAAACGGCGCGAATTGCGCCTATAACACGTGAACGCGCGCCCGCCGATAGGGGGGGGGGGGTTGGGGGGGAAGGGAGCCTCTCTGCTCCAGCTGGAACCACGAGGAGGTCAGCGTTTTGCCTGCTTTGCAGGCTCTGAGGAGGAAGACTGATGGAGCATCGCCTGGAGGCTTGCAGGTAAGCATAGCTCTCTGACACACACATACACTTTATATTACACAGGCCCTACTCAAATGCTTTTCCAACACTACAAGGGAGGTCACTTCTTATGGGGAAAAAATACACATAGAGCCATCCTATCATTAAGACATGCGACTAGTTTGCCAGATGCAGCGCATAACTTTAGGCATGTCCCCTGTGACCCCCCAGAAAAAACCTGCTAAGAACCAAGTTCCGCAAGTTTTCCCCTCACTTACCTGCTCCATGCCGCAGGACTTTGCAAGCAAGAGGCCCAATCTTCCCCCATCTCCGTGGGGATGTCTAGACCTTCAGGCCCTGGGTTCCTATGAAGGATCCACTGTCCTGGGCCCATATAGCACTCTGGCAACAGAAACATTAGGCACCCAAAGGTTTCTAAGTTCTGGGCCCAGGGTCCAGCTCTCTAAAAAGAAAAGCATTATGGGCTATACCCCAAGGGTTTGGGGTCCGGTTACTGACCACTTTAGCGCTGAGGCCTTTGGACAGAACCGGTTAGCTCACCTAATCCCAAGGATGCGGAGGCAAGCTAAACCATGACCAACACCTAAGACACTGGCGTAAAAACTGAGGTACTCCTCCTATGGGAGGGGGTTATATAGGGAGGGGCATTTCCTGTTTGAGATTGCCAGTGTCCATCACCTGAAGGTACTCCATATAACCCATATAGTAATGAATGCCGCTCTGTGTCCCGTGATGTAACGATAAAGAAACCATGGAGGTGGCCACTGCCGAGCTCTTGTTCTTAAAATTCTAGGTTTTGTGGCTGGTGTGCCTCAATAGTCTCCAACTTTCCTGATGTGCATACTTGTTCCAGGTCAGCGATAAAGAAACCACTAAATGGGCCCATATAAAAGCCAGTCAACTAGCCTTTTCAGAAATATGTCAGCAACAGCAGCACCAAGCTTATCCAATGTGATATGCAGCTTTAGAATTTACCAGCTGCCTCATCTGAATGTTAAAACCTGGGCCTAAAACACAATGGGGTTAATTTACTAAAGGCAAATCCACTTTGCACTGCAAGTGCACTTGGAAGTGCAGTCACTGTAGATTTGAGGGGGACATGCAAGGAAAATAAAAACAGCATTTTTGCTTGCATATGATTAGATGATAAAATCAGCAGAGCTTCCCCTCATTTCAGATCTTCCCCTCAGATCTACAGCGAGTGCACCTTGTAGTGAAAAGTGGATTTGCCTTTAGTAAATAAACCCCAATGTAATTATGAGAAACATTTGAACCTTATGACATTTCAGAGGTAGACTTACTGGTTACACACCGATTGTGCAATCACCTTTAGATTTGTCAGCAAATTTGTAGTGCAAGGGTCTGCCTGACTGGATACAAACTGAATGACTGGTTTAGAAAAAAAAAAAACAATACCTGGTTCAGGCACCTCCTCAGTTCTAATGAAAGCTCCCCAGTGTTCCCATATGTATGCTGGATTAGCTAAAATATAATAAATTATTCACCAATTACAAGACAAAGATGTAGTACCTTGTAGGAAAAATAACTGTCTGCAGGCGATAGGGGAGTGGTGGCTATAAATTTCTCCATCTGAACAGCGGGAATGGCTGTTATCTCCATTTTATTTTCAGTTGACAATACTTCTACAGCATCCTCAAATCCAGCCTTAAGACATGATCAGCAGCTCTCATACACAGAAAACAGTCCTGCTTTGTCATCATAGATGTCTCTTCATCTGTGGCAATATATAGTTAAAGTATCACCCTGGCCTAAAATATGAGACAAGAAAACACATTAAGGGTACATTACAACTTAACATATTTCACATATCGTCATGAATTCCATCAAAATCATACAGTGCAAATACGTTTTCATAATAAAGGACTAGAAAAATATCAGAACTTAAAGCTAATCACTAACATTAGATTTTATATAGATACCTGCCAAGTAAAAGGTGTTCAAAAGCGACTGTTGCATAAAAATGCATGCTAAAATGACCCTAAACATCCATGTTTATTGTGAAGAAGACTTTGCTGACACACCCAGAATCAGCTTCATCTCAGGGGGAAACAAAAGCAATCATCCAGCGAAGAACACAAACTGGCTGAGAACATTTTTCTAATAAAAAGTTGTCAGCCAGGGGTGTCCACTGAAACCCAAACAGATGTTACAATTTTCACCCAACCAAAAGTAGGTGGTTACTGTGCTTAGTTTTGGGTACCTTTGGGTAACAGAGTTTGTTTCTGGAAACGCCAGCATTGTTTCCCTGAAAGGGTTTGTAAAGGAATTTTTTTTTTTATCTTAATAGCTTCCTTTACCTTAATGTAGTGCCGTTTTCATGTCCTCATTGTTCGTTTTTTCTCTCAAGTTGCTGTAATTCTTCTCTGATCTCTACACTTCCTGGTTGTCTGTTTCCTGATAACCACAGTGCTGGGAGCTTTCTCTCTGTGGTCACTAATCAAGGAGTTGTGATTACTGTGTGTTTAAAACCCCAAAGCACCAATCCGTTTAGTTTTCCAAACCAGCACTGCCCGGTATTGGCTATGTGACTCTGTGTACTCTCCTATGTCTATGTCTCCTCTGTCCTCCTCCCACCTCCCCTCTCTGGCTGTCTGCTCGTGTCAGCACCTGCCAACACCCCCCCCCCCCGCTGTTCTCATATTTGATATAAAAAGCTCACATCCGTGCTGTAATATACCAGGTCCGTGTTATGTAAAAAATATGCTCATCTGTATCTATATCAGTGTGGCTCCCAGCGATCAGCTGACTGTCGTCTCTCGCTCTCTCTTCCCCAGCTGACGTCAGCGGGAGTGCTCGGCCCCGCCAACTGCAACGGTGAGCTGGTGTTCTGTCAAGCAGTGCCCCCCCAATCGAATATTGTCCTCTCAGCCATAATTACTTACTCAAGTCCTCACTCAATCCAACATGGTACCCTTCTCTAGCAGCTCTCTCCCTGAGTTCATAGGACACAGAGGCTGCAGCAGGAACCAACCCATCTAAGGAGGGAGCAGGAGGCAGGGGCAAGTGGCGCTGTGTTTGTCTATGGATGCACATCAAGATGGGATCAAGCCTGCACAAGTGCCTCTATAGCAGGGGTAGGCAAAGTGGTGCCCTCCAGCTGTTGCAGAACTACAAGTCCCATCATGTCTCTGGGAGTAATTGTAACTGCCAGCCTTGCAATGCCTCATGGAAAATGTAGTTCCACAACAGGTGGAGGGCCCCAGGTCGGCTACCCCTAGGAAGCAGCTTTCTATGTTGGCAGACACTGAAAAGGTTTGTTAAGAGCGCCAGCGGGGGACACCAGAAGAGGAGGATCGGGGCTGCTCTGTACAAAAACATTGCACAGAGCAGGGAGGTATAACATGTTTTTTTATAATAAAAAAAGAAAAATGCCATTAATCTCTTAAAACCATAATTTGAAAACATTCCACAGGTAAGAACAGATACACCATGTAGATGTCACTTAAATCTCACAAAACCTTTAACATTTTAATAGAATTTGTGTAGTTACTTTCAGTAGTATAAAGTCTTTCATAGGCCTCTTACACACAGGTGGCTGAGCCCCTTCAACATAAGAGCTGGTGTCTTTCTTCTGCCTGGGAAGTCCAGGTTCAGCCCTCCACTGACAAGAATGGTTATGCACTGCTGTACCGCCATAAAACACAAGTACCGCATAAATGCATATGCAAAAAATTGAAACAATTTTTGCATATGCCCGTACGCTATATTTGTTTACTATAGGTACCACCATATACTGAGTATTTGCTCACTCCTGAGATGGACCATGGGATTTGTAGTGTGCATACAGCAGTTCACATGACTGCAAATAAGATGTGCTGCTCAATCCTAACAAACACAAGTGATGGGGAAAAGTACAGGTCCCCAGGCTCGGGAGCTCACAGAGGACATTACAAGGAGGCAGAAAAACACAGTAAGAAATTATTTGATGAAAAATAGATACGTAGTGGTTTCGGGTGACTTGCCCCGCCCCGAGCGTAGAGCCGTTAACCCCTTGGCGCCGAGGGTATGCGGCCTCGTATTTAGGGGGTTATACCGGGATGATGCCGCAGTTGCAGGCATCATCCCAGTACCGTTTTTCAGAGCGGGCGGGCGGTCTGCTTTTCAGGGATAACAACAGATGCAGCTAAAAGCCGCTCTTACTGGGCCTCCTGTCCCACTGGGTGACCGATCCTCCTCTTCCGGCGTCTAGCCACAGACTGGCACAAAGCTAGAAACGGCTTTGTTCCAGTCTCCTGTATGTAAACACTGAAGCGACGTCACAATGTTGCTTCCAGTTTACTCGGCTGCCAATGGCGTCGGTTATTAAAAAATATACAGTATTTAGAATCACCATTTTTGGCGATCTGAATACTTTGAAGTGCAACGAAGGGATTTAGGGTCTTTTAGACCCCTGATCCCTCCATAAAGAGTACCTGTCACCACCTATTACTGTCACAAGGGATGTTTACATTGCGACAGCAATAAAAGTGATCCAATTTTTATTAATTTTTTTAAAACACAATGTAAAAAAATAAATAAATTTAAAGCGCCCCTGTCCCCGCGAGCTCGCGCAGCAAAAAAAAAATGCATACGCAAATCACGCCTGCATATGTACATGGTGTTCAAATCACACATGTGAGGTATTGCCACAATCGTCAGAGCGAGAGCAATAATTCTAGCACTAGACCTCCTCTGTAAATCTAACCGGGTAACCGTTGTTTTTTTTTCAAAGCGTCGCCTATGGAGATTTTTTTTTTTACTTTTTAGGTACCGTAGTTTGTTGCCATTCCACGAGTGTGCGCAAAAAGACACTCACCTGTCCCACAATCCAGTGACCTGGCCACCGGAACCCTTGATTCTCTCCCCCGCCTGTCTATGGCACTGGCAATACTACTGTGGGCATCCGGCTGAGACAGCTTGAAGCTAATCAGCCGGGTGCGTATGTCTCACTGCGCTGTCTTGCATAGCCGGGGAATCTTCTGGGACCTGTGATGTGCACCAGAAGATTGCAGGGAGGAAGGGCCCCAAGCGGAAGCTTGTCAGTAATCGTGATACATTGCGGAATCGAATCGTGAGACCAGTGGAGGGGGGGGGGGCAGAGAGATCAAAAAGAGGAGGGGAGGAGAGAGAGATCAAAAAGAGGAGGGGAGGAGAGAGAGATCAAAAAGAGGAGGGGAGGAGAGAGAGATCAAAAAGAGGAGGGGAGGAGAGAGAGATCAAAAAGAGGAGGGGAGGAGAGAGAGAGATCAAAAAGAGGAGGGGAGGAGAGAGAGATCAAAAAGAGGAGGGGAGGGGAGGAGAGAGAGATCAAAAAGAGGAGGGGAGGAGAGAGAGATCAAAAAGAGGAGGGGAGGAGAGAGAGATCAAAAAGAGGAGGGGAGGAGAGAGAGATCAAAAAGAGGAGGGGAGGAGAGAGAGAGATCAAAAAGAGGAGGGGAGGAGAGAGAGAGATCAAAAAGAGGAGGGGAGGAGAGAGAGAGATCAAAAAGAGGAGGGGAGGAGAGAGAGAGATCAAAAAGAGGAGGGGAGGAGAGAGAGATCAAAAAGAGGAGGGGAGGAGAGAGAGAGATCAAAAAGAGGAGGGGAGGAGAGAGAGAGATCAAAAAGAGGAGGGGAGGAGAGAGAGAGATCAAAAAGAGGAGGGGAGGAGAGAGAGAGATCAAAAAGAGGAGGGGAGGAGAGAGAGATCAAAAAGAGGAGAGAGAGATCAAAAAGAGGAGGGGAGGAGAGAGAGATCAAAAAGAGGAGGGGGGAGAGAGAGAGATCAAAAAGAGGAGGGGGGAGAGAGAGATCAAAAAGAGGAGGGGAGGAGAGAGAGAATGTAAACATCCCTTGCAATAGGAATAGTGTGTGACAGTTCCTCTTTATGGAGAAGGCTTATAGAGTTTTTTTTTTTATCTCAGCCTTTCCATCCTGGAGAAGAGATCTGGGTTCTTATTGACCCCACATCTCTTCTCCAGGCAGCAAAGGCTGAGATAAAAAAATAAAAAAAGAGAGATCAAAAAGAGGAGGGGGGGAGAGAGATCTAAAAGAGGAGGGGGGGTTGATTTATATAATCTAATCATGTACAAGCAAAAATTGTTCTTTTATTTTACTTGCATGTCCCTCTCAGATCTAAAGCAAATGCACTTGTAGTGCAAAGTGGATTTGCCTTTAGTAAATAAACCACATTTTATTGTTGTCTCTCCTTGCAGAGAGAAAACAAAAAGAAAAAACACCTAAATATAAAAACATGTCATAAAAATTAAGAAAAAACCTAGATCAAGGATTGGTTCAATAGAAACTGGTTGACATTTAGCCCGTGTGTACTGCAGCTGGTCCAACAGAAGCCAGTCAAAAGGGCATGACCAAAAAAGGTCTGCCGATCAGCACAGAGAGCGCTGACTGGGGTGCTCTGGCAGGGTGAGGGGGTTGTGTGGCCGTCCCCTGACAGAAAAAAACAGCTCAGCAGGGGAGATTGCTTTACTAACATTGCAATTTTAGTACAGCGGCTCCTCCCGAGCTCTTCAGTTATTTCAACCTGCTGGGTCAGAAAAAAAATACAAACAGTGTGTAGCAGGCTTTCAGTGTGATGGGGATAAGGTGAGGATGGGATGGCTGTCCCCCTGGATGGAACAATATGGTATATCAGTCAATAGATTACACTTCTCCCATCACTAAATAACCACTCATACTACCCACATACAGTAAGAGGAGTCTGTGTATCTATCAGCCACAGCTTCTCATTTCCTGATTGCATCACTAACTTGTTGACTGTCCTGTGTTCCTGGGTAATGCTAATATACAAATGTGTGTTCCTCTACTGGAGGCAGTATACAATCACACAGGCACAGCTCAGCTCTACTCCCAGTATATAGGAACAGTCTAACTGTTAGCATTCCGTCTTCCCTGTTTCCTTTCCTCTCATTGTAGTATGATAACACAGCCCAGTCACCTCCACATTGTACATTACCTTCTCTATAACCGTCCTTCTTATGTACTCCACAGTTCCTGACAGACTCACTCCTCCGTCTCCTTGTATACCTGTACTTCCTGCTTCTGGTGCTGCTGGTCACATGACACCAATCGCTCCAATCACCATCCTCGCTTTGTGTGTGTGTGTGTGTGCGCCCTCTTCTGGCCTTCTCTGATGACAGTTTGTAGGTGTGTTTTGTATACATCACCAATCTAAAAGCAGTGATCGTTCCTCTTGTAACAATTGTTATTAACGAATGATAGGAGTAACTTGGTTTGAGAGCGTTTTGCAAGACAAGCTAAATTTTAAAATAAATTTTGACTTGATATACAAGTGATGTCTTGATATACAAGTAGTGTCACAACTGAGTATAAAAGAGAAGAGAGGCGCCTCTAACACGATCGGAATTTCCGTTGGGATAAACTCGCAATTCCATTCAAGCTTGTCTTGCATACACACTGTCACACCAAATTCTGACCATCCAAAACGCGGTGACGTACCACACTATGACAAGCCGAGAAAATTAAGTTCAATGCTTCCGAGCATGCGTCAACTTGATTCTGAGTTTTTTCTCCGTCGCAGTTCCATACAGATGAACTGGATTTTCGATAGGATTTTTTTTCATCGGAAAAAAAGAGAACATGTTCTCTTTCTAAGTCCGTCGGAATTTCCGATGGAAAAACTCTGATGGAGCACACACACGGTCAGAATAACCGATGAAAAAATTCTGACTTTTTCCAAATTCTGATTGTGTGTACAAGGCATAAGTGTAGCAATATGGTTACATTTAATGAAGGTACAACATTTAGTAAGTCACATGGTTGATGAATAAAAGAGGCACATCTAAGTATGCAGGGGTCCGAGGTAAAGCTGTCCACATAGACCATCATCCTCACCGCCATCAACGTCATCCCTTCGTTCAAGCCTCGCTTTCAGATCGCTCTACTGCAGGGTAGTCTTCCCGGTCACGATTGCAGGCTGACGGCGGTGAGAGCCGGTGGTGCGGAGGATGGTCTATGTGGACAGCTTTACCCCGGATCCCTGCATACTTAGATGTGCCTCTTTTAATCATCAACCATGTGAGTTGCTAAATGTTCTGCCTTCAATAAATGTAACCATATTGCTACACTTAGAGGCGCCGCTCTTCTCTTTTATAATCTGTAGCTCTTGCTGGATTTTGCTTCTAATCCCCTTGGGGAGGCGGCAATTTGTGGATGGACATTTTATGGTTACACAGCCTATCACATTGCTATAATCTTTTTATATGGACTATAAACTGAGGGACCTATGAATAAATTGTTGTGAAACAAATCATTTGAGTTTCTATTATTTCTTATCTGGAAATTCGCTTTGATATACAAGTGCTTTGGATAACAAGCATGTTTCCGGACGTAATTATGCTCGCAATCTAAGGTTTTACTGTAGTATGCTTTTTTTTCCCCAAATACCGGTAGCTGCATTCACATCTGTTTAGTGCAGGAACACAGGCTGCAGTGTATAAAAAAATAGTTTTTTTTCAGGTTAGTGGACCTTATTAGCCAATCCAAGCATTTTGTTTTTTTACTGATCTGAATGAGGCCTATTGTTTTATCCACTTCCATACCGCGCAAATGTCACCACTCCTCTCCTAAAATCATAATTTTTTGCTAGAAAATTACTCAAACATTATACATTTTTCTTAGCAGACATCCTAGGGAATAAAATAGCAGCCGTTGCTACTTTTTATGTCACGTGGTATTTGAGCAGTAATTTTCAATTTTCATGAATAAAACAAAAACAAAAAAACAGTAAAGTTAGTCCAATTTTTGTATAATTTGACAGATGATGTTATGCTGAGTAAATAGATACCTCACATGCCACACTTTAAAATTGTGCACACTCGTTGAAATGGCGCCAAACTTTGGTACTTAAAGCGGAGGTTCACCCAAAAGTGAACCTCCGCTTTTTGGAACCCTCCCCCCCTTCTGGTGTCACATTTGACACCTTTCAGGGGGGAGGGGTGCAGATACCTGTATAAAACAGTTATTTTCACCACTTCTGGGTATAGATGTAAACATCCCTTGCAATAGGAATAGTGTGTGACAGTTCCTCTTTATGGAGAAGGCTGAGAGAGGTTTTTTTTTTTTATCTCAACCTTTCCATCCTGGAGGAGAGATGTGGGTTCTTATTGACCCCATCTCTTTTCTCCAGGCAGGAAAGGCTGAGATAAAAAAAAAAACTCTCTCGGCCTTTACAGCCGCTTTGTTTACTTCCACTGGCCCGGACATGATGTCATAACGTTGCATACGGGCCTCCGAGAGTCATAGAGATGACTGATGATCTGATGATCTGGTCACCAGAAATCTCAATGGTAAACTTTTGGCGGTGACCGATTCATTCTCTGGCTCACTGATCGCACGGGTGAGCTGGGAGAAGAACCGAAAGGTGGTGGGAGGGGAGATAGGTACTGGAGTTTTTCGTAACTTTTTTTTTATACTAGTAATGGCGCCGATCAGTGTTCAAAATCCAATTGTCATTGGGACAGGAAGTAAAGTAAAATCTTCTGAATAGGGGCACAGGCAGCAAAACAAATGTTACAGGGGTATTAACCCTTCCCTATGCTATCCAAAAACCTTAAAAATCGTTTAGCTACACCTAAAAAATGTACCTGTTCCGACTTACAACCAACAGATTCAACTTAAGAACAAACCTATAGAGTAGAGTTAGTTGTTTGTAACCTGGGACCGCCTATATATAACTTTGTTTTTTTAAAGTTCAATATAATTGCATACCTTCCAACTGTCACTGATTTCGAGGGACTGTCCCTGATTTGAACAAAGTCCTTCTCTCCTCCTCATTTGTCCCTCATTTTGGTCTGATCTATATAGTTGTATATAAAATGCACTTTTTATCTATCAAAACGTGTTTTCCAGCGCTAAACCTTTCATCAAATTTCTAAATTGCTGCATTTGTAAATTCCAAAAGCCAATATAAAGGAAAAGTAGTGGTTAAAAAAAGCGCTTATGGGTTTAACCACTTAAGACCCGAACCAAAATGCAGCTAAAAGACCCGGCCAGGTTTTGCAATTCGGCACTGCAATGCTTTAACAGACAATTGCGCGGTCGTGCGACATGTTTACCAAACAAAATTGGCGTCCTTTTTTTCCCACAATAAAGCTTTCTTTTGGTGGTATTTGATCACCTCTGCGGTTTTTATTTTTTGCGCTATAAACAAAAATAGAGCGACAATTTTGAAAAAAAATCAATATTTTTAACTTTTTGCTATAATAAATATCCCCCCAAAATATATAAAAAAAAAAAATTTTCCTCAGTTTAGGCCGATACGTATTCGTCTACCTATCTTTGGTAAAAAAAATCACAATAAGCGTTTATCGGTTGGTTTGCGCAAAATTTATAGCGTTTACAAAATAGGGGATAGATTTATTGCATTTTTATAAAAAAAATTTTTTTACTACTAATGGCGGCGATCAGCGATTTTTTTTCGTGACATCGATATTATGGCGGACACTTCGGACAATTTTGACACATTTTTGGGACCATTGTCATTTTCACAGCAAAAAATGCATTTAAAATGCATTGTTTACTGTGAAAATTTTAGTTGCAGTTTGGGAGTTAACCACAGGGGGCGCTGATGGGGTTATGTGTGACCTCATGTGTGTTTACAACTGTAGGGGGGTGTGGCTGTAGGTGTGACGTCATCGATTGTGTATCCCTATAAAAGGGATCACACGATTGATGCCGCCGCCACAGTGAAGAACGGGGAAGCTGTGTATACACACAGCTCTCCCCGTTCTTCAGCTCCGGGGACTGATCGCGGGACTCCAGCGGCGATCGGGTCTGCGGGTCCCGCGATCCTGGTCACGGAGCTTCGGACCGGGTCGCGGGCGCGCACCCGCGACTGGGTACTAGCACAGGACATACCTGTACGTGCATGTGCCCAGCTGTGCCATTCTGCCTACGTAAATGTGGAGGAGGCGGTCCTTAAGTGGTTAAACAATCTTGTTTTTTTGGTAAATTTTTCTTTAAGGGGGGTGGCAAGGGGTGTGTTCTATGCCTGCATACTTTTGCTGATAGTTGTCCTTATTTCCATCTCAAAAAGTTGGGGGGGGGGGGTGTAATTGGAGTACATGGGCCACAGTCTTTTCAGTCTGACAGGGGGTTTTAATGGCATCACTTCCAGTGGCGGCCCGCCCATAGGGGGCGCCCGGGCGCCGCCCCCCCTCCTGTAGGCAAAAAAATAAATATATATATATATATATATATATATATATATATATGTATATATATATATATATATATATATTTTTTTTTTTTGGCCCCTTTAAGAAAGAAACTTAAAAAAAAAAAATTCTTTAATGGGTTGGGATTGAGCGCCGGCCACCATTTCCCTATGAAGCGCCGCGTCACTACAATCTAGACATGGCGCTTCATTTGCGGGCTTTTATCTTAAATATGGGCGCATTGAAAAGCGCTGATATGCTTCCCGTGCCTCTCTATGAGCGCCGGGAGCATTACTACTGTGACTTCCGGCTATTCATCTTACAGACGAAAATCGGAAATGACGTCACGCGGCACTTTCTCTGAAGTTCACACTGCCCGAGCGGAGTGAAGCTGGCGCTGCTAAGGTAAGCCAGCCAAGCCACACTCAGTTCAAAATGGATTTGATTTATCGCCCCATTAGGTCATCAGCGGACAGCGGTGCACTGCCTGATCCCCACCCATCCACCTTGGAGCCTGTTATTGTATTTAGACTGCTGGGACTTGTAGTTCTCCATCATCTCCTGGGGCTCAGGTGCATGCAATCCACCCTCTATGGGACTACAAGTCCCAGCAGTGAGAAAAACTGAACAAATATGGTGGATTGCATGCACCTGAGCCCCAGGAGATGATGGAGAACTACAAGTCCCAGCAGGTTATAATATAAAGCTCCGAGGTGGATGGATGTCTGGACAGTGACAATTGATGGGCACAGTGGTGACATTTGATGGGCACAGTGGTGACAATTGGTGGCACAGTGGTGACAATTGATGGCACAGAGGTAACAATTGATGGCATGGCACAGTGGTGACAATTGATGGCACAGTGGTAACAATTGATGGCATGGCACAGTGGTAACAATTGATGGCATGGCACAGTGGTGACAATTGATGGCACAGTGGTAACAATTGATGGCATGGCACAGTGGTGACAATTGATGGCACAGTGGTGACAATTGATGGCACAGTGGTAACAATTGATGGCATGGCACAGTGGTGACAATTGATGGCACAGTGGTGACAATTGATAGCACAGTGGTAACAATTGATGGCATGGCACAGTGGTGACAATTGATGGCACAGTGGTGACAATTGATGGCAAAGTGGTGACAATTGATGGCATGGCAAAGTGGTGACAATTGATGGCATGGCAAAGTGGTGACAAAGATGGCATAGTGGCTGTGTTTGATGGCATGGCACAGTGGTTGCGTTTTGATGGCACAGTGGTTGCGTTTTGATGGCACAGTGGCTGCGTTTGATGGCACAGTGGTGATAATTGATAGGCCGAGTGAGGCTGCAATTGTTTTTTTTTTTTTTTTCGTTTGCGCCCCCCCAAAAAATTTGAGCACCAGCCGCCACTGATCACTTCCTCTCTAACGTGGATGTACTGTTTGTATCCGGATAAACTTCAAGTGCTTCAAGTCACACTTGTTTGTTTGAGTAAATTCGATTTATAATCTTTTTGGGCTTTTGTGATATGTTTTACAGTCATATGTGTTCTTCCAATCCCTAATGCCCCGTACACACATTCCGAAAATCGTACGAAAAATTTACGCTTTTGAATTGATCGTACGATAATCGGATCGTTAGTACAGAGCTTTCAAGAGCCAATCAGGACAGGTTATCCGATATTATTCTATCGGACATGCATGGAAATATTTTTAGTACAATGCCAGATCGTACGATTTTCATTTAATCAGTACAGCCGTTCGAAAATGAAATACAAATGCATTATAACACATGACATCACTTCCGAATTTTTATTCTGTCGTACAAGAATTTTCGTGACTTTAGTAAATTCATCAGATTCGACATGAGTGTGTCTGATGGAGAATTAAAAAAAAAAAATACAATTCCCAACATGTCATGTGTATTACCAAAACCCTTGCTCATTCTTTTCTGAGCTGTTTTCATGTTGATCCCTCCACACCCCGTAGATCTGTCATTCACAGCCCCCTTTTGTTTCAGATGTCATTGAATTAAAAGAAAGCACAGCTAAATTGGTCTGTGAGGCGGGGAGAGCTGGGGAGGAGAGCCAGGACGGAGCACAAGAGAGCGGAGCTGATTTTCTGGTCCAACTAGTCACAAAATGATGTCATCTGCATTCTATTGGTGCATAAATAAATATATAATATTTATTGTACTGTATATTCTATAAATAAATTAGCTCACAATATATAGGCAGTAACATTTCTTTAACACATCCATGTCATACTTGAATCAATAGGACAAAGAACTTCTTGTGTATGAACTGTGCACTTTCTACTGAGCCTGAAAAGATCAGGGTGTAGCAAGATGGCTGACTTCGTACAGCAGATTCCTGCTTGGTGGTTGCTAAGTTACCAGTATACAGAATTGTAATAGCAGATATGCTCAGAGTTCCAGCACCGTTCGCAGCATGGAAGGTATGAATACAGGAAAGATCTGTATGTTTACTAGTATTATGCACTGAATTGAAGTGCTGTTGTTTATACATATCCAAAACTTATTTCAGGGATAAGAAAAGGCATATACTGTTATGGTTGCTAACCCTGTCACTGCTGATCCACTTGACCTACATGTTAAAATGCATATTATTGATTAATATTGTTTATGAAATCATTAAAAAAAAAAAACACTTAAATTTAATTTTCAACACACACAAACACAATATGACCCCCAATCTCCTTTAAATATAATTGCCAATGTTCAGTTGATAAAAGTAGAATATGTCAAACTTTAAAAATGTAGTCCACCTGTGAAATGGCAAAAAGCTACGATGCCTAAACCTGTAATACACTTTAAACATTGACAGTTTATGTTTGGTATGTGCAGAGATACATGTCGCGCAATTTTTATTTTATTTTTATTTATGCATACACACATCCTAGGTGCGTGTGTGGTGCAGTGGATTTTTTTTCAGTTTTTTGTATTTATTTATTTAAAGTGGTGTTAAAGAGCAAGTAAAACCTCATTGGATTTTAGTTCCTCTTTATTCCCCTGCAAAGGATAAGCATAATGGGATAGTATGCATCGCTGGGAGGTAGAGAGGAGACGTTACTGGAAGTGGCAGCAGTGGAGAGTATTGAGTGATTGGTGAGAATTGAAGAGAGCCTATAGCCTCGTACACCCGTACGGGTTTCCCGGCTGACTTTTTACCGCCGGGAAACCCAAGGGGAAAACCTAGAACCTGTTCGGTAACTTTTTCCCCCTACACACGACCGGGTACCCCGACAGGAAAACTGCCATGAGAGCTTTGGTCGGGAATCCAGGCCGTGTGTATGCTCCATCGCAGTGTTTCCCATAGGAAAACTGCCGGGTTAAAAAACGGCGGGAATCCCGACGGGAAAAAAGAGAACTGGTTCTCTTTTTTTCCCGGCAGTTTTCCTGTCGGGAAAACTGCGATGGAGCATACACATGGCCAGTTTTCCAAAAGCTCTCATGGCAGTTTTCCCGACGGGAAAACCGGTCGCATGTACGAGGCTTTAGAGGTTTCTGGGGAGATCCAATTCCCTCTGCTTGGTGAGACCACTTTTATCCGTGGTCACGGATAGCTGGTAAGCAGACTGACTTAAGCCTTGTACACACGATCAGTCCATCCGATGAGAACGGTCTGAAGGACCGTTGTCATCGGTTAACCGATGAAGCTGACTGATGGTCCGTCGCGCCCACACACCATCGGTTAAATAACTGATCGTGTCAGAACGCGGTGACGTAAAACACAACGACTTGCTGAAAAAAATGAAGTTCAAGCATGCGTGGATTTTTAACCGATGGTTGTGCCTACTAACGATCGTTTTTGACCTATCGGTTAGGAATCCATCGTTAAATTTAAAGCGAGTTGGCTTTTTTTTAACCGAAGGTTAAATAACCTATGGGGCCCACACACGATCGGTTTTGACCGAGGTAAACGGTCCATCAGACCGCTGTCCTCTGTTTAACCTATCGTGTGTACGAGGCCTTAGGCCTTGTACACACGATTAGTCCAAACTGATGAAAACGGACTGAAGTTCAGTTTCATCGGTCCAAACCTACGGTGTGTATGGCCCATCAGACTTTTGTCCTTCAGGCCAAAGTTTTAAAACTTGCTTTAAAATCGGACTGATGGACTGATGACCGATCAGTCAAAACCAATGGTTAGTACGCAAAAGCATCAGTTCAAAACCCGCACATGCTCAGAATCAAGTCGACGCATGCTTGGAAGCATTGAACTTCTTTTTTTTTTAGCACGTCGTTGTGTTTTACGTCACCCTGTTGGACTCGATCAGATTTTGAACTGATGGTGTGTAGACACATCAGACCATCAGTCCATCAGACCATCAGATTTCATCCTTCAGTCCGTTTTCATCAGTTTGGACTGATCGTGTGTACATGGCCTCAATCTCACTGGGTGTGGAACGAGATTCTCTCTGGTGTGGAGGAATATCACCCTATCTTCACTTATAGCCCCTTTATCTGCATGGAGCACGGATGTTGGCTATTATACCCATTCTTCAATATATGGACTTGTGATATTGGACTTTTATTAATTCTATCATTGCTTGATATTCTGTTATTATTTTATGCTACTGCTCTAGCGCTGCATTTTTTATTTTACTATTATCTGTGAAGTCTGTATTCTGACTTTAGATGCTGGCAGCTGAACATCCATTTCTCTTTGTTTTAGTGCAGCGTTAGCCTTGGATTTTTTATTATTTACATATTAATGCCGCCGTAATTTGCACACACAGCAAGGTTGGACAGCATTCGTGAGTGACTCACACCACTTGGCTGGGTCTATGTTAAGGAATGGGCCAGGAGCTGCAGCTCCAATAGCCCCTATGTTAATCTGGACCTGACCATTATCTGTGGTCCCAAGGACCCAGCGATCACAGATGCCCGTCGATGCATGCCACAGGGGGTGCGCAAAAAGTGTGATTAAGAGAGGACATCATATGTCGCTCTCCCGGAAATGTGCGACTGCGCTGTAGCAGTCATTCGGCTATAGCATGGTCAAGAAGAGGTTAAAGGCGAACGGCACCTTTTATTTAAAAAAAAATACTAAGCCTAGAACACTTAAACTAGCAATAAACTAAGTGCAATACTTTTTCCCCCATAAACTAAAATTGTCCAGTAGTCTGCCTCAAGAGGCACCATATTCAGCTCTTGATCGTGTGTGCAGCACCATGGCAACTGTTGATCAAACGGTCCAAGATGGCACTTGCTTTGGATGTAAATAATAGGAGGATAAAATTAACTAAAATGGTGGCTGTTGACATCATCAGTAACTGACCATTCAGTTTCCTGTAAAAGAAGTAGCACACAGTATGTACTATTCTGTGCCCTATAATAGGGTTACCAGACGTCCCCGTTTTCCAGGGACAGTCCCTGGATTGAAATGGATGTCCCCGGAGCCCTTCTGTTCCCGGATCTGTCATCTCAGCAGGGGGCCCAGAGGTAGAAAGGGCGGGGACTCCCAAATCCTGTCCGCCAATAAGCTAATGCCCTGCGGTGTAGCTTTTTACAAAACAAATGTCTCCAGGCCCCCTGTGCTCAATGGGGGCCGGGGGACAGTAAGCGGACTATTTTAAAATTTTTGGGTTTAGGCGGATTAATCCATGCCAGCGTGCTACACAGTTGAAGCCCGGCCTCTTCAATATGAATAAACCTGATCGCCCAAACCCAAAAAAAAGAAATAGTCTGCCTACTGTCACCCGGCTCCCACTGAACTCAGGGGGCCCGGAGATGGTTGCATACAATAATTCTATAAACACATAGGCCCAGATTCACATACCTTGGCGCTTAGTTATGCCGGCGTAGCGTTTCGAATATACGATACGCCGACGTAGCGCAGAGCGGCGAGCACAGTATTCACAAAGCACTTGCTCCCTAATCTACGCTGGGTTCCCTCGGCGTAACTCATCGGAAGTGGCAGTGGGCGTGAGCCATGCTAATGAGGCGTGACCCCATGTAAATGATGGGCAGAGCGCCATCAACATACGAATAACGAACGGCGCATGCGCCGTCCCATGGACGCTTCCCAGTGCGCATGCTTAGAATCACGTTGAAACAACTGCCTAAGTTACGTCGAATCACTGCCTACGACGTGAACGTAACCTACAACTAGCCCTATTCACGTACTACGTAAACGGCGTAAAAAACGACGGCTGTGTTCCCTGGTGCAGCCATTTGCATTGATGCTGCTGACTTACACCTGCTTTAGGAGGCTTAACTTTACGCCGGACGTACGACTTACGTAAACCGCGTATATTGATGCGCCGGGCGCAAGTACGTTCGTGAATCGGCGTATCTCACTAATTTGCATATTCGAATCGTAAATCAATGGGAGCGCCCCTTGCGGCAAGCATAAATATGCGCCCACGATACGACGGCGTAGAAAACTTACGTCGGTCGGATAAAGACTATTTTCAGGCGTATCTTGCTTTCAGAGTCAGGCGCATAGATACAACCGCGCATATGTGCACTTACGCGGCGTATCTCGAGATACGTCAGCGTAAGTGCTACGTGAATCCGGGCCATACACTGCATATATCATTTGAGGAAAATATATTTATAAAATAGTTTACCATTTACATTGTACCAATAAAAAAAAAAAAATGTCCCCGGATTTCATTTAAAAAGTCTGGACATCTTACCCTATAAGTCCCAGCTTTTAACAACTAAGGTCACTCGCTCCCATCTGCTCCCCCTCTAATCATCCTGCCCACATGTTAGGCAATTGCTGGACATGATGCTAGGTGCAATAATAGCAACCAGATGTCACTCTCCCTCTTCTTTCATTTCAATGAAGTGTTTATTGTGGAAAGAAGAGGCAGAGTGACATCTAGTGGCCATTATTGCATCTAACATATGCTTGATATGACTCAATTCTCTAAAGCCCTGTACACACGATCGGATATCTGTTGCAATTTAATCCGATGGATTTTTTTATCGGATATCCGATGAGGCTGACTTTCATCAGTCTTGCCTACACACCATCGGTTAAAAATCCTATTGTGTCCAACGTGGTGACGTAAAACACTACGACGTGCTAAGAAAAATGAAGTTCAATCCTTCCGAGCATGCGTCGACTTGATTCTGAGCATGCGTGGATTTTTGACCGATGGATTTCTCCACAGACGATTGTTTTTTTTCTATCAGTTTTTTAACCATAAGAAAAATTTATAACAGGTTGAGTGAGTGAGTGAGTGAAAAACTTATATAGCGCTACACATGCGAACTGAATCGCCTCTGGGCGCTTGTTTGACCACTTCTCCCTTGAGTTCAGAAGAGGTGGGTTTTGATCTTTCTCCTAAAGGCCAAGTGATTCTCCTCCAACCGAATGGAGGTTGGCAAAGTGTTCCAAAGTCGAGGGCCTTGGACAGCAAATCTTCTTTCTCCTTTGGACTTGTATCTGGTTTTGGGGATTTGGAGTAAATTTTGGTTGGAAGATCGCAGAGCACGATTTGGGTTGTAGGCTTTTATTTTGTCGCATAGGTAATGTATTTGGGGGGCATTTCCCCAAATACATTAATGCGTTAGACATAGTGCTTTAAAAGTGATTCTGTCTTTCACTGGTAGCCAGTGAAGGCTTCTCAGTGATGGGGAGATTGATTCCCATGTTTTTTTTCCAGTTACCAGATGCGTGGCCGTGTTCTGAACGACCTGCAGGCGCGTGATTTGGTACTTTGGGAGTCCGAGATAGAGAGCATTTGCATAGTCCAGCCTGGCATTAACAATTGTTCCCACCACGACTGCTATGTCTTCTTTAGGAATAAATGGGATTAGTCTGCATAATATACATAGCAGATGGTGTGATCCGCTGACTACTGACCCTATTTGTGCATCCATTGTCATGTTGGTGTCAAAGAAGACCCCGAGACTTTTGACTTTGGTGCAAGGTGTGATGATTTTTCCTAGAATGGGCGGAGGTGTCCAGGTTGTTGCCAGTTGATTCTTCCGATTGGCGTGAAACAGGAGAAGTTCTGTTTTTGAGCCGTTGAGTTTAAGATAACTCTTTGTCATCCAGTTCTCTATCAAAGAGAGACAATTCTCTAGATTGAGATGGTGATCCTTTTTGTTGCAGATACGAAAATACAATTGTGTGTCATCCGCATAGGAGTGGTAGAGCAGCTTTTGGCTGCTGATAATTTCAAAAAGAGGGCGACGATAGATATTAAACAGCACCGGCGACAGAGGGGATCCTTGAGGGACTCCACATGACATTTTTCAGAAGTGAATGGTCCCAGTTTCACTACTTGTGATCGGTTTTCCAAAAAGGAGGAGAACCAGGGTAAGTCACATTCTGCGATTTTGGCTACTTCAGCTAGCCGAATAAGCAATAGTTTGTGGTCAACCGTATCAAAAGCTGCGCTAAGGTCCAACAGTACTAGAAGACAAGGTTCTCCTTCGTCTGTGGCCTCAAGAGCATCATCCCATATTTTGAGCAATGCTGTTTCCGTCCCGTGCCCTGGACGGAAACCTGATTGATAAGTATCGAGCAAATTATGGGTGTCTAAATGCTGTTGCAGCTGTTGTACCACCACTTTCTCCATTACCTTGGAGAAAACGTTTAGGCCTGCTATTGGACGACAATGTTCAGGGTCTTTGGGGTCAAGGGTGGGTTTCTTTAAGATGGGTTTGATTATCCCTTGTTTCAACAGGGAGGGCACTATGCCTTCCCTGAATGACTGGTTAATCAGCTGCTTGATGGGTGGTGCCAAAATATCAGCACATTCCTTCAGCAGTTTGGTGGGGATAATATCGTTAGGCACTGTGCTATTTCGCAGAGTGCAGATGATTTTTTTTGTGGCATCCAGGGAGACGGGTTTTAGAGTAAACATTGTTACTTGGGCCTGATTCCTGTGGTGATTGGGCTGGGGACTGCTGGGGGGTTGAGGGGGATACTGTTTTGCAGAATGCTTACACGGATCCTTTCAATTTTGTTCACGAAATGGTCCGATAATTCATTGCAAAATTCTTGGGTATCAGAATTGGGGGCTTCAAGACAGGCTGGGTTCATGGTCTGACTAACCAACTTGAAGAGTTCGCGAGGACGGTTTAGGGCATTGGTGATCATCTTGGAGAAATGAATTTTTTTGGCTCGGAAAATTTCTTTGTGGTATTTCTTAGTTGTTTCGTTGTAGATGGCGCGGTTTTCGTCTGTAGTGCTTCTTTTCCAAGCTGCTTCCGCTCTTCTACGTTCTTGCTTAAGGGACAATAGCTGGTTGTTAAACCAGCTGGAGTTGTATTTACGGATACAGGTTTTATGTTTAGGTGCTACCAAGTCGGCTGACTGCAGTAGAGCTGTGTTTATGGCATCCAGGGTTTCAGTGGCTGATTGATGTGAAGGGATCGTTTTTATTTTGTTTCCTAGTATTGTTTTGAAGAGCTCCGAATGGAGCTTTTTCTGCGATCTGGTCCAGTGCATTGACACTGGTTTGGGCATTTTTGTTAAAGGGATATTTTTGGTAATCATAAATTTGATTACATGGTGGTCTGTCCATGGTAACGACTCATTTTCCAGAATTTTTACTTCCAGATTTTGTCTGAAAATAAGATTGAGGGTGTGCCCAGAAGCATGTGTGGGCCCACATACTAGTTGTTGCAGACCTAGTCCTTCCAAGTGGTCAATGCAGGCGACGGCCATGTGATCCTGTGAGGAGTTGGCCCAAAGGTTGAGATCCCCAAGCAGCAAAAAATGTTTGCTGTTTAGTGTGTAAGTGGACAGAAATTCTGTCAGATGTGAGAAGCTACGATTTTGGACCCGGCGGTCTATAGCAGAGTAAGATATGGACGGTCTCCTGTGGATTTGTTTGAAGTTGTAGGAAGAGGGATTCCATGAATGGAAGTGTGTTCTGAAGGACTGGTTTAGTGATCGAGAGAGAACTCTTATGGATCACTGCCAGGCCTCCTCCTCTTTGCCCCACTCTGTTTTCTGTTATTATGCGATAGTTCTCTGGCACCAGTTCATCAAAAATGGTGTTACAGTCAGCTGTGAGCCAGCTTTCTGTAATAAAGAGACAGTCTAAATCGCATTGTAGGATGAGATCATGAATTTCTATTCAGTGTCTTACTGCTGATCTTGTATTGACCAGAGCGCATGATATGGACTTTGGTTTGGCTAGGCAGGTGTAGTGTTTGACTGTCGATCGTCGATCGATTCTCCACAGTCGTTCAGTCCTTAAGACTTTTTTGGTGTTGGCCAGCAATTTTGAGGCCAATGCCTTTAGTCCCCAAATAGTTGCTGGCGAGTACCTCAGTTTTGTCATAGTCACTGACGCACTGGGGGCAGAATGCCTAATAGGGGGGGGGTTTGCAGTAGTGCTGGGAGTGATGATTCACAGAATCCCAGCTCCCTGATTTTTGATCCAGAGGAATGCGAAAAAAACCCTGTCCATGCTAAGCCAATGTGCCGTGGCGGGGGAAAAAAATTCCTTCCTGACCCCCACGGGGCGATCGGACGTGGCCCTGGATAAAAATGCTGCAAAGGTGGTGACCTCGATGGGGGGGGGGGGGGGGGGGGGGGGTGGTTTACCAACTGGTGGTTATTGTGTTGTGGCTTGAGTCCGGAGAGAGCGGTAGGGGACCCATTTACAGGGAGGTAGCAGGCTGGTACCTGATGGGGAGGTGCGGGGGGCCACTCGACCGCGGCGACGTAGGCTGGGGGGGCCCTACCTATCTACATCCCATGGTCCATACGTCCTACACCTAGGATGCGTGCGCCGGTAGCTACTGGAATGCAGTTCTAGCCCTGGGGAAGAGTCTGGCTTTCAGACTCAAGCCTGAAGTCAGGAGAAAAAAATGTCACAAAGTCTAGGTGTACCAAGATGGCCACCAGCTAAAAATCAGGCCCAAGCCAGGGGCTATGAGTCTGGGGGTCTGCAGCATCTGCGACCGGAGGCTCAGGGGTAACTGGGGGGGTAGTAGGGATCCTCCTGGGCCGCGGGGTTTGGTGGAGTTTGAGGGGGGGGGGGTTTGATGGGTATAGTGTGCAAGGTATCTCTGTTGCTGGGGTGTACCAAGATGACCGCCGACCAAGACACAGGACCCAGGCTGGGGGGCTGTCAGCTGGGTGGATTGGCTATGCTGGGGAAGCTGGTTGTTAACTGGTGGTGGATGGGGTCCTCCAGGGGTGGGGGGGGTTATTCTGGGCAGTTCTAGGGTTGTTTTCTGGGCGTAGGTACGGTGTGCCGCTAGGCCGCGGTCTTTCCTAAGACGCGGTAGGTACAGTGTGCCGCTAGGCCGCGGATGAAGCGATAGGTACGGTGTGCCGCTAGGCCACCGTACCTGCCGATGAAGCGGTAGGTACGGTGTGCCGCTAGGCCGCGGATGAAGCCGCGGTCTTTCCTACAGGGCTTAAGAGTCTAAATATTTGAGTCAGGTTTTATCTGATTATTGCACATTGAGGCGCATTCCGGTCACAAAATTTCGGGTCCCAGACTTCCGGTTTTATCTCAACCACGGCAGTGGAACGCACGCTGATCCAGGAAGGTGAGCCGGGCGGTGATGGTTACTGCTTAGTGATACATGGGGGCTATCCTCAGTGCCGGGAGAAGGCACATATCAATGTAAGCAGGCATTCTGTTACTTGTTTTAATCAATTATTAAAAAAAAATTATGCTATGGATCCTTCCTTTTCTTATTTTTGATGTGTATCATGGAGGAGAGGTGGATATAAACATAAGTCTTCTGTTACCTCTATTGATGTTCAAGCAAGTCTAAAAGACCCTACCCACTAGAGCGCTGATTGACCTTCTTTTTAATTATATTCGTCTGGTGAGTAGGAAATCTGTATCAAGCACATCGGTTGTATTCTCCAGATATACTGCCATATAGTGAATTTTTATGTCAATTTAAAAAGCTATCACTGAATAATCTATGCACTTCACAAAGGACTGCTATATTGTAGTGCGTCAGTGCAGTTTTACTGCATTATACTGTAGTGTGTTAGTGGAGTGCAGTGTCTTACACTGCATTACATAACATTTAGTGCTGTAGACAGTGCTGTATACCCCACTTTTTTGGTTGCTGCGCGCTTTTTTTTTGTCCAGTGCTTGCCCCCTTTTTTTTAAATTGTGAGCTGCAGGTTTTTGACTGTGGCACTGTTGTTCCCTTTTTTATAGTTTTGGCATTTCTGTCAGCGGCAATTCTCAAGTTAAAGTGCATCAAACACCATTTTCCATTGATTAAAGTGCATGGAATTACACATCTCCCCATCTCCATCTCTATTACATTTGAGTAATGAGTGAGTAACTTGTATAGCGCTACAAATGCGAACTAAATCGCCTCAAGGCGCTTTTTGCATCCAGTGCCGTCCTATGTCTTCAGAAGAGGTGGGTCTTAAGTTTTTTTCTGAAGGCCCGATGGTTTTCTTCAATGCGGATGTCCATGGGTAGAGCATTCCATAGCCGTGGTCCTTGGACTGCAAATCTTCTCCTTTAGATTTGTAGCGGGTCTTGGGAATGTGGAGGAGGTTTGGGTTAGTTAGGGAAGCAGAAGGTGATGTAATGTGGTGGTCACTCCTTATGTGTTACTTTGCTAAGGGACTAAGAGTTCCTGGGCCATATTCCCGTAGATTTCGGGCGGGCGTCACGTAAGCCATTTACACTCCGCCGCCCCAACCTACAGGAGCAAGTGCTGTATTCCCCAAACACTTGCTCCGTAGTTTGGGGCGGCGTAGTGTAATTGGCCCGGCGTATCCCCGCGTAAATCCAAGGGGGCGGCTTGTATTTAAATTAAGCGTGCCCCCGATTCGAACGAACTGCGCAATCGCCGGGCTTAAAATAGCCCAGTGCGCATGCTCCAGTTCTCTGCGTAAAACGTCAATGACGCCGACGTGTGCGTCATTGACGTAAAGTCGTATTCAAGAACGACTTAGGGAAACGACGTACCCGACGGGAAAAGACGACGCGGACCCATGCATAAACACATGGTGGTCTGTCCATGGTAACGACTCATTTTCCAGAATTTTTACTTCCAGATTTTGTCTGAAAATAAGATCGAGGGTGTGCCCAGAAGCATGTGTGGGCCCACATACTAGTTGTTGCAGACCTAGTCCTTCCAAGTGGTCAATGCAGGCGACGGCCACGTGATCCTGTGAGGAGTTGGCCCAAAGGTTGAGATCCCCAAACAGCAAAAAATGTTTGCTGTTTAGTGTGTAAGTGGACAGAAATTCTGTCAAAGATGTGAGAAGCTGCAATTTTGGACCCGGCGGTCTATAGCAGAGTAAGATATGGATGGTCTCCTGTGGATTTGTTTGAAGTTGTAGGGAGAGGGATTCCATGAATGGAAGTGTGTTCTGAAGGACTGGTTTAGTGATCGAGAGAGAACTCTTATGGATCACTGCCAGGCCTCCTCCTGGCTACAGCAGGGAGGGGTTAAAAATAATTATGTGTAGAGGGTTGGGTGGGCAGCACCAGGCGACTCCCAGTGTTTTGACTCAACTACAAGGCCATAAACTTTATCTCCAGCTTCATGTAGGGCTTACACGACCTGGTGTTCTATTTATCCCTTGCATCAATTCAGACAGCTTAACTCAATGAATAAACTCACTGTTAGAGAGACAGAAGATTAATCCATTTGAATGCTCTGTTTAATGATGGATATTCATAGGTAGAAAAACATTGGTGTTGTAAGCCACATGGAAAGATGTTTCAGCATGGTAGATATACATGGCTAATGAGAGAGAGACAGGAAGTGGAGGGGTATATAAGGAACTACAGTGAGAGAGAGAGAGAGAGTTCAGCTAGACAGAAGGGAGCAGAGCTTAAAGACACAGAGCAATAATAAATCACATAGGGCCTGATTTACTATGCTCTGTGCGCTGCGCTGGTTCATGCGTTAATTAGTACTCCGGGTGGAGGCTTAATCAGGCGCATGAACCAGCGTAGCAGCCGGCGCATTGAAACTAATATGTAAAGCCGCGCCGAACTCCCTATTGAAGTCTATGGGAGAAATCAAAAGTGTTCATTTTAAAGGCTAATCTGCAAGTTTTGTCCTAAAAAGTGTTTGGGGACCTCAGTCCTGCCCCAGGGAACATGTATCAATGCTTTTTTTATTTTATTAAACGGCCGTTTTTTCGGGAGCAGTGAAATTAATAATTCTTAAAGTGAAACAATAAAAGTGAAATATTCCTTTAAATTTCGTACCTAGGGGGGGGGTGTAATGTCAGCATGTGAAATAGCGCATTTTTCCCGCACTTAGAACTCCCCCTGCACAAAGTGACATTCAGAAGGAAAAAAGTCATTTAAAATTTCACACGCGGCTATAATGAATTGTCGGCTCTGACAATTCTAAAAGGATTCATTCATAAAACAAACCAAAAAATGTGTAGGGGTTCCCCCAAATTAAATTACCAGGCCCTTCAGGTCTGGAATGGATATTAAGGGGAACCCCGCCGTAAAAACCAAAAAAAAAAAAGACGTGCGGTTCCCGGCAAATATCCATTCCAGACCCTTCAGGTCTGGTGTGGATTTTAAGGGGAACTCCACCCCAAATTGAAAAAAAAAATGGCGTGGAGTCTCCCTAAAAATCCACACCAGACCCTTATCCGAGCACGTTGACCTGGCCGGCCGCAGAAAAGAGGGGGGGACAGAGTGCGGCCCCCCCCCTCTCCTGAACCGCACCAGGCCACATGCCCTCAACATGGGGAGGATGTCCCCATGTTGATGGGGACAAGGGTCTCATCCCCACAACCCTTGCCCGGTGGTTGTGGGGGTATGCGGGCGGGAGGTTTATCAGAATCTGGAAGACCCCTTTAACAAAGGGGACCCCCAGATCCTGCCCCCCCCCCTGTGTGAAATGGTAATGGGGTACATTGTACCTCTACCATTTCACCCCAAAAAAAATGTCAAAGTGTTAAAAATGACAGTAGCCGGTTTTTGACAAATCTTTTAATAAAATCTTCTTTTCTTCTTTCCTTCGTGTTTCTTCCGCTACTTCTTTCTTCTCGTCCACATCTTGCCCGACGTCTTCTTCTATCTTCTCCGTCCGTCCTTCAGCCTTCTGGTCACGCATCTTGCCCGTTGTCTTCTCCGTCCGCCTCCTCGTCCGCATCTTGGGTCTTCTGCGGTCTTCTTCTCGGTCCGCCGCCTTCTCGTCCCCGGACACAGCGTTTGAATTTGATTTGGCCGCCGTTTTCCCGCTCCTGGGACCCGCCCCCCTCTGACGCCACAAGTAAACTCCTTAGAAGGTCATGTGCGTCAGAGGGGGGCGGGGTCGCAGAGCGTCACACAGCGGGGGAATTCAATTTCAATCGCGCCGCCCGGAGAAGAAGTTCCCGCCGTGTCACACTCATGTGACCCCGCCCCCCTCTGACGCCACAAGTAAACTCCTTAGAAGGTCATGTGCGTCAGAGGGGGGCGGGGTCACATGAGTGTGACACGGCGGGAACTTCTTCTCCGGGCGGCGCGATTGAAATTGAATTCCCGCCGTGTCACACTCATGTGACCCCGCCCCCCTCTGACGCACATGACCTTCTAAGGAGTTTACTTGTGGCGTCAGAGGGGGGCGGGTCCCAGGAGCGGGAAAACGGCGGCCAAATCAAATTCAAACGCTGTGTCCGGGGACGAGAAGGCGGCGGACCGAGAAGAAGACCGCAGAAGACCCAAGATGCGGACGAGGAGGCGGACGGAGAAGACAACGGGCAAGATGCGGGACCAGAAGGCGGAAGGACGGACGGAGAAGATAGAAGAAGACGTCGGGCAAGATGTGAACGAGAAGAAAGAAGTAGCGGAAGAAACACGAAGGAAAGAAGAAAAGAAGATTTTATTAAAAGATTTGTCAAAAACCGGCTACTGTCATTTTTAACACTTTGACTTTTTTTTGGGGGTGAAATGGTAGAGGTACAATGTACCCCATTACCATTTCACATAGGGGGGGGGCCAGGATCTGGGGGTCCCCTTTGTTAAAGGGGTCTTCCAGATTCTGATAAGCCCCCCGCCCGCAGACCCCCACAACCACCGGGCAAGGGTTGTGGGGATGAGACCCTTGTCCCCATCAACATGGGGACATCCTCCCCATGTTGAGGGCATGTGGCCTGGTGCGGTTCAGGAGAGGGGGGGGGCCGCACTCTGTCCCCCCCTCTTTTCTGCGGCCGGCCAGGTCAACGTGCTCGGATAAGGGTCTGGTGTGGATTTTTAGGGGGACTCCACGCCATTTTTTTTTTCAATTTGGGGTGGAGTTCCCCTTAAAATCCACACCAGACCTGAAGGGTCTGGAATGGATATTTGCCGGGAACCGCACGTCTTTTTTTTTTTTGGTTTTTACGGCGGGGTTCCCCTTAATATCCATTCCAGACCTGAAGGGCCTGGTAATTTAATTTGGAGGGACCCCCTTTTTTTATTTATTTTTTTAATGAGCAATGACTCTATTCTTTATAGCCATGAGTACTTTAACCACTTGCCCACCGGGTTAATTCTGGCACTTCTCTCCTTCATGTGAAAATCACAATTTTTTGGCTAGAAAATTAATCAGAACCCCCAAACATTATATATTTTTTTTTAGCAGACATCCTAGGGAATAAAATGGCAGTCATTGCAATACTTTTTGTCACACCGTATTTGCGCAGCGGTCTTACAAGCGCACTTTTTTTGGATAAAAATCACTTTTTTGAAGTAAAAAATAAGACAACAATACATTTTGCCCAATTTTTTTCTATATTGTGAAAGATAATGTTACGCCGAGTAAAATGATAACCAACATGTCACGCTTAAAAATTGCGCCCGCTCGTGGCATGGCGTCAAACTTTTACCCTTTAAAAATCTCGATAGGCGACGTTTAAAAAATTCTACAGGTTGCATTTTTTGAGTTGCAGAGTAGGTCTAGGGCTAGAATTATTGCTCTCACTCTAACGATCGCGGCGATACCTCACTTGTGTGGTTTGAATACTGTTTTCATATGCGGGCGCTACTCGCGTATGCGTTTGCTTCTGTGCGCGAGCTCGTCGGGACGGGGCGCTTTAAAATTTTTTTTTGGGGTTTTCTTATTTATTTTTATTTAGTTTTATAATGTTTTACACTGAAATAAAAAAATAAAAAAAAAATGATCAGTTTTCTTCCTATTACAAGGAATGTAAACATCCCTTGTAATAGGACTAGTGTGTGACAGGTCCTCTTTATGGAGAGAGGCGGGGTCAATAAGGCTGGAAAGCATGGTATTGAAAAAAAAAAAAAAAAGTTCTCATGCTTTCAGCTGCAATCATGTTCGTTCACCACAGTGGTGTAGTGTATAGCACTTTGACCTAGCAGCAAAAGAGTCGTTGGTTCGAATCCCGCCCGTGACAGCATCTGCATGGAGTTTGCATGTTCTCCCTGTGCCTGCGTGGGTTTCCTCCCACAATATAAAAACACGCTGTAAATCGGTTCCGGTCTAAATAAGCCCTAATATGCAGTAGTATATTTAGGTTTGGTTCTGCCCTAGGCCTGACTACATATCTGCACCTCCTAATAGAAAAATGACCCACCCCTTCCTGTCAAGGTCACACCCTGTTTTTGTATAACCCCGCCCAGTAATTTTCAGGGGACCCACACACTAGTTCTGGGGGGGCACTGGATTCCCTTAACCACTTCCATACCAGGCACTTACGCACCTTCCCGCCCAAGCCAATTTTCAGCTTTCAACACTGTCGCACTTTGAATGGCAATTGCGCGGTCATACAACACTGTACCCAAACAAAATTGGCGTCCTTTTTTCCCCACAAATAGAGCTTTCTTTTGTTGTTATTTGATCACCTCTGCGTTTTTTTTTATGCGCAACAACTAAAAAAAGACTGCAAATTTTGAAACAAAAAAAACGTTTTTCTTTTTTTAGGTTAATTTTTTTGTAAATAAGTTTTTCTCTTTCAATTACGGGCACTGATATGGCGGCACTGATGGGCACTCATGGGCGGCACAGATGGGCGGCACTTATGGGTGGCACTGATGGATACTTATGGGCGGCACTTATGGGTGGCACTGATGGATACTTATGGGTGGCACAGGTGGGCACTGATAGGTGGGCACTGTGCATGGATGGGCACTGTGGGGTGGCACTGATTTTCCCAGTCAGTGCCCATTTGTGGGCACTGATTGGCATCTTTTTTCTTATTTTTTAATGCTTTTTGTTTTTTTGTTCTATATTTTTTTTGTTTTTGCACACCCTGGTGGTCCAGGGTGGGCATCCCTGGTGGTCCAGTGTGGTGATCCGAGGGGGGGCTGCGCTTGTTGATTATAGTTCTTGTCAGGGGCGGACTGACCATTGAGTCACTCGGGCACTGCCCGAGGGCCCCATCCGGGTTGCCAGGCTCAGTAAAACCAGGGACAGTATGTAAAAATCTGTGTTTTTTTTAGATCTGTCCCCGATATGTCCAAAAATGACATGCTTTTAATGTGAATATCCCAAGATTTTAGCTGCCCGCCTCTGCACTACCTCCTGGCGTGGTGGTCATCTGTAAGCCAGAGGGGCCCCATAATCTTCTATTGCCCAGGGGCCCCATGAGTTGTCAGTCCGCCCCTGGTTCTAGTTTAAGCACAAATTTCATAGAGTTTTATTGAGAGGCCTAAGAAAATATAACCATGCCAATAGGCCAGGATACAGCGTTGCTAATATGTAGGAATGTGTGTGTTAGAGCACCCCACCCAATGTTAACTAAAAAATTATTAATTTGCAAATAAGTATTATCTGCTCATTTTTTTGGGGATGTCTGCACCCCTGATAGTGACAACATTTGTGAGGTGTCTTCACCCTTTCTAATTCATTCACTTCCTGTCACATAGCCAAACAGGAAGTGAGGGTAAAACCTTACTAATATCTTTTCTTGGGGACACAGAGATCAATCTAAATAGTTTCCCATTATGTAAATTGCACTCTAGCATTTTGCTGTGTACACCCCAAATTATTAGGGATCTTGGACTTTGGGGTCCATTTACTAAAGGCAAATCCACTCCTACAAGTGCAAAGCAAGGAAGAAAACAAAACAACTTTGCTTCTACAGGATTGGATGTTAAAACCATCAGTGCTTCCTCTCTGATTTTCAGCAACTATGCTTGTACTGCAGAGTGGCTTTGCCTTTACTAAACCCCAAACTAAATAATCATTTGGGGCAGGGATCCTCAAACTACGGCCCTCCAGCTGTTGTAGAACTACACATCCCATGAGGCCTTGTAATGCACTGACATTCACAGACATGACTAGGCATGATGGGAATTGTAGTTCCTGAACAACTGGAGGGCCGTAGTTTGAAGACCCATGATTTGGGGTGTACACAGCAGTGCTGGAGTGCAATTTGCTTAATGGGGACACTAGTTAGATTGACCGGTGTCCCCAAGAAATGACACTGGTAGGGTTTTAACCTCACTTCCTGTTCAGCTGTGACAGGAAGTGAAGCCAATTTTAAGAAAAGGGACACAAAGCTCAACACAAAAATAAAAAAACACAAAGCAGGGGTTCTAACACTCACTTGGCTTCCCTCAAACACCCACAATTTGAATAGGATTGCCTTGCGCTAGATTTAAGCACAGTGCTGTAAATCAGCACGTCAAGCCTGTCCACCAATAGCAAACCCCCCCCACAGGCCATGTTTGCAGGTTTTCCTTCATCTTGCACATGTGCTTTAAAATACAGTCTGGACAGCAATTCTTGATAAGGGAAATCCCCAAAACATGTCCTGTCGGGGGTACTTGAGGGCTGAGGACCACTGCAGAATAAATAAAATACTTACCAGTTTTTGTCTTTAAAGTCATGGAGAATAAACATGGCAAACATTTCATGATTACACACCAGGAAAGAAGCTTAGACAAAAATCACACATAATTTGTTAGGCCCAAACCTAGTTCAGCTGCAGCTGTCAACATATGTAGCATGAAAAAGTAACAAAAGACAAACTTAACAATTTTAAAGTAATTTTTATTGGTCAACAAAACAAGGAAAGCAAAAAAAGACAAACAAACAAAAATACATTTCAAAATTCTAATTAACCATAGCTTCACACATTTTTCATAAAATAAGGCCACATAGACAAATACATCAAAGTGAACATCATTTAAAAATAAACCAAAACCAAAACCATTGGCAAAATAAAACAAACCACATTTGTGTTTAGCAACAGCATTTCTGCCAGCCTGCCCCTTCTGAGGGCAGCTGAGGACTGATCGATCCAAGCTTTTTATAACAGTGCTAGTAATGAATCAATTGAAATCACATGAACAAATTGCAGTCTCTAGTTTGGGTGAGCTTGTAATTGGGCACACCTGCAATTAATCCAAACCACGCTCTATGAGCATCCAATGAGTGTTTTTCACCTTTTAAAAAGAAAGGATATTTTTTTTCTAAGTGTTTGAGCATGCTCAGTTCATCACACATGTAGGAACCAAGCTGCAATGGAATGAGAGCTTTTTTTTTTTGTTTCCCCTGATCTGATGCTTTCCAGCCTGAAGGGGAGGTGTTAAAGACAGAAGTAAACACGCACATTTAATAATCTATTTGTGTGAAAAAAAAGGTTGCCAATTTTGTTTGGGAGCCACGTCGCACGACTGCGCAATTGTCAGTTAAAGCGACGCCGCGCCGAATCACAAAAACTTGCCCGGTCATTGACCAGAAATATGGTCCGGGCTCAAGTGGTTAAAAATTAACAAAACACAAAAGTGAGCCCAATTTTTGGGGATAATGTGAAAGATGATGTTACACTGAGTAAATAGATACCTTACATGTCACGCTTTACTATTGGAAACACTCCTGCAATGGGGCCAAAATGAATTCCGTGAATATCCCCATAGGCGACCTTTTTCTTTTTTTTCCAGGTTACCAGTTTATAGTTACAAAGAAGGTCTAGTGGTAAAAGTATTGCTCTCGCTCTAATGCACGCGTCAATACCTCACATGTGTGGTTTGAACGATGTTTATATATGTGGGCGGGACTTGCGTAAGTCCCGCCCACATATGTAAAAATTATTTTAACTTTTTGCTATAATAAATATCCCCAAAAATATATATTCAAAAAACTAAAAAAACCCTCAGTTTAGGCCGATACGTATTCTACATCTTTTTGGTTCCAAAAAATCGCAAATACCGTTTAGTGTTTGGTTTTTGCAAAAGTTATAGCGTCTACAAATTTTTTTTTTTGTTGTTTTAACTAGTTATTGGGGCGATCAGCGATTTTTATCGGTACTGCGACATTATGGCGGACACATCGAACAGTTTTTTGGAACCATTGGCATTTTTCTAGCGATCAGTGCTGTAAAAAATGCATTGCTTACTCAAAAAATGCCACTGGCAGGGAAGGGGTTAACACTAGGTGCGAGGGAGGGGTTAAATATGTTCCCTGGGTGTGTTCTAACTGTAGGGGGGGGGGTGGGACTGACATGTGTAAATGACAGATCGCTGTTCATGAAGGGGAACTCCAGACCCCCCCCCCAAAAAAATAAGGTGGGTTCCCTCCAGGTGCATACCAGGCTCTTAGGCTTGGTCTGGAACATAAGGGGTTAAACCGGGGCCAAAAAAAATAGCGTGGGCCCCCCCCCCCAAGATCCAAACCAAGCCCTTATCCCAGGCACGCAGTCTGGTCAGACAGGAATGGGGGTGGGGACGAGCGAGCGCCCCCCTCCCTCCTGAGCCATACCAGACCACATGCCCTCAACATGGGGGAGTGTGTGCTGTGGGGGAGGGGGCACTGCCCCCCCACCCCAAAGCACTCTTGCCCCCATGTCGATAGGGACAAGAGCCTCTTCCCGACAACCCTGGCCGTTGGTTGTCGGGGTATGCGGGCGGAGAGCTTATCAGAATCTGAGAGACCCCTTTAATAAAGGGGTCCCCAGATTCCGGCCCCCCACCCTATGTGAATGAGTATGGGGTACATCGTACCTCTACCCATTCACATGGGGGAAATGTAAAGTAAAAAAAAAACACCACACAGAATAAAATATTTTATTAATCTGCTCCGGAGCCCCCCCTTTCTTCTTTAGCTCTCTTAGAAGGGGGGGTTTCTTCTCTCCCGATCTTCCGCCGGGACCCTGGGCTTCGGTGATTTCTGCCGGGGGAGGGCGCCATCCCTCGGTCCTCTCCGGAGCCTTCCGCCGGATGCCCCCACCCCATTTAAGCTCTTTTTCATTAGGGAGGGGCATCCGGACTTCGGGGTCTTCTGCCGGGGGATGGCGCCTATCCCCCGGTCTTTCCGGTGCCTTCCGCCAGGGTTCCGGTCTTCCTGGTCTTCTGCCGGGGGTGCGCCAACTCCCCGGTCTTTTCTCTTCTGTCTTCTCTGCTCCCTCTTCTGCCTGGCTCCCCCGCGGAGCCAGGGCTTTCTTTCGTCTTCTTTCTTCTCTCTTCCTTCTTCTGCCTGTCTCCTCCGGGAGCCCAGGGCTTGTCTCCGCTGTCTTCTTCCTTCTCTTCCATTCGATGTTGACACGACGAGGTTCCGCGCTGACATGCCGTGTCAGCGGCGGGCATGGACTTATATAGGGTAATGCCACCATGTGACCTCAACCCATGTGACATCACATTCCCTGGGCATGATGGGAATGTGATGTCACATGGGTTGAGGTCACATGGTGGCATTGCCCTATATAAGTCCATGCCCACTGCTCAGACGGCATTCCAGCGCCGGACCTCGTCGTGTCAACATCGAATGGAAGAGAAGGAAGAAGACAGCGGAGACAAGCCCTGTGCTCCCGGAGGAGACAGGCAGAAGAAGGAAGGAAGGGAGAATAAAGAAGACGGAAGAAAGCCCTGGCTCCGCGGGGGAGCCAGGCAGAAGAGGGAGCAGAGAAGACAGAAGAGAAAAGACCGGGGAGTTGGCGCACCCCCGGCAGAAGACCAGGAAGACCGGAACCCTGGCGGAAGGCACCGGAAAGACCGGGGGATAGGCGCCATCCCCCGGCAGAAGACCCCGAAGTCCGGATGCCCCTCCCTAATGAAAAAGAGCTTAAATGGGGTGGGGGCATCCGGCGGAAGGCTCCGGAGAGGACCGAGGGATGGCGCCCTCCCCCGGCAGAAATCACCGAAGCCCAGGGTCCCGGCGGAAGATCGGGAGAGAAGAAACCCCCCCTTCTAAGAGAGCTAAAGAAGAAAGGGGGGGCTCCGGAGCAGATTAATAAAATATTTTATTCTGTGTGGTGTGTTTTATTTTACTTTACATTTCCCCCATGTGAATGGGTAGAGGTACGATGTACCCCATACTCATTCACATAGGGTGGGGGGCCGGCATCTGGGGGCCCCCTTATTAAAGGGAGCTCGCAGATTCCGATTAGCCCCGCCCGCATACCCCGACAACCAATGGCAAGGGTTGTCGGGAAGAGGCTCTTGTCCCTATCGACATGGGGGCAAGAGTGCTGTGGGGTGGGGGGGCAGTGCCCCCCTCCCCCACAGCACACACTCCCCCATGTTGAGGGCATGCGGTCTGGTACGGCTCAGGAGGGGGGGGGCCGCTCGCTCGTCCCCTCCCCCATTCCTGTCCGGGCCAGACTGCATGCTTGGGATGAGGGCTTGGTTTGGATCTGGGGGGGACCCCCGCGCCGAATCGGCGCGGGTTTAACCCCTCACGTTCCGGACCAAGCCTAAGAGCCTAATGTAGCCCTGAAGGGGGACCCGCGCCGATTTCAAGTTTGAAATTTGGCGCCGAGTTCCCCTTCAGGGCTGAAAACAGCTCGGAGATTCCCGTGCGCCGCGTCACGCAGCGCATTCACGGGTACGCCGCTTGGTATTTACCAAGATTTTCACGGCGTACTGACAAGGCGCACGGGAATCCCTGACTTTTCTCTCTGCGCATGCCCAGTATGCAAATGAACCTCCCGAGGTTCAGGCGCACTGTGCAAGCGTACGGGGATCTGTTTTCAAAAAACACTTTCCCTTTCAATTCGGCCCGCCAAACACTTTAAAACACATGTCACTTCACTTCCCCTGCATCCCCCCACCTCCCCCCCAATAAACTCCCGCCCAAACCCCCGCAATTTACAGTTTAATGTGCCGTGCGCCAGGTCTGTACTGGTGCACAATGCACCCTCTCCTGGGCGCACGGAGCACATTAGTAACTAGGGAAATACACTGCACTAGCAGCGTATTTCTTTAGTAAATGGCCAAACGGCTGCTACTCCTGCTTTTACTCCATGAGTCATGGAGTAAAGGCTTGGTAAATCAGGCCCATAGTGTAACACAAAATCCACTGCCGCCTGGTTATAATTGACCTTGATTATAATTTACTGTGTAGTCCCACCGGATCCTGCCACCTGGATATACAGTTTGGGCAACATACAGTATGTGAAGGGTAGGTTTGCTTTACTAAGTCACAAGTGTGGGGAAGGATTGGTGCTGGTCAAAATGTTTTAATTACAGGATTTAAAACTTCACTGGTGCTCTACAAAGGTACTAAATATGTGTGCAGAGATCCTGAGGCACCTGCTATTCAAGGACAGGATACAAATTAAACTGACTGTTACTTGATGAAAAATATTTAGCGCTTACCTGTCCCACACTGCCAGTCTTTGATGTCCTGTAGAGCTAAGGTGCTATTCACATTTTGCGTGTCCATACTTTTTGCAATTCACACGCTCTTCTGCATGTTGCGCATCGGGTGACCCATTCACTTTTACACAAGTGTTTTGCAGTGACACTTGTGCGTTTTGTCAAGCAACAATTGTGCCGATATTTCACTTTGTTTCTGATGCCACTAAGGATGAATGGCACCGAAACATACATTGCATGCTTTGATGTAATTTAAGTATGATTTGGAATTGTGGGCAGAATTAGGCTGATTCTGCCTGCGATTCCAAATCGTTAAGTGTGAATGGGGTTTTAGCTTTTTCTTGACTTGCGGTGCTGATTTAAAGTTTTTTTTTGTTTTTGTTTTTTTATATAGTAACAGAATTGCTTTAGAAAAACTTGCAAAACAATTACATACTGATGAATTGTGAAGCTTTAAGTACACTTGTATTTTAATGGATTGTAATTTTTTTGCACAGGCATGATGTCACCCTGTGTAAGAGCTCAAAGGAAGAGGAGCACAAAGAAGAAAAGCCACCTATGGGCAGAACACTTGCAGAAAGGTAACATGATAAACAAATAATTTTTAATCCTCCCTTAGCCGCTTGACCCCTGGAAGGTTTTACACCCTTCATGACACATTTTTTTTTTTTTTATTCAGCACTGTTCCTCTTTTAATTGGCAATTGTATGGTCATACAATGGGTTGATTTACCACTAAACGACCTTGGGCCAGATTCAGAGAGAAATACGACGGTGTATCTATGCGACTGATTCATAGAATCAGTTACGCATAGATATGCCTAAGATTCGACAGGTGTAACTGTGTTACACCATCGGATCTTAACTGCAACTTAAAAATGGCCGCTGGGGGCGTTCTCGCTGATTTACGTTGAGAAATATGTAAATCAGCGAGATACGCCAATTCACAAACATACGCGGGCCCGACGCAGTGTTGTTACGACGTTTACGTAGCGGTTTTCCCGGCGTATACTTACCCCTGCTTCTATGAGGCGCAGCCAATGTTAAGTATAGCCGTCGTTCCCGCGTCGACTTTTTATTTTACGTCGTTTGCGTACGCCGATTCACAAAACCGCTCGTCGCAAGTTACGCTCACCCCCCGAAACCACTGACGTCCTAGCGACGTCAGTGGGAGCAATGCACGCCAGGAAAATTTGCGGACGGCGTATGCGCATATAAATCGGCGCGGGGACGCGCCTGATTTAAATGCTACACTCCCCCTAGCCACGGAATTTAAATTCCGCCGGGGGATTTATAATCCGCCGCCGCAAGTTTGGAGGTAAGTGTTTTGTGAATTACCCACTTGCCTCTCAAACTTGCGGCAGCGGATCTTAAATCACATAGGTCACGCGGATCTAAAGATCCGCTGATCTATGTGAATCTAGCCCCTTGTGTCTATTTCCTGGTACTAATTCGCAGCTGAGTTAAAGGTATCTATACTCGTGTTCTTAAAAGTGCTGCATTAACTCTCATTCAAGCAGGTGTGTCAGAGGGGCTGAGGTTGTTCTTGGAATCGAGGTGCAGAACAGGAAATCCACATTACCAACAACGGGATGGTACTGGTGCAAAGTTATGATTACCGATACTGGAGCCATCAGTCTGTGTATAGGTAAAAATGACACCAATGCTGGAGCATCATTCCCCCTGTTGAACTTCATCAACGGGACACTATTCTTCTCATTGATATAAAAAGTGGGGCACTATTTCTCCCATCAAAACCAATGACGTGGCACTGATATCTGGAATTTTCTACTCCCACAGGCCATAGTTCGGCCCCCCTAAAGCCTCAAAGACAGTAAACTGCCCCTTTGCCTACAAAACTTTAGCGACCCCTGCTCTAAACAAATGCAAACAGCTCTTCCCCACATTAGAAGTGGTAAACTCGCCTCTCTGGTGGCCCAGGTCTACTACCTTACCTCCATTCTAGTTATACAATCTCCATAAGATACTGGCATTCAGCATTCATGGGAGTGTCGGATGCTTGTGCTCCCCACGTGCTGTGGCTCTAACCCAACTTCACTGCTGTGTCCTGTAGCAAATAGAGGATGTAGACACAGCATGTGGTGGGACACACAGGCGTCTAACACGCCAAAAAGTGAATATACTACCTCTCCCATTGCAGGGGAGTGCCATTTCCATTTGCTTAGGGACCTTATAGAGCAGGGGTGGGCAATTATTTTTTCGATGGGGCCACATGAGAAACTAAAAATATTTTGGAGGGCCGGGCCAAAAGGCTAAACTCAATACTGCATAAAATCAATTGTATTTCTTTATAAAAAGCAGTAAATATCATTGTTGGAAAACTGGTACGAGTACTTGTTATAGACATGGCACAGGAGGGGGACAGAGGCTGGGGACATGGCACAGGAGGGGGACAGAGGCTGGGGACATGGCACAGGAGGGGGACAGAGGCTGGGGACATGGCACAGGAGGGGGACAGAGGCTGGGGACATGACACAGGAGGGGGACAGAGGCTGGGGACATGACACAGGAGGGGGACAGAGGCTGGGGACATGACACAGGAGGGGGACAGAGGCTGGGGACATGACACAGGAGGGGGACAGAGGCTGGGGACATGACACAGGAGGGGGACAGAGGCTGGGGACATGACACAGGAGGGGGACAGAGGCTGGGGACATGACACAGGAGGGGGACAGAGGCTGGGGACATGACACAGGAGGGGGACAGAGGCTGGGGACATGACACAGGAGGGGGACAGAGGCTGGGGACATGACACAGGAGAGGGACAGAGGCTGGGGACATGGCACAGGAGGGGGACAGAGGCTGGGGACATGGCACAGGAGGGGGACAGAGGCTGGGGACATGGCACAGGAGGGGGGAGAGAGGCTGGGGACATGACACAGGAGGGGGACAGAGGCTGGGGACATGACACAGGAGGGGGACAGAGGCTGGGGACATGGCACAGGAGGGGGACAGAGGCTGGGGACATGACACAGGAGGGGGACAGAGGCTGGGGACATGACACAGGAGGGGGACAGAGGCTGGGGACATGACACAAGAGGGGGACAGAGGCTGGGGACATGACACAAGAGGGGGACAGAGGCTGGGGACATGGCACAGGAGGGGGACAGAGGCTGGGGAAATGACACAGGAGGGGGACAGAGGCTGGGGACATGGCACAGGAGGGGGACAGAGGCTGGGGACATGACACAGGAGGGGGACAGAGGCTGGGGACATGACACAGGAGGGGGACAGAGGCTGGGGACATGACACAGGAGGGGGACAGAGGCTGGGGACATGACACAGGAGGGGGACAGAGGCTGGGGACATGACACAGGAGGGGGACAGAGGCTGGGGACATGACACAGGAGAGGGACAGAGGCTGGGGACATGGCACAGGAGGGGGACAGAGGCTGGGGACATGGCACAGGAGGGGGACAGAGGCTGGGGACATGACACAAGAGGGGGACAGAGGCTGGGGACATGACACAAGAGGGGGACAGAGGCTGGGGACATGGCACAGGAGGGGGACAGAGGCTGGGGAAATGACACAGGAGGGGGACAGAGGCTGGGGACATGGCACAGGAGGGGGACAGAGGCTGGGGACATGGCACAGGAGGGGGACAGAGGCTGGGGACATGACACAAGAGGGGGACAGAGGCTGGGGACATGACAAAAGAGGGGGACAGAGGCTGGGGACATGGCACAGGAGGGGGACAGAGGCTGGGGACATGACACAGGAGGGGGACAGACGCTGGGGACATACGCTGGGGACATGGCACAGGAGGGGGACAGAGGCTGGGGACATGACACAGGAGGGGGACAGAGGCTGGGGACATGACACAGGAGGGGGACAGACGCTGGGGACATGACACAGGAGGGGGACAGACGCTGGGGACATGACACAGGAGGGGGACAGAGGCTGGGGACATGGCACAGGAGGGGGACAGAGGCTGGGGACATGACACAGGAGGGGGACAGAGGCTGGGGACATGACACAGGAGGGGGACAGAGGCTGGGGACATGGCACAGGAGGGGGACAGAGGCTGGGGACATGACACAAGAGGGGGACAGAGGCTGGGGACATGACACAGGAGGGGGACAGAGGCTGGGGACATGGCACAGGAGGGGGACAGAGGCTGGGGACATGGCACAGGAGGGGGACAGAGGCTGGGGACATGGCACAGGAGGGGGACAGAGGCTGGGGACATGGCACAGGAGGGGGGACAGAGGCTGGGGACATGGCACAGGAGGGGGACAGAGGCTGGGGACATGACACAGGAGGGGGACAGAGGCTGGGGACATGGCACAGGAGGGGGACAGAGGCTGGGGACATGACACAGGAGGGGGACAGAGGCTGGGGACATGACACAGGAGGGGGACAGAGGTTGGGGACATGACACAAGAGGGGGACAGAGGCTGGGGACATGACACAAGAGGGGGACAGAGGCTGGGGACATGGCACAGGAGGGGGACAGAGGCTGGGGAAATGACACAGGAGGGGGACAGAGGCTGGGGACATGGCACAGGAGGGGGACAGAGGCTGGGGACATGACACAGGAGGGGGACAGAGGCTGGGGACATGACACAAGAGGGGGACAGAGGCTGGGGACATGACAAAAGAGGGGGACAGAGGCTGGGGACATGTCACAGGAGGGGGACAGAGGCTGGGGACATGACACAGGAGGGGGACAGACGCTGGGGACATGGCACAGGAGGGGGACAGAGGCTGGGGACAGGCAGCCACTGTTTAATCAATAACAATTGATTAAACAGTGGCTGCATGTGATGGCACAGTGGCTGCGTGTGATGGCACAGTGGTTGCGTTTGATGGGCACAGTGGCGACAATTGATGGCACAGTGGCTGCGTGTGATGGGCACAGTGGCAACAATTGATGGCACAGTGACTGCGTGTGTTGGCACAGTGGCTGCGTGTGTTGGCACAGTGGCTGCATGTGATGGCACAGTGGCTGCGTTTGATGGGCACAGTGGCTGCGTGTGATTGGCACAGTGGCTGCGTTTGATGGGCAGAGTGGCTGCGTGTTATTGGCACAGTGGCTGCGTGTGATGGGCACAGTGGCTGCATGTGATGGGCACAGTGTCTGCGTGTGATTGGCACAGTGGCTGCGTGTGATTGGCACAGTGGCTGTGTTTGATGGGAACAGTGGCTGCGTGTGATTGGCACAGTGGCTGCGTGTGATTGGCACAGTGGCTGCGTGTGATTGGCACAGTGGCTGCCTGTGATTGGCACAGTGGCTGCGTGTGATGGGCAGAGTGGCTGCGTTTGATGGGCAGAGTGGCTGCGTGTTATTGGCACAGTGGCTGCGTTTGATGGGCACAGTGGCTGCATGTGATTGGCACAGTGGCTGCGTGTGATTGGCACAGTGGCTGCGTGTGATTGGCACAGTGGCTGTGTTTGGGAACAGTGGCTGCGTGTGATTGGCACAGTGGCTGCGTGTGATTGGCACAGTGGCTGTGTTTGGGAACAGTGGCTGCGTGTGATTGGCACAGTGGCGACAATTTATGGTGGCACAGTGGCTGCGTGTGTTGGCACAAGTGGCTGCATGTGTTGGCACAAGTGGCTGCATGTGTTGGCACAAGTGGCTGCGTGTGTTGGCACAAGTGGCTGCGTGTGTTGGCACAAGTGGCTGCGTGTGACCCCTCCCGGCCCTGCCTACTGTTATCACCGCCGCGGGGAACATTAGACAGCGTTCGTTTGAACAGCTGTTTTCCCCGCTGCGCATAGACACTCCCCCTTGGACGGATCTGTCCAATCGCGAGCAAGGGGGAGTGTCTATGTGACTCCCCCTTGCTCGCGATTGGACAGATCCGTCTAAGGGGGAGTGTCTATGCCATAGACACTCCCCCTTGGACGGATCTGTCCAATCGCGAGCAAGGGGGAGTGTCTATGTGACTCCCCCTTGCTCGCGATTGGACATATCCGTCCAAGGGGGAGTGTCTATGCGCGGCGGGGAAAACAGCTGTTCAAACGAACGCTGTCTAATGTTCCCCGCCGCGGTGATTAACGTGGCAGCGGCGGCGGTTTCGGCGGCGGGGGTGGGCCGGATTAAAAGGTCCGCCGGGCCGTAAACGGCCCGCGGGCCGTAGTTTGCCCAGGTCTGTTATAGAGTCTCTAGAAAATTTATGTTGTATAGTGGTAGTGGTGGAGAGAATATTTTCCAACACATACTTGACTTCCAGTCTACTAATCAAGAAAATTACCCAATGTCATTTTGTTATTTGAATGTGAACTATTACAATTTCTATGTGGATATACATGTGTTGTGAATGGTAGTAGGATCTCTTCCAGTAATACATATCATGAAACTATTCCACCTGCTTATAGTCTCATGCCATTCATTTTTTGGAGTGGTTGACAACTGGAATGTAAATCACTTTGACACAATTTCCACCTCTAAACATGTGCTTCTGGCAAAAATTACTCCAAAAGAAAGAGAGTACTGTATACTATTTACACGATATTATATTATTTCCTACATGTCACTAGAGGGCACAAGAGGGAAGAATTGGAACTAATTTAACCCCAAGTTAAAAACCAAAGAAAAAGTATCAGAATGTTTACATTGACAAGAATGTGACATTATGATTTATTATCAAGATCAGCTAAACAGAACATTTTACAGTAGCAAAATACCCTGCAGGGAAAGATAAGTATTTGAATTCAACCTTTCCTCTACTTCTACCCTTGCTCTCCATCTACTGTTCCTACAGCCTGCCTGGTATGACAAAGCAGAAATGTATGAATGGGTCATTTCTCATAATTTCCAAAATTCCCCCAGTGATAAAAGCACCCAAGCCGGTGACAATACACTGGACTAGATCTCAGAAGAAGCTCCATTCGGAACTCTTCAAATCTACCTTGGGAAATAAAATCAAAACAATCCATCCACATCAAACAGCCTCAGATACACTGGATGCCATAAATGCAGCCCTATTACAGTCAGCCGATTTAGTAGCACCGAAACGCAAAGCCCGCACCCAGAAAAAAAAGTCCGGCTGGTTCAACAACCAGCTGTCGCTACTGAAGCAAGAGCGCAGAAGGGCGGAAGCCGCCTGGAAAAGAAGCGCTTCAGAGGAAAACCTCATCACCTACAAGGCAATAACAAGAAAATATCATAAAGAAATCTTCAAAGCCAAGAAACATAATTTTTCTATGGCTATTAACAGCACCCTAAACCGTCCCCGCAAACTCTTCAAAATGGTCACCCAGACCATGAATCCAGGATGTCTTGAAGTCCCCAATTCAGACACCCAAGAATTTTGCAATGAATTATCGGATTTCTTCATCAACAAAATTGAGAGAATCCGGGAAAGCATTCTGCAAAACAATACCCCCCTCAACCCCCCCCCCCCTCAATCAACCACATAACACCCAGAGAAACTTTCTACAATCAACAAAGTTCACTCTGGAACCCATCTCCATCGATGCCACAAAAAATATCTTCGGTACTTTGCGAAACAGCACAGCGCCCAATGATATCATCCCCACTAAACTGCTGAAGGAATGTGCCGACATCCTGGCACCACCTATCACGCAGCTTATAAACCAGTCATTTAAGGAAGGCATACTGCCCTCCCTGCTGAAAGAGGGCACACTCCAGCCCATCTTGAAAAAACCTACCCTGGACCCCAAGGACCCAACTCACTGCCACCTAAAAGTAGTGGTACAACAGCTGCAACAGCATCTAGATACCCATAATCTACTTGATCCATTTCAATCAGGTTTCCGTCCCGGACACGGGACAGAAACAGCATTACTCAAAATATGGGACGACGCCCTTGAGGCCGCAGCCTTTGACACGGTAGACCACAAACTGTTACTGACGCGACTGGCTGAGGTAGCCAGAGTCGCAGAAGGTGATTTACCATGGTTTTCCTCCTTTCTAGAAAACCGATCACAAACAGTGAAACTGGGATCTTTCACGTCTGAAAATCGCACAGTGTCATGTGGAGTCCCCCAAGGATCCCCCCTGTCACCGGTGCTTTTCAACATCTATCTTTGCCCTCTCTTTGAAATCATCAGTAGCCAAGAACTACTCTATCACTCATATGCAGACGATACGCAACTGTATTTTCGCATCTGCAACAAAAAGGATCATCATCTCAGTTTAGAGAAATGTCTCTCTTTGATAGAAAACTGGATGACTAAGAGTTATCTTAACCAGTTAAGCCCCGGACCAATATACAGCCTAAAGACCCAAGGTGTTTTTACAGTTCAGGACTGCGTCGCTTTAACAGACAATTGCGCGGTCGTGCGACGTGGCTCCCAAACAAAATTGGCGTCCTTTTTCCCCCCACAAATAGAGCTTTCTTTTGGTGGTATTTGATCACATCTGCGGTTTTTAGTTTTTGCGCTATAAACAAAAATAGAGCGACAATTTTGAAAAAAATTCAATATTTTTTACTTTTTGCTGTAATAAATATCCCCCAAAAACATATATAAAAACATTTTTTTTCCTCAGTTTAGGCCGATACGTATTCTTCTACCTATTTTTAGTAAAAAAAATCGCAATAAGCGTTTATCGATTCGTTTGCGCAAAATTTATAGCGTTTACAAAATAGGGGATAGTTTTATTGCATTTTTATAAATTTTTTTTTTTTTACTACTAATGGCGGCGATCAGCAATTTTTTTCGTGACTGCGACATTATGGCGGACACTTCGGACAATTTTGACACATTTTTGGGACCATTGTCATTTTCACAGCAAAAAATGCATTTGAATTGCATTCTTTATTGTGAAAATGACAGTTGCAGTTTGGGAGTTAACCACAGGTGGCGCTGTAGGAGTTAGGGTGCACCTAGTATGTGTTTACAACTGTAGGGGGGTGTGGCTGTAGGAATGACATCATCGATCGTGTCTTCCCTATAAAGGGAATGACGCGATCGATGCGCCGCCATAGTGAAGCACGGGGAAGCCGTGTTTACATACGGCTCTCCCCGTTCTTCAGCTCCGGGGAGCGATCGCGACGGAGCGGCTATAAACAAATAGCCGCGCCGTGGTCCCGGATCGCTCCCCGTGCGGACCCGACCTCCGCATGTAGCGGGGGGGGTCCCGATCGGACCCCCCACCCGCTAATAGGCAAGGACGTACATGTACGCCCATGTGCCTGTACGTGCCATATTGTGGACGTATATGTACATGCGGGGGTCGGGAACTGGTTAAACAGTTCCAAAACAGAACTTATTATGTTTCACGCCAGCCGTAAGAGTCAACTGGCAACAACCTGGACACCCACGCCCATTCTTGGCCAAATCATCACCCCTAGCTCCAAAGTCAAAAGTCTTGGGGTCATCTTCGACACCTACATGACCATGGATGCACAAATAGGGTCAGTAGTCAGCGGATCGCATCTGTTGCGCCTACTACGCAGACTTATTCCATTTATCCCCAAAGAAGACGTAGCAGTTGTGGTAGGAACAATCGTGAACTCCAGACTGGACTATGCAAATGCCCTTTACTTCGGACTCCCAAAGTACCAAATCTCTCGTCTGCAAGTCGTTCAGAATACGGCCGCCAGACTAGTGACTGGGAAAAAAACATGGGAATCAATCTCACCTTCGTTGAGAACCCTTCACTGGTTGCCAGTAAAGGACAGAATTGCTTTTAAAGCACTCTGTCTGACCCATAAGTGTATCCATGGGAAGGCTCCGCAATATCTTTGCGACAAGATAGAACCTCACAATTCCAATCGCGTTCTGCGATCCACCGACCAAAATCTGGTCAAGGTACCCAAAGCCAAATACAAGTCCAAAGGAGAAAGAAGGTTTGCTTTCCAAGGTCCTAGACTATGGAACGCTTTACCAACCAGCATTCGGTTGGAGGAAAACCACCCGACCGTCAGAAGACAGATTAAAACTCTACTCTTTTGATGTCAAGAGACAGGAACAACAAGCGCCCAGAGGCAATTCAGTTCGCATGTGCCGCGCTATATAAGTTTTTCATTCATTCATTCACAATGAAAAAAGTAGTAGTGGTAAATAATAATGAGTTAATAATATAACTGACAATAATAATAGTAAAAGTCCCATATATGTGAGGGAATAAAGTCTGTATCTGTGGAAAAATTCAAAATGACTGTTGGCAGCACTTTAAGAGTGAAGCAGGTCTCTGAAATGGCAAGAAAGAATAAAAAATGCGCCTACTTGCCTAGATTAAGGTACGTTGCCGCAACTTTGCGGCGGCGTAGCTTAAGGCATTTAAGCTACGCCGCCGTAAGTTAGCGAGGCAAGTACATGATTCACAATGTACTTGCCTGCTATGTTACGGCGGCGTAGCCTAAAGCGGGCGGGCGTAAGGGCGCCGAATTCAAATGTGTGTAAGGGGGGCGTGTTTTATGTTAATAAGGCTTGACCTTACGTTTTTGACTTTTTTTTTTATTACTGCACATTTGCTAGTGTGCATTGCGGCTAAGTACGCCGCACGGGCCTATTGATTTTGACGTGGACGTAAACTACGTAAATACCGATTTACGGACGACTTACGCAAACGACGTAAAAATTTCGAATTTCGACGCGGGAACGGCGGGCATACTTAACATTACTATTCCATGTAGGGCTAAGCTCTAACTTTAGGCGGCCTATCTCTAACGTAAACGGCGTAAAAGTACTGCGTCGGCCGGGCGTACGTTCGTGAATCGGCGTATCTACTCATTTACATATTCTACGCCGACCGCAATGGAAGCGCCACCTAGCGGCCATCCGAAATATTGCAATTTAAGATAGGACGGCGCAAGCCGTCGTATCTTAGATATGTTTAAGCGTATCTCTGTTTGAGCATACACTTAAACATAAGTCGGCGTAGATTCTGAGTTAGGTTCGGCTTTTCTACTGATAAGCCGGCCTAAATCTTACTGAATCTACCTAACTAAGTGCATGTCAAACAATGATACATTTATTCATAAAAAAAACTGCCAAATGGCTACTCACTATACAGTGGTGAATATGCACTTATAGAGAGGGTAGTGGGGTCACTCTGTGGAAATCACACTGTCAGCCGATGCTCCGTGCAGTCATGTACCTCCTTCGGTGTAAATACTGTCTGTGCCATACTTGGGGGAGCGCGGTGGAGCTCGATGGACACAGAAAAGCCAGAACTAACCACGCACGGCATGCATTACAACCTGGAGCGCACACAGCTCTCGGCGACAGGAAGTGATGTCAAACTGGGCCCAGATCTGAAGAAAATGCGGAAGCATTGAAACGCGTCATCATCCTGAGCCCAGTTTGACATCACTTTTCTGTCGCTGAGAGATGTGTGCGCTCCAGGTTGTATTGCACGCCGCTGCGTGGTTAGTTCCGTCTTTGCTGTGTCCATCGAGCTCCACAATGCTCCCCCCCAGTACGGCACGGACAGTATTAACACCGGAGGAGGTACATGACTGCACGGAGCATCGGCTGACAGTGTGATTTCCACAGAGTGACCCCATTACCCTCTCTATAAGTGCATATTCACCGCTGTATAGTGAGTAGCCATTTGGCTGTTTTTTTTAATGAACACATTTATTATTGTTTGACATACTGCACTTAGTAGGCGCATTTTTTTTTCTTTCTTAACTCTTCTGGGAAGGCTGTCCACGAGGTTTAGGAGTGTGTCTATAGGAATGTTTGACCATACTCCTATATATATGTATAGAGCCATTAAAGGTCCTCTTTATACTCCTTTGTATATGTATAGAGCCATAACAAGTTCTCTATATACTCCTATATATAAGTATAGAGCCCTGACAGGTCCTCTATATACTCCTATATACATGTATAGAGCCATGACAAGTCCTCTTTATACTCCTATATACATGTATAGAGCCATGCACTAGCTTCGGGAGCATTTGGCACAATGTCGGCTATTGTGTGCAGATGTCGTCTACAGCTGTTTGTTAGTTCTGATGTTCGGAGGCTTTCGGTGGCTCCGCATGCGCAGTACCGGACGGGCATTATTCGACAGGGGGCATTTCTCGTCAGAGCACCAGCCCTGGCTGGATCAATTGAGTTTTTTCATTTTTTCAGGTCGGCGTGCGGCGTGATTGACAATGAATTTACATTGAGGGACACTGTTTTTTTATTTTTTTAATAAAGGAATTGTCAAAGCTTTAGTTGTGTGAACAAAATGATAACAATTATGTTTGGGTACAGTGTTGCATGACCACACAATTGCCGTTCAAAGTGCGACATCGCTGAAAGCTGAAAATTGGCCTGGTCAAAAATCGGTTAAAAGTGGCTGGTATTTAAGTGGTTAAGCTGCTTTTGCATTCGCATCGACTTGTATGGGGAAAGAAGCAGTTCTGTCTCATAACAAATATCAGGGAACACAGACCTCACCTTAGGTTGTGGATTGGTTTTTAGATCTACCTTCTCCCATGGTAACCACTCACATGTCAGTTTGTATGCTAAGGTCTCATGCACACTGGACATAATAAAAACACCAGTAGCATCTGGAACTCAATAGCTTAATTTATAGCAGAGCTTACGGGAAACCTAAACAAACTTACTCGGGCCACAGCCTTACTCGGCCAAAATTTAGACATATACCCTACAACATTTAGAACAATAGTAATACACTAATAGCGTCAAAGCTCACTATAACCAGCCTCTGGAAATCCAGGGCCGCACCCAATTTATCGACAGCTATAGCCAGACTAAATATTCAAGCTCAGTACGGACTTATGCTTGCTTATAAAAACTACTCCACCATCACATACATTTTTTTTAATACCTGGCTATCCCATCCTAGAGCATCCAACTACTCAAAAGAGTGTAACTTATAACTTATCCTTAAAGTGGATGTAAACCCAATTCATGAAATTTGAGTTGAGCACATATATCTACAGTATTTTTTTATCACTTTTCATAAGTGGCGGTTCGTCCATAGAGGGCGCTGGAGCGCCGCCCCCTCTGGCTCCGCACTGCCACTGACTAATAACATAGATTCATTGCATTGCATGAATCTATGTTATTGTCGCCGCTGGTCTAATTCAGATGGCCGGACCTAGAGTGCCTATCAGAGCTAGCTGCTCTGATAGGCTTTTCGAGTACAGCCCTCAGGCTGTAGTCGGCTTCCGAATGCTTATCCTCGGGACGTAGCGGTGCGTTCCTTGGATAAGACTGACATGCGTCTCAGCCAATCAGGTTCACCGGTTCTGTCTATCGGTAACCTGATTGCCTGAAGCGTCATCGAGGGCGGGAGAAGACATCGAAGGACGTGGAAGGCTGACTTCAGTGAAGGTAAGTGTTGGGGCAGGGGGGGGGGGGGAAAGGGACATTTTACAGGGCACAGCAGCGACGAAGGGCACAGTGACATCAATGGGTACAGTGGCGACAATGGGGACAATTGGCACAGCGGCATGAATGGGCACAGTGGCGACAATTTGGCACAGTGGGGGGACAATGGGCACAGTGGCTGCGTTTGATGGCATGGCACAGTGGCTGCGTTTGATGGCATGGCACAGTGGCTGCTTTGATGGCATGGCACAGTGGTGCGAATTGATGGCACAGTGGCTGCGTTTGATGACATGGCACAGTGGCTGCGTTTGATGGCATGGCACAGTGGCTGCATTTGATGGCATGGCACAGTGGTGCGAATTGATGGCACAGTGGCTGCGTTTGATGGCATGGCACAGTGACTGCATTTGATGGCATGGCACAGTGGTGACAATTGATGGCACAGTGGCTGTGTTTGATGGAATGGCACAGTGGTGACAATTGATGGCACAGTGGCTGCATTTGATCGGCACAGTGAGGCTGCAATTTTTTTCTTTTTCGTTTGCCCCCCCCCAAAAAATTTTGAGCACCAGCCGCCACTGCTTTTCAATAAGCTAAGTCTTATACCTCTCTCCTAAACGGTTCCTCTATTATCAGCCTGAGAACTAACATATTTTTTGACTTTTTAGACAAAAGCAGCCTGAATATTTTGTCAAAGGAGGATGATAAAATAGATTAGCAGAGAGCAGCTCCTATTACAAAACAGATCTGTGAGTCTCTGCCTATGATGAGAGGGGGTGTGTGCCTTTCCTCCCAATCAGCAATGTTAGGTATCTTGGCTATATGTCCAGACATCACACTCTGTGTTAACCAGGAAGAGAAAATCTCCTAACAGGATCTCAACTTTCTAAACAGTATATAAATTTGAAGACAGCAGATATACATATACAACCTATGCAGGGAGATTTGGTTCATCTCTGTGTATTACTGTATCTGAGACTGTTCACTTCACTGGGTGTATGGAGGGTTTACATCCACTTTAAGTTTGAAGTACTGTACCATTAAGCCATACATGTGCATATCTTTGATGTAGTCTAGCATCTTGGACCTACCTTTCCAATCTGATTTGCAAGTCTCATTTCCATTTTCATTTTTTGAACCCAACTATCTAGGTAATTTGGTGGCCTGTCCATGCCTACAGTTTGAACCCATTAGGAGTAGACTGGTACAGGTTATGAAGTATTTTAAAACCCCTATTTAAATCAATGTAACTATGTTGGATACAAATGACTAAAGTAAATGTGTACTGTTAATGAATAACTTTCAATAAAACTGTATTGTTTAAAAAAAACAAAAAAACAGTAGCGCTGGCTGTAGAAAACTGTAGCTTTAGAATGAGTTTAGCAGCGTTGTTGCAGTACTGTTTGTTTGCGTTTTTTTTAGCTTTAGCGTTTTATAGCTTTTTTGTTAGCAAAACTATACTGACACAAAAGCTTATGGCTCAAAAACACTGATAAATGCCAAATAGACACATATTTCAGCTTTTTTAAAGTGGTTGTACAACTTGTACAATCACTTTTACCTACAGGTAAGCCTAGATTAAAGGCCCATACACACGATCAGACTTTTTGAATACAAACTTCAAAATTTCCATTTTTTTTTAGAAAATCCGACCGTGTGTACGCTCCATCAGACAAACTTTTTCGTTTTTCATCGGACAAATATTCGCTCTGCAAACAGACAAACTATCCGGCAACAAAAGTCTGATCGTGTGTGTTTGTCCAAAGTACAAACACGCATGCTCAGAACCAATGCAAAAGATCAACCTAGCAGAAGTTGCCCAAAGGGTGGCACTAAAGAGCAGAAAAACCACTTAGTACGTCAATTAGGTCACTACGTTTATGTTTGTTGGCTGAAAAAGTCCTGCCGTGTGTATGCATACCAAGTTCACGGGCAGGAGTACTTTAGAAACTGCGATTGTGCCGTTTCTAAAAGGAGGTCATGCCGTGACTGGTGGCTCCCGTGTGCATGCGCACGAGTGATGTCATCGCGGCTCCGGCCATCACAGTGCTGGAGCCACGATACCCGAAAGTAACCCCTGGGAGATATGTCGGCCGCCGGAACTGTGTACCAGGACGGCTGCGGGTGCTTCGATCTGAGGTGAGTAGTACATAATGAGCTAGTATGCTATGCATACTAGCTCATTATGCCTTTGTCTTGCAGGTGTTATTATATTTGTTTTTAAAAAGTGGGTTTATACCCACTTTAAGCTTTTATCAGAGTTTAACATTCACCTGAAAAACTCCTCTCAAAACTCACTAGTTCTTGTTTTTTTTCCCAGCAAGACCCCTGCCAAAAATGCTGATAACAGCCTAAGTGTGCATGGATGCATGGGATACATGGGATAACATGCTGGGGAGTTTATTGGCTGCAGAAAAAAAACGCATGAAGCCAAAAACAGCACCTGTAAAAACACCCAGTGTGCATAAGTACATTTTTTCCCCAATGTTAATAGGTGCTGCTTTCTAACAAACAACTCATGCTTTAAAAAGTATGCTAGTACTTTAAATAAAGAAAAGTATTCAGTTAAATAATAATTAGGATTTATTCTTCTTATTGTAGCCCTACCCCCGGAGGAGCTGCTGGTTGTTTTGGGTGGCACATTTACCTCGTGGCTCTTCCGAATTCCTGGGGGTGCATGGTGCATTTAGTAGAAGTAAAGAAATGTCTGCAACAGGTGCTCTTTGCTGTGCTCTTTATTACCCAACCTGGTAAAAACAATAAAACTTGTGGTGAGGAAGAAAGGAGAATAGCAAATTCAGGCGTAATGATAGGAAACAGTCCTGCTCCCAAACGTAGCACTTCTCTGCGCCACTCCTGCTTGAGTGGAATTAGCGTACCCGGACAGGCCTCTCTCACTGACCTGGCAGCCGGAGTATCACTCGAACCTTTGTAGGATAAAGTCCCTGCCACAGACCCTCCTTAGTGAACTTGAACTTGAGGAAAAGTCTCTGCCACAGACCTTCCTTGGTGAACGTCAGGGAGACACCTCTGCCACAGACCCTCTCTGATTTGTAGTTATGGAGGCAATCCTCCTTGGGTGAATTACGCCTGGATCTCCTTCTTTATGTCGCCCAGGTACCGACTGACAGGTGATCAATCCTTCAGTGTCCGGCTACCTTGATCCCCGGTGGTTTGTCGAGGCCCTATTGGACCGCCAGCCTCTCAATGGCGCTCCTCAGACGGACTCCCCACCGAACAGCACTACCGCTTGGGATCCTCAAAGGTGGGAACCCAGTCGCTCACTGGGTCCCCGTCGCTGCTCAAATGTTCCAGGCCAACATGGCCGCAGAACCAGGAACACCGCTTGGCACGCATGCCCCGGCCAGGTAGGCCATAACGCCGGGGCGCCGTGATGTGGCCACCCTAAAGGTGGGTGCCACACTGGACAAAGGAGAACCCAGAACCAATGGCGTCTGCCCCATAAATACCCTCCCCCAGCATGAACAGCGAGGCTCAACCCTCATGATTGGCTGCTGGGGAAGAGCACCCAAACCTTGACTCCACTGCTGCCATCTACTGCACAGGGGTGGGAAGAACGCCCCATACAATAGAATGAGCCCACAGCACAGCCAAGCTGAGACAGAGACCCTGTTTTGCACATAACAATTTGGATCAGAGTTTAACTACACTCTGATTTCCCTCTAAATTTGAATAGCACTGGTACTTAAAGTAACCAGGCGCTACAATATTTTTTCGCTATTGGTCATACACGGGAGGTAGAGAATGGTATGCACACTATTAGAAATTTTTAAAATTTACTGACAGAAACTGAGAAAAACTTACCTTTTTCCTCAAAATTGGTCTTTTTTCTTTTCTCTTTTAGTAAAAAATAAAAAAACACAGCCATGATTAAATACCACCAAATGAAAGCTCTATTTGTGTGAGAAAAATTATGAAAAATTCATTTGGGTACAGTGTTGCATGACCGCGCAATTGTTATTCAAAGTGTGACAGCGCTGAAAGCTAAAAAATGGCCTGGGCAGGAAGGGGGTGAAAGTGCCCAGTAGGCAAGTGGTTAAACCCTGCAGAATGGGGAAGTCTTCCCTCCAAAATACATTGGGGTATTTAATGCTTAAACAATAAATGTTTCAAAAATACCTTTAAGTGATATAACGTTGTGAATTAGGTGCTCCTTAATACCAATACTAGAGGTAAAAAACAAACAAAAAAAAAAACTGTCAGTCAGGGACAGAATCAAATGCCCTGTACACATGATCAGAAATTCCGACAGCAAAAGTCCGATGTGAGCTTTTGAACGGAAATTCCGTCCGTGTGTATGCTACCATCGGACTTTTGCTGTTGGAATTTCCGCCAACAAAAGATTGAGAGCTGGTTCTCAAAAAACTCCAATTGGAAAATCTGATCGTCTGTAGCAATTCCGACGCTCAAAATTCCGACACATGCTCGGAAACAATTCCATGCATGCTCGGAAGCATTGAACTTCATTTTCTCGGCTGTTGTACGTCACCGCTTTCTGGACGGTCGAAAGTTCAGAGAACTTTTGTGTGATCATATGTATGCAAGCCAAGCTTGAGCGCAATTCCTTGGATATTTTCTCCAACGGAAAATCTGATCGTGTGTAGACGGCATCACACTACCCTCTCCCCAGATTAACAATGCTATTGTCCAAAGGTTTCTCAATTTGTCCTCCATCCAGAGTGGAGACACCTTAAGACAGAGAGTTTGTTACTGGTTGAATTTCCGGAAAGTAACATAAAAAAATGACTGCCACCCCAATTATTAGTTGGTTATCTGTAATACCAGGGATGGACTGGCCATAGGGACTACAGGGAGTTTCCCGGTGGGCCGATGGCTCAGTGGGCCGTTTTTTAAAACAGAGATGCTGCTTGGAGGACTTTTTTTAACGCCCTGGCAGCGCCCCAGTGTGAAAGCACTCATGCTTTCACTCTGGGACTGCAGCGGAAGCGTTTTTCAGTCGCTTTACAGGCGCCCAAAAGCGCCTAAAAAACGCCTCAGTGTAAAAAAGGGTCCTACACTCACCCCCTCTCTTTTACACTCACTCTCTTTTTCTTACACTCACCCCCTTTCCCTCAACCCTCCCTCATTCTCTCTCTCTCTCTCTCTCTCTCTCATTCCCCTCTCTCTCACCCTCTCATGATATATAATAATGGATGTAGGGGCCTTTTGGTGGGCGTGATTTTTTGGGGGGGTGGGGGCAGCATTTTATTGAATTAAAGTGGGCCGGTCTGGATGAAGTCCAGGGCCGAATTTTTGTCCCAGTCCAGCCCTGTGTAATACTGTATATTAACTTTAGTTTCAGGGTTGAATACTAATTTACTTTGTTAAAATAAACTTCTGCAAACAAGAAAAAAACTGGAATGATTCACAGATGTATTTTATTTTAGCCTAATGAGTTTTGGTAACATGGAGCTGGGTTTACAAAATAGGTAGAACACACAAGGACTAAAAAATGACCCCTCCATATTTTGCACTCCTCTTTAGAGCCTCTGCTACTTCAGTACCAGGTACTGTATGCATGGAGCTACAGAAATTAGTTTTAGGGCTGGAGGAAAGAACAGTGGACTACAGGTGCAGTGATGTCATCATACTTGTGCTTTGTTAAGGTGTACATGTCCCCTGTGGTGGCAGATGGCAGTCTTTCCATTCACATATCCCTGTGAATGGATGATGTGGCTGTGTGTGCAGGCAGGGCTGTACAGAATTCAAAGTAAAAAACAGGTATGCTTTGAGGGTGGGAGGCTGCGGAATATGACCATGTTTCATATTACACCCTTAATATGAGTGTAACATGAAACATGGTCAGAGAGGTAGACTATGCTTTTAATATATATTGCTTTGTTGCCTGCTCTTTCAGTCTATTCCCCCTAATTAAATCTTGCCTGCAGCTCTGCAATATATGGGCAATATTATCAGGTCTTTCTGGGTGAGGAATGCAGTCTACAGTCCCTGACAAATTATACACATAGGTAGACATGTATGTTGTAGGTAGACATGGAGAAGCAATAGGTAATGGGGACAAGGGACAAGGGGGCAGTGGCTGATGCTGACCCTACAGGGACGTAGACATGTAATATTTTAAAGATAAGAATGTGCTACTGAGATTCTTTGTTTTTAATACCAAAAATATCAGTCCATGATTTGGAATCTGGTGTCTGAGCAATATCCTGTGCTTTTTCAGTTTTACCTGTAGCCGAATTGTAGATTAGTAAAGCATTGTAATCCACACATTTGAACAGAAAAATATTAGGGCCTGGATTCACATAACACTTACGCGGCGTATCTCGAGATACGCAGCGTAAGTGTAAGGCTCAGTACACACGGGCAAACATGTACGATGAAACCGGTCCGTCGGACCGTTTTCAAAGTACATGCCTGCCAGAGGGCTTCTGTACGATGGCTGTACTAACCATCGTACAGAAGTCCGGCGATGACGCGGCGACGTGGGCGGGCCTGCCATTTAAAGGCTTCCACGCATGCGTCGAAGTCATTCGACGCATGCGAGGGACGGCGGGCGCTCGGACATGTACGGTAGGTCTGTACTGACGACCGTACATGTCCGAGCGGGCAGGATTCCAGCGGACGGTTTTAAAACACGTCCAGGAATATTTGTCTGCTGGGAAAAGGCCCGGCGGGCAAATGTTTGCTGGAATTCGGCCCGCTCGCGCCTACACACGACCGAACATGTATGCTGAAACTGGTCCGCGGACCAGTTTCAGCATACATGTTTGGTCGTGTGTACGGGGCCTAAATGTGCGCCGTCGTATCTATGCGCCGTGCCCATAGAACTAGATACACCTGAAAATAGGCTTCCTCCGACCGACGTAACTGTCCTACGCTGGCGTATCTTGGGTGCATATTTACGCTGGCCGCCTCATTGCAAATATGCAAATGAGGGAGATACGCCAATTCACGAACGTACTTGCGCCCGTCGCAGCAATACACGCTGTTTACGTAAGGCGTACGTCCGGCGTAAAGTTATTCCACATAAAGGAGGCGCATCCCATGCAAAGGTATGGATGACGGAACAGCCGTCGTATTTCACGTTGTTTACGTAGTAATACGTGAATAGGGCTGGGCGTAGGTTACGTTCAGTGATTCGACGTATCTTAGGTGTTCGTTCCGACGTGATTCTGAGCATGTGCACTGGGAAGCATCCACGGGACGGCGCATGTGCCGTTCGTTCGGCCCATCATTTGCATGGGGTCACGGTTCATTTAAATGTATCACGCCCACCTTCCACCTACTTTGAATTAGGCGGGCTTACACCGAGGAATTTACGTTACGCAGGCGCAACGTTGGGAGCGAGTGCTTTGTGAATACTCTGCTCGCCGCAGCGTATATTCGATACGCTACGCCGGCATAACTATGCGCCGCTCTACGTGAATCCAGGCCTAGATCTTCTTTCAACCAACGCCTGCAGAAAAATAAATAAGACTTTTTAAGAATTTATTCAACAAACATATCAATAGATGTACTGGTGCCCCATGGAAAAAAAAACCCTTGGCTTTAGGAGTTTGTATTGCTCCCTTTAGCAGAAATTGCTTGTAGCCATTAGTGATTTTGTGAACCTAAAATTTTCTGTTCGCGAACGGCGAACGCGAACTTCCGTAAATGTTCGCGAACGGGCGAACCGCCATAGACTTCAATGGGCAGGCGAATTTTAAAACCCATAGGGACTCTTTCTGGCCACAATAGTGATGGAAAAGTTGTTTCAAGGGGACTAACACCTGGACTGTGGCATGCCGGAGGGGGATCCATGGCAAAACTCCCATGGAAAATTACGTAGTTGTCGCAGAGTCCGTTTTTAATCCATAAAGGGCATAAATCACCTAACAATCATAAATTGTTTGGAATATAGTGCTTTAAAACATCAGGTATGATGTTGTATCGATCAGGTAGTGTAAGGGTTAGGGTTAGGGTTAGAGTTACAGACAGGGTTAGGGTTACAGACAGGGTTAGGGTTACAGATAGGGTTAGGGTTACAGATAGGGTTAGGGTTACAGATAGGGTTAGGGTTACAGACAGGGTTAGGGTTACAGATAGGGTTAGGGTTACAGACAGGGTTAGGGTTACAGTCTGTAACCCTAACCCTAACCCTGTCTGTAACCCTAACCCTATCTGTAACCCTAACCCTGTGTGTAACAGGGTTAGGGTTAGGGTTCACAGTGACAGACCAAACTCTGACAGACCAAACTCCCCATTTAACGCACCGCAAACAACCGCAAACAGTCCATTTGCACAACCGCAAACTCCCCATTTACACAAGGTTTGATACCTCTATGCGTCAATCTTGGTCTAGTAATGACTGTGCTTGTGCGCACGTTTGGGAGATTGCAGGCGATGGGCGTTTTTCAAAGCCTATGGTCGTGCTGAGGTAGTTCAGTGACAGTTAAGTGACCCATAAAACAATGATTCTGCAGTGTGGGCCCATTGTTGGCCTAGTAGGCTTTAATGATCACCTTAGACGATCACAAAGAAAATTAATCTTTTTTCTATGCAAAATTATCCAGCCGATCGCTTTTGGTCTGTTCACAATGAAGCAACGACCTTATCATCTGGGGTGTGCCAACATTGCCATTGCCAACACACTCATAGAGGTGGTCACTTCATTGTGATACGCAAGCCCCTTCACCACAACAAGGTAACGATCACGAAGGGGAATTGACACATGTATTTCCCTTTTTTTTGTTTGTTTTGCAGCCACAGTGCAGCACCAGAGGCCAGAAAAATTAGGCATGTACACATGCCTGAAAAAGTAGGTATTGTTGGAGCAGCGGCCAGAAAAATTGATGTTTTCCAGGCAGAAAGTACACTAAAACATTACGGCTTGAACCGTAGTTGGTGGCGGATAAGTCGCGCAAGTCATCCGGCATGCAGAGATAAAATACAGCAGAGTGTGGACCATTTTTAGCCCAAGGAAGCTCATCTCATCAGGCCGTTAGTCAAATGTATCGCCCACTGTCAGTCCCTTCGGGATCCATGCCTCATTCATCTTAATAAAGGCGAGGTAATCTAGAATTGTTTGTGACCTAGGCGACTTCTTTTCTCAGTGACAATACCTCCTGCTGCACTGAAGGTCCTTTCTGAAAAGACACTTGAAGCGGGGCAGGCCAGAATTTCTATCGCAAATTGGGATAGCTCAGGCCACAGGTCAAGCCTGCACACCCAGTAGTCAAGGGGTTCATCGCTCCTCAGAGAGTGTCGATATCTGCAGTTAAGGCGAGGTAGTCTGCTACCTGTCGGTCGAGTCGTTCTTTGAGGGTGGACCCTGAAGGGCTGTGGCGATGCGTAGGACTTAAAAAGCTCCGCATGTCCTCCATCAACAACACGTCTGTAAAGCATCCTGTCCTTGCCGGCGTGGTCGTGGTAGGAGGAGGAATACCTCTTCCACTGTTAGATCCCCGTTGTGCTGTGACATCACCCTTGTAAGCTGTGTAAAGCATACTTTTTAATTTATTTTGGAACTGCTGCATCCTTTCCGACTTCCGGTAATTTGGTAACATTTCAGGCACTTTCTGCTTATACCGGGGGTCTAGTAGCGTGGCCACCTAGTACAGGTCGTTCTCCTTCAGCCTTTTTATATGAGGGTGCCTCAACAGGCACAACAGCATGAAAGACCCCATTTGCACAAGGTTGCATGCTGAGCTACTCATGTCCCGTTCCTCGTCCTCACTGATCTCACTGAAGGTCAGTTCTTCCCCCAAGCCACGCACAACACCACAGCTACCAGATAGGTGACAACGAGCACCCTGGGATGCCTGCTGTGGTTGGTCTTCCTCCTCCTCCTCAAAGCCACATTCCTCCTCTGACTCCTCTTCCTCACACTCCTCTTCCAACGTTGCTGCAGGTCCAGCAAGCGATGCGGATAAGACTGTTTCTGGTGGTGATGGTGATGTGACCACAACTCTTCCTCTTCCTCTTCACGCTCATCTACAGCCTGATCCAGCACTCTTCGCAGAGCACGTTCCAGGAAGAAAACAAATGGGATGATGTCGCTGATGGTGCCTTCAGTGCGACTGACTAGGTTTGTCACCTCCTCAAAAGGACGCATGAGCCTAGAGGCATTGCGCATGAGCATCCAGTAACGTGGCAAAAAAATTCCCAGCTGCGCAGAGGCTGTCCTGTGCATACCCCGGTCATACAAATACTCGTTGACAGCTTTTTCTTGTTGGAGCAGGCGGTCGAACATTAGGAGTGTTGAATTCCAACGCGTCGGGCTGTCGCAAATCAAGTGCCTCACTGGCATGTTGTTTCGCCGCTGCATATCTGAAAAGTGTGCGCCGTGGACGTGTAGGAACGCCTGAAATGGCCACACACCTTCCTGGCCTGCTTGAGGACGTCCTGTAAGTCTGGGTAGTTATGCACAAAGCGTTGTACAATCAGATTCAACACATGTGCCATGCACGGGACATGTGTCAACTTGCCCAAATTCAATGCCGCCAACAAATTGCTTTTGTTGTCACACACCACTTTGCCGATCTCCAGTTGTTGCGGAGTCAGCCACTGATCCACCTGTGCGTTCAGGGCGGACAGGAGTGCTGGTCCGGTGTGACACTCTGCTTTCAGGCAAGTCAACCCCAAGACGGCGTGACACTGTCATATCCGGGATGTGGAATAGCCCCTGGGGAGCTGGGGGGGGGGGGTGCAGTTGATGTGGAGCAAGACACAGCAGCAGAGGAGGACTCAGCTGAGGAGATTATCGAAGAGGATGGAGTAGGAGGAGTAGAGGAGGTGGCAGCAGACCTGCCTGCAAGTCGTCCTCTGCAGAGCCACGCATTACATGCTTGGCAGCCGTCAGCAGGTTTACCCAATGCACAGTGTAGGTGATATACCTGCCCTGACCGTGCTTTGCAGACCAGGTATCAGTGGTTAGATGGACCCTTGCCCCAATACTGTGTGCCAGGGATGCCATGACTTCCTTTTGCACAATAGAGTACAGGTTGGGGATTGCCTTCTGTGAAAAAAAATTTTGGCCGGGTACCTTCCACTGCGGTGTCCCAATAGCTACAAATTTTTTGAAGGCCTCAGACTCCACCAGCTTGTATGGTAAAAGCTGGCGGGCTAAGAGTTCCGACAAGCTGGATGTCAGACGCCGGGCAAGGGGGTGACTCTGTGACATTGGCTTCTTACGCTCAAACATGTCCTTGACAGACACCTGACTGTGGGCAGATGAGCAGGAACTGCTCAAGGTGAGAGACGGAGTGGTGGATGGTTGAGAGGGGGCAAGAAGGACAGCAGTGGTTGACGTGACTGAAGATGCTGCACCAGGAGGAAGATGGTGGCTTTGAGCTTGTGTGCTGCTTGTACTCATCATCATGTGTTGATCCCATAGGCGTTTGTGATGTGCGATCATGTGCCTTCGCAAAGCAGTTGTACCTAGGTGGGTGTTGGATTTCCCACGACTCAGTTTCTTTTGGCACATGTTGAAAATGGCATCACTGTTATCAGAGGCAGACACACTGCTGAGCTTAGCAATGACGACATTCTGGTGGTGGCAACAGCATGCGTTGATTGGCGTGCTGTCTGGCTGACCCCGGGTGCCGATACATGCTGTCTGACTGTGCCACTAGCTCCTTGCGACGACCTCCCCCTGCTTCCAACTCGTCTCCTCCTTCTTTCTGTCTCCCCATCTGAACTTTCCCCCTGTTCTTCTTCTCTTTGAGCGGGCACCCACGTAACATCCCTGGACACATCGTCATCATCAACCGCTTCACTTGTATCTGACAACTCAGCAAAGGAAGCAGCAGCGGGTACATCATCATCACGCCATACATCCATGTGTGTAATGCTGCCTGACTGAGTCATATCCCTTTTATCTACATACTCTGGCAATAATGGTTCCGCATCACTCATTTCTTCCAACTGATGTGTAAATAACTCCTCTGACAGATCAAGTGAAGCAGCTGTGATGCTAGTGTTGGTGGTGGCGGCAGGCTGGCGAGTGGTAACTTGAGAGGTGCTCGAAGCTGAGCTGGAGGAGGATGGTGCATCAAGGTTTAGAGCGGAAGCTGTAGAAGATTGGGTGTCCTGTGTTAGCCAGTCAACTATGTCCTCAGAACCTCAGAACTTGGCCTCTGAACACTGGGCATTATTCTAGGGCCAAATGGAATCACAGCACCACGACGGCCCCTGCGGGGTGGCCTGCCTCTGCCTGTCATTTTCTTTTTATTTGTTTAGTTGTACTATGCGTGCAAGCTACTGTGACACCAGATATGAGTGGCACTGTGCACTGACAGAAATTGGCAGAGTAGACGCTGTAGGCCTGACACACACGCCTGCAGACAACTAACTGCTATTCTATTGCAGTCAAAATTGTGTGTGTTTTTTTTAATTTAATCTATTGTGCCACCAGATATATGACACACGCTGGCAGCCAGGCAACTGACTACTATTCTATTGCAGTCAATTTTTTTTTTATTTTTTAAATGTTACCTACTGTGCCACCCAGATAGATGAGTGGTGGGTGCGGCACTGGGCACAGTGTACGTTGTGAGCCTGACACACACACTGCCTGGCACTGGCAGAGATCAGATGAGTCTTTCAGGACTGGAGTGGACACTGAAAACACTGGCCTAGCTATAGATTTCGCTATTCAAACAGCAGCAGCTACACTGTCCCTCCTCTCACTAAGACTGCAGGTTCCGAATGATTCTAAAATGGATGCTGTCCAGGAGGTGGGAGCGTCTGGGAGGGAGGGTATGCTGCTGATTGGCTGGAATGTGTCCGCTGACTGTGAGGTACAGGGTCAAAGTTTGCTCAATGATGACGAATAGGGGGTGGATCGAACATCGCATATGTTCGCCCGCGGCAGCGAACGCGAACAAGCAATGTTCGCTGGGAACTATTCGCCGGCGAACAGTTCTGTACATCACTAGTAGCCATTTTGTATATCTGTCCACCAGAACCGGACATCGACTTGGCCATATTTGTGACCACTCTAACAAACAGATTTTCTTTCAGTTGAAGCGGCAGTTTGAAATCCTTCCAAAGCATTTCAATGGGATTCAAAACAGGGCTTTGACTAGGCCAGTCCAATAAATCTCCATGTATTCTTTTTGAGCCATTCCTTGACAGTTTTCCTAGTGTGCTTCAGAAGTGTTGAATAATTCCTCTCTGGTTTAACTTAAATTTTTAGATAGCTGTCCCCACATTCTTAACAAGCACATGTTCTTATGATGTCAAATTCTTAGTTGAACAGTTTACTGTGAGCTTCCCAGGCCTAAAGCAGGGGAAAAAAACATAACATTTCCACCACCATTGTTCACAGTTCACTACTTGTTTTATGCTACTGCTACTCCCCCCAGCTCCTATGTAGTTGAGGACAGAGGGAATGTGATCATTTATAAAAAAAAAGGGGGGGAAAGGTATTTATAATGTTTATGTCTATACAAAAATGTTTTGCCTTTCATTTCTATTTTTAACTGAATGGGTTGTTTTACAAGGTGATTGTTTACAACCAGTTGATCTCTTTTTTTTAGCTTTTTAAACCCTTTTTAAGCCCCTTAAACTTCAATAGGTTTACCTGTAAACGTATGACACACATGTTTGTGCGTGTATTTGCACAGTTCCTCCTCTAGAACTGCTCTCCTCCCTTCGCCCAGGAGACAAGTGCCTGAAGGTTGAGACACGTGCAAAAACACTTGCACAAATCTGGTAAAATACCTGTAAAACGCCCCAAAAGAGAACATCAAAATCATTAGGAATATTCTCTGCTTATACTCTCAGGTATGAATGTAGGCTGAATAATAATGGGTATGGATACCCTGAAACCAAGCCTGCAAAAATATAGGCCAAATCTTCCCAGATTCTGAGCACCTGAAACACGAAGGAAGGCAACAGAAGGTATGAGCAGACTTTCTGATTGTGCAGGTTTTATAATGCCTTGTATACACGGTTGGACTTTTGACCATGAAAAAGTCCACCGTGAGTCCGTCGGAAGTCCGATGAAAAGAGATAGATAGATAGATAGATAGAGAATAGGTTCTCTATCTAAGGTCCGTCGGACTTCCGGGAAAAAAAGTCAGAAGGAGACTACGCACGGCCGGACTTTTTTTCTCAGAAAGTCCGGCCGTGTGTACGAGGCATTAGATAACTGACAGTTCAGCTGATGTTGTTTGTTGTCTGGTTTTGCTTCTTTAACATTTACAAATGTTATATGCTATAGATGCAAGAAATACAATAACATAAAAATTACTCATAGTTACATAGTTATATAGTTAGGTTGAAAAAAGACACAAGTCCATCCAGTTCAACCATAAAAAAAATAAAAATAATAATAATAATAATAATAATATCATACAATCCCATATACCCAATTCTATACCCACAGTTGATCCAGAGGAAGGCGAAAAAATGACTATAAATTACTATATCAACTGGTTAACAATGATATGTACATATTGTGGGATGACACTTGGACATTTGGTTTTTATTTTCTCAGTTTTCATATGTGTTTTTGTTCTGGTCAATAAAGGGATCAAGATACCTACCACTCCTTCCTCAATTCCTACGAAACACCAGACTGTGTTTATTGCCGAGTCAGAAAAGAAAGGTTTCAACTCCAGATCGCTGAGATTTTCTTACAATCTAAATCAGGTAACATTAATATACTTTTAGTATAACTACTGTATGTTCATATTTAAGTACTATTTTCCGCTTTATGAAACACTAACACGTGTGGATAAAATTCAAGGACTTTCTATTTGTATATCTAGGCCCTGTTCACATCTGAGGCCCCGTACACACGACCGAGTTTCTCGGCAGAATTCAGGCAGAAACTCGATCGGAGCTGAATTCTGCCGAGAAACTCGGTCGTGTGTACACTTTCGGCCGAGGAAGCCGACGAGTTCCTCGTCGAGCCAAATAGAGAACATGTTCTCTATTTCCTCGTTGTTCAATGAGGAAACTTGGCTCGCCGAGATCCTCGGCGGCTTCACACAGAACTCGACGAGCAAAACGATGAGTTTTGCCCGTCGAGTTCCTCGGACGTGTGTACGGGGCCTGAGTGTAGTAGAAGTGCGGGCAAAATTTTGCCCATGATTCTGGAACTCGCTAAAAACACACAATGCACATTTGAGGGGCATTCATTGTTAATGGCACAACTATTCAAGTGTACCAAAATCCACTCCGAAAAAGGGTACAGAAGATACTTTGGAGCAGAGGGTAGCTGAAGTGAATGGTGCTCCAAAAATGCACTAAACAAATAAGCAAAAAAAGCGCAAAAAATGCAATGCTCCAGCGTCGGCGTTGCTCAGATGTGAATGGGACCAGGTTCAACTGAATTCAAAAGAGATATGTCTATTTATATTGTTGTTAACAAACTAAATCACATGCTGGCTTTTTATAGGTCACCAAATCTTCATTGATGAAATCTCCATATGAGACTTTAGGGGGTCATTTGCACATTTGTTTTACTGGCAGAGGTGTGTAAATCTTAAGGCTGCCTGAATAAAATGAAAAAAAATTTGGGTGGTAAAATTAATGATATAATTTACTTTTTTTAAACTGAGCTTAAATTGGAAAATTTACTAGCTCAGTGATCCTTTCTGACATTTACAGTCTCATGTGACAAACATATTTTTGTACCTAAAATATTGCCTACATCATTTATATATAATTAGCAATTCTTCATTTCAAAAGAGAGTTCATCAATCAATCTTTCATTACAGATAGCTGAATCAGTACTTGAGGCAACACCCTATGACATGAATTTGTTCCTTATTATTTTTTTTTCTTACGTTCTTAAGCAATCAGTCCTAAGGGCTAGCTACTACATTTCCAATGTTCTAAAGATACATTTAGTTTTAAGTAATTATAGATCATTCACCTGTTCAGTTTTAATAGCAGGTGTCCTGAGAGGATGCAGCTTTCTTCTCAAGGGTATATAGGCTTTTTATCTTTGCATTCTTTCAGAGCACATATCCATCTTATAAACTATAACATACAAAAATACAGCAAAGGAATGAAGAAATGTAATGTTCACGGTTTTGACATGTTTAAACTCCTTATTTTAGTTTTGCATATAATGAGCTTACTTTTTTGTGATGAGAGGAAGTTGTGATTTTTTTCCTCTTTAATTACATAACATTATTGCAGATAATGCAATTTAGACATGATTCACTCAGATGAAGAAATACTCCTGGCTAATTGCTAATCCACCTCCCATTTCAAGAAAATATTTGATGGGTTGATTGCCAGGAGATCCTCTTTAATGCAGATCACCTCCAAAGACACATATACTTATTTTGCTCTTCCACTGCTCTGTTCACTGACTGGGAGTGAAAGGAAAGCCTTATGTATGCTACATGCCACTGAAGTTTGTAGCTCAGCACGACTATGAAATCCCCAAGTAATAGCACTAATTGACCCAAAACCAGTGGCGGCTGGTGCTCAAAATGTTTTTGGGGGGGGGGCGCAAACAAACAAAAAACAAACAAAAAAAACAATTCACAAACAGCCTCACTGTGCCCATCAAACACAGCCACTGTGCCCATCAAACGCAGCCACTGTGCCCATCAAATACAGCCACTGTGCCATGCCATCAATTCTCGCAACTGTGCCATCAATTGTCGCCACTGCGCCATGCCATCAATTGTCGCCACTGTGCCATGCCATCAATTGTCGCCACTGTGCCATGCCATCAAATGCAGCCACTGTGCCATTACATCAAACGCAGCCAGTGTGCCATGCCATCAAACGCAGCCACTGAGCCATCATTTATCGCCACTGTGCCCATCAATTGTCACCACTGTGCCATGCCATCAAACGCAGCCACTGTGCCACCAATTGTTGCCACTGTGCCCATTAATTGTCACCACTGTGCCATGCCAAACGCAGCCACTGTGCCATCAAACGCAGCCACTGTGCCATGCCATCAAACGTAGCCACTGTGCCATCAATTGTTACCACTGTGCCCATCAATTGTTGCCACTGTGCCCATCAATTGTCACCACTGTGCAATGCCAAACGCAGCTAATGTGCCATCAAACACAGTCACTGTGCCATGCCATCAAACGCAGCCACTGTGCCATCAATTGTCACCACTGTGCCATCAATTGTCACCACTGTGCCCATCAATTGTCATCATTGTGCCCATCAATTGTCACCACTGTGCCCATCAATTGTAGCCACTGTGTCCATCAATTGTAGCCACTGTTCCCTGTAAAATGCTGCCAGATTGCCCCCCCGCCTGTCACTTACCTTTCTGGGGTCAGCCATCCTCCTTCCACTGTCCCTCGATGTCTTCTCCCGCCCTCGATGATGCTTCAGCCAATCAGGTTACCGGTAACCAGAACCACTGGCTCTGATAGGCACTTCCAAAGCCAACGAGCTGCCGTTATTCAGATGGCCAGCGCTCACCAGGGGGCCGGTCATCTGAATAGTGGACGGAAGCAACAATACACAGATTCATGCAATGCATGAATCTGTGTATTGTATTCAGTGGCAGTGCAGGAGCTAGAGGGGACTGCCCAGAGCTGTCAAATAAAGTGAATTACCTGCCCTTCATAGTCCAGGAGTGCCATGCATTTCATTTACCTCCCATCACTGAATAGAGCAATGGGGGAGCAAAGGAAAGATGAGTATGTGCTTGAGAGGTAAGAGGGAATTAAACTAACCCCACTGCATTTGCTTTAAACACAGTATCCTAGTCATTTTTAGAAAGGACACTTTTTGTACAGGGTCTACGGTTTTTATCACCGACCACATTAAATCATTTTGTTATTAAATTTTTTTTAAATCAGACTGTGTTGTGGAAGCAGCAGAGATTTGCTTTATAAGCAGATAAATCCGAAGTGGCTTTGGAAGAAAACTTTGAAACCCTAAGGTCCCTTGCACATAGGGCTGTTTAGCTGCACATTAGTGCATCTGAAAGGGACAGAAACAGCATACAGCCCTGCTTCAGGCAACCTGTCAAACTCCATGACAGGTTACAGCTGGACAAGGCTGAACAATTTACTGAGTGGTACCAATAGTAAGGGCCTTGTATGTTCACAGATGTTGTCCTGGAACGAATAGGGCCCTAAACCCTACCATTCAGTATAGCATTCAGCCCTGTCCAGTCACAACCCACCATAGACTTTGACAGGCTGCCTTCAATGGGGCCTGTCCCTGCTGAGCCTACTAAATCGCTGGGAGGGACGCACTACAGCTGAATAACCCAGTGTAAAAGAGGCCTTAGTTGACCTCTTTCAGCATACATCTCCCAAATAACTGCCCCGCCCCCCCCCCCCACCAGAACACTTCGGTCAGCAGCCATTTTTCGGTCATGCCCCGTTCAGCCGCCTTCTGTTGGACCGGCTGCAGTAGACACAGACCGAATGCCACCCAACATTCAGCCCATGTACTAGGCTTAAAAACTGGTGTAGCCCAAGTTGGGCTGCTTTAAAGTTAGGAGGTTGTATTTTTACTTTGATTGCTGGGCTGTACTCTTGATGCCATCCTATTTTTTGCGGAGTTGGTCTCTAATACATAAATTGGTCTATTTTATCAGATTTATAGGACATAATGCAGTAATTAAATTAAAATTGTCCCTGAAAAACATTGTTAGTCTGCTTGAACCTTTGTCCTTCATGGGGACGAACAGTGGTGCACTGGCAGTTGATGAAGTCTGTTAAGCTAGAGCAGCTAAGCAGTTGTGAAGAATCTCTAAATCGGTTTAAAAGTGTCCTATATGGTTATGTGACTAATTAAATTTATCTCAACAGTCTTTCAGCAAGATTTGTGATTATGTTCCCAGATGTAGAGAGAAACAAAGTAAGACCCTCCAAACTCACACCTGAAATGCGGACATCTACATAAAAAATAGCAACCTAAAATGTATATCCAATGACATACACCTTGGTTTCTCTTTAAGAATGGTTGTTATGAAACAAAGGCCTGAATCTGAGCATTTTGTTATTAAGCTTAGTACAGCATCAGTGAAGTCTGCTTTAAGAAACACACAGGTGTTTTTTGTTCCCGCTTGTTCATACCATTGAAACTTCCTCCTTGATGACGTGAATCCAGGTTTCATTAAAAGCTTAAGCTGTCAATGTGCAGAATTCAAGGTGAGTTTGAATTTTGTTTTGTTTCATATCCCTCCCTGTTTTCTTTGCAGAGTAGCCCTGAAGCAGATCTGAGTCAGATGGGGTGAGGAAAAAGGGAATTATTCACTGTTCACATATCTGAATTTTAGCCACCATGTGTGTTTATGTTGATTTTATTGTTTACACTGACTTGTGTACTTTGACTTTAGATTCCATACATTGGAAAAATGTGAAATGAGTGCCCTAAAACCTTGTTTGTACTGTTGTGCTGTTAACAAATACCAGATATAATATTGGGGTATATTAATAGACAAAGAAATGTATTAAAAAATATGAAAAGGTATGACTGACAGCTGTCCCCTTTAGGCCTCGTACACACGACCGAACATGTCCGCTGAAACTGGTCCGGCGGACCAGTTTCCGCGGACATGTTCGGTCCTGTGTAGGGCCCACCGGACAATTTTCCGGCCGACCGGACAGGTTTCCAGCGGACAACTGTTTCTTAGCATGCTAAGAAACATGTCCGCTGGAACCATGTCCGCCGGACATGTCCGATGGTCAGTATGACTCATCGGACATGTCCGCTGGCCCGAGAACCCGCACATGACGTCGAAGTGATTCGACGCATGCGTGGAAGCATTGAACTTCCGGGTTCGCGCACGTCGCCGCATCATCGTCACCGCATCGTAACCGCGTCGTCACCGCGTCGTCTGCCTGCGGGAAATTTGGTCTGATGGTGTGTACAGCCATCAGACCAAATGATCCCAGCGGACATGTCCGATGAAAACTGTCTGCGGACCATTTTCATCGGACAGATCCGCTCGTCTGTACGAGGCCTTAATTTTGCAACCCACCCACAATCCACAAAACATGGAGGCTGTATCAGTTTTTATATGTTTCTGGTCATCCTGCTATACTGTGTCTAGTAGACATTCCAGAAGCCACCCCATGTAGCTTTTTTTGCCATCTCCCTCTGTCACGGTCAGCTTCTGATGGTGAAGATGGGCTTTGCTGCGTGTTAGTATCAGGTCATGGTCCTCAGGAATTCCCCACCAGGAGGTCAACAAGAGGGGGTCCAGTAGCAGATATAGCAGGTAGGGAAAAAGCAGAAGCATAGTCGAGGAACAAGCAAAAGGTTGGTGACGAATTTTAGCAAAGATACGGACGGCAGAGGAGAGACAAAATAAAGATATTGGCTGGAGTGAGCACAATAATCTGGCAAACAGGTAGCGCAGATACATGGCTTAAATCAGGAACTTTATGGGAGGAGCAAAGAGTTCAAGATTCAAGACAAACAAGATTCAATGCAGGATCATTCAAGAAATTGTCCAGGGAACTCTCCAGCATACAAATAATAAAAAAGCGCGCAACCAAAATAAATGATTAAGTGAGATTGACTAACTCAATGGGCCAGATTCGCAGAAAAAGTACGCCGGAGTATCTGCTGATACTCCGGCGTACTTTCAACTTTGCCGCGTTGTATCTTTATTTTGAATTCTCAAACAAAGATACGACGGCATTTGGCTAACATCCGACAGGCGTACGGCTTCGTACGCCTTCGGATCTTAGGATGCAATACTTCGGCGCCCGCTGGGTGGAGTTCGTGTCGTTTTCCAGCGTCGGGTATGCTAATTAGCTGTTTACGGCGATCCACGAAGGTACGCGCGTTCGTCGCATTCTCTTATATCGTCGCTAGTCGGCTTTTCCCGTCCTAAAGTTGCAATTGCTATTTAGGTGGTGTAAAAATAGACAGCCCATGTTAAAGTATGGCCGTCGTTCCCGCGTCAAATTTAAAATTTTTTTTTTTGCGGAAGACGTCCGGGAATAGGAAAGGACGTAACGCACGTCGCCGTTCAAAAAATTACGTCGGTGTGACGTCATTTCGCGCAAAGCACGGCAGGAAATTTCAAAACGGAGCATGCGCAGTACGTTCGGTGCGGGAACGCGCCTAATTTAAATGATACACGCCCCATTTCAATAAGGCGGGCTTGCGCTGGACGGCTTTACGCTACGCCGCCGCAAGTTTACAGGCAAGTGCTTTGTGAATCAAGCACTTGCGCTGAAAACTTGCGGCAGTGTAACGTAAATGACATGTGTTACGCCGCCGCAAATGTATGTGAATCTGGCCCAATATGTTTGTGCATATACAGTGCAAATAAATATATACATATGCAAAAAAATAAAAACAGTGAACAAATTGTTACCAAAGTAACTAAATATGTTTGTGCATATAGATGCACAAATAAACCAGTGAAAAAAAACTTAACCAAAGTAACTGAGTGTTAAATAACCACTGTGTAAAAAAATATAAACAGAAATAAAGTCCCAAACGTGAAGTGAGGAAATTATTAGCAGTAGGAAACTTCTAGGGATTAATCCAATAATCGCTGTAGTATTCAATTATTGGATACACAGTGGTTATTTAACACTCAGTTACTTTGGTTACAAATTGTTCACTGTTTTTATTTTTTTGCATATACTGGGCCATATTCTCAAACAAGTTACACCGGCGTATATGGAGATGCGCGGCGTAAGTGTAAAGATGCGCCGTCCTATCTATGCGCCGTAGTCACAGAACCAGATCCGCCAGAAATCAGGCTACTCCTGTCCGTCTTAACTAGTTTAAGTTTACGCAGCGTAGGCGTATATTTCAGCTGATGGCATCCTAGGCTGCCATAGAATTAGTATTCAAATATGCAAATGATGTAGATGCGCTGATTCCCGAACCTACGCGCGATCGGCTTAGGCTACGCGCTGTGCGCGTAAGACGATTGTCCGGCTGAAAGTTACCCCTTATAAAGCTCGGTTAACTTTGCTCCAGACCTGAGTAAGTTAGCTTGAAAAAAGCAAATACAGCAGCACCATCCCGGACGAGCTGAGCAACCAAATTTTTTGGACAACACATTCGTATGCCAACATGCCAGGGGCAGGCGTGGTCTTAGCACTGCTAGTGTGTGAGGAGGAAGAGGCACTTAGAAGGAGGAGGGCACGGAGGAGGGCACGTGAGAGGATCTACCCACAGCGCATTAGCCTCTTTGGCATGGCTGATGTGGATGTGTTTCACCGTTATAGATTCAGCCCTGATGCCATCCTTGAAATTACCAGAGCCCTGAAGAATGACATCAGCAGCCCAACACAACGATCCCATGCAGTGCAGCCACTGGTGAAGGTCCTGGCAACATTGCATTTTCTTGCCACAGGCTCTTTTCAAAGAACCAGTGGAGACGTGGTTGGGATATCCCAAACCAGCATGAGTAGATGCGTGCACCAAGTTGTCCCCGCAATACTCCGACGCATGTCGCACCACATAATCAGACCCACCCAGGAGGACATGCGGCTGAAGGCAATGACAGATTTCTGCCTAATTGATGGTTTCCCACGCACTGTGGGTGCAATTGATTGTACCCATGTGGCAATACAGCCCCCCACGAGACCGAGCACATATACCGCAACAGAAAACATTGGCATTCTATCAATGTCCAAGTGATTGTGGATGCACATGGCCTCATATGGCACGTCCGTGCAAAACACCCCGGATCCAGCCATGACAGCTTTATATTCAGGCAAAGTGACATCCCAAGACAATTTGAGCAGAATGTGTATGGGGACAGTTGGCTGGTTGGTGAGTGACATGGGTGTCAGGTATGACTGTCCCCCCCCATGATGCAGACATCACGAGGGGCACATGCATGACTAACATCCTCCTGTCTTTTCCCTTCCAGGTGACTCTGCCTATGCCCTGGGACCTCATCTCATGACTCCATTCCGCAATCCGCAAACACCAGGAGAGAGAAGATATAACGAAGCACACGCACGCACCCGTGCAGTGGTTGAGCGAACATTTGGCCTCCTTAAGTCACGCTTTCGATGCCTGGATAAGACTGGGGGTACCCTGCTGTATTCCCCCAACTTCGTGTGCCAAATCATCGCTGCATGTTGCGTGCTGCACAACTTCGCAGTGAGAAAGGGCCTGCAGATTGACCTACGTGATGACCTGACCCCCCAACCACCATGTCCCCCCCTAACCGAGGCTACCCCGTCTGCTGATGGTACAGCAGTCAGGAGATGTCTCGTGGAGCGAATCTTTGAACGTTAAACACAAACATTAAACATGGCACACAGAAAATGCACGCATGCACACCACTGTGGTCCCTAACACACACCCCACATGCACAGAACATTGGATTAGACCGAAGTACACCGCACGGTACTAAGGAGCAGCAACGCCGCGTCAAGGCCCCAATGATGTTGCTGTCCATTCATACGTCATTCATACGGACCTGGGGAGAACTTATCACCAGCGCCCGAGGGTGACCCCCCTTACTGGCAGGAATGTCACCACCCCACATTCACACACCATTCACACTGTACTCTGCAACACTGCCTGTGTGCAGCATCCAAAATTAAAAAAAAAGCTCTTAACCAGAGCAAATAATAAAATAAGCTCTTAACCAGAGCAAATAATAAAATAAGCTCTTAAACAGAGCAAATAATTAAAAAAGCTCTTAACCAGAGCAAATGAAGAATAAATAATCACTTGCCCCGGCGTGGGCTACGCCTGGTGCCCAGGTTCCTGGCCCTCACTTGCCTGGGGGGAGCTGGGGCATCAGGTGGAGGAACATCTCCAGGTGGAGGAACATCCCCAGGTGCCTCCCTGCCTGCCTGTCTGCCCTCCAAAGCTAGTGCTATGCGGGTGAGCAATGACTCCTGGGTAGCTGTCTGGGCCTGAACAGCCCTTCGCAGGCACCTGACCTCCCCCACAAGTTTGGCAGTTGTAGTCTGCAGCTCACCCAGGCTGGTGATTGTGGCTGCGCTGTTTCCAGCCACATCTTGGAGAGCATCTGGTACTGCTCCCGAGGAGGCCAAGCTGTCGGACAGGCGCCTCAACTCCACCAAGATTTCCCCCATATGACGGCTTTGCTGGTCCTGCTGCCTGGCCAGATTCTCATGCAGCATTTCTGCCGCACCCCTTGTCCTGTGGGTAGCCCTCCTGGGGACAGGAGTGGCTGGGCCCCTTGCATAGAGTGAGGACCTTGAGGGGCTGGAGATGAGGGGGATGGGACGGGAGGGACTGGAGAGGGTGTTGGAGGACCCTGAGGGGCTGGAGATGCGGGGGCTTTGTGATGGTCCTGCCACCACATGCGACTCCTCCAAAAAAAGAAGGACCTCCTGCTCGCTGTGGACCACCTCTTCCTGGACCACCTCTTCCTGGACCACCTCTTCCTGGACCTCCTCCTCAACAACCTCCTGCGCGGAGGACTGACCACTCCCCTCCACCAAGGCCTGTTGGCTTCCCAGGAGGTCAGTCACAGAAGCAGACTGCTCAGTGGATGATGGTCTGTGACGGCCACTGGCAGCATTGGATGGCCCCGCTTCATCCTGCTCACCTGTGGATGACACAAAACATTCACATGTTGGTGGACCCACACATTTGTCACATAACCCACCACCCCCACCACACATGCAACACACCAGATAGAAGATAAAACACACTTACCTGTCCTCATGGGTGGCTCACTTGAGTCATGGCCCTCCAGACCCTCCACCTGCTCCCTCTGAAGGCAGTGGGCAATCACTTCCTCCTCTTGAGTGAGCCGGGTAGAACAGGGTGGCCCCCCTCCTGTGCCCCTGGCATGCTTTGCAATGATGGCCATCTTGTTCCTGACCACACCACGCAGGTCATTCATTTTTTTAAGAATGTCCTGGGGGGTCCTTGCCTCATGGCCTAAGGCATTGACCTGGGCAGTCACTTTCCTAAGGATCTCCTCCTTTTTTGTTTTACTTGTGCTGCCACTGTCAGCACCATGGAGTCTTGAATCGTATCTCTCCATGGCAGAGACTATGACGGCCCTCTCATCTTGGCTGAAATTTTTTTTTCTCCTTTCCTTCCTGGGTCCAGGCATTGCAAAGCTAAAGAGCAAAATCTCACGGACACCACCAACAGAATAAATGGAGTCACTTTGCACTCGTTGGGCGCATGTGGTGACGCTTTTATGCACTGGGCCGGCCCAACTCAGCAGGGATTTACGACTACTGTTGTTTTGCGCAGAGGGCGGGGCACGTCCGGCGCATGCTCCGTTCGGTCTGGACATCATTTGCATGGGGTCACGGTTCATTAGCATTCTTCACGCCCACATCCCTCCTACGGTCACTTGCGCCTACTTACGCCGACACATTTCAGCTCCGCGAGCGCAACGTAGGACGCATGTGGTACGGGAATAAGGGAGAGCTCTCTCCAAGTTAAGCTAGCGTAGCGCAACTATGATGCGCTACACCTGAGTAAATATGCGCCGATCTATGAGAATATGGCCCACTGTATATATATTTATTTGCACTGTATATGCACAAACATATTGAGTTAGTCAATCTCACTTAATCATTTGTTTTGGTTGCGCGCTCATTTATTATTTGTATGTCTCTTTGGGCTTTAAGAGCCTAATCCACAAAGCAGATGCGCCGACTTAACTCGAGATACGCGGCGTAATTAAAATTTACACGGCGCGTATCTTTGCGCCTGATCCTCAAAATGAGATACGCCTTAAAATCAGGTTTTTCCGTCCTACCTAAAATAATTACACCGGCGCTGTTTTGATAGGCAAAGATGCAAATGAGGGAGATAGGGCGATCCACAAAATTAAGTGTGTGCGCCGTAGATTACGCCCTGTGCGCTTCTGTTAGTTTCATGGTGTAAAATTACACTTTATAAAAGCAGCCCCAATTTTACACATGCCGTGTAAAGGTCAGCTAAAGCAACACCATTAAGGAAGAGCTGAGCACACACACTTGCTGGACTACAATCTGTATGCCAACATGCCAGGGGCATCCATGCGCATAGCTAGACTAGTGACTTCAGTAACCGAGGGTAACCCCTCTTCTGAGGGAACAGCAGTCAGGAGACGCCTCGCAGAATACATCTTTGCACAGGAAACACACACATTATTTATGTCACAATGAGAATGCATGAATGCACACCACTGTGGTCCCTAGCACAGACACATCACATGCACATCTAATTGGATTAGATCCAAGTCCCCCCCCCCCCCCGGTACTTGGGAGCAGTAACGCCACGCCACGGCTCCAATTCTGTTACTGTGCATTCATACACCATTCAGGGACCTGGGATCACTTCTCCCTGGTCCTGGAGATCCCTACTCCACCAAAACTGAGGGTGACACCCTTATTTAATCAGGAATGCCACCCCCCCCCCCCACATTCACACATCATTCACACACATAAACCAAATCATAAGTACAGTATAATAAAAAAGAAAATAATACAAATAAAAAAAAACCATAAAAATAAAAAAAACAAAAGTACCCCTGCAAATTAATTGCGGCGGCGATTGCTACGTCTGGGCCGCCCATGGGCACGGACACGGGCACGGCCACAGCCAACCGGAGGATCTTCATGGGGGGGGGGTGTGAGCAGGGGAGGGAGTATCTTCATGGGGGGGGTGTGAGCAGGGGAGGGAGTATCTTCATGGGGGGGTGGGTGAGCACGGGAAGGAGGAGCCTCCCCTGGTGTCTGTCCTCCTGCTGGCCTGCCCTCCAAGGCCACGGCTATCCTTGTGAGACAGACAGTGAGGGCAGCCGTATTGGCCTGGCCAGCCCTGGTATTGTCCTGCACAGGCTGGGTCAGGGCAGTCACCTCCTGGGCCACGCCTGTTGTGGCGGTCTTCAGGTCCCACAAGCATGTGATGACCGCCAATGAGTTTGTGGCCCCATCACTGATTGACTCCCTCATTGCACCCAGGCTGTGCTCCATCTGGGTCAGAGTCTCTTTTATCTGACCCAGATGGCGGGTCTGCCGGGCATTGTCCCTCTGCAGACTGCCCGGCAGACACTCGGCCACCCCCCTGGTCTCCTGGGTAGCCCTCCTGCCTGAGGCTTGTGGCCCTGGAGGAGGGGAGAGAGTGACCCTTGTGGCTTGAGGCCTGTTGAGGGAGGAGTGGGAGGGGCTACCCCTGATGGTGGCCTGACTGCTGGCAGCCTCAGGGGTAGCCTCAGGGGTAGCCTCAGGGGTAGCCTCAAGGGTAGCCTCAAGGGTCAACATGTCCGAGGCCAAAAGTACTTCCCGGCCAATCTACAGATCTTCTTCCTCCACCCCCTCATCCTCCTCCCCCTCATCCTCCTCCACCTCAACCTCCTCATGAGGGGAGGTTTGGCCACTCCCCTCCCCTGGGGAATCCTGCCCTTCTTGGGACTCATCAGCAGCCTCTTGTCCTTGGGGTGGTGCAGCAGCCTGGCCTGATGGGCCAGCAACCTCATGGCCTGATGGGCCTGCAATCTCCTGGTCATCTGTGGAGGACACACAACAATCAAAGGTTTGAGGATCCACACACTTGGCACATCTTCCCTTCCCCCACCCACACATGCTAATCACCAGATAGAAAAACCAAAAACTTACCTGGCCTCACAGGAACATCAGATTAAAAGCCACGCAGGCCCACCACCTGCTCTGGCTGGAAACACCGGGCCACTGCCCATTCCTCCTCACTGAGCCGGATGGGGCAGGCTGGGCCTCCTCCAGTGCCCGTGGTATGGGCATTTATTTTGGCCACCTTGTTACGGACCAGGCTCTTTAGATCATTAATCTTCTTTTGGATGCCTGCGGGGGTCCTCGTCTCCCCCCCCCCCGCCGCATTGATCTGATCCGTTATCTTTTTTATTATCGCCTTCCTTTGGGCCGGGGAGGTGTTCCGGCTATCAGGGCCATGTAAATATCGCCCATATAGGACGATGGCCCGAGCAAGGATTTGCTTCTCTACCTGTGAAAAATTGAGCTTCCTGCGCTTGGGTGCCATCAAAGACACCACTCAGCAACAAGAATCAACTCACAGAACTAACAAACAAAAATACACACACAACAAACAAACAAAAAAACTCACAGAAGAAACACACAAAAAGCAAAACACACAAGCAGACAGCTACTACAAATTCAAAAACAAACACGCAAAAAACAAACACAAAATACAATCAGAAAAAAACAAACACAAAATACACTCAGAAAAAAACAAACAGAAAATACACTTAGCAGAAACAAACACCAACTACAATCTAATACTCCTCCAAAACTTTACTATCACACACAACTCACCAACAAACACCGACAAACGTTCAGAGCAGAAGCAACTTTCTCTAGGAAGGGTAACATAGGGAAATACTTTTGCAAGAGAAGTGTGTTTGTGTGGGGCTTTTTATACACAGGGCGATCCTCAAACTAAGTACGCTTGGCCTTTTACCTATCTCACTGATTGCGCCAAGCCAAGTTCTGCACATGCCCAGTGAGCAGCAGATTCGTGCGCGCATGCGCAGTACGGCAGGTCCTTTATTTGCATGGGGTCACGGCTCATTACAATGAAGCACGCCCACTTCCTTCCAACTTGCAATAACCCCGCCTTACGCCTCGGGATTTAAGTTACGCTTGCGCAATTTTAATGCGCAAATGTGCTGTGGATACGGCACTTACGACACCAAATTAGGGCGCCGTAACTTAAATGACATAAGTTTTGACTAACTTATTTTGCGCCGCTGTTTGTGGATTAGGCCCCAAGTATTTAGGCTTTCATGAGCAGCAGCACCATCCTCTTTTTTTCACTTATTATATAATAATTTTTATATTATTTATTTAAAATTACCTTGGCTTTTATTAGGTTAAGCGCAGAGTTTTCTCTCTTTTTTAACTCTCCAGCATTCTAGGTGGCTAAGCAAGCAGAGTCATTGCCAGACACAGCAAAAGTCCCAGGTTTGGGTTCAAGTCCAGCTAATGTCCCCTTTGGGCAAACACCCAGCTGATTCTCTAGCACAAGATGGGTGGCAGCAGCCCAAAAGTCTCTAAAATCTCTCTCAGCAGTCTGTACTCACAAATGTCCAGGGAAAGTTGGTTGCCTCCTTCCACCATCCATGCGACACCTTTCTCCTGTAATACCAGACTAGATCTTTAAATAACTGCCCCTCAGTCAGCTCTCTGTAGCTTCAGCATCCAGGCCCCCTGGTCACCCACCTGAGGCCTCATAAACAGCAAGCACATTGCAGAGTTGCCCTAAAGAGCAACAAGCAATGCAGGCTGTGTTTCTCCCCTGAAGGAATAGACCTAAATGCTCCTTGACCCAGAGTATGTATACAGACTCCCAGCAGCCTTCAGGGCCATCCTCCCTGAGATTGGCAAGGGCTGTATAATTATTCATGCTGCTATTTGCATTGTTTCACATCTATGTTCCAGAGAGTTCCACAGTTCTCCGGAAAGCAGAGGAAACAATGAAACCTGCAGCAGGTGAAACACTGAGCAGACCTAACTAATCACATGCAGCTGCACTGATTACAATGAACATAACTGAATTTACCTAACACAGCAATTGCAGCCACACTGGTTACAGTGAGACAAGCTAAATTTACTTGCCACCAAAAATACAGCTCCACTGAACACAGTGAGCCAGCACTAACTCTACCTAAACTTAGCACCTATCTAGAAGGTTGCTACACATATCTGAAAACAATGGAGAGAGCCCCAGATGTTGGTGAAGCCTGATGCTTAATTAAGGGGGACAGATGCTGCAGGGAGAAGGTTCGTGTTTCTCCCAGTGTATAGCAGGAACCACCTGCTAACACAAGAAGTTGTTAAGAGGTAATTGGCCAAATCCCCATTACACCTTGAAAAAAGAGGAAAAGTGTTGTCTTCAAGTATCACAGAGCCAGTGACTTTATCAGATCTTAAAAGGGACCAGAACCAGTGTCATCATCAGTGCTTAAAGGAACATTATCTTGAGTTCTCCGACATAACAGTTAGGCCCCAGACTGCTGAACTGTCAAAGTGGCGTAAGGCCGCATTCACATCAGTGTGGCACAGTTTGTCCGTGTTGCGTTTGTATGCCCGTTTTACATGAATTCTTAGCTCTGCTGTCATTAAACTCTATTAGAATGCACACTTTATGAATGTGTACCAATATTCAATCTGCGCAATCGATTATTAAGTGAAACAAACCAAATAAGTGCTAAATCGGTTTCTGGCCAAGTGATTTTGAACTTACTAGACTAAATTAATACCTCAAAATGTTGTAGCGCAAATCCCAAAAGGTATGAACAAAAACAATGTGCAAAAAAAACGTGCATACAAAAATGATATAAATATACAAATAAAGTCCAATGAATATCCAAATGTGAAAAATATAAAAAAAATGATATCCAGCTTGAATCCACTTCAATCACTACTGTGACATGGCATATGCAAAATGAATGTAGATGAGCCTCTCACCTCACTGACATGACCCCTGCATTTTTCCCTCTCTGGGGATGAAGAAAACAGCTACTGTCTCCAACCAGAATCATAGATTTCTATGTTTTTTTTTCAAGCACAAGATTAGAGCCCGAGGCTCTAATTGGCTTGATAAAGGTTGGGCTCGGGGCGCAGAGCACTGCGCTCTGAACCAACCCACTTGTAAAACTAGCAAATCAATATTCGCTGTTAGTTTCCAGCTTCTCCTCCCAGCCAATCAGGACAGGAGGCAGATCTGAAGAAGACCGGGTTGGCCGGTAGGAGAATTTGGGGAAGATGTGGCGGTGGAGGGGTGAGTGTGGACCTGGGGAGGGGGGATTGTTAGCCCCCCCCATAAAAGTTTAGCAACAGCCGCCACTGTCACTGGGTATATGTAAGGGTTTACAACCACTTACATTTTTTTTCTAGAACTTCTATAATTTTTTTCTTATAATAATACATCTTTGCTATACGACATATCAAATATCAAAAATAAAGGTATAATGCTTTCAAAAGGTTCATGCAGTAATGCAGTTTATTTTTATACCAGAATGAAAATCCCGGCCCAGGATCCTATAATGTTTCAAACGGACCAGATATCAACAATGTCTCTTTATCAGCAAAAGGGACTGGAGGCTTTCCTTCAAAGGTATATATATTATATAGAGATTATATAATATTGTATACGATTGATATATAAGACATATGTATTGGGATAACAACGTGAGTGTACATATTCCACATTTAAAGGGTGTAAAATCTAGAAAAGGTATTGGTAAGTGTCTGTTGTAGCAGAAATATGTGTTTGGCAACCACTGGTCTGTGCTACCTATTGGATACCTCTTAGGCCTCGTACACACGGGCAAACATGTCCGATGAAAACGGTCCGCGAACCGTTTTCATCGGACATGTCCGCTGGGATCATTTGGTCTGATGGCTGTACACACCATCAGACCAAATTCCCCGCGGACAGGATACGCGGTGACGCGGCTGCGCCGTGGCCGCGACAATGACGCGGCGACGTGCGCGACCCTGGAAGGTCAATGCTTCCACGCATGCGTCGAATCACTTCGACGCATGCGAGGGCTTTCGGCCGAGCGGACATGTCCGGTGAGTCATACAGACGACCGAACATGTCCGACGGACAGGCTTCCAGCGGACATGTTTCTTAGTATGCTAAGAAACATTTGTCCGCTGGAAACCTGTCCGGTCAGCCGTACAGACGACCGAACATGTCCGCGGAAACTGGTCCGCGGACCAGTTTCAGCAAACATGTTCGGTCATGTGTACGAGGCCTAAGGCCGGGTACACACGGACAAACATGTATGGTGAAAGCGGTCCGTCGGACCGTTTCCACCATACATGTCTGCCAGAGGGCTTCTGTACGATGGTTGTACACACCATCGTACAGAAGTCCGCGCGTAAACAATACGCGGGGCGTGTCCGCGGTGTCGCCGCGTCGATGACGCGGTGTCGCCGCGACAATGACGCGGCGACGTGGGCGGCCCGCCTTTAAAATGCTTCCACGCATGCGTCGAAGTCATTCGACGCATGCGAGGGACGGCGGGCGCCTGGACATGTACGGTAGGTCTGTACTGACGACCGTACATGTCCGAGCGGGCTGAATTCCAGCGGACTGTTTTAAAACAAGTCCAGGAATATTTGTCTGCTGGGAAAAGGCCCGGCGGGCAAATGTTTGCTGGAATTCGGCCCGCTCGCGCCCACACACGACCAAACATGTCTGCTGAAACTGGCCTGCGGGCCAGTTTCAGCAGACATGTTTGCTCGTGAGTATGGGGCCTTAGTGACTTTGCCCCTTTAACCCATGTCTGCTTCAACAATCATTGGCAGATGGGGAAGCAGGGCCAATACATAACTTTCCCCTGTTCACTAGATGGGGCGGATAGAACCATTGTGCTCCCTACACAGACACAGGTTGCTAAAAGAAAACTGACAGTAGTTTTATAGAACAAGTGCATCTTTAAAACAATGAGTTTATATCTGCTTTTTTCTTGAAGCCCAACTCCAGAAAGATGAGAAAAAGTACCCTTTCTGGCTCCCTCTAGTGCTGCAACCGGTCCCCCCCCAGCCTGCTCTTTGTGCTGTGACTGAATCTGTCACACTCCAGCTTCCTCAGCACACAATACTTAACCACTTCCCGACCGCCTCATGTTGATATACGTCGGCAGAATGGCACGGACAGGCACATCAACGTACCTGTAAGTGCCTGCCTAGACGTGGGTCGGGGGTCCGATCGGGACCCCCCGCTACATGCGGCGGTCGGATCCCCTCGGGGAGCGATCCGGGACGACGGCGCGGCTATTCGTTTATAGCCGCTCCGTCGCGATCGCTCCCCTGAGCTGAAGAACGGGGAGAGCCGTATGTAAACACGGCTTCCCCGTGCTTCACTGTGGCAGCGCATCGATCGTGTCATCCCCTTTATAGGGAGACACAATCGATGACGTCAGTTCTACAGCCACACCCCCCTACTGTTGTAAACACACACACTAGGTGAAGCCTAACACGTTCAGCCCCCCCCTGTGGTTAACTCCCAAACTGCAACTGTCATTTTCACAATAAAGAATGCAATTTAAATGCATTTTTTGCTGTGAAAATGACAGTGGTCCCAAAAATGGGTCAAAATTGTCCAAAGTGTCCGCCATAATGTCGCAGTCACGAAAAAAATCGCTGATCGCCGCCATTAGTAGTAAAAAAAAAAAAATTAATAAAACTGCAATAAAACTATCCCCTATTTTGTAAACGCTATAAATTTTGCGCAAACCAATCGATAAACGCTTATTGCGATTTTTTTTTACCAAAAATAGGTAGAAGAATACGTATCGGCCTAAACTGAGGAAAAAATAATTTTTTTTAGATATGTTTTTGGGGGATATTTATTATAGCAAAAAGTAAAAAATATTGATTTTTTTTCAAAATTGTCGCTCTATTTTTGTTTATAGCGCAAAAAATAAAAACCGCAGAGGTGATCAAATACCACCAAAAGAAAGCTCTATTTGTGGGGGAAAAAAGGACGACAATTTTGTTTGGGAGCCACGTCGCACGACCGCACAATTGTCTGTTAAAGCGGCGCAGTACCGAATTGTAAAAACCCCTTGGGTCATTTAGCTGCATATTGGTCCGGTACTTAAGTGGTTAATGCTGCTGTATCGTCCATGCCGATGTTGACATTCCACCCACAGACTGGAGCTTTGAGCAGAGAAGGGGAGCACTGAAGTTGGCTGGAGAGGGCATGTCCAAGCTTCTTATACAATAACTCCTAGGCATTCAGTTCGCATGTGTTGCGCTAAGTTTTTTCACTCACTCACTCACTCACTCACTCACTCACTCACTCACGCATTTGACGCTTTGAGAGTGGGACAGGGTGGAATTTTTCATTTTCATGGATATGGCCACCAGGAAAGTTAAAGATCAATGATATAGATAATGTACCTAAAACTCCCCTGATGAAGTCACGTGATGTGACGAACACGCGTCGGGACACTAGAGTACTGATTGGGAGCAACACCTTAACGGACGGCAGACGAGTGCGGTGCTCGTAGGAGGTGCGACCGTATTTTCCCTGCTCAATGTGAGTTTTTCATTTTATTGGTTATTAAAGTTTTGCTGTGCTGTGCAGTCTCACGCGATACGCCCCCTCTCCTTCTTCTCCTCTCCCCTCTCTGCTCCTTTACCCGATTATGAGCGGCCGCTCTATGGATATCTGAGGAGCTGAGTGCTGACAGTGAGAGGATCGGGATACGAGCGCGGCGCTCGTGGAGACAGGCACCTTCCCCTTATACACAGTGTGAGTTGTGTAAGTGTATACTTACCCACTGCATCCTCGAGAAATCTTTTTCTCTTTCTTTTGAGTGGCAGGAGGTCAAGCTACAATATACATTCATTTTTTTCTCTACATGTATGGTCAAAAATTGTGATCTGTTAAGAGGACATTCAACAAACTAGAGGCTGAAGTACCAGCAATTTACCTTATGTGTGAGTGACAACCAGGAGGTAAGCCGTTTATTTCACCCAACGGTGTGGGTTGCACGATCCGTGGATTGAATTGGGTTGCACTCCTTCACTTATTGGACTCTGGCATTCAACTTATTGTTTTTTCAAGTCACTTTTTTACCTCACTGTGAATCTCATTGATTTGGGTTCCCACTCACTGCAATTGCATGTATTTGTAGCACACATTAGGTATATCACTCAATTTACCTATCCATTGTCTTTTTTGTGTTTTATCACCCGGTCCAGCTAGGATCAGATTCACTTTTTTGTAGGTCACTTTTTGCTGCATTTGTACACGTTTGACTCCCCTGATTCAAACACTCCCCTCTCCCCTCCCCTTTTCCACCACCACTGCTTCCCTGTCCATTCTCCACTAGTTTAATCACAGCGCAGACACTCTCCACTATTGAATGTACCTAAAACGTAATTTTTTTCGTAATGTCTTTTTATTATGAATGTAAAAGAAGGCAACATAAAATGAGTGCGCTATTTGACACTGTTTTTGATAAACGCATCAACATCTGGTTCGATGGATGTAGTAGCGATTCTCAATGAATTCTGAAATTGCTCATTAGATATTTTGATTTTAAATTCGCCTTTTGGTATGCTTTATCCTTGAAAATGCTTACAAATATTGGTGCTGCCCAAAACTGATGAATAAGGCATGATTGTGAAGAATGGGAGATTTTTATTTTTGAAAAATAAAACTTATAAAAATAAAAGTCCAATAAAGAGACCCTCCCAAAAAAAAATTCGGGACGCATGTATTGTGTTCACTAGGTGTAAATGTATTTTTCCAGATTTTTTTTACCAATTGGGGCGCTTCTCTTTTCGGCCAACCGGAAAACGGGTCTTATACTCGCTTCCTGATTGACTGTAAGGAGGATCAGTGTTTCAATAGCGAATGTTCATTCGCTATTGTAACACACCTGGGTGGGCCCGTAGCACAATGCTCTGCACCCCAAGCCCACCCTATTTTGAAGCATATTAGAGCCTCTGCCTCTAATCTGGTTCTTCAAAAAAAACAAAACTCATTGGAATTCCTAAAAGGAGCCAGATGCATGGATAGACGGGGTGGCTGTGGATAGGGGAGACGGCCCCTGTGCTTTACTAAGTCAGCCTCAAAATATTGAGTCTTTTCGGGAGTGAATCCAAAATGAAAGTTGTAGGTTGCCCTGATTCATTTATTTTTATGCATGGTCAAAAGCAATTGGACAAGTATTGAAATTGCCTAAAAAATGCATGTGTGCATCCAGCATAATTTTTTTGCATGAATAACAAAATATTTACAAATTTTGAGGACAAATATTATACTGCATTATACTACAGGAGGATGAGACATTGGCCAACAAAAAATTGTAGGCCAGCTCAGGATAACCCCTCCTACAACCAGCATGCCTCAGTGTTTTACCATTTTCCTTAGGACGATGGATGCATTTTCTTCAGTTCTGTTGGGACAAGTCTAATGTACTAAAATGCTAGCATTTTTCTTAATTTTTCTGTTCAGTCAGGATTCCTACATTGCTTCTGTTATACATTGTAACTCATTTATTGATCTACCCTGTTTACCCACATTGCATTGTGCCCTAGCATGCCATTAATAAATATGTTTTACCATATTGATTGATTCACTCTGCCCTCGTGTTCTGTTTCAATTAAGTCCCAACAACTTCTTTTCCCTATTTCAGGATTGCTACATTACTGCTAGAGCTAGTCTCTATGGGCCAGATTCACGTAGAGCGGCGCAAATTTAGTTTGTCGTAACGTATGTCAGTTAAGTTACGGCGGCTCAATTTTGTGACGTAAGTGCCGTATCCACAGAGCATTTGCGCCCAAATGTGTGCCCGCGTAACGTAAATACAGAGGCGTAAGGCGGGGTTATTGCAAGTGGGAAGGAAGTGGGTGTGCTCCATTAAAATGAGCCGTGACCCCATGCAAATGAAGGGCCGGCCGTACTGCACATGCGCGCACGAATCTGCACCTCACTGGGCATGTTCAGAACTCGGCCCGGCGCAATCAGTAAGATAGGAAATAGGCCAAGCAGACTTAGTGAGATACGCCCTGTGTATAAATAGCCCCAGCCAAACGCCCTTCCTTTGCAAAAGTACATCCCTGTGTTCCCTTTCCTGAAGCAAGGTGCTTTTGCTCTGTTGTCTGTGGCTGTGTGTTGGTTTGTGTAGGAGTGTAGTAGGTAAGAGTTATTGGATAGTGTTAGAGGAGTTTGTATTAGGTGTTTATTTGTTCTGAGTGTTTTTTGTGTCTGTTTTTTCTGTGTGGTTTTTGGAGTCTGTATTAGCTTTTTTTTGCTGTGTGATTTTTGTGTTTGTTTGTTCTGTGTATTTTTTTGTTTGTTTGTTCTGTGTCTTTTTGTCTCTGTTTGTTCTGTGTATTTGTGTGTTTGTTTGTTCTGTCTGATTTTTGTGTGTGTTTGGTGCTGATTGTTGTGTGGTGTTATGGCACCCAAGAGGAGAAAGCTGAACTTCTCGGTGCGTGAGAAGCAAATCCTCGCTAGGGCCATCACCCGATTTGGGCGTTTTTTACATGGCCCTGAGAGCCGGGACACCCCCCGGCCAGGAAGAAGGCGATTCTTCAGCAGATTACTGATGAGATCAATGCGGGGGGGGGGGGAGACGAGGACCCCAAGTGGGATAGCTAAGAAGATCAATGATCTCAGAAGCCTGGTCCGTGATAAGGTGGCCAAGATTACAGCGCATGCCACGGGCACTGGCGGAGGACCACCTTGCCCCGTCAGGCTGACTGAGGAGGAGTGGGCAGTGGCCCGGTGCTTCCACAGCCAACAAGTGGTGGGCCTGCCTGGCTTTGACTCCGAGGAGGCTGTGAGGACAGGTAATTCTTTTTTCTATCTGGTGAGTAGCATGTGTGGGGGGGGGGGAAGGGAATATGTGCCAAGTGTGTGGATCCTCCAACCTGTGTATGTTTTGTGTCATCCACAGAGGGCCAGGAGGTTGCTGGGCCATCAGGCCAGTCTGCACCATCCCCCGGACAACAGGCTGCAGAAGAGCCCCAAGAAGGCCAGGAGTCCTCAGGGGAGGGGAGTGGCCATACCTCACATCATGAGGACGTTGAGGGGGAGGAGGATGAGGGGGAGGAGGATGAGGAGGGGGAGGTTGGGGATGATCGGATGGACCTTGCCAGGGAAATCCTTTTGACTTTGAATGTGGCTGCCCCTGTGGCTGGCAGCAGTCAGGCCTCCATCAGGGGTAGCCCCTCCCACTCCTCCCCCAACATGGCTCCCCCCCAAGGGTCTCTCTCTCCCCTCCTCCCAGGCCACAAGCCTCAGCTGCAGGCAGGAAGGCCACCCAGAAGACCAGGGTGGTGGCCGAGTTTCTGCCGGCCAATCTGCGGAGGGACCAGGCCCGGCAGACCCAGCATCTGGGTGAGGTCACGCGGACTTTGGCCCAGATGGAGGACAGCCTGGGCTCAATTAAGGACTCGGTCAGTGAATTGAGCACAAACTCGTTGGCGGTAAAAACGTGCATTTGTGACCTGCAGACCGCCACAGCAGGCGTGTCCCTGGAGGTGAGTGCCCTGACCCAGGCTGTCCACGCAAATACCCAGGCTGTCCAGGCCAATACGGCAGTCCTCACTGTGGGCCTGAACAAGATAGCCGTGGCCTTGGAGGGTAGGCCAGCAGGAGGACAGTCACCAGGGGAGGCTCCTCCTTCCCCTGCCCCCCCCCATGAGTCTCCCCTGGTTGGCCGTGGCCGGCCCAGGCGTAGCTCACGCCACCGCCGTTAATATTGGATGTACTTTTGATTTTTTTTTTGTTCTACTGTGATTATGATTTGTTTTATGTGTGTGAATGATGTATGAATGTGGGGGTGACATTCCTGATGAAAAAAGGGTGTCACCCTCAGTTTTGGTGGAGTAGGGATCCCCAGGACCAGGGAGAAGTGATCCCAGGTCCATGTGAATGGTGTATGAATGCACAGTGACATAATTGGAGCCTTGGCGTGGCGTTGCTGCTCCCTAGTACCATGGGGGGTACTTGGGTCTAATCCAATTCGATGAGTATGTGATGTGTCTGTGCTAGGGACCACAGTGGGTGTGCATGCATGCATTCTCATTGTGCCATGATTAATGTGTGTGTTTACTGTGCAAAGATGCATTCTGCGAGGCGTCTCCTGGCTGCTGTTCCCTCAGAAGAGGGGGTACCCTTGGTTACTAAAGTCACTAGTATAGCTATGAGCATGGATGCCCCTGGCATGTTGGCATACAGATTGTTGTCCTACAAGTGTGTGTGCTCAGCTCTTCCCTAACGGTGTTGCTTTAGCTGACATTTACACGGCTGGTGTAAAGTTAGGGCAGCTTTTATAAGGTGTAACTTTCCGCCCTGAAACTAGCAAAAGCGCACAGGGCGTAGCCTACGCCGCACAAGCGTACTTTTGTGGATCGCCGTATCTCCTTCATTTGCATATTAGCATAGAAAATCAATGGTGTGTCTAGCGTATTTTGTGCTTCAAGATGCGCCGGTGTAATCGTTTTACGTCGGACGGAAAAATCTGGTTTTCAGGCGTATTTCGTTTTGAGGATATGGCGCAAAGGTACGCGCAGCGCATTTTTGAATTATGCTGCGCATCTCTAGATACGTCGGCGTAAGTGCTTTGTGAATCTGGCCTTATGACTGCAGCTATCTGGAGCAGCCTATCCTTAGCCTGGTTTTTGTGGTATCTAATTTTCAAAATGAGCATTCAGCAATGGTGACCTGCCGATTTTAACAGCATGGGTTACCTTTAAGGTGATTCATGCTGTAGTGTAGAGTGATCATCAAACATGCAATGTAGACCAGCCCCTACAGTTGTTTTTTACAATAATGTGCATGATATGGCATTACACAACAGGTCCAGTATTTGTACTCTTACATATTCTTAGTTAAACTTCCACTAACGTGTTTATATTTTAGTTTATGAATAAAATAATTTGATACTTTATACTTGACTTGTTCTGATAGCCAGTATTGAATAAAAGAAAATATTAATGGCACTTTTTATTCTTTAGGCCCCACGAAGTACGTTCTTTAGGGTCAGTCGGACCCCTGCACCAAACTCATACTACATAAAAGATGCCCTGTTTGCAAAACAGGATTTTAACAAAAGCAACTCTAGCGTGTTCCATCAGCCTATAGCTATAAAAGTGGAAGACACAAAACTTCAGACACCAGCTCCAAATCAGTACAATGTAAGTGTTTGTCAGATATTTTCATGCAAATGGGACAGATCACTTTCTCCTAGCCATTTATCAGTTTACAGGCTGGTTTACGGGCTAGTTCACAATCCCTGTGCTACGTTTTAGCTTACAGAAAGTATTGGTTCTGGTTTGTGGTGCCTTGCACTTTTAAAGTGCAGAGCACTGTTTACTTTATTGAAATGTCACAGACTGACATTTCTTTCATCTTTATGCACTACAGCTCAACCAGAAACGCTGCTGTGCAAGAGCTGTGGCGTGGAACAGAAAAATGCAGACATGCTGCAGATTTTCGTAGCACACCACAATCCACCCAAAGGCTGCACTGATATGTGAACAGGGCATATCGAAAATAATTGTTTTCTGTGTGCCCTTGTGGATATTGTCATCTCTGCCCAAATGTGAATGTTCCCAGAATACAATTTCTATTATTCTAAGTGATTCAGTAATGGACTGCTTCTTTAAATTTTACAGTCTAATAGTGTAAGGCTGGATTCACATCCCCTTGAGAAGTGTTCCATTAAAATGAATGGAAGCATACATCAACTAGTACCAATGTGCATAAACGTGTGTTGTTGCAAGTTTTCAGCAGTATGTTATATTGGATGTCAGCAGGCTTCAAAACACACATCCAACTCTTGTTGATGCATATTATGGTACATTTACGTGTATTATGATGAGTCCACGTACATTACAACAAGCATAATGCATTTGTTGAGATGGATTTCAATGGACATTGCATCCAGCTAAAATGCAGAGATTTTGGATCCAGCCTAAATGCCATACTTAAAAACAACTTACCTATACTTCTACCTACTACTTGGGGACAGGGTTGAGAACCACTGGGGCTAGATTCAGATAGGTGAGCGGATCTTTAGATCCACGTAACCTATCTGATTTACGTTACGCCGTCGCAAGTTTTTGAGGCAAGTGCTTTATTCAGAAACTTTACGACGGAAAAAGCCGAACACAAACAACGTAAAAAAAATGCGCCAGGCGGTCGTTCGTTTCTGAATCGGCGGAAATCCACATTTGCATATTAGTTGCGTAAAAAAAAAACGAAACGCCACCTAGTGGCCGGCCTGGAATTGCAGCCTAAGATCAGACGGTGTAAGACACTTACACCTGGTGGATCTTAGGGATATCTATGCGTAACTGATTCTCTGAATCAGTCGCATAGATACGACCGGCAGAACTCAGAGATACGACGGCGTATCAGGAGATACACCGTCGTATGTCTTTCTGAATCTGCCCCTGGTTTAAAGGAAGGTCCTGCTCTTTTTGGCTAACAATGCAGTACTAGCTAGTAGTACTCACTCCAAAAAATCTTAGACAGCAGCCAGTGGCAGCTATAGCCGTGATATGATCTATAAAGCCTACACAGTACAATGCCACATCTCCTTTTAGCTTTACTAAAGCATGTAATGTTAGAACCGATCTTAACAAAACATTCAATATGTATTCAATCAAGCAGGCTACTGCATTACATACTGTAATTGTTGGTAGAGCTAAAGAAGATTGCACAATTAGATTGTACATTTCAGAGATTTTATTCCAGCTTTCAGAGCTATAGAGCAGTCCATTTTTATGGACAGATGATGTCCCTTGGGAAAGATCTGGATGGCAGAATCTAGGGAAATACTAAGTTTGCAAATAACAATGTACAGTATATATGGTTCCCTGGTTTGTAATAGTCTATCTACTGTATTTATTTAACTGTATTTATATAACAATACATACCGTACTTTTAATCATAGTTTTGGTATGTGTCTGGTGTTTGAAAACCACACAGTATAAACTGGAATGTATTTTAAAGTATAACTAAAGGCAAAACTTTTTTTTCCATTTGTAGTGGAAAGGGATTAGATCATCTGGCGTGGTTTTATTGCTGTGGATTTACCCTCTGTATCCGTTTTGTTTACCATTATCACTGAGAATAAAAGTGAACCAAAATCTAAAATTTTGTTTTGGCGCCAGAACAGGAGTACAGGGAAAATGGGGCCACTAGTTCTGGTGACAACCTAAGGCCCCGTACACACGGTCGGTTTGGTCCGATGAGAATGAACCAAAGTTCATTTTCATCGGACCAAACCGACCGTGTGTATAGACCATCGGTCTGGTTTCCTTCGGTCCAAAATTTCTAAACATGCTTCAAAACCGAACCGATGGACCGCTGCCCCATCGGACCAAACCGATGCTTAGTACAGAAAAGCATCAGTTCAAAACCTGCGCATGCTCAGAATCAAGTCGACGCATGCTTGGAAGCATTGAACTTCGTTTTATTCAGCACGTCGTGTGTTTGACGTCACCGCGTTGTGACCCGCTCGGATTTTGGACTGATGGTGTGTACACATATCAGGCCGTACGGCCACTTTAGAGGTGAACCGATGAAAACGGTCCGACGGGCCAGTCTCATCGGTTTGGTCCGACCGTGTGTACGGGGCCTAAGATAACACAGTTTGGAGGGATTTCCCCTCACTTCATGTTTTGGGCAAGGGAAAGGAAGTGAAGGGAAATCTCTGCAAAAAAAACAAAAACTGACAAGGGTTATAACCCTCTCTTAGGTCCTTTTTACACCTGTAGACCGTATGTCCGCTTTTTCATCTATCCGTTTGCGGATGAAAAAGGGACATACATTGGTCCCTATGAGATTGCGGGTGTCAGCGGATAAACATCCGCTGACACCCGATCTCGTCCGCCTCCGTAATGATCCGATTCTGCAGATGAAAGAAAACCCTATTTTTCATTCCGTCTGCGTATCAGATCGGATGAACACGGACACACGGTCCGTGTTCATCCGATCCCCCCATAGGGGAGAGTGGAGAAGAGTGTGCGGGGACCGCCCTGTCATCCGCCGGCTCAGCGGGGATCAACGGAGTGATCCACACTGATCATTACTGATCCGCCCGGTGTGAAAGGGGCCTTACTCTTGCCTAAAAAAGGTTTTGCCTTGAGTTCTAATTTAAACAATTTCAAGATGATATGTGGTCAGCTATGTATGGCCACTTGAAATAACAGTTTACATTTTGACAATCTTGACTATTGAAGCTAGAAAACATATGATGTCCCTGTAATATCCAGGTATACCCTATATTCTGATAAAAACATTTTTTTTACAGGCATCTATAAATTGCTGTCTTCCCAATAACAATGTATCTGCTCAAGCTGCTTTTGTCTCAAGAACAAAGAGGGAGACTGTACAGCTAAACCCTCTTAAAGTACCTTCACCTTGTAAGTTATTTTTATAAAATGATTCATTGCATCTGCATTCCATTTAAACGTAGAGCATTTGAGCGTAGAGAATGATATTCATCCCAGTACACAACCCCACCCAACAATAATTCCTACAGCATTGAAAATGTTTAGCCTACATGTGGCTGAAAAATCATGACCACCAACACCGGAAGATATAGTGGGCAAAAAAATTATTTAATCCCCTGCAGATTTTTTTTTTTGTACTTACAAAGAAATTAAGGGTCTATAATTTGTATCAACCAAAAATCCAGAAAAAAAAACACATGATACAAATGCTATAAATTGAGTTGCAGTTCAGTGAGTAAAATAAGTATTTGATCCCCAAGCAAAACATGACTTAGTACTTGGTGGAGAAACCCTTGTTGGCAAGCACAGAGGTAAGATATTTCTTGTAGTTGGTGACCAGATTTGCACACATCTCAGGAGGTTCACTCTTCTTTACAGATCTTCTCTAAATCTATAAGGCAGTTCGAATTTTTAGCTCCCTTCATAAATTTTCTATAGGATTAAGCTCTGGAGACTGGTTAGACCACTCCATGACCTAAATGTGCTTCTTCTTGAGCCACTCCTTTGTTGCCTTAACGGTATGTTTAGGTCATTGTCAATTTCTTATGATGGAAGACCCATCCATGACCCTTCTGAGAGGGTTCTCATCCATAATTTTACAATACATGGCCTCTGTACCTTTAGCAGAGAAACATCCCCAAAGTATAATGCTTCCACCTCCGTGCTTGACTGTAGGGATGGTGTTCATAGGGTCATAGTCAGCATTTTTCTTCCTCCAAACAGTGAGTCGCTTTAATGCCAAAGTGCTCAATTTTGGTCTCATCTGACCACACAGCACTTTTTCCCAATTCTTCTTTGAATCATCTAGATGTTCATTGACAAACTTCAGACGGGCCTGTACATGTGCCTTCTTGAAGCTTCTTGAAGCTGCAGGATTTCAATCCATGGCTGTGTATTGTGTTACCAATGGTTTGTTTGGTGACTGTGGTCCCAATTGCCTTGAGATCATTCACAAGCTCCTCTCATGTAGTTGTGGGCTGATCCCTCGCTTTTCTCATGATCATCCTTACCCCATGAGGCAAAATCTTGCACAAAGCTCCATATTGAGGGCGATTTATGGTTATTTTGTATTTCTTCCATTTGTGAATAATCACTGCAACAGTTGTCTCCTTCTCACCAACCTTCCTGCTGATGGTCTTCTAGCCCATTCCAGCCTTGTATACATGGACACATCGGCTTTTAGCGGGTTGAGTTTAGGAGCTTTGGCAAAAAACTCAAGTTTAGGGGCTGTTAGTGTACATGGAGCCTAACACTCATTTTGGCATTTTTTGTGCACTCCAATTGAAGTCAATGGGGTTAAAAACATCCCATTCTCCATCAAAAGTATCTCATGTACTTCAGCTACAGCTGCCTAATTGCTCAAATGGGACAATATAAAAAACATAGTATTTGGCTTGTTGAGCGATTTGGAGCATTGAGCAATTAAACGCTCAGGGGTGTGAATAGGGGCTAAATGCTCCTGTATATCCAGACAATTACAAAATCTAGGTACTATGTGATGCACAAGCCTCATAAATTACACAACAAACAACAAACATTCTGAGACAAATCATCCTTTATTGAGGTCTCACATGTTCCTTCTCCCAGATACTGTAATCCACAGTGGGAGGGTTTCAGCAAAAGACAGTGGAGTCAATCCAAAAGAAGTGGGCAGGACTAGGTGTGGCCAGGTGCTGATTGACAACCAGTGGCGGCCCGTTCATCGGGGGCGCCGCCCCCCCTCCTGTAGTCACAAAAAAGTGAACAAAGTGAACTTATGCGCCAGACACCAGTGCCCTAGGAAGCGCCACATCAATGCAATCACGAGATTGCAGACGTGGCGCTTAATTTGCAGGCTTTTAACCCGCCTTGCGGTGCATCCATTGCACTGCCCGAGCGGAGCTGCGAAGTACGGTAAGAAGAGCTGGCCATGCCTTGTGGCTTGTGCAGAACTGCAGATCATCGCATTAACCTGAACCCCACCCATCCACCTCAGAGCCTTATTGTAGTTACACTGCTGGGACTTGTAGTTCTCCATATTCTCCTGGGGCTCAGGTGCATGCAATCCATGTTGCATTAACTCCAACATAAAAATGCATATACAAGCAAAGGAGAAGGCCTTCAAAAAATACAAGGCTGAAAGGTCATCATCAGCATTACAACTTTACAAAGTATGCAATAAGAAATGTAAGGGTGCAATCATGGCAGCTAAGATAGAACATGAAAGTAAAGTAAAATAATGCATTTGGGTGCCAAAAATATGAATGCAATCTACTCACTAGGGGGAGAACCTCTGGGTAAATCTAGGATGGAAAAGTACCACGGGGGTATTAGTAGATGACAGGCTCAGCAAGCTGCTGCAAGCACAGCCAATATAATTTTTCTTGAATGGGATTGGAAGGACAAAGTCAGCAAAACTTCACCTCATTCACTAAGCTCTGGGAAAAAATCTGATTTAAAGTGAAAATTCCCTCAGTATGTCTTTTTTGATATGTCTTTTAAAGGGGTTGTAAAGGAATTTTTTTTTTTTTCCCCTAAATAGCTTCCTTTACCTTAGTGCAGTCCTCCTTCAGTTACCTCATCCTTCGATTTTGCTTTTAAATGTCCTTATTTCTTCTGAGAAATACTCACCTCCTGTTCTTCTGTCTGTAACTCCACACAGTAATGCAAGGCTTTCTCCCTGGTGTGGAGAAAGCCTCCTGAGGGGGGAGGGGGTGAGCAGGAGTGTCAGGACTCCCACTAATACACAGCTCCTTTCTATATCTGCAAAGTAGAGAGCGTCCTGACTTACCTGCTCACCCCCTCCCCCCTCAAGAGGCTTTCTCCACACCAGGGAGAAAGCCTTGCATTACTGCGTGTAGTTACATACAGAAGAACAGGAAGTGAGGATTTCTCAGAAGAAATAAGGACATTTGAAAGCAAAATGGAAGGATGAGGTAAGTGAAGGAGGACTGCACTACAACCCCTTTAACATCCTTTTGCATGGTGGCTTTACTTTGTTCGTGATAGTCCAAGTAAAGGTCCGCCTTAAATAAATATGGTTTCTCTATAGCGTGGTTTTCAAGAATTGAATAGGGTCAGATAGGGTTAGTGATTCTTTTTTTTTTTAGGACATGCTGATAATTCTGGTTATATTGGATGCTTTTAGTAGGAAGTCCATTCTAAACATTACTTGTCATCACAATGCGGCTGTTTGCTTAATACAAATACAATCCTTTAAAAATAATTGTGCATCTACAGCTTTGGCAGTGAAAGCATAGCAAATATAATAAATAAGTACAGTTTCACCTAAATAAGTACCAAAGTTACAAAGCCCTGAATTCTGAAAAGCTATCATTTAAAAATGTGGGCAAACCTAAATGACACAAAAGAACTGTTGGCTTAACATTCCAAGAGTAAACCCTAAATAAATGAACATTATGTTGTTTTAGGTCACTATACAGTCAATGATTCGCTAACTAAAGAGTCTCCTAAGGTTCTGGTGTCATGCTTCAAGTCAAAGACTACTCGGGATCCATTGAATGTGGCCTTGAATAACCCAGGACCAGCCAGCTATGACCCATTTGGATGCCCTGAAATAGGAAAGAAGACTGTTTTCCCGTGAGTTATCAGAAAGCTGTATTTTCAGAATCTATCTAACCACTTTTTCCTCATTGGTGTGGCTGGCTGCAGCCATGCAATTTATAATTGGTTATGTTGGGGATGGGGGTATTCCACTTCCCACTGCATAGCAGTGCACCAAAATAATTAACTGTATCTTCTCCTTAATATCATAGATTATCCCCTACTCGTTATATACTGTGGGGCAGATCCACGTAGCGCGGCGCATTTCTCCGTCCGGCGTAGCGTACCTCTGATACGCTACGCCGCCGTAACTTACAGGTTTTTTTTTGTATCCTGAAAGAATTTCCGCCGTAAGTTACGATGGCGTAGCGTAACTTAGGCGGCGTAAGGACGCGCAATTCAAATGGATGTGATGGGGGTGTGTTTTATGTAAATACGTCTTGACCCGACGTAAATGACGTTTTTTTTAAACTGCGCATGCGCCGTCCGTGGGGGTATCCCAGTGCGCATCGGAACAAGCCAATGCTTACGATGGTGACGTCATTCTACGCAAAGCCCTATTCGCGAACGACTAACGCAAACGACGTAACATTTTCAAAATTCGACGCGGGAACGACGGGAACATACTTAACATACTTAACATAGGATACGCCTCATATAGCAGGGGTAACTATACACCGAAAAAAGCCTTACGGAAACAGCGTAAAAAAATGCACCGGCCGGACTACGTTCGTGGATCGCCGTATCTAGCTAATTTGCATACTTGCCACGGAATTCGACGTAAACGCCACCTAGCGGCCAGCGTAAATATGCACCTACGATCCAACGCCGTACTAAGACGTACGCCTGTCGGATCAAGCCCAGATTCAGTTGTATCTTGTTTTGTGGATACAAAACACAGATACGACGGGGGAACTTTGAAATTACGCGGCGTATCCATAGATACGCAGGCGTAATTCGTTTGTGGATCTGGCCCTGTATGTCTATTGTTTCCACCATGACTACCCGTGTTACTGTTTGACGAAAACAGGGTTGTTCATTACCTTGAGGAAATGTGAAAATATTATTTCAGACCATGCCCTAGAGGCTGTCTTCTTTCTTCTTTGCCTTAAGGCTTACAGGGCTTGCTGAAAATTATTTCAGAATGTTCTGCACACAAATTGCCCTATATTACCAAAAGTATTGGGACAACTGCCTTTACATGCACATGAACTTTAATGGCATCCCAGTCTTAGTCCGTAAAGTTCAATATTGAGTTGGCCCACCCTTTGCAGCTGTAAGAGCTTCAACTCTTCTGGGAAGGCTGCCCACAAAGTTTTGGAGTGTGTCTATGGGAATGTTTGATCATTCTTCCAGGAATGCATTTGTGAGGGCAGGCACTGATGTCTCCACTCGAATTCATCCCAAAGGTGTTCTATCGGGTTGAGGTCAGGACTCTCTGCAGGCCAGTCAAATTCCTCCACACCAAACTCACTCATCAATGTCTTTATGGGCCTTGTTTGGGCACTGGTAACCATGTTGGAACAGGCAGGGGCCGTCCACAAACTGTGAAATTGTCCTAAATGTCTTGGTATACTGATGCCTTAAGGCTTAAGAGAAACAACCCACACCATCATCCCCCCTCCACCAAATTATATTTAAAGTGCGATCAATTTCTTTCTTCATTACACTTTAAACATGTGTTTGGTGCTGCATGCCAATTTTTTTTTTAATACACTTACAGTTTTAATTTTTTTTTTAACGACTTACGGACCACCCACCGTCGATAAACGTTGCTAATTTGACGTTAAATACCGATGTTGTACACTGGTATTTATTTAAATGTTGGGTCTTAAGATGAAAGTGGTCTCCGTGGCAGATTCACCACAGGATCATTTTAATCGGCGACGAGAGAGGTGCCCCCTTCCTCCATGTCCCAGTCGATCCGATGCTTTTCCCTAATGAGCAGAAAGTCGAGTGAGGGAATGATAGCTGCAACCCGACTCTATACCATTGGATGATGGCCTTAAAAGCTTACTTTTCTTTTTGCTTTTAAGTGTAAATGTGAGATCTGAGGTATTTTTGACCCCAGATCTCGCATTAAAGAGGTCCTGTCATGCTTTTTTTCTATTACAAGGGATGTTTACATTCCTTGTAATAGGAATGAAAGTGATCCAATTTTTTTTTTTACAGGGACAGTGTAAAAATAAAAAGTAAAATAAATAAGAAAAAATAATATTTAAAGAGCCCCATCCCTATGTGCTGGCACGCAGAAACGAGCGCATACGTAAGTCACGCCCGCCTATATAAACGGTGTTCAAACCACACATGTGAGGAATCAAAGCGATCATACGAGCGAGAGCAATATATCTAGCAAAATACCTCCTCTGCAACTCAAAACTGGTAACCTGTAGACATTTTTAACCACTTAAGCCCCGGACCATTTTGCTGGCCAAAGACCAGGCCACTTTTTGCAATTTGGCATTGTGTCGCTTTAACTGACAATCGCGTGGGATGTGGCTCCCAAACAAAATTTACGTCCTTTTTTTTCCAACATAAATAAAGCTTTCTTTTGGTGGCATTTGATCACCTCTGCGGTTTTTATTTTTTGTGCTATGAACAAAAATGTATATATTTTTTACTTTTTGCTATAATAAATCTCCCCCAAAACTATATATAATATTAATTTTGTTCCTCAGTTTAGGCCGATACGTATTCTTCTACATATTTTTGGTAAAAAAAAACGTAATAAGCGTTTATTTATTGGTTTGCGCAAAAGTTATAGCATCTCCAAAATAGGGGGTAGTTTTATGGCATTTTTATTAATCATTTTTTTTTTACTAATAATGGCAGAGATCAGCGATTTTTATTGTGACTGCGACTTTGTGGCGGACACTTTTGACACATTTTTGGGACCATTGTCATTTTTACAGCGAGCAGTGCTATAAAAATGCACTGATTACTTTAAAAATTACACTGGCAATGAAGGGGTTAACCACTAGCTGGCACTGAAGAGGTTAAGTCAGTACTAAGGAGTGATTCTTACTGTTAGTGGGCGTGGCTACACGTGACACGTCACTGATGACCGTTCCCGAACAAGGGTAACAGCCATCAGTGACATGTCACTAGGCAGAATAGGGGAATGCCTTGTTTACAAAGGCATCACCCTGTTCTGCCTTTGCCGACCGCAATCGTGGGCCGTCCGGGAACATCGAGTTCCCGGGACCTGCGAACATGCTCACGAGGCACGCAGCGCGAGCGGCAAATTTAAAGGGACATACAGGTACGCCCATTTGCCTGCCCGTGCCATTGTGTCGACGTACATCTGCGTGCGGAGGTTGGCAAATGGTTAAACAGAGATTTTTAAGGGTCAAAGTTTGTCACCATTCCACAAGCGAGCGCAAGTTTGAAGCATGACATGTTGGGTATCAATTTACTTGGCGTAACATCCTCTTTCACATATAGAAATAAATTTGGCTAACTTTACTGATTTCTTATTCTTTTATTTAAAAAGGTGTATTTTTTTCCAAACAAAAATTGCGTTTGTAAGACCGCTGTGCAAATACAGTGTGACACAAATTATTTTAACGACATTTTATTCTTTAGGGTGTTTGAAAATAAAAATAATGTTTGGGGGGGGGGTTCTAAGTAATTTTCTAGCAAAAATAACAAAAACGATTTTAACTTGTAAACACCAAGTATAAAAAATAGTCTCTGTCCTTAAAGCGGAGCTTCACCAAGAATTTTTTTTTTTTAAATGCTGCAAAAAAAAAAAAAAAAAAATACATATATATTTTTTATACATACCTGAAGTGCCTGTTGCTAGGCACATCGTCCTAATCTGCCACTTCCTGATCCGCGGTCCATCTTCTTTCATCTGTTCCTCCAATGCCTCCTGTGGAATGGTGGAGCGGTGTCTTCTGGGACCTTGTGTGTGTCCCAGGAGACATCATCCATTCACATCGCGCCGCGCGGTTTGCGCCTTTTGCAGTAGGGAATCGGGCAGTGAAGCCGCAAGGCGGCTGGGCAGCTGAGACCCGAGCAATTGCTCGGCTTCAGCTGACGTCATCGAGGGAACCCTGGATAGGTAAGTCTCCTTATTAAAAGTCAGCAGCTACAGTGTTAGTTTTTTTTTTTTTTCTAACCGGACATCCGCTTTAAGTGGTTAAAGGAATCCTTGTTTATTTACTGGTGTTTTTATATCTGTCAGGTAATCAACTTGAAAACACTTAAAGCTGAACTCTAGACAGATGGAAAATGATATGAAATTAAGGCAGTCCTGTAATCAATAGTGCGTCATGAAGTCAATGTATTTGTATTAAATGTACTTTCTAAATGCAAGCAATGTAGGAACCTGTAACCAGTATCACCTTCTTCTACCAGTCCTTTGTGGGAAGACAAAACAGTGACAGTGATTAGCTGCTGACTGTACAGCTTCTCTTTTCACTGTTTAATCACACGCTAGAACAAGTTGAGGACAGTCTGGATTCAGAAAAAAATGGGTTAAATGGCGCTGGCCATCAGACTGTAAACATCCAGTCTCCATATTGAAGAATACTTCTTATCAGGGCAGGACTTAGGGTGGTGGGGGCCCTGGGCTTGAGTCACTTTCGGGCCCTACCTTCTATACATTACTTTAAATAGAACAAAAAGAGAAATACGCAAGCTATGTATTCTCCCACTTCAAAGGGGTATGCCTAGGAAAGCAAAACAGCATAAAATTAATGTGTATGGGGATAAATAACCCAATATCACCACAAAGAGCCTGGCAAGGAAAGAGCTTCCGCTGTACCTGTCAGATGGAGAGGGATCATATAATTCCGCCGTACGAGCCGTCACGTCTGTCCATCGGTAGTCGCCGCATCTATAAATAGTGTCATTCAGATGCCTGCACATGCGCAGAAGAATGACCAAGCGTAATGACGTCATCGCGACCGCGTCGCATAATGATGATGCGTAGTCATCAATAGTAAACATAGCGTTGTCCCGAAGGACATGATGCATACTGCGCATGGGCACAAAAAAGCACTGACACAAGTCAGAGTGCAATGTATTCAAAGGGCAAATCCAGCAATTGGAGCCAAAGTAACATGCCACATCCAGCAAAAGGACAGACAGCGGGCATAAGATTGAAAAAATAGCTTCACAAGGGTAATAATAAAAGAAAGACAGTTTGCCTACTTGGACGGAGGACACAAATGATCAATGTCCCTAGAACAGGTAAAATGCTAGACCAATCAACACACTTTAAATGAAAAATTAAATGACTGGCATATTATTGAAAAAAATGAAACCTAAACAGGGTGGGGCCCATGGGCTTGAGCCCAGTCAAGCCCAATGGTAAGTCCAGCCCAGCTTCTTATAGACAACTGATCACCCATTCTTATAATTTGACGATGGCCATCTACTGACTATGGATACATTTACTCTCTGACAGAAGCCATACAGATGATATAAAGCTGTAGACATATATTTAAGACACCTGTTGCTGCTCGAGCGTAAGTTCTAAAACTACAGAGCTACTCATATTGGAGACTGGTGATTTGTGCATGTACCATCTTCTGGGTATGTCCATCCTTTTCTAGCACTGTTGCCTGATAGTATAATTACAAAGCTTTATTACTCAGTTGCAGTTATTTAGGCATGCCACAGCCTACACGCTGCACTAAGTGGTGGCACATGTTGATATGCGTACTGTAATTGCCAAATACGATTATCTAAGCAAACAAACTTAGTGATCCCTCTCTACAAATGTTTAGATACTTTTACATTTGCACTGCTGACAACGGTGGCACGGAAATAACTGCTTAATAAAATCATTCCAAGATTAGGAACTTTCAACAGTTATAACGGATTGTTTAATAAAATGTTTGCCATTCAGTAAAGCGCAACTAGCAATTTACGAGGTCAGTAATATGTTCCCTTTAGGCAGGTTGTTACTGTAAACATATTTTGTGATATAGGAATGACTTGCTGCGTAATCACATTCAGAATAGTATGTTTGACCTAGGTTTAGTTATGTGTCACCTTAGGCTTATTTTCTGTACCTTGTGTTTCTTCTGGTGACAGTTAAGCCCTGTACACACGATCGGTCCATCCGATGAAAATGGTTTGATGGACCGTTTTCATTAGTTATTCGATGAAGCTGACTGATGGTCAGTCGTGCCTACACACCATCGGTTAAAAAAACGATCGTGTCAGAACGCGGTGACGTAAAACACAACGACGTGCTGAAAAAAACAAAGTTCAATGCTTCTAAGCATGCGTCGACTTGATTCTGAGCATGCATGGATTTTTAACCGATGGCCGTGCCTACTAACGATAGTTTTTTTTTCTATCGGTTAGGTATCCATCGGTTAAATTTAAAACAAGATTGCTTTTTTTTAACCTATGGATAATTAACCGATGGGGCCCACACGATCGGTTTGGTCCAATGAAAACAATCTATCAGACCGTTCTCATCGGTTTGACCGATCGTGTGTACGCGGAATAAGTTCATGCCAATTCTCAGAGATTTCAACTTGCTAAACATTTTTGACCTATCCACCTCCTACTATTCCTAATACCATGGAAGGCTTTTAACCACTTGCCGCCCGCCAATGACAGATTGACGTCGGCAAAGTGGTTGTAGAATCCTGACTGGATTCTCAGGATTCTGAGTCGCGGCGATCGTTGTTGCGGGGTGTCAGTCTGACACCCCGCAACACCGATCTCGGTAAAGAGTCTCTCACGGAGACTCTTTACCACGTGATCAGCCGTGTCCAACCACGGCTGATCACGATGTAAGCAGGAAGAGCTGTTGATGGCTCTTCCTCACTCGCGTCTGACAGACGCGAGTAGAGGAGAGCCGATCGGCGGCTCTCCTGACAGGGGGGGTTCGCGCTGATTGTTTATCAGCGCAGCCCCCCCTCGGATCGCCACATGGACCACCAGGGATGCCCACCAGAGAAGGGCAAAACAAAAAAAAATGGGGCAAAAAAATGTCCAAAAAAAAACAAAAAAAACTCTGAAAAAAAATAAAAAGTCTGGGAAAAAAAAAAAGATGCAAAAAAAAAAAGATGCCAATCAGTGCCCACAAATGGGCACTGACTGGCAACAAGTAAATCAGTGCCGCCCCACAGTGTCCATCAGTGCTGCCACACAGTGTCCATCAGTGCCACCCCACAGTGCCCATCAGTGCCACCCCACAGTGCCCATCTGTGCCACCCATAAGTGCCACCCCACAGTGCCCATCTGTGCCGCCCATGAGTGCCCATCTGTGCCGCCCATGAGTGCCCATCTGTGCCGCCTATGAGTGCCCAGTGCCGCCCATGAGTGCCCATCAGTGCTGCCCATGAGTGCCCATCAGTGCCGCCCATGAGTGCCCATCAGTGCCGCCCATGAGTGCCCATCAGTGCCGCCTATGTGTGCCCATGAGTGCCGCCTATGTGTGCCCATCAGTGCCGCATACCAGCGCCGCCAATCAGTGCCACCTCATCTGTGCCCGTCAGTACTACCTCGTCGATGTCCATCAGTGCCATCTCATCTGTGCCCATCAGTGCCACCATATCAGTGCCCGTAATTGAAAGAGAAAACGTACTTATTTACAAAAAAATTACAGAAAAAAATAAAAACGTATTTTTTTTCAACATTTTCGGTCTTTTTTTAGTTGTTGCGCAAAAAAAAAAATCGCAGAGGTGATCAAATACCACCAAAAGAAAGCTCTATTTGTGGGTAAAAAAGGACGCCAATTTTGTTTGGGTACAGTGTAGCATGACCGCGCAATTGCCATTCAAAGTGCGACAGTGCTGAAAGCTGAAAATTGGCTTGGGCAGGAAGGTACGTAAGTGCCCTGTATGGAAGTGGTTAAATGGGGAAATCTGTTCAAAACTGTTTTTTTTTTCCAGTTTTGGGTGGAGGGCACCAGGTTTACCCACTGGAATCTTAAAATAATCAGGTATCACAGAAGGAAGATTTTGCCACAGGGAGTGTCACAGCTTCAACATGAGAAAGTTTGCTCCAGTTTAGGCAGCGCAGTGTGGTTACCCACTCATCCTTCTGCCTTTAAACAAATGTTCTCAGGCACATATGGAGGCATAGCTAGACTGGTTGTATTGTTGCTGAAACAAAGTTAGCTATTGCATAATCATATCATAAGCATTGGGTTTGATTGGCAGAGATGGAAACTTCAAAGCAAGGTCTTATCAATGGCATCTGCAAGCGTTTAAAAAGAAAGGTGAAAGAAAAATAACTTTTGGGTATGCAATGCATACTCTTATAAGGCATGGGAGACATGTGAAAGCATAACACAACTTTAGCCCTGACAGTATCTATTTCTTATAAAATCTTCAGTTATAGTTAAAGGGGTTGTAAAGTTAAAAAACATTTTTCCTAAAAAGCTTCCTTTACCTTAGTGCAGTCCTCATTCACTTACCTCATCCTTCCATTTTGCTTTTAAATGTCCTTATTTCTTCTGAGAAATCCTCACTTCCTGTTCTTCTGTCTGTAACTCCACACAGTAATGCAAGGCTTTCTCCCTGGTGTGGAGTGTCGTACTCGCCCCCTCCGTTGAGGGGGGAGGGGGCGAGCAGGAGAGTCAGGACGCCCACTAACACACAGCTCCTTTCTCTATCTGCAATGTAGAGAGCGTCCTGACTCTCCTGCTCGCCCCCTCAAGGTAGGGGGCGAGCATGACACTCCACACCAGGGAGAAAGCCTTGCATAACTGTGTGTAGTTACAGGCAGAAGAACAGGAAGTGAGGATTTTCTCGAAGAAATAAGGATATTTAAAGCAAAATGGAAGGATGAGGTAAGTGAAGGAGGACTGCACTAAGGTAAAGGAAGCTATTTACCTTTACAACCCCTTTAAGGAGTAAAGTGAAAAAATGAATTTCTGTGGGTGAGAATATATTGGCTTTGAGTCTGTTGAGACGTGCTGAAAGACCCAAAGCATGGCATGTTAATTAACAATATAATGAGTTTTAAAGCAGTATTAAACCCAAAAGCAATAATTTATTATATTGCAGCTTACCAATTATTAGATGCGATGGTTGCATTTGTTTTATTTTTTTTAGGAGTTCTGTCCTTTATTTTTACCTGGAGATCTGGGCTTTTGTTTTTCCAAAAGAACAAGCTCACTTGCAATTGTCTCAGTCAAGAGACAAAGCATTTACCACTGAGAGGAGTGCTTACAATGGTCAGATTTTTTTTATTCATGTAAAACCTTTATCCCAAAAGTAAAGATAGCTGCTTGTGTAATTGCAGTGTGAGCTAGAGTTTGGATTTTTGCTAGTGTATCTAGATCTGCTACTCCAGCCAGTACTACCCTCCCCCAGAATAACAATGCTGCTGTCAAAGGTACCCCTGTGCGCCCTCATCCAAAGGGGGAAGGGCAAACTTATACAGGAGGTGTGTTAGTGGCCAGATCATTGGGTGAAAACAGAGGAAATAAAAAGAAAACTAATGCAGCCACCACATCTAAGGAGTGGTAAGCTGCAATATGTATTATCATTTTTGTTTTTGGGCTTAACCACTTGCTGACCGCTGCATGCCGATATACATCGGCAGAATGGCAGCGGTGGGCAAATGGACGTACCTGTACGTCCCCTTTAAGAAGCCCGTGACCGTGCCCATGGGCCCTGCAAACTCGATGTTCGCCGGCGGCCTGCGATCGTGTCACGGAGAGGCAGAATGGGGAGATGACTATGTAAACAAAGTATTTCACTGTCATGTCACTTGTAGCCCAGCCTCCCACAGTTCGAACCACTCACTAGGCCACACTTAACCCCTTCCTTGCCCCCTAGTGGTTAACCCCCTTCCCTGCCAGTGTCATTTACACAGTAATCAGTGCATTTTTATAGCACTGATCACTGCATAAATGACAATGGTCCCAAAATAGCGTCAAAAAGTGACCGATGTGTCCGCCATAATGTCGCAGTCACGATAAAAATCACAGATTGCCGTCATTACTAATAAAAAGTAAATAAAAAAATTGCCATAAATCTATCCCCTATTTTGTAGAAGCTATAACTTTTGTGCAGACCAATCAATATACGCTTATTGCGATTTATTTTATTACCAAAAATATGTAGAAGAATACATATCGGCCTAAACTGAGAAAAAAATTTGCTTTTTTTAAAAAAAAATGGGGATATATATTATAGCAAAAAGTACAAAATATTGTGTTCTTTTCAAATTTTTCATTCTTTTTTTGTTTATAGGAACTATAGGATTAGGTCAGGTGAGCGTGGGAGCCATTCGATGGTATCAATTTCTTCATCCTCCAGGAACTGGCTGCATGCTCTGGCCACATGAAGCCGGGCATTTTCATGCACCAGGAGGAACCCAGGACCCACTGCACCAGCGTAGAGTCTTACAATTGGTCCAAGGATTTCATCCCGATACCTAATGGCAGTCAGGGTGCCATTGTGTAGCCTGTAGAGGTCTGTGCGTCCCTCCATGGAGATGCCTCCCCAGACCATCACCAAACTGGTCATGCTGAACGATGTTACAGGCAGCATAAAGTTCTCTACGGCTTCTCCAGACCCTTTCACGTCTGTCACATATGCTCAGGGTGAACCTGCTCTCCTCTGTGAAAAGCATGAGGCACCAATGGTGGACCTGCCAATTCTGGTGTTCAATGGAAAATGCCAATCGATCTTCATGGGGTCCGGCAGTGAGCACAGAACACACTAGAGGACGTCGGGCCCTCAGGCCACCCCCTTGAAGTATGTTTCTGATTGTTTGGTCAGAGAAATTCACACCAGTGGCAAGCTGGAGGTCATTTTTTAAGGCTCTGACAGTGCTCATCCTGTTCCTCCTTGCACAAAGGAGCAGATACCGGTCCTGCTGATAGGTTAACCACTTAAGGATCCCTTCACGCCAATATACGGCGGCAGAAAGGCACGGCTGGGCACAAGCATGTACAGGTACGTCGCCTTTAAGAGCCCAGCCGTGGGTCGCAAGCACGCCGCCGGCGGCGCGCTGGCAAGCTAGTCCTGAGCTCTGTGACTGTGCCCGCGGGACCTGATCGCCGCCGGTGTCCCGCGATCGGGTCACAGGAGCTGAAGAACGGGGAGAGGTAAGTGTAAACAAACCTTTCCCCGTTCTTCTCTGTGGCTTGTCACTGATCCGTTGTTCCCTGTCATAGGGAACGACGATCAGTGACGTCACACATCCAGCCATGCCCCCCTACAGTAACAAACACACAATAGGACACACTTAACCCCTTTAGCACCCGCTAGTGGTTAACCCCTTCACTGCCATTGTCCTTTTCACAGTAATCAGTGCATTTGTATAGCACTTTTCGCTGTGAAAATGACAATGGTCCCAAAAATGTGCCAAAAGTGTCCGATGTGTCTGCCATAATGTCGCAGTCATGAAAAAAAAAAATTGCTGATCGCCTCCATTACTGGTAAAAAAAAAAATATTAATAAAAATGCCATAAAACTATCCCCTATTTTGTAAACGCTATAACTTTTGCGCAAACCAATCAATAAACTCTTATTGGGATTTTTTTACCAAAAATATGTAGAAGAATACGTATCGGCCTGAACTGAGGAAAAAAATATTTTTTTTTATATATTTGTTGGGGATATTTATTATAGCAAAGAGTAAACAATCTAATTTTTTTTTTAAATTGTCGCTCTATTTTTGGTTATAGCGCAAAAAATAAAAACCGCAGAGGTGATCAAATACCACCAAAAGAAAGCTCTATTTGTGGGGAAAAAAGGACGCCAATTGTTGCCCATCTAGTGCACCTGTTGTTAATTTCAATTAACAGCAAAGCAGCTGAAACTGATTAACAACCCCCTCTGTGTACACCCCTCCCCCTCTGCTACTTAACTGACCATATCAATATCCCAGGAGTTCTGATTCAAACGTGTTCCTTTAATTGTTTTGATCGGTTTATATCATTCCTCTGTGATCTGTGAAGAAAAAATCCAAGTGCAAAAAGAGTTGGCCTGGCCCATTTTAATTGTAATTTCTGGACACTTCTTTAGGAGAGAGGAAAACATTTTTCTTTATTATATTGATTATGATTTTTATTATGTTGTAAATGTTATTTCTCTGTTCCGCAAAATGGTTTTCATACTAGCCAGTTCTAACAGAAACCTTTGTTGTATTTCAGGAGGAAACATTACCTCTGTTTCTCAGCCCCAGCAGTACCAGTTCCCAAGACACCAAATGTTCCAGGCCCTGGATATTATGAAATTGTTGACTATGAAGGACCTCCCAAACAGTACATTTCCAGCTCTGCATTTGTATCCAACACAAGTCGATGGGCTGGAAATGCTTATGGAGCAGATGTACCTGGTCCAGGTTAGTAGAGTAACTACGTGCTTGTCAGAAAACACATATTGTTTTAATTGGAAAGATGTAAAATTGATAACATTGTTGTCAGTTGATCAGTAGGACAGGGTACACCACCATTCCAAAATATGTTCTTTATTTTGATCCATTGATACAAGGTTTCACACTGACTGCCTGTATGTATGGCTGAGCTGTCATACACACGGGTCGAATGTCAGATGGTTTTTATTGAACCGGCCGATGTCACCCGACATTTGGCCTGTGTACTGCCAAGACTTTTCTGGTGCACCTGCTGTTCCAAGTCTTCATCTATGGAGATTGGAAACATTCTGACAAGACATTTGCTCACCCAAGCACTTGTTACTGCTCAAATTAACAGACATCTCTGGAGTTCTGCATCCAGATGTTATTAACGCATTTCCTGTGACAGAATGGTTTTAGGAGTTTTATTCTAACCTTGACTTCAGTGGACATCAAGGATGTCACATATTTCCTTTATGTGGGTCCCCTGCTATTTAGCCTCTCTTCTGCTAGTCCATGTACATGTCCTGCTGCTCTCTCATGGGCATCCCCAATGTAGGATACCTAGATGACCTTCTGTTGAGTTCAGATAAATCATAGAATACACTTCTTGCTCACTTCAAACTCTCCACAACCAAACTCATGCTTTTCAGTCTATGAGTACTTGGATCTACGCTCCTGGATCTGATGGTAGTCTCCTTTTATGGTAGTCCCAATTGCCCATTTTTACTCTATGCCCCTACAATGCAGCATTCTATTGTCTTGGGACACGCTAGTCCAGTCCCCGAACAGAACAATTCATTTGGCACCGAGGATCAGGTTGTCCCTGACTTGGTGGCTTTGGAATCCGTCGGTGCCTAGGACTAGGGTTGAGCGAACCCGAACTGTAAAGTTCGGTACGGACTTTGTTTTTTTTTTTGTACCCGGGCAATTTGCTGTAAGTTCGGGTTTGGGTTCGGGTCCGGTGTTCGGCAATATAATGGCGGGCTGCAGGGCAACCAATTACCATTTGTTTTATTCCTGTGACTAAGAAGCCATCACAGCCATGCCTACTAATGGCATGGCTGTGATTGGCCAGTGCAGCATGTGACCCAGCATGTGACCCAGACTCTATATAAGCTAGAGGGACATAGCATAGCTCGTCACTCTGCTTTAGATAGGGTAGGGAAAGGCTGCTGCTGATCTGATCTGAGGGAGAGAATTTGATAGGAGTCAGACTGTCCTGCTACAGAAATCATATTACACCAGCGCTGCATACTGTATGTTCCTGTGAGTCAGTCCTGCTTCAGAAATCATATTACACCAGTGCTGCATATGTTCCTGTGAGATACTCTGCATTAGATACTTTAAGGAAAGGTTCCAGATTGTTCTTATAGGGAGAGAAATATATAGGAGTCAGTCATGCTTCACAAATCAAATTGCAGCAGCATTGCATATGTTCCTGTGAGATACTCTGCATATTACACCAGCACTGCATATGTTCCTGTGAGATACTCTGCATATTACACCAGCACTGCATATGTTCCTGTGAGATACTCTGCATATTGCACCAGCACTGCATATGTTCCTGTGAGATACTCTGCATATTGCACCAGCACTGCATATGTTCCTGTGAGATACTCTGCATATTGCAACTGCACTGCATATGTTCCTGTGAGATACTCTGCATATTACACCAGCACTGCATATGTTACTGTGAGATACACCCTTTATATACTTTTCTTCTATTGTGCTATTCAAAAAACATCCATTTAGGGAAAAAAATACAAAATTTGCAGTGTTTCCTCCAGTGTTTCTCAGTGTTTCCTCCATATCTGTAGGTGTGAGATAAACACTTTAGCTGGTGTTCTTCTATTGTTCTATTCAAAAAACACCCATTTAGGGCAAAAATATATATTTTGCAGTGTTTCCTCCAGTGTTTCTCAGTGTTTCCTCCATATCTGTACGTGTGAGATAAACACTTTAGCTACTGTTTTTCTATTGTTCTATTCAAAAAACACCCATTTAGGGCAAAAAAAAATATTTTGCAGTGTTTCCTCCAGTTTTTGCAGTGTTTCCTCCATATCTGTACTTGTGAGATAAACCCTAACCCTAACCCTGACCTCGTCCTCCTAGGTCAAGATTATTTTTTTATTTTTTTTATTTTTTATGTTATTTTAAGTTATTTCCCTATCCACATTTATTTGCAGAGTACTTGCCATGCTCTTACCAACATTTTGCTGCCATTTGCAGCCTTCTAGCCCTTTCCATTCGTTTTTTTAGAGACATTTTAGTAGTCAAAAGTCCGGGTCCCCATTGACTTCAATGGGGTTCGGGTTCGGGGTCAAGTTCGGGTCAAGTTTGGGTCCCGAACCCGGACTTTTTTCTGAAGTTCGGCCGAACCCGTCGAACCCAAACATCCAGGTGTCCGCTCAACTTTACCTAGGACTTGAATAACGGAGAAATGTTGTCTCTGAATCAACATCCTGAAAATGCATGAGTCATGATTTGGTTCTCCCTCCAGTGGTGGACTATGCTGCTACAAGATCATCGGATCTGGATTCCATAGGCCTAAGACACAGGAGCCATAATGGAGAAACCACAATTCTCACCATGGGAATAGAGGTAGAGGGCATCCTGTGCCAGGCAGAACTTCACATTCCGGCCTTCCCTCCACCATTTACATTCCTGGCCTGGGAAATTAGCAGTAGGCAGCGCCTGGACTGAATGATCCCTATACCTGTGTAACAGGTGCTCCGAGCGCCTGTTACTTCCTGCTTGCGTTCCGGCCTGGAACGCATTAGGGCATCCGCGCGATGACATCATCGTGCGGCGCCCCTTGCGTTCCACCCTGCAATGCGGAAGTGCGCCGGCGAACGGCGCTTCTTTCAGACTAAGTGCGATGCACTACAGCTGGTTACTGGCCTATAAAGGCACTCAGCTTAGACACAAGCCTCGTTCTATTATTGTCAGTCGTAGCTCGGCCACGCTACAGAGAAGGGTGTCATCGCTCCCCATGCCGGAAGATCGCTTCAGCCTCAACTACTCCTTTAGTGTCATCTGCAGTTATTGCAACTAGGAGCCATTGCTGGGGACAACCTTTAGAGACTTCCTTGCTGAACATCCTTCACCACAGAATCCCTATTGCCTATACTGAAGCCTGCAAAACGGATAAGTAGCTATTGTATTACTTGTAGTGCTATAGCAACATCTGCTACTTATGTGCCAGCTAAACAATTGCTATTGTTTATCATGCCTTCTGACTATCAACATTTAGGATATACTGTTGTGCTAAAGGACTGTCTCCTAAGGAATATCTTAAAGGGACATCTACACTCTAATACCCTGAGCTTTATTCACTTCTCATAAGTAACTATTAGTTATTGCTACATCTTCTAATTATTACATGTACTCTCAAAGTACCTGAGCAATACTGCCTCTCATACGTAACTATTAGTTGCCACTACAACTTGTGTATTACTACATGTACTCTCAAAGTACCTGAGCTATACTGCCTCTCATACATAACTATAGTTGCCACTACAAATTGTGTATTACTACATGTACTCTCAAAGTACCTGAGCTATACTGCCTCTCATACGTAACATTTTCCAATTATTCGGGTTCGGGTCCGGGTTCGGGAAAAACCCAAAGTCCATTCCGAACCCGAACTTTACAGTTCGGGTTCGCTCAACTCTAATCAACAGTATTTCCAACTTAACATTCAACATCCTGTCTCACACTTTCCCCCAAAGTCAATATAGAGGGGTGCATGGTCAACAGTGGCACTTTATCAATCCAAATTAAAGTAATAGCCAGCAATCCGTTTTTTCATACTCATACTGCCTTGGTGTGTCTTTGCATCTTTAATGAGGAATTAGTTACCTTCAAGCATACCTGCCTTTAATCTGTTAATAGCTGTGCACGTCCTAGGATGGATGCTTGGTTAGTCTAGAGCAGTGTTTCTCAACCTTATTTCAGTCAAGTCACCCTTAAAAATGATTGACAATCTCAAGGCACCCTTTAAAATTATGGAGAGTTTTGAGGCACCCCATTCTAAAATGTAAAAAGCTGTTCTAAAAGCTTTACAAAATGCAGCAACATCCACGTGTAGGACACCCAACCATAGAGGTGATTTATTCTTCCAAAGCAAATACACTTTTGCACACTGGTACTGACTAGTATTCCAATGTTTCTCTTCTCCCTCAATTTCTCTCTATCGGTCAGCTAATGTCACCCAAGTGCTGAAGGAGAGGAGCGCAGGAAGGTAAAACAAGGATAATGTGGAGGTGACAAACATCCTCCATATTAACTGATGATGTCATTGGTAGTTAGGATACCAGTGTCTAGAAAGTCATAATGGTGCATAATGAAAACCTGTGGCTTTGTGTAACTTAAAGACAGGTTTGATCCAGCTGCTGGCTTTTATACAATTTTTTTATAAATTTGTAGGCATTTTGCCAAGGCACCACTGAAGAAACCTTAATGCCGCGTACACACCATCTCTTTATGTGATGAAAAAAAAACGACGTTTTGAAAAACGTCAATTAAAATGACCGTGTGTGGGGGAAAACGTCGTTTTATGTCTTGTGAAAAACGACAAAAAAAAATTGAAGCATGCTTAAATTTTTTTTGTCGTTTTTCAAAACGTCGTTTTTTGGTGTCAATTAAAATTATAGTGTGTGGACAAAACGACGTTTTTAAACCCAGCGCATGCTCAGAAGCAAGTTATGAAGCTAGCTTCAATGGAAAATAGTGCTGAACGTAACCACGCTTTGTTAGAGCATTTTGAAAAAACGATGGTGTGTAGACAACGTCGTTTTTGAAAATGAAGTTTCAAAAACGTTGTTTTATTTTATGATTTAAAACGTCGTTTTTTTTTCATCACATAAAGTGATGGTGTGTACGCGGCATTAGGCACCCTGGTTGAAAAAGGCTAGTCTAGAGGCAGGGACAATTATGTGCAGAGGGGCCTTGAGGAAGCATGCAATCTGCAGTGGGTGTCAATGTAACGACACCCCAAACACTTTTTGGGATATAGTTTGCATTTGCCTTTTAGGTTTTCATTCGGTTTTTCAATTACATTTATTGTGTTTTTGTCAGAGCATGGCAGTCACTATTTTGTTATATCACTTTATATTTTATATATCATTGTATATTCACTTGCCACCAATCAACGTATCACTACGTCGCTTGCTTTCAAGTGGTTGTAGAGGCATGATGTAGGCAGCTGCAAGCAGTCGGCTCGCTTTTAAGAGCAATCAGCTAACTAGCCACTTGATTGCTGTTACAAGCTGCAGCAGGGGACGTCCTCCCCTCCCACGACTTTAAATGGCCTGCTTTGGCTCTTCCATCCCATCAGGAGACCCGAACAACCGGCTGACAAGTTTGCCGGTAACCTAGAAGCGATGAAATGAAACCACATCCGTTTCGTCCGAATGTCATCTGCGCCATTTTTAACAAGATAACATTTTTTTAAAAACACAGATCTTGGTGTTTTGAATGCTTTTAAATGCATAGGAGGGATTTGGGGTCTTTTTGACCACAGATCCCTCCATTAGAGTACATATCACGTGCCTATTGCTGTCACAAGGGATGTTTACATTTCTTGTGACAGCAATAAAAATTATAAAAATAAAATAAAAATAAAAGCAACAGTTTAAAATATAAATATAATATAGTATAATGTATATATTATACATCGCAAAGGCGAATGCATGCGTTGGTCACACATGCATGCAAACAGCGATCGCCCCACATGTGAGGTATCACCCCGAACATCAAATCATATGCAGTAATTCTAGCACTAGACCTCTTCTGTAAAAAAAAGTGGCAACCTGTAAAGGCTTTAAACGCTTTTCAGTTTATTCATTGTATGTAAGTGAACTGCTAGCTGACTCGTTATCTGACATAGGAGAGGAAGTCTGCCTGTGGACATAATTTATTATTGCACATGCACTACTTTTTGGTAACGCAAGCATGTTCCTGTGTGTTTTTTTATGTGAATTGGTCCTAAGGGTGCTGGCTATTTCTTTAATTTAGCAATTGGAACTTGACGGGAATGTCAACACTAGTAAAACAAAACCCAGCATCCAGGGCAAGGGTGCCAAACTGTGCCCCTCCCCCATATTCATGATGTGCAAGCTTAGGGGCAAGCAGTCAAAGTCACTGCCGCCATCACTACACCTGTCAGCCTTGTAACAGAACAGAGGAGGCTGGTGGTGTATGTTTTAGGGGGACAGCAATACACTCGCTGCCACCCCCCCCCAGTTCGCCGGTCTCCAGCTCCGGAACTACCCCATTTAGGTGGCGGCTTCCCTGTGTCTCCTCCCTCCTCCTTTTCTGCGCCCTCCTGCACCCCGTATGGATGGGCTGCCACTGTAACAGAAGAAAGGTGCCCCCGACCCTACAGTAAACCTTTGTGCCCAGGTCAGCTACCCCTCCCGCCCCTACCCTTTGTTCTGGCCCTGCATTTTAACAATGACATCACTTTATGTGGTGTTTACAGATTTATAATGAAACCACTGTGATTGTGTGTTACTACTTTGCATTTCTCTTGTAGCAGTGGGACAAAAATAGAATTGTTCCTATGAATTCAGCAGTCACAGTGAGTGTGCTGACTGTATTAACAGTTGTGACAAAGGTAAAAATATGTGATGAAGTGAAGGCTTAATAATCAGTTAATGACAGCACATCAGTGTTCAGCATGGAGCATTATGCTGGAAACCGGAAGCACTGCCATCTATATATTCTCCCAATGCATCTGTGACTCATGGGCATTCCAAGATACTAATCCACTCACAATAATGTTTTCAGTACTAATATCACACTAAAGTTCTTCAAAGTTGACATTCCACCTTGGCAGATCTTGCAATAGCCCTTAAGGTCTGAATGTGTGAAGATGTCAGAATAAGATAGTGCTTTCCAGAATACATGGCTTATTCTCTGAAGGAATGTGGTTTAGACACGTAATGTTCGAACTGCAGGGAGCTTAACCATTTCACCTCTGAAAACTTACAACACTGTTATTTTAACGCTGATGTCTTTAAATGACTGTATGAAAAGCATATGTGGCACAGTACAATAGGTCATTGTCCTATAAAAACAGTTTGATAATCTGTATGACTAGAGAAGTACAATACTAGTTGATGGCATTGCAATTGCTCCTCCTTGTTCCATTTTTTGTGCAATGCTACGTTGTGACCTAGAGATGACAGTGTTACTGTTGTTCTTGACAAAGAAATGGTGAGTGGGTCATCAGGAGAAAAGTTCAGAAAAAGGTTTCAGGGAGGTTGAAATATATTTTTGAGTAGTACTGACTGGACAAAACAAAATATAAGGGCTCTTTGACACGGAGCGGATCCGTATTGATCCGCTCCGTTAGCCCGTTTGGCTCAGCGGGGATTCCTCCGTTAATCCCCGCTGAGCTGTCGGCGGACAGGGCGGTCCCCACACACAGTGCAGAGACCACCCTGTCTCTCCTCCGCTCTCCCAAATGGGGAATCAGATGAATACGGACCGCGTGTCCGTATTTATCCGATCCGTTCCGCCGGACGGAAGAAAAACGGACTTGTAATAAACGGACCGTTAGTCCGTACGTGTGAAAGGGCCCTAAGAAACAATAAACAATCGCAACAAGTTAAAATCAGTGTTTAGCTGTTTAGCTTCATGAGAACAATGGGCCAGATCCTCAAAAGAGATACTCCGACTTAACTGCTGTTCAGTCTGTGTGTAACTTTGGAAACGATCCTCAAAAGGCTTTTTCCAAAGTTAGACAGAAGATCCGGCATGTGTAATTGAATTACACTGCCTAATTTTAGGATGCAGTACCGCATCCGCCGCTGGGGGCATTTCGAGTCGAAATGCCGTTGCTAGTATGCAAATTAGCACTTAAGGCGATCCACAAAGCTTTCTAGCTTCCTTTTTGCGCCGTAAGTGTTATTTTGCAAGTGTAAAATTAGGGCTCGTTTTACAAAGTGTAAAGTTAGTCACACCTTGTAAAGGCCCATTCCAGCGACGGCATTTGGTATGCTTTCCCGAGGGAGAACTCCACGTCAATTTGTAAAAAACAAAACCGGCATGGGTTCCCCCCCAGGAGCATACCAGGCCCTTAGGTCTGGTATGGGTTGTAAGGGGACCCCCCCTACGCCGAAAAATCGACGTAGGGGGTCCCCTACAATCCATACCAGACCCGTATCCAAAGCACGCTACCCGGCCAGCCAGGAAGGGAGTGGGGACGAGCGAGCGCCCCCCCCCCCTCCTGAGCCGTGCCAGGCCGCATGCCCTCAACATGGGGGGGTTGGGTGCTCTGGGGCAGGGGGGCGCACTGCGGGCCCCCCCACCCCAGAGCACCCTGTCCCCATGTTGATGAGGACAGGACCTCTTCCCGACAACCCTTGCCATTGGTTGTCGGGGTATGCGGGCGGGGGCTTATCGGAATCTGGGAGTCCCCTTTAATAAGGGGGCCCCCAGATACCGGCCCCCCACCCTAAGTGAATGGATATGGGGTACATCGTACCCCTATCCATTCACCTGGAGGCAAAAAGTAAAAGTTAATAAACACACAACACAAGGCTTTTTAAAATATTTTATTATTCTGCTCCGGACGCCCCCCTGTCTTCGTTATTAGCTCTTTTACCAGGGGGGGCTTCTTCTTCCACTCTCCGGGGGTCTTCCGCTCTCCGGGGGTCTTCCGCTCTCCGGGGGGGCTTCTCCGGACTCCGGGGGGGCTTCTCCGGACTCCGGGGGGCTTCTTCCATCTTCTCCCCTCTTCCGCTCTTGACTCGGCGAACCCCGGTTCTTCTGCAGCTCTCCGGTGCCGCCTTCTTCAGCGCTGGCTGCCTGCTATGTTTGTGTGTTAGCTCGATTTCAAACAGGCAGCCGGCGCGGTCTTCTGTGACGCCAGGGTCTTCTGGTCTTCCGATGTTGCCTCGTCGCCTGTTGTCGCTGTAATGATGGAAGCGCGCCTTGCATCCCATTTATATAGGCATCACCGTCCCATCATGCTCCGGTAGGTACCCACGTGGTGGGTGCACGTGGGTAGGCACCCACCACATGGGTACCTACCGGAGCATGATGGGACGGTGATGCCTATATAAATGTGATGCAAGGCGCGCTTCCATCATTACAGCGACAACAGGCGACGAGTCAACATCGGAAGAGGGGAGAAGAACAGAAGACCCTGAAGTCACAGAAGACCGCGCCGGCTGCCTGTTTGAAATCGAGCTAACACACAAACATAGCAGGCAGCCAGCGCTGAAGAAGAAGGCACCGGACAGCTGCACAAGAACCGGGGTTCGCCGAGTCAAGAGCGGAAGAGGGGAGAAGATGGAAGAAGCCCCCCGGAGTCCGGAGAAGCCCCCCCGGAGTGCGGAAGACCCCCGGAGAGCGGAAGACCCCCGGAGAGTGGAAGAAGAAGCCCCCCCTGGTAATTGAGCTAATAACGAAGACAGGGGGGGCGTCCGGAGCAGAATAATAAAATATTTTAAAAAGCCTTGTGTTGTGTGTTTATTAACTTTTACTTTTTGCCTCCAGGTGAATGGATAGGGGTACGATGTACCCCATATCCATTCACTTAGGGTGGGGGGCCGGTATCTGGGGGCCCCCTTATTAAAGGGGACTCCCAGATTCCGATAAGCCTCCGCCCGCAGACCCCGACAACCAATGGCAAGGGTTGTCGGGAAGAGGTCCTGTCCTCAACATGGGGACAGGGTGCTCTGGGGTGGGGGGGCCCGCAGTGCGCCCCCCTGCCCCAGAGCACCCAACCCCCCCATGTTGAGGGCACGCGGCCTGGCACGGCTCAGGAGGGGGGGGGCGCTCGCTCGTCCCCACTCCTTTCCTGGCCGGCCGGGTAGCGTGCTTTGGATACGGGTCTGGTATGGATTGTAGGGGGACCCCCTACGTCAATTTTTCGGCGTGGGGGGGTCTCCTTACAACCCATGCCAGACCTAAGGGCCTGGTATGCTCCTGGGGGGGGAACCCATGCCGTTTTTTTTCTTTGAAAATTGGCATGGAGTTCTCCCTCAGGAATGCATGCCGCTGTCATTTTTTTTTCCCCGACGCAACTTTAAGCCGTCGCGATCCTCAAAAACTCGGCGTAACGTAACTTCGCGCATGCGCAGTACGGCCGGCGCGGGAGCGCGCCTCATTTAAATGGGACTCGCCCCATTTGAATAGGAACGCCTTGCGCCGGCGGAATTTTAGTTACACAGCCTGAAATTTCTAGATAAGTGCTTTGTGGATCAGGCACTTAGGTAGAAACTTTAAGGCAGTGTAACTTAAATTGGATTTTTTAAGTTACGTCAGGTTTTTGTGGATCTGGCCCAATATTTCTATATCGGCCATTACACTTCTTGTGAAACTACCAGTCTTTCAAAATTGAAACATTCTAAGCTCTATCTAATCATATTGTACTGGAACATAGTAGGCCTGTGGGTGGTGCCCATTTAGGGATAGTGAGGAGTGTGTGTTCATACTCTTGCAGGCTGCCAGAGGCATATGCCCAAACACGTGTACAGTGTTGATCTGGCACTCTCCGTAATGAACAACACTTCTCCACACATACAGTTGTTTAATTCTTAGATTCCTTGGCACAGGTATTTTAACCTTATTCATTGTACACGACAGGTAATAATTCCTATGTCACTTCTCGCTATCTCTCTCTACAGCATTTCCGAGCCGGTGACGCTTGATGTGCACCGGACTCCACAAGCTAAGTGACGCTGAACTGTACTGTATGTTTAACTGTTTACTCCACTTGTGATTAAACCTGAATCCCAGGAAGCTTGACTCTGTACATAACCTGGGTTTTCTATTCCCTCGAGGCTCCTCTCCCTCTTCCGTGACATCCACCCCATACCACAACTTGGATCTAGATTGGGGTACTGATCACTAGGGAAGGAACACAAGAACACAAGTTGAATAGTCTAGGACTAGGTTATTAGTGGTGTACCCCATGGTTCCGTGCTGGGACCCTTACTTTTTAATATCTTTATAAATTATATAGGGTCTGAGGTTAAAAGTACAATTTCAATCTTTGCAGATGACACCAAGTTATGCAGTGGAATAATTTCCTTACAGATTGTCTCTAACTTACAAGCCAACCTCAACCTCAATTGTGGTAAATGAGGTTTAATGTTGATAAATGTAAAAGTTATGCAGATAGGGTGTAAGAATATGCATGCATCATACATACTAGGGTGAGTACAACTGGGGGTATCAATAGTGGAGAAAGATCTCGGTGTTCTGGTACATCATAAATTTAATAATGGCATGTAATGCCAAGCTGCGGTTTCCAAAGCGGGCAAAATCCCTTCTTGTATTAAGAGAGTTATGGACTCCAGAGAGAGAGAGATATCATTTTGCCCCTGCTGTGACGGTGCACATTTAGGAGATATTTTTACTACCTATAGGTAAGCCTTATTATAGGTAAATGTAAGCAGAGGAAGTTTACTTCATCTTTTAAGACATCACGGCAGACAAGGGGGCACCCTTTACGTATGAAGGAATGGAGATTTAATATCCAAATATGGAAAGGCTTCTTCACAGTAAGAGCTGTGAAAATGAAGATTAGACTTCCTCATGAGCTAGTTGCTTTAACCATTTCCAGCCTGCCTTATGCAAAATGATGGCCGAAGGGTGGTTGTGTTATCCTGACTGGGCATCATATGACATCCAGCAGGACGCTTGTGTACCTATCAGTGGTGCAGTGTGCTGCTCTGACACACCGCATCTTTGATCCAGGTAAAGAGCCTATGACGTAGGCTCTTTACCATGTAATAAGCTGTGTCCAATCACAGTTGGTTACATCATAACCAAGAAGTGCCATTTATCATCTTTTCCTCTATTTGCACCAACAAGGCGCAAGTAGAGGAAAGCCCATCAGTGGCTCTCCTGACAGGGGGGTGGATCTGTGCTAATAATCAGCTCATTGATTATCAGTGCAGCCCCATCAAGGATGCCCGCTAGAGCCCACCAGGGATGCCAACCCGTGCCCACCAGGGATGCCAAACCGTGCCCATCGAGGATACCAATCAGTGCCCACTAGGAATGCCATTCAGTGCCCATCAGTAATTCCTGTCCGTGCCTCCTCATCAGTGCTGCCTATCAGTGCCATCTATCAGTGCCCATCAGTGCCACCAATAATTGCCAATTAATGCCCATCAGTGTGGCCTATCTGAGCCCATCAGTGCCCATAGGAGCCACCTATGAGTGCCCGTCAGTGCCACCTATCAGTGCCCATCAGTGCCGCCTATCAGTGCCCACCAGTGCTGCATCAGTGCCCATCACTGCCATCTCATCAGTGCCGCCTCATCAGTGCTCGTCAGTGCAGCCTTATCAGTGCTTGTCAGTGAAGGATAAAACTTACTTATTAACAACATTTTATAACAGACACAGAAAAAACTTTTCCCCCCCCACAATTTTCAGTGTTTTTTTATTTGTTTAGCAAAAAATTTAAAACCCAGTGGTGATCAAATAAGACCAAAATAAAGCTCTATTTAAGGGTAAAACAGATACAAATGTTGTATAGGTACAGTGTTGCATGACTACGCAATTGTCATTCAAAATGCGAAAGCGTTGAAAACTGAAAAATTGCCTGGGCAGGAAGGGGGTGAAAGTACCCTGTATTGGAATGGTTAAAAAAGGCATGGGTTATTTCCTAAAGCTACATAAAATAACTGGACACTAACATTTATAGGTAAAGTTAATCCAGGGATAATCCTTCAAGGGGGATCAGTAAGGAATGTTTCCTCTGCTGGAGCAAAGTGGATCATGCTTTGCTGGGGTTTTTTGTCTTCCTCTGGATCAACTGTCAATTTTTTAGTTTTGTTTAATTTTCCCCTTTTTATTAGTTGAACTAGATGGACTTTTTGTATTTTTTCAACCAGACTAACGATTCACTACTAGGGCCTTCCATCACCCACTGTTTGCTAAGTCACCTCAGCTTTCTGACTGGCTGGCCGCTATATGCACATTGGGCCAGATTCACAGAAGAAATACGCCGGAGTATCTTAATTTGTGATTCACAAACAAGATACAACAGCATTTGGCTAAGATCCGACAGGCTTAGGGCTTCGTACGCCTTCGGATCTTAGGCTGCAATACTTCGGCCGCCGCTGGTTGGAGTTTGCGTCGTTTTCCAGCGTTGGGTATGCAAATTAGCTTTTACGGCGATCCACGAAGGTACTCGCGTGCGTTACGTCGTCGCAAGTCATTTTTTCCCGTCGCAAAGTTAAGCCTGCTTTTTCATGGCTTAACTTTACACCAGCCATGTTAAAGTATGGCCGTCGTTCCCACGTCAAATTTAAAAAAAAAAAAATCGGCGTAAGTACGTTACGCACGTCGCCATTCACAAACACGTCAGGGCGCCATAATTTCGTGCAAAGCACGGCGGGAAATTTCCAAACGGAGCATGCGCAGAACGTTCGGCGCGGGAACGCGCCTAATTTAAATGGTACACGCCCCATTTGAATTAGGCGGGCTTGCGCCGGATGGCTTTACGCTACGCCGCCGAAAGTTTACACGCAAGTGCTTGGTGAATCAGGCACTTGCGCTGAAAACTTGCGGCGGTATAACGTAAAGACGATACATTACGCCGCCGCATTTGTACCTGAATCTGGCCCATAGACTCCAGTACTGTAGTACAATGGCAATATAGCCTTTTTTGGTTGGCTTAACCATTAATCAGATACTGGTACTGCATCTTTTCTTGTAGCTTCCTGTTCCCTGGTGTAACCATTTGTGAAATAAAATAATGAAAAAGATTTGCCGCAACTAGCTGACTATACTGATTGTGGACCACATCCCAAGAATATTGACATGTAGGGTGGAAGATCTTTCCAGGTCACAACACTTACTTATAGCAAGGGCGGATGCGCTATCTACTCCATTCTGGATACTGCAGTGTTTAATTCACACTATGGCCCAGATTCACAAAGCACTTACGTATAACAAGTTACGCCGACGTAAGTGCAAACAGACATGCGCCTAAAACCAGGCTACACCCGCCGACGTAGCTTGCTCACGCCAGCGTAGGGTGGGTGCACATTTAGGCTGGGCGCATGGTGCCGCTCCCATTGTTTAGCCATTCAAATATGCAAATGAGGGAAATACGGTGATTCACGAACGTGCGTGTGCCCGGCGCATGCTACGCGAGATGCGCGTAAGTTTTACGTCCGGCGTAAAGTTATTCCCCATAAAGGAGGTGCAACCCGGCAACAGACATGCACAGGTCTGCACCAGGGAACACAAGCCGGCGTATTGTGGGTAGGACGTGTGTCTGGCTGGGCACACGTTATGTTCACGGCGTACGCAGTGATCCGGCATAGCTTAGGCAGTTTTGCCAGCGTGGTTGTGAGCAGGCGCATGGGGGTGCATCCACGTCACGGCACATGCGCAGTTCGTGATACGTACCTGTCTGGCGCTCGGCCCATCATTTGCATGGGGTCACGCCTCATTTGCATGGGTTCACGCCCACTTCCACCTACGCCGACGTGCGCCTTCGAAACCCACGCCACACTGGCGCAGCGTTGGGAGCACTGGCTTGCTGAATGCAATGCTTGCCTCTCTGCGCTGCGTTGGCGTAGTGTACAGTGTTTGCTCTACGGCGGCGTAATGTGCGCCCTGCTCTCTGTGAATCTGGGCCTATGCCTTCATTTTTACGTTCCATTCATAAAATGCAGACAGTGGGGTCCAACAGAGTTCTCTCTGGTTATTACTGAAGAGAGAATTCAGTAAATTGAGGAGAAGCCATTCACATGACTTTGGCAGGTGATGTAAGATCATGCTGCTGCTTTATAAACGGGGCCCCAAAACTTTCACAGAAGAAGGCAATTTCTCATACACAGTTTAAATGTTGCATTAATAGTGCATGCATAATAGCACACAGTTGTTCCTTAAAATACATTAGTTAAACAATTAGGCCATAACTCCTATTTACAGTTATAGTATGGAAGGTACTTAAAGCAAAGTTCCAGTGCCCCAAATACTTTTTTTTAAACACCCCACAGTACTTGTCTAAACATATACAGCAACATTTAGAACATGTCATATGTGTGGTCATTGTAGTTTATGTAAAAATGTTGATTACTAACCAGATCTCAGAAGCAGGCAAGTCAGCTGTGGGCAGCTCAAGCCCTCTTCTCCTTCTTTTCTTGGATTTCGGTGCAGTTGGCTACCCAGTAGGCACCTTTTGGTCTCGTGCCTGCGCAGTAATGCATGGCGCTCTCTGGAAATAATGTGAGATTTCGTCACTAGGCGATTTGCATGGACTCCTGGGATACATGATGCCGCTATCCCAGGAGTCTTTGCAAATCGCCTAGTGACAATATCACCTAGATGGCCACAGTCAGAAGTGCTGCTTGGAATACAGGCAAAAGGGTATTTACAAAAAAAACAAAAAACAATTGCCATTTGTAAGAGCATTTGCATTGGTCATAAGATGCATTGCAAATGTAAAAAATGGGTGGAACTCCGCTTTAAGGACATTCTGTTGTGCCTCACATCCAGGGCATCAAGGGCAAGTTAAAAAACACTCTTCCTTCAAAAACACAGTAATGAAACAAACATAATTGCATACTCACTATATTTGTTTTTTTTCTGTATTAGGTTAGACAGATTTTAGAGAAAAAAGCCCACATGTATTTGACTTTAACTATTAGGCTTGCACTTACTGAACCCTACCTTAGGGGGTTACTGAAGTGCATGAAAATTTCATTAGTGCTATTTTGTTGGTTCAGTGCTTTGTTCTGTTAGTACTCTGTCTTCTCTGACAAGAAGCAAGCACCTTTTAGATATACAGTTCAAAGATGTCTTGACCAATCATGAGACAAATTGGCTCTGACCTGTGCACCTGACATCACAGACACCTGTCTATTGCGCAAAGAGGAATTTGGGTAAGCTCTACATTGTGCAATCCTGGTTCTGTTTAATACTAAACACTTGTCCTTAAAATATAGGAAATAATAGTTCTAAACTGGCTATGAGGTCAGATTTGTTCACTGTATGAGAAAACAAGCATAATAATCATGTGTGTAACATTATTGATGTGGCCTTATTGTTTTCTTTGATTTTAATGCCACAGTAGCTAGACACTTTTATTTGCTGATTTGCTGTTATTTCTACCAACATTTTACTGTTCATTTTTATACCGAACATTGAAGTAAAGCATATCCATGGTAAAAATTGAAAATCATGTATCAATTTCCACATATATTTAATTATTTCCACATTGCTCCTATTAATTTGAATTTGTTTCTTAAAGTTTATAAATTTACCAGAACTTATGTGAAGATCCCCACACATTTACTTTCTTAAATTCTGTGACATCCATTCACTATGCCCTGTGAGTAGGCATTGCTGTGTCACACATTTAACAGAGCCTGCCTTCTGAACTACAGAGGTGCTGAGAGGAAGAGTTTCAGGAGTCAGGGTCAGTACAGGAGTCACTGCCTGAAGGCAACAACATACCATGGGATTTGTAGTCCTTAGAAATGGAAAGTAAACCAAAGAAACAAGCAAATTAGAAGGTGCAAGGCATGCAGGTAATCTGGGATGTTACTTGAACAGATGATCAGCAGGCAGGCAGCATTCACAGCCTGAAAGGCGATTTTTCAAGTAAGGTTACATTAGATTGTCAAAAATAACTACTGTATTGCCATTGCAACCCTGATGTTGTGACTGAAGAACTTTTTTCCGTAAGTGTAAAACACATCTCCGCAGAGAAGGCTTACTTGGAGGCTGTGCTCTGTCTAGTTTGAACGTGGACTCAGTCATACAACCCCAATTTAAAAAAAGCTGGGACGCTGTGTAAAAAATAATTTACATAAAACAAGATGCAGTAATTTGCAATTCTTATAAACCCATATTTTATTCACAATCTAAAATAGAAAGCATATCAAATGTTTAAACTGAGAAAATGGACCATTTTAGGAAAAAATAAGGTAATTTTGAGATTGACGGCAGCAACATGTCTCAAAAAAGTTGGGACAGTGTCATGTTTACCCCAGAGTAGCATTCCCCCTACAACAACACTCTGTAAATGTCTGGCAACTGAGGGAGGACCAATATGTAGGGAGGACAAAACACCCCCTGCATGTCCGTCTCATCGAACACATTACCAATATCAAAATTGGATTTAAGAACCACTCAGTGTCTAAGCATTATTTGCTTGCAATGAATAGAGACCCTTCCAAGACCATTTTTTTGGGCATTGATAAGTATAGCCCTCACTGGAGGGGCAGTTCACTAGTGAGGGAAATATCTAAATTAGAAATGTCCTGGATCCGTAAGCTAAAGACATATGCCCACTATGGGTTGAATATAGATGTTGACGTGAATGCCTTTATAGATAATTCATGACAGCTATTGGTGTATACTTGATCTGAGTCACGTGTGCAGGTCAAAAAATCACTTTATTAATTTATTCTATTCATATTTTGTTATATAATTTATAATATAATTTTTTACTCATATGAGGTGTGGGGGTTATCTATTTAATTATTAATTTAATTATTATTTTTCACTTAAACGTTCCCTATTTAATTAATAATAATTTGGGTTTAGTAGGTTATTTCAATTGTCACCCACTTAAGGTTTTTAGGTTATTTCGAAAAATGTATTTAAATGTATTTTTATATTAACCTGGACATTTTTCTAATCAGGGACGCCTAAGGCCTCGTACACACAATAGGTTAACCAGAGGACAGCGATCTGATGGACCGTTTTCATGGGTCCAAACCAATCTTGTGTAGGCCCCATAGGTTATTTAACCTTAGGTTTAAAAAAAAACAACAACCTGCTTTAAAATTAACCTATGGATTCCTAACCGATGGAAAAAAAAACGATCGTTAGTAGGCACGTTCATTGGTTAAAAATCCATGCATGCTCAGAATCAAGTCGACGCATGCTTGGAAGCATTGAACTTCGGTTTTTTTCAGCACGTCGTTGTGTTTTACGTCACCGCGTTCTGACATGATCATTTTTTTAACTGATGGTGTGTAGGCACGACGGACCATCAGTCAGCTTCATAGGTTAACCTAGGACAACGGTCCTTCAGACCGTTGTCCTCTGGTTAACCTATCGTTTGTACGAGGCCTTACGGCGTGTCAATTCCCTGATTTGGATTCTATATAGGTATTTAATCCACTATTAGAGTTTATCTTTATGATAGTTTTGGAGGGTTACTGGTCCTAATCACTTATTGAATAATTATGGTATATTTACACAATTTAGAATAAATTTGGGTTGTGACATCTAAATTGTCACCCACTAGGGGTTTAGGCTATTAAGATATAGCCCTTATATAATTATTTATAACTAGGGACACCTTATAGGTGTGCTATTTTCCCTGATTTGGATTCCATACTGGGGTTTAATAGGTTATTTATTGGCAAGGTGTATATCTAACACTTTGGTCCGTAGAGGGGTATTAGGTCACGTTCATCCAGCAGCTCTATTTTGATCAACATTTGAGTGGAGGCATTTAGCTGATAATTTATTAATCTTTTTTATTAACATTTTCTTTTTTTTTTATATAATAAAATTTGTACTATTTTTTCCATTTCTAATAATTAATCTTATTTTGAATAGTGTTTGGGTTCGTAAGTGGTACAGAAACCGCGCTTTGTGTTAAACTTATATAGCAAAAAGCAGCCAGCACTACAAGAGACAAACTTGTGAAAAAAACTATAAAAATGTAACAAGTGCAGCGCTAACTTTGAGAGTGCACAATCTTTGACAATAGTGAATCCAAAGGTGAGATAAGAAAAAAGACAAAAGTGAATGCCACAGGACAGAGTAAAAAATAAATAACACAATAATATGAAAACTTCTATGAAGTTCAAATAAATAAATCCATAAATGTGATTCCAAGTGATGATGATCTATCACCCAAAATTTAATAGAAGAAGGTCACTGCCGTGAAAAGCTTCTGCCACCAAATGAGATATAAGAGGCTTACCAGAACATATGGACCCTATTCAGTGTATACTAAAATGGGTCAGACATGCAGTGGTGTAACAACACCTAGATATGGAAGGCTTTCTGCGGTCTTCTCCAATGGATCAAATAGTAGTTGAAAGGGCTATTGAACAGTCACCGACACCAGTATAAAAGGGAACTTCAGAGTCAAAAGTCGAGATCCTCCCATCAGTGCTCCATTTAGAACATAAATCCAAGAAGAAAAGATAGAAGACTTGACTTAAAAACATATGTAAAATTTATTTTAAAAGAAGGTTAGAACACTCATATTTCAACAGACATCAAGGGGCATTGATTAAGTGATACATCAAGATAAATGGCACAGGCAGGACAGCAGAACCGATGCGTTTCGTCTCAGTCAGACATCATCTGGGGTGTCCTGAAGCCTGTGCCACCACAAAATGTATACAAAATGTACCCCGTCACCTGGATTATCACGCTGCTTAACACCACGTCTAATCCACGATCACTTCTGGGATAGTAGCAAGATGGAGTGGAGGCGTGCGCACCAAGCCTCAATATGAAAGTGAGGCAAGCATGTCAAGCCTCAATGTGGAAACTAAACAAGGATGCCCATAGTGACGTGGTACAACGGTAACAAGGAAGGGTTTAAGCTCTGCATTCAAGCAAAAGCCAAGACTACCACTCCCACTGTCAATGACGGGCCTATCAAGTGACCTTCGAGACACCAACTGGTGAGTTGAAGTACTGCAGCAGGCGCCATCAGCAGGTCAAGCTATGGTGGTGCTCCTGCTATACAACTACTCAAACCGTTTCACATAGTATGACATGCATAGACAATCAAAAATAATGAATAAAAATGACAGAATGATAATTAAAATATAATTAAAATAATGTACCCAGGGCTCAAGTCCTGCGGGAACGCATGGGAACGGAGTCCCTGCACTTTTTTAACAGCAGGAACACAGTTCCCTTTGCAGGACTAGAGCAGCCAAGAGCAGCCGAGCCGCCCAAGCCAATCCTTCACTAAGCGGCGATGCCCAGCTCGAGTCACTGTCAGGGGCAGGCGAACCTTAGTAATCATTAATGTTACTGGCCGCTTCCTGTATATGGATTCATTGGGTAGTGTGCGGGTATTCCGTCACTTCCTCAATGCCACAATGTCTCCTGGGAGCTTTTGTCCTTGTTCCCAGGAGACATTGCGGAGGTCTGCCGCGAGTTATTGCGGGATTTAGAAAGAACTTGCTTAATGGAAGCGGCCAGTAACATAAAGGATTACTAAGGTACAGTGGATCGAAAAAAAAAGTGGATCTTGGGTGGGAGTTCCCACACTTTTTTCCCCAGGACTTGACCCCTGAATGTACCCATGAATAAAATAAATATGAATGATCTAATTTAAAATACGTTTAATTCAAGAAAAAACAGCCCTATAGCAAATAACGTCATGATTAGGCGTGGTTGATAAAAGAATTTAAGTATTAAAGTCCTCCTTTAGGTGTAACACCATGACCCACTTCAAAGGTGGATACAGAGATTGCAAGATTTGCATATATTAATTTGGATTCTTTTGTGTACATTCACATTTTAGGAAGTAAGGCAACTCCTTTGTCAAAACAGAATGCACACCCAGTGATTGATGCACCTTCTTCCTGCTATTTTTCCAAGTAAACAATCATAGAAAAAGGGTGATACCTGTATGTACACATCGCATACAATAACAATCATGTTATGACTAGTTGTTTTTTACAAACAAAATTTAGATGAGAATTGCTCAGTAGCTTTCTTTGTTTGATTTGTTGTCACAAAAGCTAAAACCTAAAGACGATCACAGAAAAAAAGAACCTATTTCTGATGAAATTGTATTACGGGGGGGGGGGGGGGGGTATTTATTGATACACATTTTTGACTTCCTGTCCATTGATTTCCTTGAAAAATAAGACATTGTACTTTTTGTTTAACAATTGCTTTTTTTAAATATAATCAGAGGAGGGTGTATCATTAGACCCTTCAGTTCTGCACAAAGCCCTCATGCTGTTCCATAAGTTCCTAGTCATGTTTAGCAATGTACACACACCCCATATACCCAGCCTACATTGGAATTCTCTATAGGCTTTGATCGATCTATAAGCAGGTCAGGGCCATGTGTTGTGAAGTGCAGAGGGTGTATACAGTATATATACTGTATGTGTATAAATAATGACCTTCAGAAAGTCATAACTTCCATATATACTATGAACTGATGAACTGGCCTTGCGGGTTACAATCTAATTGTACAATCTCCTTTAGACCTACTACAACAATGTGGTACAAGAACCAATCTGATTGGATATAAATTAATGAGATTGTTTAGGTAGGTCTTCACATTACATAGTTTGGTCAGTCTAAAGATGATTGTATAGAAACTGTACAAGAAGATTGTATTTTATATGGTCAGTTTAAAGTGGAGGTTCACCCAAAAACTCAATTATTAACATTAGATTGTTGCTCGTTTTGTGAAGGGGAATCGGATAGTTTTTTTTAAATCGAAGCAATACTTACCGTTTTAGAGAGCGATCTTCTCCGCCGCTTCCGGGTATGGGCTGCGGAACTGGGTGTTCCTATTTGATTGACAGGCTTCCGACAGGCTTCCGATGGTCGCATACAGCGCGTCACGATTTTCCGAAAGTAGCCGAACGTCGGTGCGCAGGCGCCGTATAGAGCCGCACCGACGTTCGGCTTCTTTCAGCTACTCGTGACGCGATGTATGCGACCGTCGGAAGCCTGTCGGAAGCCTGTCAATCAAATAGGAACGCCCAGTCCCGAAGACCATACCCGGAAGCGGCGGAGAAGATCGCTCTCTAAAACGGTAAGTACTGCTTCGTTTTTAAAAAAACGACCCGATTCCCCTTGACAAAACGAGCCTCAATCTAATGTTAAAAATTGTTTTTCGGGTGAACTCCCGCTTTAAGGAGGGCTTCAGTCGTTGCTTGTGGGACAACTGTTAAAGTGTATGTATAGCAAAAACTGTTTTTTTGGAAGGAAGAGGTAAAAACCACGTCATGTTATTTTCTTGTCATCTTTGTCACTTTGAGGAGATTTCTCTTCACTTCTGTCCCAGAGATGCAACAGGAAGTGAGAGAAATATTTCCTAAAGAAGGGGGAATTCCCCAATGACATTTGTCACTGGAAGAGTTGTCCTCATCGGATAACCTATCCTCGCCTCTTGTTCTGGTGACAACCTGGACAAATGAAAAGAAAAACCTAAGGACACAGACAGCACTAAAAAAGTCTAAAGCCTAGTACACACAGGCTGAATGTCGGGCGGCATCGGCCGGTTCAATAGAACATTCGTTCCATGTGTACTGCAGTCAGTCCGACAGAAGCTGAATGTTCGCCCACCTTCTGATCGAAAAGTGCCTGCCGATTGGCTCCCGATCAGTGCTCTCAGCCAATGACTGAGAGAGCTGACTGGAGTATTCTGGCGGGGGGCTGTCACCCTGTTAAAACACAATAGAACAGCAGGGAAAGTCGGTGTACTAACATCGGATAGTTAGTACAGTGGATTCTCCTGAGCTGTCAGTTTTTTTTCCTTCAGCCCTGCTTGGTTGAATAAAAAATAAATACTAGGGTGTACTAGCCCTAACCCTTCCTTTCCCTGTCCATGCAATTTAAAACCTATGCTGTGTCCTTCTATGAACAAAAGAAAAAGGGATTTTAAAGTGAATGCAAAAATAAAAATCCTATCTTAAATTAAAATGTATGCACTTACACCCTATATTGTCAGTTGTCTGGCCCTACTGGTAGTTTAGTAACTCTGTCCCACAGGTTTGTTGTGTAAATACATTTTAAGCTTTTGTATAATTTGGAAGAAAAAATTGTATGGACAAGAGAGGGAGCTAAGGGCACCACATCCCCATATGTATATAAATGAATGTTAACTTGTGATTTTTAAGGTGCCAATAATCAACAAAACATAATTTGTATAAAACGCTTAACAAAATATATTTGCGATTTCGATAAGAAATGTATAAAAGCCATCTTAAAGAAAGTTCTTAGAAACCACATGCTTTGTACTTTAAATGATATATCCTTTAGATGTTTTTTATACATTTTTATAGAAATCGCTAATGTTTTGTTCAACGTTTTATACAAATTATGTTTTGTTGATGTTTTGTACCATCCTCTGGAACTCGCTACCTCAACCTGTCCAGTTATCCCCTACTCTTGCTACCTTCAGGCGATCCCTGAAAACTCATCTCTTCAGGAAAGCCTATCAAGCCTCCAACTAATCTTTTACCACTTCCATCAGCTCATTCCCCACAGGTACAACCTTTTGTACCACCTGCCCCACCTTATTAGATTGTAAGCTCTTCGGAGCAGGGCCCTCCTAATCCTGTTGTATTTTATTGTATTATAACTGTATTGTTATATTGTAAAGTTCTGCGTAAACTGTTGGCGCTATATAAATCCTGTATCATCATAATAATAATAATTATAATTACAGTATTGGCACCTTAAAAATCCCAAGTTAACATTCCTTTGTTCTTTTGTATAGTTTGAACGCCATCCTTGCTTAGAGTGACGTTTATTGTGGATTTACATTATTTCTTGATTATTTATGCAATGCATATGAAGATTTTCTAACTTCAAGCTGAACTTTGAAATCAGAAAATATTGTCTAAATACAATATTAGACAAGAAAAGTCCTTCAGTTGTCGTGTGTATTTCTTCCAGATCCAAGCGGTAATCCAATATGAAACTTTTCCTGTGAGCAGGAGTTTCCTGTAATACGGACTGCTCACTGCTGCTCGCTCCTTTGTTCAGGGTGGCTGGTCTTGTCTCCTCCCCCTTCTGTAGTTTTCTTCAGGCAGCCTGAGGTGGGTGTGGCCTGTTGCTTTCTGCACTGAGTATGTACAGCCCAGAGATATTGTCACTGCTTCTTTTACAAGATATCTGGGTTTACAAAGAAATGTGTTAGGCCCCTTTCACACGATCGGACCGTTCCGGTCCGCCTGTCAGTTTTAACGGCGGTCCTGAATGGCTGCTCCATGAAGTCCTATGAAGCGTCGGATGTCAGAGGAGACATGTTCGCTGACATCCAACCCGATCTGATCCGCCAAAATCGGACAGATGGCGATACGTCCCCAGCCGTCCATATCGGATCGGGTGAGATCTGATGAAAATGGACATGCTGTCCGTTTTCATCAGATCTCGTCATAGGAGACAGCGGTGCTACACAAGCCACTCCCCGCTCAGTGAGCAGAGAGGGACTTGTCATCCGCCGACTTAGCGGAGATCAGCGGATAGATCTCCCGCTGAGCCGGCGGGAGTAGGCGGACTCCGTAGCGACCTAATCCGCCTGGGTGGAAGAGGCCTTACACACAAAGGGGGTTCTCTACTAAAACTGGAGAGTGCAAAATCTGGTGCAGCTCTGCAAGAAACCAATCAGATTCCAGGTTTTATTGCCAAAGCTTAGTTGAACAAGCTGGAGTTAGAAGCTGATTGGCTAAGATGCACAGCTGCACCAGATTTTGCATTCTCCAGTTTTAGTAAATCAATCCCAAAGTTATAAACTCTGTAGCTATTGTTGAATTGTTGATTCGACACATGCGTGGAAGTATTTACCTTCCAGCGTCATCGTCGCGGCGACGGCGTGGCACGTCACCGCGTATGTTTTCCGCGGGGATTTTGATCTGATGGTGTGTACAAGCCATCAGGTCAAAATCCGGAGGAGGAATGTCCGCTGGAAACGGTCCGGCGGACCGTTTCCGGCGAAAATCCTCTCGTCTGTATGAGGCCTAAGGCCCCGTACAGACGACCGAACATGTCTGCTGAAACAGGTCTGCGGACCAGTTTCAGCAGACATGTTCGGTCGTCTGTACAGCCGAGCGGACAGGATTCCAGCGAACATTTGCCCGCCGGGCCTTTTTCGAGCGGGCAAATATTTCTAAACATGTTTAGAAACAGCCCGCTGGAATCCTGTCCGTCGGACATGTTCGGTCGTCTGTACAGACCTACCGTACATGTCCGAGCGGCCGCCATCCCTCGCATGCGTCGAATGACTTTGACGCATGCGTGGAAGCATTGAACTGGCAGGGCCGCGCATGTCACCGCGTCATCGTCGTGGCGACGGCGCGGCCACGACGGCGCGTATCGAGTACGCGCGGATTTCTGTATGATGGTGTGTACAGCTATCATACAGAAATCTCCGGGCAGACATTTTTTCGTCGTACATGTTTGCCCGTGTGTACAAGGCCTTAGGCTACCAAGGAAAGTTTGACATTAATGCCCAAGATATTTTTAGAATTTTGTGTGTTTTATTACTTTGAATTTAGTAAAAATAATACAGAATAGCAATGTGTAGCTCATTGTCAATATTCCTGAACTCTCGTGTGTGGTCATACCTTTGTGCCTCGTCACTTAATAGTGCTGACTCATCCAAAAGAGAGCCAGTTCAAAGTCTTTAGTAGCAAGTCACCTGCTTAACAAGACATCCTGTTGTTCCATGTCATTTATAATAACATTTTGATATGTATTGTGATTAGCTGCATATTACATCCAAAGCAAACATACATTTGCTCTATAGTACTGTTTTATTATTGCTAAATTGAGTTTTTAAATTCATAATTGCCTGTGTATTTTGTCAACACATTAGTGGTGAGTACAAATTGTGATTGTCTTAAAAAAAAAAAGATCCTGTAGCAGTTTGTAGTTTAAAGATTACCTAATGTACGTTTAATTTAAAATAACATACCTACTATTTACCTGCTGTTCTTCTTTACTTTCTATTTTTAACAGTTGCTGTCACTGTTGAATAAATTCCACATTTTTTTTGCATTCTATTTGATTCGATAATTGGTTGTAGAACCACAGAGGATGCTTCTTTTTACCATTGCCAAGCAATCTTTAACCACTTGTCGACAGCCTAACGACGATATACGTCGGCAGAATGGCACGGCTGCGCAAAGCAACATACCTGTATGTTGCTTTGAATTTGAATTTGCTGTGTCACTTGTAGCCCAGCCCCCCCACAGTTAGGCCCCGTACACACCATAGAATCTATCCGCAGATAAATCCCATCGAATGGGTTTCAGCGGATAGATTCTATGGTGTGTATACTCCGGCGGATATTTATCCGCGGATAAATCTCCCCTGGGATGGATTTTCAGCAGATGAATATTTGCTGACATGCTCAACAAATCCATCTGCTGAAGTCCATCCCAAAGGATGGATCCGCTCGTCTGTACAGACTCACCGGATCCATCCGTCCAAAGGGATTCCCCGCACGCGTCGTAATGATTTGACGCATGCGTGGAATTCCTTATATGACAGCGTCGCGCCCGTCGCCGCGTCATAATCGCGGCGACGGCGTGACACGTCATCGCCAGAGGATTTCGGCGCGGATTTCAATGCGATGGTGTGTACACGCCATCGCATAGAAATCTTCTGAAATCCTCGAGAGGATTTATCCGCGGATACGGTCCGCTGGACCGTATCCGCGGATAAATCCTCTCGTGTGTATGGGGCCTTAGAATCACTCCCTAGGACACACTTAACCCCCTTCATCGCCCCCTAGTGTTTAACCCCTTTCCTGCCAGTGTTATTTACACAGAAATCAGTGCATTTTTATACCACTGATCGCTGTATCAATGACAATGGTCCCAAAATAGTGCACGAGTGTCCGATGTGTCCGCCATAATGTCGCAGTCACGATAAAAATCGCTGATCTCCGCCATTACTAATAAAAATAATAATAAAAATGCCATAAATCTATCCCTTATTTTGTAGAAGCTATAACTTTTGCGCAAACCAATCAATATACGCTTATTGCGATTTTTTTTTTTTTTTACCAAAAATATGTAGAATACATATTGGCCTAAACTGAGAGACATTTTTTTAATATATATTTTTGGGGGATATTTATTATGGCAAAAAGTAAAAAATATAGTTTTTTTTTTCAGAATTGTCGCTATTTTTTTTGTTAACCTCCCTGGCGGTATCCCCGAGCGTGACTCGGGGTGGATTTTCGATTCTAGGATCGGTATCCCTGAGTCACGCTCGGGGTAGCTGTGCAGAGCGTGCAGCGGCGCGGCTTACCTCCTCGCAGCATCCACAGACAAGTTACTCACCTTGTCCCTGGATCCTGCGATGCATCCCCGCTGTGTGAGCGAGCGGCGTCCTCGCTCGATTCACAGTGTCCCCGCGTGCCACTGATCTCCGTTCCCTGCGACGTTACGACGCACGGGGGCGGAGAACGGCGCCAAATTCAAAAAAGTAAACAAACACATTACATACAGTATACTGTAATCTTATAGATTACAGTACTGTATGTAAAAAATACACACCCCCCTTGTCCCTAGTGGTCTGCCCAGTGTCCTACATGTACTTTTATAAAATAAAAACTGTTCTTTCTGCCTGAAAACTGTAGATTGTCCAAAAGTGTCCCTTTATGTCAAAAATGGTTTTAGAGCAGCTAGAAAACAGCGATAATAAATTATAATCACTTGCAGAATTGTGCGATAGCGATTTGTGGGGAAATTCGTCATAAAAAAATAAAAGTAATGACAGCGACAATTATGCAACTGAGCAAATTTCAGTGATTTTGAGTTGATTACATTATTGAATAATTTTTATTATAATTATATTATTATTTGTTATAATTATTTATTATATTATAATTTATAGTTTTGTTTTTAAAAAAAAATCATACCCGGGATGCCTACTAGACTCTTGTTTGGTCAGATTTAAGTGAGTTATTCCTAAGAATTACAGGCCTACAGTATAAAACGCCAAATTTCCTTGCAAAATAATTGTACCGCTTTTGGTACGTAATTCCAGACAGAATCATACCGCCAGGGAGGTTAATAGCGCAAAAAATAAAAACCGCAGAGGTGATCAAATACCACCAGAAGAAAGCTCCATTCGTGGGAAAAAAAGGACGTAAATTTTGTTTGGGTGCAACATTTCACGACCGCACAATTTTCAGTTAAAGCGATGCAGTGCCGAATCGCAACAAGTGCTCTGGTCAGGAAGGGGGTATATTCTTCCGGGGCTGAAGTGGTTAAATACAATGTTGCTATTTTATAGATATGCCACAAGGAATGCTTGTACCAGTAGCTGGTTCTGCAGGTAAAATCTGCATAAGGCTGGGTTCACATTTGTGCGATGTTAGAAATCGCAGGTGATTTGCACCGCATTGCTGTGCAGATCACATGCGATGTCTGTTCGACCTGAATTCAGCCATACGTATTGTATGGCTGAATTCGCCCCAAAATGGTGCAGGACCCTTTTTTTGGTCCACACTGAAATTGGATTGCATGGGTGCGATCCGATTCCTGCACAATTTGAAATTTCGCACTGCGATATGCAAACCGATCTAGGGGTGTCATTAACTTTCTGGGGGTGTCATTACCGGTTTGCATAGGACAGTGTAAACCGCCGGTGGGTGACATGCTATACGGGAACCTACACTGGAATCACACAGGTTCTCACATCGCATATGTGTGAACCGAGCCTTAGGGTAGACAAAACTTTTTTTATTCTGGATAGAATAAGGGTCCTTTTTACACTGAGGCAGTTTTCAGGCATTTTAGCCCTAAAACTAGCGCATGTAAAGCGTCTGAAAACTGCTTCTCATGCCTCCCCAGTGTGAAAGCCTGAGTGCTTTCACACTGGGGCGGTGCACTTGCAAGACAGGAAAAAAAGTCCTGCAAGCAGCATCTTTGGGGCAGTGTAGGAGCGGTTTATACACCGCTCCTAAACCGCCCCTTCCCATTGGAATGAATGGGTAACGCTTCAGAAGCCCTGCAACACAGGTGCTATTAACCCCTTCTTCGACCGCTAGCGGGGGTTAAAAGCTCCCCACTAGTGGCCGAAAAGCGCTGCTAAAACGACAGTAAAGCACCACTAAAACTAACAGCGCTTTACCGCTAACAGACTCACCGCCCCAGTGAGAAAGTACTCTAAGGGAGGGTTATAACCACCGGTGACGGCCGGTCCATAAAGGACGCGGGCCCCCCCAGTTTGCATAATCTAATCATAGAATAATTTGTTTTTAAATAACTTGATAATATAACTAACATTTTTTAGCATCTTAAAGTTTAAAAATGTTAGTCATATTATCTTTAATTGAAAAATCAATTGTTCTATGTGTGACTGAGTATTGTACGGGGCGACAGACTAATAGGTTTCTATTAGGTCTGTAATTTTTTTTACAAGCATGTGATTAGAGCCTAATAGAGGCTTTAATTGGCTTCTTTTAGGTTGTCCTTGGGACGCACTTGTGATTTTAGCGAATCAATATTCGCCATTGGTTTCCGTCTTTTTGTCCCAGCCAATCAGGAACGAAGACCAGGTTAACACAGAAGCCGCAGTGCTGGGTATCAGGGGAGGGCTCCGTTTGTAGGGTGGGTGCGGACCTGGATGAGTTTGTTTGCTCCCCCTAACATTTTTTAGCACCAGCCGTCACTGGTTATAACCCCTGTCAGTTTCATTCTGTCACCTGTGTACCATTGGGGAGAATTACATTCACTTCCTGTCACAAATAGAGAGGGTAAATCTCACTAATTGGGACACAAACAGCAATATAAAAAAAATAAAAAAATAAACTGGCAAGTATGTTAATTCATCTCCACTCTATCCAAAACAAAAAAAAGGAAGAAAAGTTTGCCTTTAGGGATACTTTAACAGCTCTCCTGTACTGCTACAAACAACATGCACTGGAAACACTATTTGACACAATAAGCTTGTTTGAGTGAAAATGAATTGGAAAGGAATGCCTAGCAGAAGTTATAATACTATTGACCATTACATTTTGTTACATTTTGTTTCCCATAATATTAACCATTATATTATTCTTTAATAATGAACATTCTATTGTTATCCTTAATAAAGAATTAAATCATGTGAGTTCTGTTTTTAACCACCTCAATACCGGGCCTATCCTGGCACTTCTCTCTTTCATGTAAAAATCATCATTTATTTTCTAGAAAAAAAAATCAGAACCCCCAAACATTATAAATATTTTTATAGCAGACACCCTAGGGAATAAAGTGGTGGTCATCGCAACTTTTTATCTCGCACGGTATTTGCGCAATAATTTTTCAAACACCTTTTTTTGAAAAAAAAAAAAAGTTTCATGAATTAAAAAATAACAAAACAGTAAAGTTAGCCCAATTTTTTTGTATAATGTGAAAGGTGATGTTACGCCGAGTAAATAGATACCTAAGTTGTCACGCTTTAAAATTGTGCACACTCATGGAATGGCGACAACTGTCGATACTTAAAAATCTCCATAGGCGACGCTTTAATTTTTTTTACAGGTTACCGGTTTAGAGTTACAGAGAAGGTCTAGTGCTAGAATTGTTGATCTCGCTCTAACGCACGTGGCAATACCTCACATGTGTGGTTTGAACGGCCTTTTTCATATGTGGGTGGGACTTACGTGTGTGTTCGCTTCTGAGCACGAGCTACCGGGGACAGGGGCGTTTTAATTTTTAATTTTTTTTAATTTTAAATTTTTTTAATGTTTACACCTTCTTTTACATTTTTTTATCACTTTTTTTCCTATTACAAGGGATGTTTACATCAGACGAACCGATCGTGTGTACGTGGCATTAGAATAACGCTGACTGCGTGTTTTGAAAAAAAACAACAAACATTTCTTACATGTTCAGAGCAAAAAAAATGTTGTTTAAAAAAATACCCAAATTCATAGCCATAGCTCTGCTCAAGATTCACTTCTCTTAACAGGACAAACCTGGTGCTGGCTCCTGTAGGATGTCTCCACTCCTTATCAAAAGATATGAAAATATATCAGCACCACTCCAATCTTAGCTCTTCTTGCTATATTTATTGAATTATTGAATGTCAGCAAAGTGACTGCATACAACATGTCTCCACCCAAAAAAACAGCCTTCCTTTTTCGGGTGGAGACATGTTGTATGCAGTCACTTTGCTGACAATCAATAATTCAATAAATATAGCAATAAGATCTAAGATTGGAGTGTGGCTGATATATTTTCATAACCATTGTTTAAAAAAAATAAATAAAAATTATGTAGATAAGTATAAAAATAATTTTGGAGCCATTTCTAATTTTTCTCTATTTGTACTACTGTTGAATAAAACCTGTTTCCATAACTCAGTAGCTTAAGCTGAAATATTACACACAGATCAGTGGCATATAACAGGGACTTATACCTTTCTGAAACTACCACATTTGAGGTTTCAGTCAGACAAAGCAGGCAGCATATGTTGTCTTTTAAGGTAATTCATTGTGCTAGGAGTATCCCTTGTCTTATATTAACTGTATATTTGTAAAACTAATGGCCTGTACACACAATCTGAAAATCGGATGAAAAATACCGCTTTCGGCACAATCATACGATAATCGGATCGTTAGTACAGAGTTTTCGAGAGCCAATCAAAACAGTTTATCTGATATTATCCGATGGGTCAAACACGAAAAATTTTCCCGTACGATACCAGATCATTTAGTCAGTAAAGTTGTTGTCCGAAAATACAATACAAATACACCACAATACATGACATCACTTCCGTTTTTTTTCTGTCGTACGAGTATTTTAGTGACTTTAGTAACCAATTTAATTTCTACTTGCGACTAGTAAGCGAAAAAAGTCGGATGATCTGTCGTCCGATTTTCGGATCATGTGTACAGGGCAAAAGCTTGTATACAGTGAGGAAAATAAGTATTTGAACACCCTGCTATTTTGCAAGTTCTCCCACTTGGAAATCGTGGAGGGGTCTGAAATTGTCATCGTAGGTGCATGTCCACTGTGAGAGACATAATCAAAAAAAATAATTCCAGAAATCACAATTTATGATTTTTTAACTATTTATTTGTATGATACAGCTGCAAATAAGTATTTGAACACCTGTCTATCAGCTAGAATTCTGACCCTCAAAGACCTGTTAGTCTGCCTTTAAAATGTCCACCTCCACTCCATTTATTATCCTAAATTAGATGCACCTGTTTGAGGTCATTAGCTGCATAAAGACACCTGTCCACCCCATACAATCAGTAAGAATCCAACTACTAACATGGCCAAGACCAAAGAGCTGTCCAAAGACACTAGAGACAAAATTGTACACCTCCACAAGGCTGGAAAGGGCTACGGGGAAATTGCCAAGCAGCTTGGTGAGAAAAGGTCCACTGTTGGAGCAATCATTAGAAAATGGAAGAAGCTAAACATGACTGTCAATCTCCCTCGGACTGGGGCTCCATGCAAAATCTCACCTCGTGGGGTCTCAATGATCCTAAGAAAGGTGAGAAATCAGCCCAGGACTACACGGGAGGAGCTGGTCAATGACCTGAAAAGAGCTGGGACCACCGTTTCCAAGGTTACTGTTGGTAATACACTAAGACGTCATGGTTTGAAATCATGCATGGCACGGAAGGTTCCCCTGCTTAAACCAGCACATGTCAAGGCCCGTCTTAAGCTTGCCAATGACCATTTGGATGATCCAGAGGAGTCATGGGAGAAAGTCATGTGGTCAGATGAGACCAAAATAGAACTTTTTGGTCATAATTCCACTAACCGTGTTTGGAGGAAGAAGAATGATGAGTACCATCCCAAGAACACCATCCCTACTGTGAAGCATGGGGGTGGTAGCATCATGCTTTGGGGGTGTTTTTCTGCACATGGGACAGGGCGACTGCACTGTATTAAGGAGAGGATGACCGGGGCCATGTATTGCGAGATTTTGGGCAACAACCTCCTTCCCTCAGTTAGAGCTTTGAAGATGGGTCGAGGCTGGGTCTTCAACATGACAATGACCCGAAGCACACAGCCAGGATAACCAAGGAGTGGCTCTGTAAGGCCCTGTACACACGACCAAACATGTATGCTGAAACTGGTCCGCGGGCCAGTTTCAGCATACATGTTCGGTCGTGTGTAGGCGCGAGCGGGCCGAATTCCAGCAAACATTTGCCCGCCGGGCCTTTTCCCAGCGGGCAAATATTCCTGGACGTGTTTTAAAACCGTCCGCTGGAATCCTGCCCGCTCGGACATGTACGGTCGTCAGTACAGACCTACCGTACATGTCCGAGCGCCCGCCGTCCCTCGCATGCGTCGAATGACTTCGACGCATGCGTGGAAGCCTTTAAATGGCAGGCCCGCCCACGTCGCCGCGTCATCGTCGCGGCGACGACGCGGACACGCCCCGCGTAGTGTTTCCGCGCGGACTTCTGTACGATGGTTAGTACAACCATCGTACAGAAGCCCTCTGGCAGGCATGTACGGTGAAAACGGTCCGACGGACCGCTTTCATCGTACATGTTTGCTTGTGTGTACCGGGCCTAAGAAGCATATCAAGGTTCTGGCGTGGCCTAGCCAGTCTCCAGACCTAAACCCAATAGAGAATCTTTGGAGGGAGCTCAAACTCTGTGTTTCTCAGCAACAGCCCAGAAACCTGACTGATCTAGAGAAGATCTGTGTGGAGGAGTGGGCCAAAATCCCTCCTCCAGTGTGTGCAAACCTGGTGAAAAACTACAAGAAACGTTTGACCTCTGTAATTGCAAACAAAGGCTACTGTACCAAATATTAACATTGATTTTCTCAGGTGTTCAAATACTTATTTGCAGCTGTATCATACAAATAAATAGTTAAAAAAATCATACATTGTGATTTCTGGATTTTTTTTTTTTTGATTATGTCTCTCACAGTGGACATGTACCTACGATAACAATTTCAGACCCCTCCATGATTTCCAAGTGGGAGAACTTGCAAAATAGCAGGGTGTTCAAATACTTATTTTCCTCACTGTATATAAGTTAAAAATCTGCTTAACCTGTTCCCGACCGGCTCACGCAAATTTACGGTATGGTTGAATGGCTCTCCTGGGCAAAATCCTGTACATATACGGCTTTGCCCAGGAGAGCCATATAAATGCCATACATCTTTCCCATAGTTTGTAGACGCTTTTGCACAAACCAATCAACCAATCAATATACGCTTATTGCGCCCGCCGTGTAGAGCTGACTGTGCAGGCGCCATATAGAGCCGACTCGCAGGTCGGCTATTTACGGAAAACTGGTGATGCGCATTGTGCGCCATGGGAAGTTTTTCACCAGACGTCAATCATCTAACCCAGGGATAGGAACGCCCAGTCCCACAGGAATCAGAACCTGGAAGCCGGGGGGAAAATAAAAATATAACGGTATGTACGGCGAAAAGAAAAAAAATACCAGCATACTGTACATGTCGTTAGTATGCTGGATGTAATGTTAGATAATTGTTTTAGGGTGAACCTCCACTTTAAGAGAAGGCAACTAAAAACTCTAAATCATCGTAGTTTCCATTTAACATGGGGAAATCTGACTTTACCTTTCCAGTTAGTAAGGTGTGATTTCACTGGGAGGGGGTGCTTCTTGGAAAAAGAATCTCGAAGTGCATACTTTGGAAAGAATTTGTACTACACTACATTCCTACCTCTATTCTTCTGTTTGTATTTATTTTAAAGAGACATGATGTGAGAAATGACAAGGAAACATTTACATGAATGTGTAATGCCGCGTACACATGATAATTTTTCGGCATGAAAAAAACTTTGTTTTAAAAAAATGTGATTTAAAATGATCGTGTGTGGGCTTCACATCGTTTTTCTGCTTCTGAAAAAACGCCCAAATTTTTTTTCGAGTATGCTGCATTTTTTAATGACGTTTTAAACAATGTTGTTTTTCGGGTTGTAAAAAATGATCGTGTGTGGGCTAAAACGACGTTAAAAACCTGCACATGCTCAGAAGGAAGTTATGAGATGGGAGCGCTCGTTCTGGTAAAACTACCATTCATAATGGAGTAAGCACATTCACCACGCTGTAACAGACAAAAAAGCGCAAATCGTCTTTTACTAACACGGAATCAGCTAAAGCAGCCCCAAGGGTGGCGTCATCCGCATGGAACTTCCCCTTTATAGTGCCGTCGTACGTGTTGTACGTCACCGCGCTTTGCTAGAGCATTTTTAAAAAACGACGGTGTGTGGGCAACGTCGTTTTAATGATGAAGTTGGAAAAACTGTTTTTTCTACATGCCGAAAAACTTTGTTTTTTTACGCGGCATAAGAATTACATTGTAACTTTCCATCATTTGATGTTTGTGTTTATCCTGTTTTCTCTTTTCTTTTTTGTCCACCACAGGATCCTACAATCTTGATCACCTAGGAAAACAATCATTTCTCTTCAATAATAACCAGAAATGGATTCCAGCATAAGAAGGGAACCAGAAAAGCAAAAGTTGTATTGGGCTACATCTTGCGTCTAGTGCTTCGCTTAGATCAAACCTGACCATCTCAGCATTTACTTCTGACAGTCCAAACACAATCATATGCAGCTTTTATTGTGGAAATATATGCATATCATTTTTCCCAGCATCAAAGCAGAACTCCAGTCTATGGTTAAGCCTACGCAACCATCCAATCCCCCCCCCCCCACTCCCCAGCACAGTAACATCACTGGCCCTTCCTTTTCTCCTTCCGTGACAATGTGACAGTAATTCTTCCTCGTGGACTGAGTGGTGTTTACGTAATGAACTAATGATGTGTGCGCACTGTTCGGTGCAGTACTACTATGAGCACAGGTTCAATTATGATGGGTAGGTCAATGACAGCCTAGGCTCAGAAGAAGTAGGTTTAATGATGCTGGTTGTCCCTAGGTTTGGTAGACTGGCAATATAGCGGAGGAGAGGAAGCACTGCAAGGGACAGCAACCCTTTTTTTTTTTTTTTTAAGGTTACAGGGAGTTCTGCTTTAAGGTGTCAAAGGCGTTTGAACTTGTTTTGTTGAGGTTTTACTTATTCAATTTTGTGTTCATTTTGTACATGTAAAATTCTATATCTTTAAAGGAGTTGTAAGGGAAAAAAATGTTTTGCCTAAAATTAATGTCTGCAAGGTAGACAGACAGAATAGTGTAATGATTCTGTTAAAAAACGAGTAAATACCTATTAAATTCCTTCATCTATATCACCTCTGGAGTTCTAGTTTCTGTTCTCTCATTCACTTCCTGGTTTGCAGCGTTGGTTCATGTAAGAACTACATTTCCCAGTATGCATTGCGGCACGCCCAGTAATTCACACCTCCTTGAAGTCTCTAACACGTAGAGAGCATCCTGCCGCACAGATGTAGTTCCCAGGAGGGGGCGAGCATGTCACTGACCACCGCAGTAAAGCCTCCCTTCACGGTGGTGAGTAACAATCAGACAAGCAGGAAGTGAACAGAACAGAGAAGAAATAGAGCAACTTCTGAGCAAAAACGAACAATGAGGAAGTGAAAAGAGGAATGACTGCAGGTAAAGGATGCTTATTATGAAAAAAAAAAAAAAAAATTCCTTTACAACCCCTTTAACGTTCCTCGAGGGACACAGAAATTCATATACCATTGGGTTATACTGCCACCTACAGGAGGATTTAGACACTGGCAAACAAAAAAAAAACTCTGCCAGTCTCATCTATCACCTCCTACTACTAGCATGCCTTAGTTTTAGTGCCCTGCAGGGTGAGCTGTTAACTTTAACCACTTCAATACAATACGCTTTCACCCACTTCTTTCCCAGGCCATTTTTCAGCTTTCAGCACTGTCACACTTTGACAATTGCATACTCATGCAACAATGTACCAAAATTATTTTGTAATAATTTTCTGTGCTATCTCCATTACAAACGCTACTTTTACCGAAGGTGCGCTCCCAACTCATACTTTATTCTGAGCATGCGCGGGTTTCTTAGCATACACACGATCGTGTTTCTCGTCGAAAACCAGCCCGACGCGGAACACGACGAGGAAATTGAGACTCCCGACGAGGAAAAAGAGAACTTGTTCTCTTTTTTTCTCGTCGAGTTCCTCGACAGTTTTCTCGATGAAAAACATACACATGACCGTTTTCCTCAGCAAAAAAGCTCTGCCACCAAGTTTCTTGATGGATTCTGTCGAGGAAAACGGCCGTGTGTACGAGGCCTTAGGCTTTTTTCCCCTCTGTTTTGACCTGGTGATCTTGCCAGCAACACATCTCCTGTATTAGTTAGACAAAACTCTGGATGAAGGAACACACAAGAGAGAGCATTGTCAATCTGGGGGAGGGTAGTGCTAAATGTACTAGTAGATTTTAATGCATTAAACAAACTGAAACCAAACTTCAGATCAAACTTTATAATCAGTTACAGCAACCTGTTTTTTTTTCTTTTAGGGATAACTGTTTTGCATGAATAAATAAAAGCCGAACGTTTTAATCACGCCTGTCAGTATTAAAGCGGATGTGCGCTCAAAAAAAAAATATTAAAAGCCAGCAGCTACAAATACTGCAGCTACTGACTTTTAATATTAGGACACTTACCTGTCCTGGAGTCCAGCGGCGTCCGCAGCAGAGGACAAACGATCGCTCGTCACCCTGCTGCTCCCCCCTCCATCCACACTGAGGGAACCAGGAAGTGAAGCACTCCGGCTTAACTGCCCGGAAAATAATTCAGTCACCACATCTAATAATTGGTAAGCCGCAATATAATAAATGTTTGCTTTTGGGGTTAATACCACTTTACGTTTTCTCTACATGCTGCTTGAGCTGGTCCCTATACACAACTATTCAGTTTGGCATTTCCTCAGCAACAGCATTGGAGGTCTTACCAGTACTGGATGATTGTAGGGCTCGCCTGGAATGTGACCTTCCAGCACTAGGCTTTGCACTGTAGCGCTTTACAAACCTGTGTGTACTGTGTTAGTTAGCCTCTCTTTATGGGTCCAAAGCCATGCCACAGCCCCAGGTGTGACCCTGTCTCAGAAGACTCACTTTGTGTGTAAACCGTGGTGATTTGAGCACAGGAATTTTTGGACAGTTGAACTCCCTCTTTTTTGTCAGCTTACCATAGAAGGGGTTAGCGCTGGGGTACTGTGACCACTAGCATCATACACTGGGTGGAGTGTCAAACACTCACCCCATGCTCTCTTCTCTACCATTCGTTGCTGAAGAAGTGTCTTTCAACTGCCTGATCATCTGCTACCAGCAGCTGGTTCATGAGTATGCAATTTATGATCTACGAATGGTTCCTGTGCTGCCTGCAATACACCTGTTGAAGGTTCTGATGTTGACATCCTGGAATTGTGCTGTCTGCTTGAGTCTATGCCATGTTCACCCTAGCTCTACTGGGTAAGGGTGCGGCCCCTTCCTTTTATTCCAGGAAGATTTCATTGCAGTTATGCAAAGTTTTATTAATCCAATTACAGAACCTGATTGCTGGCTGAGCACCTATGAGTAATTTCATGCCTTTCTGTGCAGAATCCTTATCAGATCTGCCCACAGCATTACTGGCATCTGAGCTTTTAGCCGATGAGACTTTATCTTCGGCCAAGTCCCTTATGTACATATCGTACGTTACAATTCAAGAGTCACAGGTTGCTGCCATTACTTACTTGGCTTGGAGACCGCTTTTGCTCTCATTGACATGGGTTTCACCACTTTAAATCACCTGCTGTTATCAGTTGTCCTTTATGGAGACTGGAAGTACCCTGATAAGCTGTGCACTCCTACCAAATGCCTGGCACCCCTGTACATATTTAAGGAGGAATGCCACCACTTTGGATCCTGACTTAACAAAGCTTTAACAAACTCTGGGGAGGATGTACTCGTGTTTAAGAACCCCATTTACAAGGAACCTTGTTCTTGTTGGCAGGCCCTGCCTTTCAATCTGCCCTGGCTGTGACAGTTGTCTGGCAGACTTTAGCTGAACAGGCTAAGGTCATGAAAAGGGATCCATTCCTCCTTGGATTCAAATATTATATTGCTCCCAGGCCTCAACCTCCAAAGCCCTCTGAGACCTCAGATACATCTTCTTCAGCATAGGGAGACATGTGTTACCTTTGCAAACAATTGGATTATTGGCTTTGGGAACTGGTTTCTGGGGACTAGTAGCTAGAATTCCACTATCAACCTCCTCTGCATTTCACTTCCCCTAACCTACCAATATCACCACATGGATTAGTACATTTTTATACAGCTCTTGTGAACCTTCTGGAGCAAGGGGTCATTGCTCCAGTACCTGTGGAAAAACAGTTCCTGAGGTTCTATTCCAACATGTTAACAGTTCCAAAACAAAAAAGGGGCATCCCTCTTCATCTTGGATTGCAAGACCCTAATCGACTTCATTTGTGCCCAGAAATGGAATTTGAATGGAATCCACCAGGTCTGTCATAGTCCCCCTTCATCAGGGAGACTTTCTGGACTGTGGATATCAAGGATGCATACTTGCATTTCTCCATTTTTTAACTGCATCACTGATTCCTTCTCTTTGCTGTGCATTTTCAGCATTCCCAGTTTTTTAGCTTTTTCGTTCAACCTAGCTCAGTGTTTCTCAAACTTTTTTATTTGGCAGTGCACCAAAAAGATGTCAAAATGTTTGTGGCATGCCTGAAAAGATTTGCAATGCAGCCTTACCAGTGCCCATCAATACAGCCTCACCAGTGTCCATAAATGCAGCCCCACCAGTGTCCATAAATGCAGCCTCACCAGTGTCCATAAATGCAGCCTCACCAGTGTCCATAAATGCAGCCTCAAGTCACCAGTGTCCCCGCAGCCTAAACCAGTTACTCATCCCGACTCCCTTGCCTCCAAGACTCCCGTTTCCGGGAGATGTAGTTTCCTCTGCGCTTGAGCACAGACTGCAACTCCCAGAATGCAACAGTTCTATAATCCAATCTTCTTTTAATTGTGATCTATTTTTAACAAAAATGTTACTTAGTATTAATTGTATGTGTACATAGATGACCTTTTATTATTAATGAATATATATATTATTGTTGTTTGACCAATCCAAACGTTATCCCCATCCTTACTACATCATACAATTTGCTGTTTAGTGTAATTATCAAGCAATCAGGCAGCTGACACTTTCTGTGGCAGAGCATTTAAATTCCGTTCTTTCCTTTCCCCTGTACACTTGAGAAAGGAGTGCCCATTCTCTATACGTGCCTAGCGCATGCTCTGAAACGCGTTGTGTTTCCCTTGGTCCCGCTGACGTCACGCGCTGTTCCACAAGCAGGTTCATCTCATCATCTCCTCCGAAGGAATCAGCCGATTCCTCTCCGGCTCCTTGCGGCTCCTGTGGACACGTTTTAGACGCCGAAAGAAACTTCAAATGAGATGTTAAATCTCCTATGAGCATGCCAGTCCTTACTTGTGTTGGATATTTTCATTTTATTGTATATTAAACATTGCACTCAGAGGCGCTTTTCTGTGCTTTTTTCCCCCATGTTGATATCCTGAGTTGGCTTTACTCTTGAGAAGAGCTGGCCCTTAGTGCTTGTTATCCAAGACCTTACCATACATCATTATCATTCATCATCATCCTTCAAGATCCACCATCCTTTACAGTTGATTACTTGTGAACTTTTTTGAATTTACATCCATCTCTAAATTACAGTTTTTATTATTATTATTATTATTTTTATTATTTTCATTTACTGTGAGCCACTATACCTATATCCTCAGCGCTAGCATATATATATATTTTTTTTAAGAATGCAACAGCTACTGGCCGTCGTGGCTGTGCCCTCGGCCTGACTGTTACAGTGACGGTTCTCAGGCTCCCCACGGCACACACCCGCAAATGTGCCCGGCACACAGTTTGCAAAACACTGACCTAGCTTCTGCATCTTGAGTGTTCATCAAGGTGCAGCCCCCTGTACTAGCTTTACTCTAATCCCAGGGCATCCCCATATCTGGATGATCTTTTGTTGAGGGAGCATTCAGCACAGGTTCTGGCACACAGCATACCTTGAATGATCCAGATCTTGTCAAGATTTGGCTGGATCCTGAACCTTCAGAAGTCTGTATTGGAACTTATTCAACATTTGGAGTATCTGGGTAGCTCATGCTAGTCATGGCTCAAGCCAGAGTTTTTTTGCTTCAGGAGCAGCTTCAGACTCTTTGGGCCAGATTCACGTAGAAGAGCGGCGGCGTAACATATCGTAGATACGTTACACCGCCGATACGTTACATCTCCGTCGTATCTCTGCTGTGAATCTGGCCCTATGTTTTCGGACTTAGTCAAGGAGTAATTTAACTCTTTGTTTTTGCAAAGTTAGAGAATTATATGACTTAGAGAGTTTTATGGCCGATGGTAGCCTCCTTTGAGGCAGTCCATTTGTATAGTCCCATCCGAGTCCCTTTCAACACAACATCCTGTCATTGTGAGACAAGTCAGTCCAGTCCCTGGCTTGATGGCTCAGGAATCCTGTTCTGGAGCTGGGAAAGTCCCTTTTTCTGGTCTCATGGAAGACTCTCATAAGAGATTCTAGCCTGTTTGGCTGGGGAGGAGACGAGACCTGGAGATCCTGTTGGTTTAAAGGACTTGGATGTCAGAAGAATCCTGTCTCACGATTAACATCCTGGAGCGTCAGGTAATTTAGTTGTCAGAAGCAATGGATGCTCTGGTGGTTCTGTGGGGTTTATACAACCTGACCTACGTTATGCCTTTCAGCCTGTGAAACTACTTTTTTTTAGGTCTACTCCACATGATCAAGATGGAGGGCATTCTAATCATCCTTGAAGGTCCAGGCACATGTTTTACATGGACCGTAATGCTGCGTACACACGACCGTTTTTCATGACGTGAAAAATGCTTTTTTTTAAACTGGTCATTAAAAACGGTCGTGTGTAGGCTTTAACCACTTAAGCCCCGGACCAAAATGCTGCCTAAAGACCCAAGGGGTTTTTACAGTTCGGGACTGCGTCGCTTTAACAGACAATTGCGCGGTCGTGGGACGTGGCTCCCAAACAAAATTGGCGTCCTTTTTTCCCCACAAATAGAGCTTTCTTTTGGTGGTATTTGATCACCTCTGCGGTTTTTATTTTTTGCGCTATAAACAAAAATAGAGCGACAATTTTAAAAAAAATCAATATTTTTTACTTTTTGCTGTAATAAATATCCCCCAAAAACATATATAACATTTTTTTTTCCTCAGTTTAGTCCGATACGTATTCTTCTACCTATTTTTGGTAAACAAAATCGCAATAAGCGTTTATCGATTGGTTTGCGCAAAATTTATAGCGTTTACAAAATAGGGGATAGTTTTATTGCATTTTTATTAATTATTTTTTTTTTACTACTAATGGCGGCCATCAGCAATTTTTTTCGTTACTGCGACATTATGGCGGACACTTCGGACAATTTTGACACATTTTTGGGACCATTGTCATTTTCACAGCAAAAAATGCATTTAAATTGCATTCTTTATTGTGAAAATTACAGTTGCAGTTTGGGAGTTAACCACAGGTGGCGCTGTAGGATTTAGTGTACACTTAGTGTGTGTTTACAACTGTAGGGGGGTGTGGCTGTAGGAATTACGTCATCGATCGAGTCTCCCCTATAAAGGGGATCACTCGATCGATGCAGCGCCATAGTGAAGCACGGGGAAGCTGTGTTTACATACGGCTCTCCCCGTTCTTCAGCTCCGGGGAGCGATCGCAACGGAGCGGCTATAAACAAATAGCCGCACCGTCATCCCGGATCGCTCCCCGAGGGAACCCGACCGCCGCGTGTAGCGGGGGGTCCCGATCGGACCCCCGACCCACGTCTAGGCAGGCACGTACAGGTACGTTGATGTGCCTGTCCGTGCCATTCTGCCGACGTATATCTACATGCGGCGGTCAGGAAGTGGTTAACGATGGGAAAACAACTCACTTGTTCAGAAGCAAGTTATGAGACGGGAGCACTCGTTCTGGTAAAACTAGCATTTGTAATGGACATAGCACATTCACCACACTGTAACAGACTGAAAAGCACAAAGACTGAAAAGCGCAAATTGTCTCTCACGAAACTTTTACTAAAACAAAATCAGCAAAAGCAGCCCAAAGGGTGGCGCCATCCGAATGGAACTTCCACTTTATAGTGCCGTCGTACATGTTGTATGTCACCACGCTTTGCTCGAGCATTTTTTTTTCATGATCGTGTGTATGCAAAGCAGGCTTGACAAGAATCACGTTGAGAAAAACTTTGTTTTTCCCATGACATGAAAAATGGTCGTGTGTACACTGCTTAAGACTTCTGCCAGACGCTCTTAAGGCTCATCCAGATTGTCTGTTTTACCATTCTGCAGCGCTGGAAACCCCAACTGAAAGGTTGTCTGATCAAGATTCAGTCATAAAATGCCACAAAGTTGGCACACATCAACCATTATGAAGAACCAGAAGTCTTGCCACAGAAGAGGTAGAAAGATTCCTGTCCTGGGCAAAGCATCTTGTTCCAGCCCTGTCCGATGTTTACATCCCAGGTATAGACAATTAGCAGGCAGACTATAGACTTCTGTGTTTCAGAACCTGTGTCACAGGGGGAGGATGCCATGTGTGGACCTCCTGGCCTCCAGGTTAAACAACAAATGGACAGGTTTGTCCCCAGGTTAAGTAATCCTCTTGCAGAAGCAGTGGATGCTCTGGTTGCTCTGTGGGATCAGTACAACCCGATCTACTACTTCCCTCCCTCAAAGTTCTATTGTCTGCATGCTTTACAGTATTGAGATAGAGGGCATTTTGGTGATCCTCATAGCTCCATACTGGTTCAGGCGGATGTAGTGCTCTGACCTGATCAGACTTCTGACAGACACTCTGCCCCAGGGACTGGTTTACCATTCTGCTTCATGGGTGCTGGCTTTAACAGCATATCTGTTGAAGCCTAGGTCCTGAAGGCTAGGGCCTCTGTGAATCAGTGATTCCCCATAATACTAAAGCCTAGGAAGACTACGTTCGATAGGGTCTGCCATTGCACATGGAAGGCTTACTTAGCTTATTATGAGGCTAAAGACTTCCACCCCAGGACATTCTCTGTAGCATCAATCCTGGATTTTTTTTTGCAAATGGGCCTAGATCTACATCAATGGACAGATTTATGCACTTGCAGTCTTGTTCCAGAGGTAGATGTTCAGGCATTTTCTGATGTCAGCTTCTGGTCCTTTAAGGGTCCCTTTAAGATGCATGCAGTCCCAAGTTCTATGGCTTTCGTGGGGCTTTTAGTGTTTTGTTGCCCCTCAATATTGGATGTCCCAGCATGTCATTCTCCTAGTACTATTTTTTCGCAAAAAAACTAAGGTATGCTGGGGGTAAGAGGGGTTATAAAGGGTTGGCACTGTTTTTGTTTTTTTGCCAGTGCCCAAATTCTCTTGTAGGCAGCAGTAAAACCCAGCAGTCTTTGCACCCTAATGAACTACAATAAATAGATTTTATGGTAAGTACAAAAATGCCATTTTAAGGAATTTAAATTAGAGTGATTTTGGTAATGTCCCAAATGTAAACCAATAGAGTTACAAAAGATAGGTAAGGAGTGACTAATAAACTTTTCAACTAGGTTTGAAAAAGATCTTACATCAGTATGTACTATTCAGATATGTATAACTTTGTTTTGTCTCCTATTGTTTGTTCCATTATTATAAAAAAAAAAAAAATGTTGCACATCCTTTCTGCACTTTTTTGATTCATTGATTCATTTTTTGATTCATTGATTCATACACATATTATCACGTTTCATACATGTATTTATATAATCCCTGTATGGGATTCATACATATGTTTTTTACACACATTGTTAATTTATGTTTATTTATCCCCTTTTTCATTTCATTTTATTTTACCAGCATCATTGGTTTAGAGTCTTTTGATTGTGCTCACAGATGGTTTCAATCACCAATTTGTTAATTGGATCTAATTTACCACATTTTCGGTCACATGGTAACTAGAGATGAGTATTTATTTGAAATGCATTTTTTGTGATTGTCAGCTACGATTAAGCACTAAGTATTAGTGCTGTGTGTTCAGTTTTTGCTGTGGCTTGTAGTTTTTGATCCTTTTTTACCAATAAAGGCAATATTTTTTTGGAGTGCGGCTGTCCAGAAACATCCTTTTATTTTCTATTTGCTATACGCATTGCCAGCAACTGTGGCTTCTGAGAAGAGGTTAAATACAAACCAGACCAACCTGGATCGGTGACTCCCTCTCTCTAGGGGTTATAAAGGGTTGACACGGTTTTTGTTGCCAGATTCTCTCGTAGGCAGCAGTAATACCCAGCAGTCTTTGCACCCTAATGAACTACAAGAAATAGATTTTATGGTAATTTCAAAAATCCCATTTTAAGGAATTTAAATTAGAGTGATTTTTGTTATGTCCCAAATGTAAACCAATAGAGTTACAAAAGATAGGGAAAGAGTGACTAATAAACTTTTCAACTAGGTTTGAAAAAGATCTTACATCAGTATGTACTATTTGGATATTGAGGGTCCTTTCACACGTGCGGACCGTTTTTTAGATCAGTTTTTTATCATCAGTTGATCCGTTTTTTCATCCGTTTTTCATCCGTTTTACATCAGTTTTTCATCAGTTGTCATCCGTTTTTCATCCGTTTTTTCATCCGTTTTTTTTTTTGTTAGAACTTTATTTTTATTACATATTTTGATGAAAAACGGATGTTAGCGGATCGAATGTTAAACGGATCGTCCACTAACATCCGTTTTTTGTCCGTTCCGTTTTTTTGACGGAAGAAAAATAGGGTTTTCTTCCGTTCAAAAAAAAGGAGCTTAACGGAGACGGATGTTAACGGACGTTAGCGGATGCTCATCCGCTAATGTACGCTATCCCATTAGAAAGCATTGCAGTCCGTAAACGGACGTATGAAAAAACGGACGAACGGTCCGCACGTGAGAAAGGACCCTTATAACTTTGTTTTGTCTCCTATTGTTTGTTCCATTATTATTCAAAAAAAGGTAACTGAAAGACAATTGATAGTATTCCTCTATTTTTATTATTCATGTCAATTTTTATTAGAAATGGAATGATCGTCAGAAAAAAAAAGAAACAATTATTTCTCTGTTTCTATCTAAATCCGAACATTATAGTTCCAGTTCTGAGCCCAGACATCTCCCATAGCATTCTTCTTTTGGAATATTGAAGAACAATCTTTTGTTCGAAAATATTATTTCCATATACCACTTTGTAGACGAATGCCCTGTACACACGATAGGAATTTTCTATGGGCTAAAATCTGATGGAATTTTCTGTCAGAATTCCGTTCAAGCTGTCTTCCATCAGTCTTGCATACACACTGTCAGACTAAATTCCGACCGTCAAAAACGCGGTGACGTAAAACATTACAATGAGCCAAGAAAAATTAAGTTCAATGCTTCCGAGCATGCGTCGACTTGATTCTGAGCATGGATGTTTTTTTCTCCGTCAGAGTTCCACACAGACGATCGGAATTTCCCATAGGATTTTTTCCATAAGAAAAAAATAAAACATGTTCTATTTCCAAAAAAATCCTATGGGGCCTACACACGATAGGAATTTCTGATGAAAAAATTCCATCATACTTTTTTCTTTAGAAATTCCTATTGTGTGTACAAGGCATAACTGTATTTTAAATTTCAAACAGAAAAAAAAACCTTCTATACTTTCCAGCAAAGGAAGGTGCCATCTCAGGCCGCGTACACACGGTCGTTCCAAACCGATGAGAACGGTCCGACGGGCCATTTCCATCGGTTCACCGCTGAAGTGGCCTGATGGTCTGATGTGCGTACACACCATCGTTCCAAAAACCGATCGGGTCAGAACGTGGTGACGTCAAACACACGACGTGCTGAATAAAACGAAGTTCAATGCTTCCAAGCATGCGTCGACTTGATTCTGAGCATGTGTGGGTTTTGAACCAATGCTTTCTGTACTAACCATCGGTTTGGACCGATCGGGCAGCGGTCCATCGGTTCGATTTTAAAGCATGTTTTAAAATTTTGGACCGAAGGACAATAGACCACACGGTCGGTTTGGACCGATGAAACTGAACCTCGGTCCATTTTCATCTGTTTTGTCCGACCGTGTGTACGCGGCCTCAGTCTCTATTTAGATCTGCAGCTGTCATGGTTAGGGATGAGCTGAACACCCCCCTGTTCGGTTCGCACCAGAACCTGCGAACACACCAAATGTTCGTGTGAACTTTAGAACCCTGTTAAAGTCTATGGGACTCGAACGTTTGAAATCTAAAGTGCTCATTTTAAATGCTAATATGCAAGTTATTGTCCTAAAAAGTGTTTGGGGACCCGGGTCCTGCACCAGGGGACATGTATCAATGCAAATAAAGTTTTAAAAACTGCGATTTTTCGGGAGCAGTGCATTTAATAATGCTTATGCTTATGCAATAATGCTGGTATGCCGGGAGCCGACAATTCATTATAGCCGCGAGTCGGTTTTAAATGACTTTTTTCCCTTCAGAAATGACACTTTGTGCAGAGACAGTTCTAAGTACAGGAAACATGTGCTATTTCACATGCTTACTTTACTCCCCCCCCCCCCAGGAACGAAATTTATAGGAATATTTCACTTTTATTGTTTCACTTTAAGCATTATTAAATTCACTGCTCCCGAAAAAACGGCCGTTTTTAAAACTTTTATTTGCATTGATACATGTCCCCTGGGGCAGGACCCAGGTCCCAAAACACTTTTTAGGACAATAACTTGCATATTAGCCTTTAAAATTAGCACTTTAGATTTCTCCCATAGACTTAAACAGGGTGTTCCGCGGCTTTTCAAATTTGCCGCGAACACCCCAAATTGTTTGTTGTTCGCCGAACAGGCGAACAGGCAATGTTCAAGTCGAACATGAGTTTGACTCGAACTCGAAGCTTATCCCTAGTCATGGTACTGCACAAGCAATCAGCTATGACACCTGTCATTTGAGGACTTGAAAGTTTGGTTGTGAGCTTGCATAAGCACACTAGCAACTGTGACAGTTACCAACAAAGGCATTTCTTGAATGTAACTGTTTTGGGAAACAGTTTAATTAGTGGGTTCTTTCCTCTTTAAGTGCTTCTTTACTGAACTTATTCTTCTCAGGGCTTTCTATCCTTCCCCAGTATTTATGTAAAGTAACATACATGAAATTAAACTTTTCATTGATCTTTGCTATGTGGCCTGACCATGGCTCCTCAGCAATTCTTTAAAGTACTCCTGGCCTTGCTTGTCATCCTTGGCACACATTCACCTTGAACTCCCTCCGCTTCAGTGAAAAGTCTGTGGACAGCTCATCAAGTTGTTGGCAGGCTTACCCACTGATGTGAATGAATTTCAGGTTACAAAATGCAAGTCTGGGAACGAGCTGGCATGGGGTGCCAGGCAGGTCACACAGAGAAAATCATGAGGGAATTGGTATTTCAAGTAAATAGGTTAAAAATGACGAGGGACATAAGAGTAACAGAGATAGATAAGTGCAAAAAAAAATTCTGGGCCAGATTCACAGCAGAGATACGACGGAGTATCTCAGATACTCCGTCGTATCTCTCAGAGTATCTATGCAACTGATTCATAGAATCAGTTACGCATAGATAGCTCCTAGATCCGACAGGTGTAATTGTTTTACACTGTCGGATCTTAGGATGCAATACCGCGGCCGCCGCTGGGGGGAGTTCGCGTCGTAAACCATGCAAATTAGTAGTTACGGCGATCCACAACGGTTTTTCGTGTTCGCTACGTCGCTGCTAGTCTAGTTTCCCGTCACAAAGTTAGTCGTCGTTTTAGGTGCTCTAACTTTACACAGCACACGTATGTGCTGTATAAAGTATGGCCGTCGTTCCCACGTCGAAATTAAAAAAAATTTCCTTCTTGCGTAAGACGTCCGGGAATACGGAAGTACGCTACGCACGTCGCCGTTTGAAAAAATTACGTCACTTCGCGCAAAGCACGGCGGGAAATTCAAAAGGGAGCATGCGCAGTAGGTCCGGCGCGGGAGCGCGCCTAATTTAAATGGCACACGCCCCTTTGAATTACGCGGGCTTACGCTGGAGGCCGCCGGCGTAAGTTTTCACGCAAGTGCTTGGTGAATCAGGCACTTGCGCTGAAAACTTGCGGCGGTGTAACGTATCTACGATACGTTGCGCCGCCGCACTTCTACGTGAATCTGGCCCTCTGTTCCAATAATCTCTTGAAATGGTTAGACATTCATCTATGAAAGTTAATAAAACCTCTCCTTATATTATCCAGTTAATAGGATTTATGTACTATAGGTTTTGAGGGCCTAATATATCCCTACTAGTAATGATCATACTGTATTCAAAAGCAAGAGTTCAAAAGAAACTGTCTAAGGGGCAAACATCAGAGCACCTGAGTTCACAAATTAGAGCATTCAACACATCACACAAACACTAGTTATTTTATTTATCCATTAGACATTTCAGTAGATGAATGCACAACCATCAAATATGTGATCTATCTATCCAACATTAATCTAAAGTGGTCGTTTTCTACAGGGTGTGCAGTTCACTTTTCTTCATCTGTGAACATATATATACTCATTAGGTTAAATTCACAAAGTGAATACACTGGGATAAGAAAAAATCACAAAATTAATACACTGGGATAATTAATCTTATTTAAAGAAAAGTAAGTTATGTTCAATTGATTCTAATAAAATGTGAATATTACGTTAAATTACTTGGGTATCGTAAGTAACATATGAATTTATTGAAGCAATCCACCACATGTTGTGATATAGATTTGGCAGGTAGGCTGCCTACTTCTCTCTCTCTCTCAATATTCTAAATTCTCCTACTAATTTTCCTTTTTGGTTTTCTCTATCTTTTTCTCTTAATCAGGATTCTTTATTTTATTTTATTTTTATTTTATTAGCTACCATACGGTACATTTAATACGTGATTGTGTTATTTAAGAATTTACTATTCTCTATTCATATATGATTCTACCCTGTCCATTACGATAGAATCTTTTGTTACTATAGATACATTGTGATTTCCAGACATGGTATTTTTTTTTTTTTTTAAGTTATTGGGTTCCATGGAGTTAGTCTCAAGGATAGTATCAATTCCTCAAAGACTTTACTAATTTAAGTGTTTTTTTGATACTTTAAGGTATCATAATGTTATTACGTTGTCCCGGAACTAACGGTTTGCAGGAAATCCTAATAGTCTTCTCAATCTTTATTTATTCATTATTCTCCTCCTAGTTCGCCAAGTGAAGTCATTCTATAATAAATAAAAGAGGAGATAGAGAGAGAAAGGGAGAAGAGAAGAGGAAGGAGAAGTGGTTCTGCTTCCATTGAAACAATTGGATTTCTTTTAAGTTGTAGGAGTTGTAGGTAGATTAATTGGGGTTACGATCTATTCATGGAATAGAATAACAAAGGTTGAGGTATGACAAGTATTGAGGTTTACGTTGAATTTAAATAACACTTGAGGGAACATAGTATATGAAAAATTACGGGTAATTAATATGCTTCCATTAGATTGGCCTGCGGAAGCATGATCTTTTTATTTTTTTCATTTCTAGTTATTTCTGCATAAAGAGTGTTTCTTTAATTGAGACCTAAATATTGTTGGGAATATATGATACCGAAATCTGTATTCCTGTAATGCACTGTGATGATATTTTTATCATAAGAATTCTTATGTACTGTTTACATTTTGAAAATAAACTTAAACTTGATTGAAAAAAAAAAAATGTGAATATTACTGTTATAAATCTAAAAATTAATACATTAGGCCGGTGTTAAAGTTTTGTAAATTATATGTACGCTTTGTAAAAAAAACATTTGCATTTACTTAAAATAAAAATCCCAGATAATCCAAGGATTTTATTTATGTGAAAAAAGTATATATCATTCACATATATGTATACACAGAAAACAGCCATTAAATTGCCAGTGAGAAGATATAGGAAAAAGAAGAGCAAACCCAAGTCCTAATTAAAAAAAGGTTTCACTGTAAAAATATCAGTTTGTTTTATGTCATTCTTTCTTTCGCTACCATGAATTCCATATAAAATTCAGCGTGAAATGGAAGAGCTAGCACTGGATGCTGTTACGAAGAGGAGGAGCAAGACTGGGTGACACAAGTTCAGATATATAGGGCTAGATTTAGAAAGATCAGCGGATCTTTCTGCTAGCGTAACTTATCTTATTTACGTTACGCCGCCGCAAGTTTTTCAGGCAAGTGCTTTATTCACAAAGCACTTGCCTGTAAAGTTGCGGCGGCGTAGCGTAAATCGCCCGGCGGAATTCAAATTCGGCAGATAGGGGGCGTGTATCATTTAAATGATGCGCGTCCCCGCGCCGAACAAACTGCGCATGCGCCGGCCGCGACTGAATCCCAGTGCGCATGCTCCAAATGACGTCGGCAATTTGTCATGCTTTCGACGTGTACGTAAATTACATCCATCCGTATTCGCGAACGACTTGCGCAAACGACGTAAAAAATTCAAATTTCATCGCGGGAACGACAGCCATACTTAAGATTGGCTGCGCCTCATAGACCCAAGGGTAACTATACGCCGGAAAAAGCCAAACGCAAATGACGTAAAAAAAAGCGCCGGGCGGTCGTTCGTTTCTGAATTGGCGTAAATCCTCATTTGCATATTCCTTGCGTAAAAATACGGAAGCGCCACCTAGCGGCCAGCCTGAAATTGCAGCCTAAGATCCGACGGTGTAAGTCACTTACACCTGTCGGATCTTAGGGATAGCTATGCGTAACCTGATTCTATGAATCAGCCGCATAGATACGACCGGCCGAACTCAGAGATACGACGGCGTATCAGGAGATACGCCGTTGTATCTCTTTCTGAATATGGCCCATAGACTCCTTGGTTGTTTCACACATACCAGCTATAAAGATTCATGTTTAAGGTACTAGAAAAGGGTAATAAATGGTTCAGAAAGGAACACGTGCTTCAATAAAATAGTGTGCCACACGAAAATAAGTTACTAAAAGTGTTTTCCATAATTTGCTTTTTAAAAAAAAATTGTACGTTATAAAAAAAAGCAAATGTTTTCCAAAATTAAATGTGATATCCAATCTTGCAAACATAATGATGCAATTAAAACATAACATAACTTAACAAAACAATGATTTTCAGGTTTACCAAGTAAAAATAAATGGGAAAAAATGAAAAGATGTTTTAACTGTCATTGAAATTGACTGAAAATGTATTGCAAAATAAAAATTGTGTACGTCTCTTGATTTTAAAATGTAAATTATTTTTTTTGTGCTTTTTATTGTAAATAAATGATTGAAGTTAACCTTTCCTCTATTCTGTGTAAAACGAATCTGGCTGCCTAAGAATGATTTTTTTTTTTTTTTTAGCACTTAGTGGTTTGGGGCCAGATCCACAAAGGTATTAGATAATAATAGATACGCCGGCATAATTTGAAATTTCCCGCGTCATATCTTTGTTTTGAATCCTCAAAACAAGAAATGACGGTCATTGCAACTTTTTATGTCACACAGTATTTGCGCAACAATTTTTCAAACTTGTTTTTTGGGGGAAAAAAAAGTTTAATGAATTGAAAAATAAAAAATAAATAGTAAAGTTAGCCCAATTTTGTTTGTATAACGTGAAAGATGATGTTACGCCAAGTAAACAGATACCTAACGTCATGCTTTAAAATTGTGCACACTTGTGGAATGGCGCCAAACTTTGGTACTTAAAAATCTCCATAGGCAACGCTTTAATTTTTTACCAGTTTAGAGGTACAGAGAAAGTCTAGTGCTAGAAGGTCATAGAGAAGGTCATAGAGATGAATGGGGACCATCTGTTCACCGGAAATCTCTATGATCAACGTCTGACGGTGGCAGATTCTTTCTCTGGTTTGCCGATAACACGGGCAAGCTCGGAGAAGCACTGGGGGGGGTCCCCTCCTTCCGCCTGTAAGAACATTCAAGCATCTGAACTGCTGCTATGATGGTTCTTACGGTGCACAGAATCGCCGGCTGTAAAAGATGATATCTAAATGAACACCTGCAATAATCTGACCAATGGTAATTAACAGAACTGAATTGGATCTACCTAGCAACGGTAAATAAGGCTAACTTCACACTATTGTGTTTTGTATGGCTCACGTTTGCATGGGCACATCAGCCCATTCATTTAAATGGGCTGCTGTGCCTGTGGGAAAACAAAGTGTAATGGTCCCTGCACCTTTTTAAAATTGCAACCGCAAAGAAATGGAATGGTACTTTTAAACCATGCGATTTCACGCACTACGTTTTCAGATGCGTGGGGGTGCCATTAAGAAAGACAGTCCTAGCTTGTTATGACATTCCCAGTTCTATCCCACTGGCCAGTGATTGATAGAAGGAAAAAAAAACATTGTTCGCCAAACAGTTCCCAGCAGACAATAGATTAACTTGTACAATGTTTGTCTCTTACCAGACTCAGGGTGGTCTCCGGACCAGTGTTAAGTTCGTAGTGTTTTCAGTGACGAAAAGTAAACGATAACTACAATTTGTATTAAGTTAATTAGCAAAAAAACTATGACAAAAATGTATAACAATTCACAGCAACGAACAAAAACAGAATGAAAATGTGAGGGAGGGACGTTTACCCACCTGAACTTCCACTTTCCTCAGAGCACCACCTGTTTGTTTAAGCCCCAGCCCCCTGACTCAATCAGCAAGCTTCCATCCCCAGCCTATAATAATGACAACACATTAAAGTTTAAACATGTATTGTACTGTTGCAATACTGCATAGGAACAAGTAGGGGTCATCTACTAAGCTGCTAAAGAAAAAAAGAGAATCTGGTATGGACTGGGGGGGGGGGGGGGGCACACCATTTTTTTTTCCTTTATTTTTTTTCTATAGCCGGGTGCTGGAAATGGCATTTGACTATTTTTTTTCTTTGAAAATCAAATTTTTGCTGCAGCAGGTCCTATACATGGTATGCACCACATTACAGGCAGACTAGGGGGAGCCCCCAGGCACTGTATTTAAAGAAATGTTGTCATTTTTCTTGTTGCACTACTCCTTATAAAATGATAATTTTAAAAAAAGGCAAGTACCCGGACCCCCATACCCCTTTTATTGTCAATTACTTGCATATAACCCTTTAAAATGGGCACTTTTGATTTTTTCTGTTTGGCTCCCATAGACTTAAATGTGGTTCTCCGTTCAGGTTAGAACATTTCCCCTGTTCGGGAGTTCTGCTGCAAATCCAAACAGGAGGTGTTCGGCCTATGTCTACTTGTGGCTTCACACTGGATTAACTCTTGCACTGCTGTCTTCATACCCCAATGTACTTAACTGACCCAAATGTGTTGGTTACTTGCTTTACCCCCCTTGATTAACTTCAGACCAGGCAAGGAAATTCACAGCATACTGAAAAAAGTGCACAGTCTCTTCCTAATACCCCTAATCCCTAACTCAGACTTTGTAGCTGCACTAGCATACCTGCACAGGATAAAGTCCATTACAGCAGAGTCCATAATGGCTGATTTCCAGAACTGGTGTCTTTGGGGCGAATTGTAGATCTTAGAGGTCCCATACTCTGTAGAAGGCTCTTTATCCATAGGTACTGTGGACATGGCAGTAGACTGAATGGATGGTCTCTGGCAACAGCAACATATCTTGCACTATTCGCACCCCCGCATCGGGTTCCTGTCCCAAATTTTATATAGTACAGGACCCGTGGGTTGGACCCAAGAAAACCCACCAAGAAAGACCTGGGAAGCGTGTAAACTCTTAAAGGTTGTAAAGGTTCATTTTTTATTTTCTAAATAGGTTCCTTTAAGCTAGTTGGTTCGCTTACTTTTTCCTTCGATTTCCCTTCTAAATTTCTTTTTTATTTGTCTTAATTAATCACTTCCTGTTCCTCCTGTGGAATGACTTGAAGACTGCAGTACACAGACGCTGTTCACACAGTGGGGAAGATTCATATAGATCTGCGGATCTTTAGATCCGCTAGATCTACCTGGTTTACGATCCGCCGGTGCAATTTAGCGAGGCAAGTGCATGATTCATAAAGCACTTACCTCGCAAACTGCACCGTCGGATCCTAACTCCCCCCGGCGGAATGCAAATTCCGCGGCTAGGGGGAGTGTACAATTTAAATCAGGTGCGTTCCCGCGCCGATTTAACTGCGCATGCCCCGGGGCATGCTCCAAATGACGTCGCTGTTTGCGGCGGGTACGTCGTTTGCGGCCATCGGTATTCCCGATCGCGGTACGCAAACGACGTAGAAAATTTAAAAACCGGCGCGGGAACGTCGGCCATACTTAACATTAGCTACCCCTCATAGAAGCAGGGGTAGCTATCCGCCGGAAAAACCCGAACGCAAACGACGTAGAAAACGAGCGACGGGCGGGCGTACGGACGTGAATCGGCGGTTTTCCTCATTTGCATATGCGACGGGTAAAAAATCGCGACGACACCTAGCGGCCGGCGGGAGATTACAGCCTAAGATTCGACTGGTGTAAGTCACTTACACCAGTCGGATCCAAGGGAGATCTATGCGGAACTGATTCTTATGAATCAGTCGCATAGCTCCGACGGTGGGATCTCACAGATCCGACCGTCGGGTCTCACAGATACGACGGCGGATCAGGAGATCCGCCGGCGTATCTATTGATGAATCTGCCCCAGTAATTTTTTTTTAGTTCAACCCAACGGGCTGAACAAAACAAAACAAAAAAAAAAAACAGGGAGCTTACTGTACTAATGAGTACACTACTGCACCACAACTGCACCACGACTGCATGCAATGCGTTCTATTCAGTTAAATGGGGATTATTTATTGCAAAACCCCATGGCTCACATGCTCACAACATAAAAGTGTAAATGTGAAAAAATAGTAAAAAATGTACTACAGCGCTACTAACACATAATCTCAAAGGATACCACACAAAAATAACTAAATGATACAGCTGCAATCATAACAGTGAACTAAACCAAATAATAAATGAGATAATGCTGATGCTTTGTTTTCTTTCCTTTTTTGCATATGACTGAATACAACTGGATACATCTGATCATTACTGGAGGTTGTTTGTGACCTGATCACACTGGAGTGAGAGGTTTGGCAATCAGTGAAGGAGGGAAGGAGTATTGCAGACATACTGATTAATTATCAGAACTTTTTCATGATCTATTCACATTTATATATAGTGGGCCAGATTCACAAAAGGGTTACGACGGCGTATCTGCTGATACGCCGTCGTATCCCTGTTTCTATCTATGCGGCTGATTCATAGAATCAGTTACGCATAGATATCCCTAAGATCCGGCAGGTGTAATAGTTTTACACTGTCGGATCTTAGGATGCAGTACCGCGGCCGCCGCTGGGGGCGTTTCTCGTCGTAAACCAGCGTCGGGTATGCAAATTAGCACTTACGGAGATCCATGAAGGTTTTTCCCTTCGTGAAGTCGCCGTAAGTGTTAGTTTGCCGTCGCAAAGATAGGATACCTTTTACAAAGTGTAAAGTTAGTACACCGTGTAAAAGTATACCCGTCTTTACCGCGTCGCTGTCAAATTTTTTTTTTTTTTCCCGCCGCAACTCTTTTTTACCCGTCGCGATTCACAAAACCTCGGCGCAACGTAACTTCGCGCAAAGCTCGTCAGGAAAATAGCGTCGGGAGCATGCGCAGTACGTCCGGCGCGGGAGCGCGCCTAATTTAAATGGAACTCGCCCCATTTGAATTGGCCCGCCTTGCGCCGGACTGATTTAGGATACACCAACGCAAATTTCCAGGTAAGTGCTTTGTGGATTGGGCACTAACTTGGGCAATTTGCGGCGGTGTAACTTAAATCTGAAAAGTTACGTTGCGCCCGCTGGTTGTGAATCTGGCCCAGTGTTTTTGTTTGCACTAGGCTTAATTGCATGAATATATATGTTCACCCCACACTGCACATAAGATATGAGCGCATCACCATTATCTCATAAAAGTGTAAATGATGCCTTTAAGTTTGAAAGACCTGAACCCCCACCAGGAAAAAAAAATTATCTACGGCCCTGCATGGAAAGAACCCTACCACCTGAAACAACTCGCAAGTACTGGTTGGTACTCTGATTGGATTGAACTTTCTCACACTAACCTTTGCCTGGTTTCTATAAAGATATAGGATTACAAACCACTTTGTTATTTACATGAAGCCCTCATCAATATAGGTAAAAATGTGGATGTAAGACAGCGGCCAAGACATTGTCTGCATCTCATGCATACAGTATATATACAGATACAGTCTAAGCTGTAGGAGACTGTACTAATGTGATTATCTATCACTAATTCTTCCTCATTCCATGTAGGCATATGATTTGTGAAATCAGACAGACATGTCCCTTTGTAAATAATGGTAACAAAGATAAATCCGCCCTTTCTGTGTTCCCACCACTGCGCTTATGAGCAAATAGTGGTAATCAAATTTGCAAAAGAGTGAAGCAGCTACTTTAAAAAAAAAATCAAACTGTGAAAAACATATTCTAAAACCCAAAAGTAGTGTAATAAAGTATAGACAGCGCTGTAAACAATGTAAGATGAAATATCTATTTTCACAGGTATTCAAAAATAATAAGTGAACCTAACGTTAGAGGTGTATCCAAACTTGAGTTTTTTTTGATATACCAGCTCAAATGCTATAGGCCAGATTCAGAAAGAATCGCGGCGGCATAACGTATCGTCTTTACGTTACACCGCCGCAAGTTTTCAGCGTAAGTGCCTGATTCACAAAGCACTTACCTGTAAACTTGCGGTGGTGTAACGTAAAGACGTCCGGCGCAAGCCCGCCTAATTCAAATGCTTTGCGCGAAATTACAGCGCCCCGACGTGTTTGTGAATGTCGATGTGCGTAACGTACTTACGCCGAAAAAAATATGTAAAATTTGACGCGGGAACGACGGCCATACTTTAACATGGCTGGTGTAAAGTTAAGGCATGAAAAAGCAGCCTTAACTTTGCGACGGGAAAAAACGACTTGCGACGACGTAACGCACGCGAGTACCTTCGTGGATCGCCGTAAAAACTAATTTGCATACCCGACGCTGGAAAACGACGCAAACTCCACCCAGCGGCGGCCAAAGTATTTCAGCCTAAGTTTCGAAGGCGTACGAAGCCGCAAGACTGTCGGATCTTAGCCAAAAGCCGTTGTATCTTGTTTGTGAATCACAAATTAAGATACGACGCTGCAAATTTGAAAATAAAATTTCTTCTGTGAATCTGGCCCTATGTGCCTTACGGCCTTAACGTAGATTGGGATATTAATGCTTTTATTAACCAATCCTGAAACACTATAATAATTTTATTATTTCTGCTTCTTGCCGATATTAGGGAATTTTGGTTAATGTTCCCAGTATATGGATTGTTGAATATTCATCATTTTGGGATTATATGTGCACTGTATATTCTACATTTATATATTCCTTTCATGAGACCCATCTCATATTTAGATTTCTCCTATTGGGAATTTTTGTGTGTATCCCTTTAAGACCTATGACCACTTGTGGGGGCGTGGGTGATGTGTTGCCCGTCCGCTTATTCCACTATGAGAGGTCTCTGATGTGGATAGTTATCAGAGATAGTTGCTCTCTCTTGGGGACATGGTGGCAAGTCTGCTGTTTTTCATTTGGGAGGATGACCTGTGATGTGTAGTGGTGCTTCCCCCTGCGTCATGTGTGACATATGGAGGTGCCCGCCCTCTAATTGCTCTAATATGATTGGTGGAAGTCTGTGGAGCGCACGTCCACCTTGGTGGAACGCACGTCCACGCACACGGAGATGCCCGCCTCTTCACTGTCCCTGGTGTTTGGCTTCGCTCTCCTATGTGCGAGGAGTGTATGCAGAATGTGTGGAGCGCACGCTTTTGAGGTGCGCTCCAAACATCCTTTCCCTCACCATTTCAGGTCGAGGAGATATGGGGATTTCTGCGAGGCGCTCCCATGTGCTTGCATGATTAGAGCTGACGGAGATCCCAATGAGAAATATAACATTTACATCAGGGGATATATACATTACAACCACTTCCGGGCCCTGGAGCGCACGCTCCGGACGTAATGGCGAAAGTAGGAAGTAGTTTGAAACACACGCCGATTTGCAGATGAGCAAACGAGTGGGGTCTCACGTAAGTGCAATTTATGTTTCTATTTAAGCGCAATGGGGATGGCGGTCCAGTGTATGCCCCGTAGAAGTCTTTGAAGACAAAACCGGTCGGGTACACTGGTCCTTATCCATCTCCATACTGCGCAACCTGTATGAACTATGACATCTTCATTTTTATGCTTTTTGGGTTGATGTGGATTATTTGGATGTGATTGCTTTGGACTTCAGTGTGGATATTTTGAATTGTATCATTAAATTTTAAAAATGTTTACACTATGAGGAGTTGTTCTCTCCATTTTTTCCTTTATTTCTCCATTTGAAGTTCATCTGCCTGAAACACAGTTGAATTTGTCCATTGGAATTCGGATTGAAGTGGCGTATCTGGTGGTATTCGTATCTAGCTGTCCACTGAAGAGATCAACACCTAGCAGAAGCGGGAAGTTGGACCAGGACAGAGACCAGATTGAGCATTCGGCCTAATACGCATTGGTGACCTACCGCCATATGGTTTGTGGGTCCATTCCATCCGGTAAGGGTATATCATCCTATTTTTGCTGAGTTCATGAAAATTGCACCGTTGAGGGGAAGCTTCCACGTTGACCTCACGGAGACCCTTACCACATAATTTTATGTTTATGGACATTTGTTGTGTTCAAAGTGAAATCACAGTACTCACCAATACTTTGGTTTATGCTCACGATTATTTATGAATAATATAATGCGACTTATTTATTCACATGTTTAATTTATTCACCTATATTGGAGTTGTTATCCAGACACTCTTAATATCACATCACAGTGTGTAGGTATACGGTATAGTAATTTACGGGTCTAATCCCCTTGTTGTTTGGTATCTGGAACCCACTTTGGTGTGGGCTTCACAATTGGGCGCTGCACTTTATTTACACATTTTTTACAATATATAATTTTGTTGTGTTGGCTGCCTCCTCCCTTTTAAGGATAAAAGCAATATAGTTATTTTAATTATTCAAATAATGTCCATAAACATCACCATGTGACAAAAGTGAATATGTGCACAAATTCCCAAAAATATATATAAATATGTTTAAATATTAATTAAATATAAGCCCATATATCACATCAAGTAGGTTTGTGAAAAAATAATAGCAGCTTCCAATCTTCCACCACACCCCGGTGTCAGTGAATCCTATCCCGTCAGATGCAAAACTCACCAACTCAAATTTCCTTACACTCTTGTGTTCGGCATGTAAACGTGTACAAAAAAACCTCACTGGTAGGTATAGCAGATAATCCTAGTTCCAACCAATTCACTGCCAGAAAGCTCTGCATGTAAATAAAAGAAGTGCTCAAAATAGTGTGATACCGTAAAATCAGTTTAATAACACACTAAAATCTTCAAATATAGCACTCACATGAATCTAAAAAAATAGAACAATACACTGCACAGCAAACACTCGTTCAGAGATGAACCGAAAACCGAGTATATTGGTTGCGGCGGACCCAAGGTGTCCACTGATCGCTCACCACCTCCCCGCTGTTCCTTCCTGGATCTCCGCTTCCTTGATCGGCCTTGACACGTCACACGTTCACTTCAGATGGTTGCCACACAGCCACGCCCCGACATGTTTCGTCATAAAAGACTTAATCATGGGAAGAGCAGTAGGAAACGGGCAGTAAAGCCGCAAGGCTTCACTGCCTGTTTCCCTTAGTGAGGATGGCGGTGTCGGCACACAATCCGGAGGACAGATCGGCCTCGCGTGGCTGACATCGCGGGCACCCTGGACAGGTATGTGTGCTTATTAAAAGTCAGCAGCTACAGTGTTTGTAGCTGCTGACTTAAAAAAAAAAAAAAAAGGCGCTGGACCTCCACTTTAACACCAAATTTTACTTGGTAAAATATAAAATATGATATTACACTAGTAAATTGATAGCAAACATGTTACACTTTAAAATGGAATACTCCCGTGGAACAGTGCCGAACTACGGTACCTAAAAATCTCTATGGGCGACACTTTAAATTCCTTTGCAGGTTACCAGTTTAGAGTTGCACAGATGGTCTGGAGATAAAATTATTGCTTTTGCTCTGATGTTCATGACTCTACCTGACATGTGTGCTGCGATCACTGTTTACATATGCATGAAGGACTTATGTGTTTACATTTGCATGTAAGCACAGGGGGACAGGGATGCTTTACACTTTTTTTTTTTTTTTTATAAAGTCTGTTTAAAACTTTTTTTATACTGTCTTTTTAATTTATTTTTATTATCAACTTTATTGCTATCACAAGGGATTAACAACATCCCTTGTGATAGCATGAGTTGTGACAGGACCTTTTTATGGAGACATCTGGGGTCTATTAGACCTCAGATCTCTCCTCTAGACATGTGCATTTTGTTTTTCGTTACGAATTCGAATTCGGACAAATTTTTCATTATTCAGAAATTCGTATGCATCCGAGTTTCGGAATTACAAAATTAACGAATTTAAACAAATTAGAAAAAACGCGAACGAAATTCGAATTCGAATCGAATTTGAAAACAAATTCGAATCGAATTTGAAAAAATAGAAATCGATTTTCTAAAAACTACAATAAAATAGAATATAAAACAATAAAGCAATAGAATCAAAAAGAATAGAATATAAGTTAATAGGATGTAATAAAATAGAACATGACAGTCTTCCGAAATTCGAATAGTATAAATTTGAATTCTAGAATAGATTGGAAAATAATTAAAACGTATGGAAACTAAAATATAAAAGAATAGAAAAACAATAGAACAGAATAGAATAAATTTTAATATATATTATATTTTATTCTATTCTCTTGTTTTTCTTTTCTTTTCTATTCCATTCTAATCTTTTCTATTCGAATTTGAATTCATTTTATACGAAATTCGAATTTCTTATTGAATGAAATCGAATTTGAATAGAAAAGATTATAAAAGATTAGTTTCATATTAGAATTTGAAAAAAATTTGACCGAATTCCTAACAAGTCGATCAAATTTGAAAAATTTTATTAGATTAGAAAAAATCTACTGCATTCGAAAAAATTCTACCGCATGTGAAAAAAATCGACTAAATTAGAAAAAACTACCACATTCGATTTTTTTTTACATATTTTTTTTACATATTTTTTACAATTTTCTATACAAATTTGATTTCATTCTATACGAATTTCGAATTTAAGGAAATGGTTATATATAGTTTTGTTTAAATGTGGTAGCATTATTTTGAATTTGATAATTTTTTTCGAATTCGTTAGATTTGTTTTCAAATGCGGTAGAGTTTTTTCGAATGCGGTAGAATTTTTTTCGAATACAAAATGAATCCCAAAAACAAATGTAATGAATGCAACGAACTTAACTAAACAAATTTAATTAAATAACAAATCGAAACGAAACACATTTTTTCATCCTGCACATGTCTACTCTCCTCTGGCCTCCAATGCAGTGGATCAGACACAGATCGGTCTGATCAGCTCCTTACCTGGCCGCTAATGGCCAGGTAAAAAAGAGACAAAACTGGAAGTGACAAAATCCTTGTCACTTCCGGTGTCTGGGGTCACAGAGAGGGAAGAACACTATCAGTTGCCCTCTCTCTGTGTAGTGCAGCTGTTGCAATTGTTCCAGGCTCCCCAATTGGATGGGAGAACCCAGGTTAGGTGGCGGTCAGCAGCTGCAGTGTTTGTTGCTGCTGACTTTAAATTACATTTTTTTGGCAGAACTACGAGGGGCAAAGCAAGGTTTCTATGCCTTCTCAGCTGTAGACTAAAAGGCTGCATTTTTTTGAAGCTTCTGTTTTGTCCTTCAGAGAAGAGGTCACATCCTCCATATGCATGAAGTATTTTACTTTGGAGTACCATAGGCTTAAAGTGGGCAGATTGGGTTGTTCCCAGTTACAAGCCTTTGCTGCATTAAGGAGATGGAATAATAAAGATTTTTTTTATCTAGACTTGAGAATAGCCATGAGGTGAAGTAAACAGGTGGCTGGGTTATTTGCAAGGTTTATGTCAGTAAGGTGGAAGAATACAGCTCTTATCTGTAATCAGAACTTTTGGTTCACAAGGCAGTTCTGGATGAAGTGCATAAGGTCCCCTTCAGGGTCTGTGCATCTCCGGCACCAGTCATCACTATCAATTGCTAGTATCAAGGGGGGTCATATGCACAAATGGGGCATTTTTGTTCAATTACATTCTCAAGAGTGTCTGCACACGCCGAGCACATCAACTGTAATTTTTTTAGGAGAGCAGGGTCCTTAAGTTCTATTCAGTTGTCCAGTCCAGTTAGCAATCGTCTGGCAAATAGATATATTGGCAATAGCCAGCCACGGGGCTGGAATACAGCAACATGCTGTGTGCAGTTACCACAAGCGGAAATGCGTCAGTTAGGGGGGTGTCCTTAACTTCATCATCCTCCTGAGATTAAGGAGGAGACAAAAACTATTTAAAATTTATTGAGCTGAGAAAAATTGGAGATAAAATGGCAAGAGGTGCCACAATAAGTGAGTGACTCCAAATGTCTCTGTCTATAAAACTACATTGTGTGTTAAGCGATGTGTGCTAGCTTATTAAAATCCAGAAAATGGTGTAATATATAGGGACAACCATCTTTCCTTATACATGATACTATCCAGGCTCTGCTCATCATGGAGAGCATACAGCCGAATGGGTCTTCAAGGTCTGGCAACCATAGAAATGGACCATGTTCCTGAATCTGTATAGCAACCTGCGCCTAATTACACACGTTGCACTTCATGCCAAGGTGAGCTCCTAACACATGATCCATTGCCTGAAGCAAACAACCCAGGCCCACCCCACACAGTGGATTCAGTGTATGACCCCCAAGGTAACAACAAAGGGTACACATCTGGGAACTGCTAGATAGCTCAGAACAGTAAGTAACAAATCTTGATACACATGCCAGAACATGGTTTAAAAAGAAAAATATGTATAAATAGTGAAGCAGCGCTAATTGAAAGTGCTAATTAATCAAAATAAAGTGCTAATAGATAAGGTATAGTCTACTAAAGTGTTGCAATAAATAATTAAGTGAAGTAGTGCTAATTGTGAAGTACAGTCAAACAATAAGGTGCTAATAAGCAAACTCAATCCTCAAATACATAATTATATACAAATATATAAAAAAAACAATAAAGTGCATCACAATGTGATAGTAACAGTGAAATACCAATATATATAATTAATTTTTTCTATTGAAAAGCCTATGGCGTGCAAAACACACCCAAAAAACTCCACCCGGTGCAGAAAAAATGTGCACACACATAAAGAGGTGCGACAAAAACGTGCAACGGGTGCTACGTCAATTGGTCCTCCTCACGAAGGAGCTGACCCTGATCCCCCGGGGCGTTAGGCTCCAGACGGGCACTGAGGTACTCAAATGGTCCGAGCAGCCGAAGCCGACACGGACCCCATTCCTTGGAGGGTGTGCCAAAACAGAACCCTCCCAGTACTAGGTGGGGCTCCCCCGAAGGGAGACCCCATGAGAGCAGGCGAACTAAGCCAGAAGGCCATGTCCACCCACTCCCAAGACGTTCAGGGCTGGCCCGAGGACCGGCACCCTACTGATCACACTGTGACAAACGTGAACACCAAACAAAAAAATACATAAAAGTGACAAACAAGGGGAAAATAAAAAAGAAAGTGGGGGAGAAGGAAGATGAGGTGAGTGAAAATGTTACCATTGTGCAATACGATGGCAAGCCCTCCGGCCAGGAATCAAAAATTCCTCTGGTCCTAGCCAAAAGGCCCGGCCCTAGAGGCAGGTGTTAAAAAAGGTGGTATGGTGACCAATATATATCATTAATAGTCCACTTGTAAAATGCATCTAGAGTAATCTGATACTTAAACAGACAGACTCAGTTCTTATTCCAAATGAAATCACCTCCCAGGCGAGCAAATGGCGATGAAGGGGAAAACGAGAGGTAAGGGAGTCCAAATTACAAATGGAAGGTCGGAAGTTTAGACGTTCTTCTGAAATCCTCCCCCAGTGATACTGGCCTCTTACCTCATGAAAAGACCGCAATGGGTCTAGTGATGCATCAATGAATACAGGTTACCGGACACGGTTGTTTTATCCTGCTCCAGGTGTCAAAACCAGGGACCTCTGCAGCTGCTCATCCGGTTTCCCCAGCCTCTTTTCCTTTGGGGATGATGTCTCCAGAACCATGAAGTCAAGAGCAAACAAAAGGAATCTCCATAGTGCACTAAAGTAAAAAAAATCTTGCGTTTATTATTAAAATGACAAAAACAGCTAAAAACTCCAAAAAATAAAGAGAGTTCAAATGACTTCCGGTCACAGCTGTAAACAGGAAACACGGTGCCTCCCGATGCGGAGGCGTCGAGAGGAGCTGTATGACATCACTTCCGGTTTACGTCCGTGACATCACTTCCGGTTTACGGCCGTGACCGAAAGTCATTTGAACACGCTGCCTTATGAGGAATGACGTTCTGATGTCACTGCGTTGTGCGCCAGACCCAGACTACACTGCGGGATTTATGCTATCAATAGAGACCCCAGGCTGGGATATCAACCATATGCGCATATTGATCTCCTATAATTAGAGATCACATCCATCTGGTAAGCGGCAGTGTTATTGTTTGGTGGAGGCACTATCCTGTCAGCACTTTTTCATGGACTATTATATTTGTCGAACACTGGGGATATTTAAGTTTATATGGACACTCTGCATTAGCATTTAATATATTCACATTTTTTTTACCTTTGACGTTACTGTTAATGGTACTCTTAAGGATTTTTTTGGTTTGTTCACACGGACTGCTATTTATTCACTTGATAATTTTCAGGTTGCTACCTAATTTGGGAATGTACCCCTTTCTTGTTATCTTATTGAGGTCTCACAGACCTATTTACAGATATAATTTTATTATTTTTCACTCAGTCAGTGTTTCATAATTGTAATTGTTGGATAAAAAAATGTGTAGCGCTGAAATTAAATCTCATGTGACCAAAATGATTCAAAGATATAAGTATATAAGAAAAAAATATAAGTGTCCAATAACAAAGTTCATATGGGGAAACTCCCGTGAAGAGAACATATTCTTGTGTTTCTTCAATGTTGTAATCCAATGTGTGTGGAGACCCACCACCAGTGAATAAAGGGGGAGGCTTACCAGCTAGCCTGTGACCGCCCTTCTCAGGGGGGTCAAAACAGGCTCTGCAGAGATACGGATGATTGTCGATGCTGTCCTGTGGAGCCCTCAAGGGGTGATCCTTAACGATTCCCTCTGTAGCAGTTATCGGCACAATCGATCGGAAAACTCTAAAGATAGATGTCCCAACGAGGGGAAGGCAATGATAATCCAATGTTGGAAAGCCCAATGGAAGCCAACTCCTCTGCTGCCACTTCCAACAACGTCTCTTTTGTACTTTGATACCTCCTGGGTGTGATCATTTGTTGCAGAGGGGTACTATTAGCCTTTTCATTACTGTTTATGCTGTTTATTGTGTATACAGTTCACTGTTTATGCTGCTCCCTACCTGCACTGCTGGTTTTAGGGTAATTTTGCTTAGTACCACAGTTATTTTGATTAACCTCCCTGGCGGTATGATTCTTTCAGAAAAAACATGCTAAAAGCGGTACCATTATTTGCAAGGAAATTTGGCGTTTTATATTGTAGGTCTGTAATTTTTAGAAATAACTCACTTAAATCTGACCAAACAAGATTCTAATAGGCATCCCGTGTATTACATTTTTTTAAAAACAAAATTATAAATTATAATATAATAAATAATTATAAATAATTATAACAAATAATAATATAATTATAATAAAAATTATTCAATAATGTAATCAAATCAAAATCACTGAAATTTGCTCAGTTGCAGAATTGTCGCTGTCATTACTTTTATTTTTTTATGACGAATTTCCCCACAAATCGCTATCGCACAATTCTGCAAGTGATTATAATTTATTATCGCTGTTTTTTAGCTGATCTAAAACTATTTTTGACATAAAGGGACACTTTTGGTTGCTATGGACAATCTACAGTTTGCAGGGAGAAAAAAAGGTTTTTATTATATAAAATGACATGCAGGACACTGGGCAGACCACTAGGGACAGGGGGGGTGTGTTTTTTTTACATACAGTACTGTAATCTATAAGATTACAGTATACTGTGTGTATAGTGTTTGTTTACGTTTTTGAATTTGGCGCCGTTCTCCGTCCCCGTGCGTCGTAACGTCGCAGGGAACGGAGATCGGCGTCACACGGAGGCACTATGTGAATCGAGCGAGGTCCCGCTCGGTCACACAGCGCGGTGGCATCGCTGGATCCAGGGACAAGGTAAGTAAAAAGTGCCTGTGGATCTAGCGAGGCAAGCCCGAGACTGACTCGGGGTTACCGATAGTAGCAAGAAAATCTAACCCCGTGTCAGTCTCGGGAAGACCGCCAGGGAGGTTAACTGCCATAATATAGCCTAGTATTCACATCAGTTAGTTTTGCACATCAGTTAGTTTACTGCATTCAACTCATTTACGTGTTCATTGATTTTTGTGCATTGCCATTTACATGCCTTGTGAATGATAATATACAGTACTTGCTTTATTCACAACTAAGTAGCCTAGTGTCTTTTTCATAATCCAATATACTAATATAGTTGTGAGTAGTATACTAATACTCAAGCTCAAAGGTGTTTGCAGCATCTCAATACCTAACTTGATGTGTCAGTGGGGATGAAGCAGTTTTTAGTCATGGAAAAGAACAGAATACCCATCATACCAAGCAGCTCCTCCAGGAGTAAGTGCTACATTTTACTACTTTCTATTTTTGAATCATTGCCCCATATCATTCTCTGTTTGGCAGAACACACCACTGAAGTCTATTATATGACTTCTTATTGCAACTGGTTGTATAAGGCCGCGTACACACGGTCGTTCCAAACCGATGAGAATGGTCCGACGGGCCATTTCCATCGGTTCACCGCTAAAGTGGCCTGATGGTCTGATGTGCATACACACCATCGTTCCAAAAACCGATCGGGTCAGAACGCGGTGACGTCAAACACACGACATGCTGAATAAAACTAAGTTCAAGGCTTCCAAGCATGCGTCGACTTGATTCTGAGCATGCGCGGGTTTTGAACCGATGCTTTCTGTACTGACCATCGGTTTGGACCGATTGGGCAGCGGTCCATCGGGTCGATTTTAAAGCATGTTTTAGAAATTTTGGACCGAAGCACAATAGACCGATGGGCTATACACACGGTCGGTTTGGACCGATGAAACTGAACCTCGGTCCATTCTCATCGGTTTTGTCCGACCGTGTGTACGCGGCCTTAGAGCTTAGTTAGCAAAGAGGGTGAAGGAAGCTTTTCCTGAGAGAAAAATAGAAGCTGTTATTGCTGATTTTTCATTCTGAGAATACTATTCATTGATTTATTATAAATGCTGCTGATCCTCCTGCTTCAATACTTTGAGTCACTAACTTAGAACAAGTACAGTACATTTCAGCCAACGTTCCCTCATTAAAACTGTCCTACTGTATGCCAATATTACATTGTGTAATCATTTGCAGCTTCTTAACTATTAAGCCTAACTCACACCTAAGTGTTTTGGAGCTTGAGGCTTCAAGCTCCAAAACTCTCAACATTTTGATGGCTCATGCACACAGAGTTTAAAAAAATGCTGCTTTTACAGGCATTGGTCATTTTTCCCCCAACCTGTAAAAGCACCTCTATGTAAGCCTATGGGGTTGATTTACTAAAACTGGACTGGATGTCGCTGGGACAATCGGGTTCAGGTAAGTAAAAGGGGGGGGGACTCTGGGGGGGGCAGCTGCAGCACAGAAGGTTTTTCACCCTAATGCATAGATTGCATTAAGGCATCCCCCCAAAACATCTTATTAAAAGTTTAATTTCCAATAAAAATGTTGCCCTTTAACCACTTGCTGCCCACCCACCGTCAAATGATGGAGGGACAGTGCAGCTCTCATTCTGGGTGGACGTCATATGATGGCGCACCAAACGGCCGCTCCCGCACGCCCATTGGGGTGTGCAGTGCGGCGATCGCGGCCATGGAATGTTGCTAGGACACAGCGTGACCCTGATCACAGCCGGTCACATGTAAACATGGAAGTGCCGGTAATCGGCTCTCATCGCCTCACGCTGACAGAGTGTGTGGCGAAGAGAGCCGATCAGCGGTATTTCCTTGCAGAGAACAGCAACAGATGTAATAACGCCACTGATAATCAGTGCCCTGATTACAATAAAGTGCTAGAAGTGCCAGCAATTAGTGCCCACCAGTGCTCAGGAGTGCCACCAATCAGTGCCCATTAGTGATGCTAGTCAGTGCTGGCTTTCAGTGCCCATCAGTGCCACCTATCACTGCTGCCCATCAATGTCCATCAGTGTCGCCCATCAGGGCCACCCATCAGTGCTGCCCATCAGTGCCGTCTATCCATGCTGCCTATTAGTGTCCACCTGTGCTGCCTATTAGTACCCACCCGTGCCACCTATTAGTTCTGCCTATCAGTGCTCATCAGTTCCACGTATTAGTGTCACCTATCAGTGCCCATAAGTGCGGCATATTAGTGCCTCCTCATCAGTGCCACCTAATCAGTGCCCATAAGTGGCACCTCATCAGTGCCCATCAGTGACAGAGAAAAATTACTTATTTACCACCTCATCAGTTGCCTTCAGTGCAGCCTATCAGTGCCCATCAGTGCAGCCTATCAGTGCCCATCAGTGCAGCCTCATCAGCACACATCAGTGAAGGAGAAAAAATACTTATTTACAAAATAACTGACAGAAACAAAGAAAAACTTGTATTTAAAAAAATTACAGTCTTTTTTTTTTGTAAAAAATAAAAAACCTAGCAGTGATTAATTATCTCCAAAACAAAGCTCTATTTGTGTAGTGTTGCATGACTGTGCAGTTGTCATTCAAAGTGTGACAGCTTAAAGCTGAAAAATGGCCTGGGCAGGAAGGGGGTGAAAGTACCCGGTAATGAAGAAGTTAAGCTGCATTGAAAGATCTGCTTCCCTTCAAAACGGTCACTTTTTTTGTATTAGTACATGTCCCCCATGGCAGTGTCCAGCTTCCTATAATTGTTTACAGTAGTTTGCCTTTAAAAATTGACAGAATTGAAAGCTGAGCTCCAGGCACAAAAACTTGAATTTATGTATATATTCCTCAATAACCACATAGAATATAAACCCACTTTGTGTACACCAAACCCTTTTGCAAACCCAGGCATTTCCTTGTAAATTAAAGCAGTGATATCATCATGTTGGAATGAGACCTCTGTCCCCTCAATGGGCCTTTAGATAAGTAAGGTCAATGAAATCAGAGCTATAGAGGACCTGATGGCGGCAGTGAACCATCTTTTGTTTGTTTAGCAAAAAATAAAAACCCCAGTAGTGATTAAATACCACCAAAAGAAAGCTCTAATGTGTGAACAAATTAATAAAAATTTCATATGGGTACAGTGTAGCATGGCCGTGCTATTGTTATTCATAGAGTGACATTGGCCTGGTCAGGAAGGGGGTTTAAGTGCCAAGTAAGCACGTGGTTAAGCCTACTGAAAATTAACGCTAAAAATCAGTTTCCTGAGCTGCTGTTCCCCTCTTCCCTCCCACTCCATGTAGATGGGGGTATCCCTCCCACTGCGCTATTGTATTCTGACAGTAGGGAGACTTTCCTGCCATCAGAATACAGTGAGCAGCGCAGTCGGCTATAGCCGGTGGCGTTGTGATATAATATGAAGTACAGTGCATAAACAAATAATTGAGTGAAGAAATTGATAGTGACACCAAAAAAAATAATAATAAGATAATTAGTTAATATCCAAAAGAACCCCAATGGGAGGTTGTGTAGATTATGGAAATACAGAAATAGTATGTGAATACCAAAACTTTAAAAATGAAAAAGATTACTGATAAGTAAGTGATTCATAAAAATCCAAAAAGTCAATTGCTTAGTGAGTAAATACGTGATCCTACTAATACAATAGGATATGTGTAGGTGAAAAGAGTCCAAAAACAAGATCCCAAATGTGGATGTATGAATCCAGGGTCTTCTTTCTCAGAGATAGAGTGACATCAAAGAAAACACTTCCTTCCACCAGATAGGCACCCGAGCGATTTAGAAATGTAGTCTCCTGATTGATATCTCAAAGATAAAAGCAAAGAAATCCCATAGTATAGACTGCGATACATAGGTTTTAATATAGATGGAAATGCACTTACAGGAGTAGATCAAATATGTGCGGTGTACAAAATCTCTCAAACAGTGTGCGGTGAATCTCAGCGTCTCCTCCTCTTCCCTCCGCTATGTCAGTCTGCCGTTCTGCTGAGCGTGATGTCGTCGAGATGCAGGCCAAACCCTACGTGTTTCGTCACAAGCGGACGTCGTCTGGGATTGTGACGAATCCCAGTGGCGCTGGTCGAAAGAAAATTTTCCAACTGGCTGATTGTACACAAGTTGACCAATAAATCAACTTGTGTACAACCAGACTGCCCATACATGGAGAGAATTACGTCTGGTTCCTGCTGGATCGGTCTTATTTTAATCCATGTGTGGGCGGCTTAACACTGGTCCCTAGTGGTGTAATGACTATGCTGACAGTCCTTCTGCTTCCTCTCCTTGACTTATGCCCCGTACACACGACCGGTTTTCCCGCCTGAAAAAGTCCGATGAGAGCTTTTGGCCGGGAATCCTGACCGTGTGTATGCTCCATCTGACTTTTTCCCACAGGAAAATTGGCAAAAAAAGAGCAGGATCTCTTTTTTCCCATCAGGAAAAATCCCAGCTGGAAAACCGTTCATCTGTATGCAGTTTCAACACGCAAAAACAACGCGCATGCTAAGAATCAAGTTGACACATGCTCAGAAGCAGTGAACTTATTTTTTCTCCACTCGTCGTAGTGTTGTACGTCACCGTGTTTTTGACTGTCGGAATTTGGTGTAACCATGTGTACGCAAGACAAGCTTGAGCGGAAACCCGTCAGGAAAACCACCGGTCGTGTGTACGGGGCATTAGACATACAGTATTATGTGTTGTTACATAACAGTTAACAACATTTTTCTATGGGACCTGATAATCTGCAGCTACTGTACACCTTGATTTCAACCTTTATCCTTTAAGCCTAATGCGCACAGGTGGTTTTAGGCTGAAAAAACTGGCTTAACATTTTTTCCATGTCCGGGGAGCCACAGGAGCATGTACAGCCAGCCATACAAGTGAATGGCTGTATGTGATTTTAATTAGTTAAAAGCTGATGCCTTCATTCACCAACATGTGCATAGGATACATATAACATATTCCCCAAATGTGGGTAGGCATGTGTTTGTTGTTTTTTTATTATAGTACTTCTATTGTCAACTGCACATGCAAGTAGCAACTCTACAGGCAAGAGGGAAAAGACCAGAATTTATTACAAATGTGTTTGAGTGAATGAGGCCATAAAGAACAGGATTTTCTTCTTTGTATATGATCCTTATAGATAATGGGGTTCTGTGCAACAACCTATTTTCTCAGAGAATAGGTGCAGGAACTCAACCATGCCCTGCACACACTCCGGTCACCTGCATCCCCTTCTCCCCATCCTGCACTCAGTGGGAGCCACTCAGGAGGTCAGATCTGAGGGAGCCAAGCTGTCACTTGTAAACACAGAAATCCGGCTTCTGTGTTTACAAGTGACAGCTTGCCTCCCACCGAGCGATAGTGGTCAGCAGGGAGCAGAGGGCCTAAGCTGGACCAAGTTCCAGCTGAAAAAAGCCCTGGCAACAACATTTGTTGAAAAGATAGTGGCCCGGATTCAAGAAGCAATTGCGCTTGTGTAACCAATTGCTTACTTGCCCCGGCGTTACGAATGCTCCTGATTCAGGAACATCGTAACGCCGACTGCAGCCTAAAATCTGCGTGGCATAAGGCTCTTATGCCACGCATATCTTAGGCTGCATTCTTGCGATGGCCGCTAGGGGGCGCTCCCATTGTGCTCAGTGTATAGTATGCAAATTGCATACTAACACCGATTTACAATGTTGCGCGAGCCCTGCGTACGCAATTTACGTTGTTTCCGTACGGCGTGTTTAGCGTAAGGCTGCCCCTTCTAATAGCAGGGGCAGCCAATGCTAAAGTATACCCGTCGTTCCCGCGTCGCAACGTTTGAATTTTACGTAATTTGCTTAAGTGATTCGTGAATGGCGCTGGACGCCATTCACGTTCACTTTGAAGCAAATGACGTCCTTGCGACGTCATTTGCCGCAATGCACATCGGGAAAGTTTCCCGACGGAGCATGCGCTCTACGCTCGGCGCGGGAGCGCGCCTAATTTATATGATTCCCGCCCCCTACGGGATCATTGACATTAGGCGCCCTTACGCAGGGCAAGTTTACACAGTTTACACAGCGCACACGCAATTTACGGAGCTACTGCTCCGTGAATCGCGGGTAGCGCAGGAAATTTGCGGGGGCGCAGGGCAAAAACGCGCCTCTGTAACTAAGGGGCAAATCTACCTGAATCCGGGCTAGTATTCTTTTCCTAGACCCGTGAGCGAGTTACAATAGGTATGATTGTCTTCAATTGATACAGTCTTTGTATTTATCTGAGTAGAGTCACTTCTAGTTGTTTCTACCATTTCATCTCACTTCAATTTACTTAAAGTGTATCTCTAGGCAAAATCTTTTTATTTTAGTTTTGAATAGAGTGAGCAAGGTTTTCGTTGAAATTCTTTTGCTGTCTGTTCCCAAGCTGCAGAGATTCTATTTGTACTAATGACCATTGTCACCAGGAAAGAGAGTGTGGAGGGGGAACACTCTTGAAGTGGTAGCTGCATATTTTTTATTACTTTGTATTACACCATTTGTACCACTTCGGGGGAGATTTATGCCCCTTTTATCAAGCGGACCCACCTGCTCAGCGGGGGTCTCTCCACTGATCCCTGCTGAGCAAGCGGATGAGAGGTCCGTGTCTGCTCCGCTATGCAGAGCAGATGTGGACACAGTCCCCTGTTCTCTATGGGGCGGTCCGCTAGAATGGATCCCCATCCATTTTTGGTGGATTGGATGTCGGTGGGTCTCAGCGGATACATGTCCGCTAACATCCATCGCTCCATAGAGAGCAATGGAAGTTCTGATCTGGGCTGCGTTAAAAACAGACAGGCGTCAGCAATCTGAACATCTGTGTGAAAGGAGCCCTAAAGCGGGATTCCACCCACAAATTATAGCTGCTGACTTTTAATAAGGACACTTACCTGTCCTACTCGCCCGTGCTGATGGCCCCCCGATGTCGATCCCTCGATTGGTGCAGGTCCCGCGCCACTATCCACACTAAGGGAAACAGGCAGTGAAGCCTTACGGCTTCACTGCCCATTTCCTACTGCGCATGCGCAAGTCTCGCGCTGACTTATGAATTAGCGGCTGCTCTCTGGGATTACACACAGTTCCCAGAAAGCAGTGCGCGCCATTCACTACAAGAGGATGCAGAAGAAGACAGACCGCAGTTATGGAAAAAAATTTGTTCTGGGTGAAACTCCACTTTAATAATACTGGTGTACACAGAATCAGGTGCAGCTGTGCGTAATAACCAAGTCTAGGTTTACACTGGTGCAACAAACGCTCCAACATTGGGAGCTCATTTTGCATTAGGTGTGAAAATCAATGTTTCCCTATGAGAGCCGTCTTAACTGGTCCGACTCAAGTTGGTACGACTTTGAAAATGGTCCCTGCACTTCTTTGGTCTGACTTTGATCCTACTATAACCCATTGAATATCACTGAAGTCGGATTAAAGTCGGATTACAGTCTTAACTGATCCGACTTTGGCATGCGACTTGTTCTCTGATGATCTTAAAAAGGAACTCCACGCCAAAGAAAAAAAAAAACAGCATAGGTTCCCCCTCCAAGACCATACTAGGCCCTTTGTTCTGGCATGGATTTTAAAGGAAACCCCATGCGGAAAAACTGAAAATGCATGAAAATCCATACCCTTATCCGTGCATGCAGCCCGGCAAGTCAGAAAAGGGGTGGGGACGAGCGAGCACTTGAACTGTACCAGATTGCATGCCCTCAACATGGGGGGGGGGGGTTGCTTTTGTGGCGGGGGGCCTTGCACCCCTCCACCTCAAAGCACCTTGTCCTCATTATGTTGAGGACAAGGCCTCTTCCCGACAAACCCTGGCCGTTGAGAAAAACAGAGGGACCAAGAAAAAGAGTGAGAAGACAGCGGAGAAGAACCGTTAAAGGCAGAAGACATCAGCGGAGGAGGCAGAAGAGCTGAAAAGGGGAGAAGAGATCGAAAGCGACGCCGGAGCTGCCTTAATAACTTACTTTAAAAACATGTGCAATGTGTTTTATTTTTGACACTTTTTTTCAGGTGAATGGGTAGGGGTACAATGTAGGGGGGCTGGGATATGTGGACCCCCTTGTAGGTCACCCCTTCCTGACCTACTGAGCTGCGTGCTCGTATAAGGGTCTGGTATGGATTTTGGGGGGACCCCACACTTTTTTCGGCGTGGGGTTTCCCCTTAAAATCCAAACTGGACCGAAGGGCTTGGTATGCTCTTGGAGTGGGAACCCATGACGGCTTTTTTTTTTTTCAAATTTGGCGTGGAGTTCCCCCTAAAGATTCATACCAGACACAAAGTTGCCTGTATTGTTGGGATCAAAATCGGATCCCCATTAATTGAAGTCGGAAGGATGTCGGACTTCAAGTCGCAGGGCAAAGTCGGATCCACAGTCATACCAGCGTGAGCACGGCCTTATTGTCAAAGCTTAATTGAACTAGCTTAATTTAGAAGCTGATTGGTTACTATGCACAGCTGCACCAGATTCTGTGTGCACCAGTTTTATTCAATCTCTCCCTTCATGTTTTTATAATTTAAAACATCATGACATTACATGTCAGACTTCTCCAGTCACGACAATTTTTGTGATAAATTTCTGCTAGTGTTTGAAATGGAAGAACATTTTTTAGTACGTTTTATAGATGGACCCAGGGTTTAAAGTGGACCTGGCATGTAATGAAAATGAGTAGAGCAAGATGTGTGTGTAGTGCTGTCCTAGGGGACAACTCTGGCTCCCTTCATAGATACAGTATAGTCATTGAGCATAGTCATCCTGGAACAGGAAGTATGTTATTCACATGATTACCAGGTGAATATAAAGAAAAGATGACTGAAAAAATAAAAAAAATGCCATTGCATATATGGAAAAGTAAGCTGCAATATATTTAATTGTATTTATTTAATTTGTTTTTGGATTTGGATATGTTTCAGAACAAGCAAAAGGTATCCTAAAAGGGTTTTTATGATTCATTTTTTTTTTTTACATGTTCCCATGTAATTAGGTTCATCAGTAGAACTGGACTAATTAGATAGGCATATATATTTTTTAAATATGTTTAAATATATTTGGAATTTCACTCATTTCATTAAATAAAGTAACTGGCCCAGATTCACAAAGAGCGGCGTATCTCTGTGCGGGTGTAGCACATCTCATATGCGCTACGCCGACGTAACATAGAGAGGCAAGTACAGTATTCACAAAGCACTTGCTCCCTAAGTTACGGCGGCGTAGCGTAAATGGGCTGGCGTAAGCCCGCCTAATTCAAATTAGGAACATAGTGGTCGTGTTGTATTAAAATTAGCCGGGACCCCATGTAAATGAATTCCCTAACAAACGGCGCATGCGCGCGCATGCTCAGAATCACGTCGAATTTACGCCCTAAGATACGACAGCTCAATGGCAACGACGTGAACGTAACCTACGCCCAGCCCCATTCACGTACAACCTATAGAGGTGTTTTATCTTTATGCCGGACGTACGCCTTACGTAAACGGCGTAGCGTACAAGTACGTTCGTGAATCGGCGTATCTCGCTCATTTACATATTCGACGCGTAAATCAATGGAAGCGCCCCTAGCGGCCAGCGTAAATATGCCCCCAAGATACGACGGCGTAGGAGACTTACGTCGGTCGTAGGAAGCCAAAATTCAGGCGTATCTTGTACTGTGAATTAGGCGCATAGATACGACGGCGCATCCGTGGACTTAAGCGGCGTATCATTAGATACGTTGGCGTAATTCTTTGTGAATCCAGGGCATTCTCTTTAAAGCAATGATCCTTTTGATATCCTAAAGCACTAAGGGACTGAGACATGAGCCAATTTGTAGGCTCACATTTCAAGCTCCTCCATTTACAAACCCATGCTTGGGTGGCGTATGCTGGCTGGCTGGTGCCAGAAACCCTTCACGTCCCTTGGATGACAAGTCTGCTAGTCAAAACCATGAATGTTGTTCTTTACCCAACAGAACATATTGGGTTGTGTACAAGACATGTTTTAGTTACTGGCGTCTTCTTCAGGTCTGTTATTGATAGGAATTACAGCTTTTGCAAACACCTTGTGAAATTTCAAGGGAGTACCTAGATAATACAGGTGCTTCAGTAAATGATCAGGGTCATGTATTCAGACTTTAAAAATGAGTTGCAATAAAGCTGCATTCCAGATTCTCAGTGGAACAATAAAAATGTCAAATTCTAGCAGAGGTGACTAATGTCAAACCACCCCCTCAGGGAACTTTGGAGACAGACAGTCAACAAGAGATTTCCTGAAGGTAGAGCTGATGAGGGACCAGAAGCCCTCCAGTTCTTTTTTCTTCTTAGGTGTTGATTGAATGCTATAATAGCTTCTGACTTCATACTGGTTATTCTAGTTCTTCCGGGTGTGCAAGTATTTTTTTTTTTCAGGGTCTCTTGGTATTTTCTTATATGTTGATATACTGATTACTGGTGCATCCCTAACAAATCACATTTTGTGTTTGCCCCTATCTCTCATGAGCTGAACTTAAAGATCTACGAATGTACACGAAGGGCCTACCTATTTCTCTCAAATATTGTTCACAAATCTGTCTAAATCTGTGTTAGTGAGCACTTCTCCTTTGCCGATATAATCCATCCACCTCACAGATGTGGCATATCCAGATGCTGATTAGAAAGGTGTGCCTCAGGCTGGCCACAATACAAAGCCACTCTACAGTAAAATGTGCAGTTTCATCACACAGCACAATGCCACAAATGTCGCAAGTTTTGATCGAGCGTGCAATTGGCATGCTGACTGCAGGAATGTCTTAGGCCCCGTACACACGACCGAGTTTCTCGGCAGAATTCAGCCAGAAACTCGATCGGAGCTGGATTCTGCCGAGAAACTCGGTCGTGTGTACACTTTTCGCCGAGGAAGCCGACGAGGAACTCGTCCGGCCAAATAGAGAACATGTTCTCTATTTCCTCGTTGTTCAATGAGGAAAGTGGGCTCGCCGAGATCCTTGGCGGCTTCAACACAGAACTCGACGAGGAACTCAATGTGTTTGGCCCGTCGAGTTCCTTGGACATGTGTACGGGGCCTCACAGAGCTATTGCCCTTGAATTGAATGTTCATTTCTCTACCATAAGGTGTCTCCAAAGGCGTTTCAGGGAATTTGGCAGTACATCTAACCGGCCTTACAACTGCAGACCATGTGTAACCACACCAGCCCAGGACCTCCACATCCAGCATCTTCACCTCCAAGATCGTCTGAGACCAGCCACCCAGAGAGTTGCTGCAACAATTGGTTTGCATAACCAAAGAATTTCTGCACAAACTGTCAGAAACCATCTCAGGGAAGCTCATCTGCATGCTCTTCATCCTCATTGGGGTCTTGATCTGACAGCAGTTTGTTGTAACCGACTTGAGTGGGCAAATACTCAAATTCAATGGCATCTGGCACTTTGGAGAGGAGGTGTTCATTTCACAGATGAATCCCGGTTTTCACTGTACAGGGCAGACAGCAGACAGGGTGTATGGTGTCATGCTGGTGAGTGGTTTTCTGATGTCATTGTTGTGGATCGAGTGGCCCATGATGGTGGTAGGGTTATAGACAATGAACACAGGTGCATTTTATTAATGGCGTTTTGAATGCACAGAGATACCGTGACAAGATCTTGAGGCCCATTGTTGTGCCCTTTACTCACGACCATCATTGCAGTATGATAATGCAAGGCCCCATGTTAAAAGGATTTGTACACAATTCCGGGAAGCAGAAAACATTCCAGTTCTTGCATGGCCAACATACTCACCGTACATGTCACCCATTGAGCATGTTTGGGATGCTCTGGATTGGCGTATACGACAGCGTGTTCCAGTTCCTGCCAATATCCAGCAACTTCGCACAGCCATTGAACCTGATCAACTCTATGCAAAGAAGATGTGCTGCACTGCGTGAGGCAAATGGTCACACCAGATACTGACTGGTTTTCAGACCCCCTGGACCCCCCAATACAGTAAAACTGCACATTTTAAAGTGGCCTTTTATTGTGTCCAGCCTCATGCTGCGTACACACGATCATTTTTCGGCATGTAAAAAATGACGTTTTAAAAAAATGTCATTTAAAATGATCGTGTGTGGTCTTCACATCATTTCGGGTTCTGAAAAATTGAAAAAAAAAAAATTCCACAGACGTTGTTCGTTAAAAACGTCAAAAACGTGGGGTCGCTACTATTTTACATAGTACACGCCCCCAACCAGCCTATTTTGAATTTGGCGGGCTTACGCCGGCCCAGTTACACTGCGCCGCCGTAAGTTTAAGCGCAAGTTCTATGTGAATACAAAACTTGCTGCTCAAACTTACGGCGGAGTAGTGTATCTGAGCTACGCTACGCCCGCCTAAAGATAGGCGACTCTACCTGAATCTGGCCCTTAGTTTTTTAAATGCCGAAAAATGATCGTGTGTATGCGGCATAAGGCACACCTGTGCAATAATCATGCACTCTAATCAGCATCTTGATATGTCTCACCTGTGAGGTGGATGGATTGTCTCGGCAAAGGAGAAGTGCTCACTAACACAGATTTAGGCCTTTTGTGTACAAAAAGTCGTAGAGTTGAGCTCATGATAAATAGGGGCAAACACAAACGTGTTGCATTTATGTTAACAAAGTAATATAAACAGTGCTACACTACTTAATAATCAATTACAAAACATGATTCTTAATGATAAAGTGCTTGGTAATGAATCACCATCATAAAACAAATAATAAATCTCAAAAATGTATATATGTGTGTAACAAAGTCCATAAGCATGTAATGACCAGTGATTGATTGCAATAAATCCAAGATGTACTCTTCCCCCACAAGTGCAAAGGAATTACTTCAACAGTGCTCGGGCTCACCTTTACAGTATCATAGGCATATTTTGACCTCTGTTTCACCAGCAGGTCGAAATCAGCAATATTTCCCTTTAGGGATGATGGAAATAACTGGCGTAGTGTTGACACTTTAAATCCTCTGCTTTAAAATCCCCTTCATTGGGTTCAAACCAAACCTCAATAACTCTTATCAAATGGAATATATATATGAAGGAAGAAAGGTCATAATCTAGTGGTCTCCGTACAAAAAGGACATTTGTTCTCATAAAAAAAGCAGATGATGCACTCACTACTGATGAAGTCTACACCTTGACGATACGCATATAGGGGCAGAGCCAGCGTACTGACATCACATTGCACTCATCTCGGGAAACATTTGCATGTTTGCATGCCTTCACCAGCTAACACGGCTTATAGTGCCTTTCTTGTGAGTGTATCATCTGCCTTTTTATGAGAATAGATGTCCTTTTTGTATGGACAAAATAAGCACTTTATTAAGAATCAAGGTATCTAATTGATTATTTAGTAGCGCAGCACTGTATTATTTACTTTATCATCTTTAAGTGTAATGAAAGCACTTTCTAGTGACAGCGGCTATTCTATTTTTACTTTATTACAATAAAGAAAATTTGCCCTGATTGATATTGGAGTTTTTAATATTCAAATTAATGGGCTGCCCTATGTGCAACACACAGAAACACACATGGATCATTAAAAAATAAAAATAAAATTGTATTAGCGGGATTGAAGCAATCCGTAACAAAAAGGTATCTTTAGAATAAAAACTAGCAGAGTGCTTACTCACATGTGAATGTGCCTAGTCACACTTTTTTCCACTGATAGAAGCCTATCAGGAATTTTCCCATTCCTGCTTCTGATTACTGGATCACATTAATGGTATCATTAGGGGGTGGGGGTCTAATAATGAGAAGAATTGTGCCACAGAAACACTGTGCAAGGCAAAAGATCACATGCTCAATGCAAGTGCTGGGGGGGGGGGGGTATTGTTTAGACGGATCTTATCCTTTTTCAGTCCATGAACATGGGGCAAAGTCTAAATTATTGAGCATAATGTTTTACTTTAGGCAGCTCAAGTACACTAAAGGGTACAAGGAAAACCCCAGGAGAATTCTAAACATGTAGAAAATCAAAATGACACAATATACTATATTCAATGCGTTTTGGTGGTTGCAAACAGTTACCCTATATGAGGGCTTTGGAAGCTGCATGAGACCTTATGGGATAAAAAGGCTCAGAATCTAAGTAGCCAACTTGGTTGAGAACCACTACAACAGTCAAGCAGTTATATAGGCTGACCAGGTTTCTGGATTACATTACTGGTGTCATAAAGGGGGCAGGGTTTAGGAACAAGAAGACCTGTTGCACAGATGAAAAAGTAAGTCTAAAGCCTAGTACACACAATGAGATTATCGGATCAATGATTGTCCACTTTCTTTTGGATGCTACTCTCCATATTAAAAATGAACAGGTTTCTAAAGTACAACAATTCTTGTACAACAGAATAAATAATTTGTACCTGATGTAATGTATTGTATTTTTGGACGAAAACTGTATTGATTAAATGAAAATCTGGTGTTTTATGAGAAAAAAATTCATGTTCGTCCCTTGGGAAAATTTTGGACAAAAGCTGTGTACTAACAATCAGATTATTGTACGACCGCTTTAAAAGCTGTATTTTTTTGTAAATATTCTGATCGTGTGTACAGCTCTTCAGCAAAAGATCAACTGCACAGTGCTTACCTTGAGTGCTTACTTTGCTGCATAATGCTTGCTGGAGTCTAGCAAACAGCATTCGGCATAAACTTTGTACTTTGATGTGGCGATACACTGGCTCTTGCATTAATAAATAAAAATATAATGAAAAATTTGTTATTTCAATCATAAAGTTTCCTCATATTCATAGCATGTGCTTTGAACATTGCTGGATTGCAAGCCGACTTCATCAAACATCATATAATTGCAGCCCATATCCGTAAGACACTATACGAGACACAACAAATCCAGTCAGTCCAACCTCTTTCATGTTGCAATGCTATTATCATAAACACCCTTATGAGGGTCAAGAAACAAACTTTCTGTAATGTAAAAGCATCTGTACTACACTTTCAACAGTCACAAGAATACTAGAAGATATTTCTGTAATGAGTTGACATCATAGGCCACTATGTTGGTTATATTACTCAAGGAAGCTCCCTTATATCTCTTATACTCACAATGTACATCATAATGGCACTGCCCCCACCATTTTAGTTTTGGCTACTCAACTGCTATTACTTTTTCTTGGGTTGAGTAAAGAATTATGTTTTGTTTTGTTTACTAACATTTTTATTAGGGTATTTAAGGCAGTTACAAAAATATAATGTGCATTAAAGGAACACTAAAGGTTAGTTTTTTATTAGATCAATTGATTGCTGTAAGCTAGAGCATTTAAATATCACTTACCTCGTTTTTCCTTTTGACCTCCAAAATACAGTAATCCAGGTTTGAAAATGCCATTTCCTGTCACTCCTCTTCTTGCTTTCCACCAGCATCTGAGCCGTTTTGCATGGTGGAAAGCAGAATGTGCTCACCCCCTCCCTATGACTACAGAGCTCCGTGAAGATGCTCTCTTATCCCTCACAGGCATGAAGGCTAAGCCTAATGGGAACTTAGGCCGTGATGTAGCAAGAATGAATGCGCACCGCAAACCAGGAAGTCAGTGAGAATAATGATTCAGGAGTGCTGGAGGTTAATAAAACAGCTTGATTTCAACAGGTATCAAACTAGTTATAATGCAAAACATTACTTTTTACTTTATCAGCTACTGTCAGACTTTAATTTAAGAGGAAAATATTTTTGTCTTTACAACCCCTTTAAGAGTGCTGTATATACAGAAAATAATGTTTTCCTTTTCCATACAAAAGGTAAAAACCAAGGTAGTTAGTAAGTGTCACTCTTCATAAGACATTACGAAAAATACAAATAAAATCCTAACATAAACAAAAAAAAAGCCAGAAATAACAAAGTGTGTATAGAGCAAGACAAGATTACAAATGCATGTACCTGATAGTTTGGTGCACCACCGTAAACTGTGTTGTCAGCGTTTGCCAAGAGGGTGAAAGTACGAACATGAGGCCCAATTTCCATTAGTAGATCTAGCAGGTTTGGCAGAGCAAGATAGGAGGAGTCTTGCCTATATTGGTTACCCAAAAAGCTGGCCATGAATCCCATTTGTGGTCAAAAATTTACATGGAAGCCATAAGAGTATGGTGTATTATTTCCATTAATTTACTAGGCTCCATTCGAAGAAGCACCTGGGACCAAGGAACTTTTGGGGATCGCCAGTTAAGAGCTATAGCCCAGTGAATAGCGTTATACAGTGTGTGAGACCGTTTTTGATCGGGGGAGGGACCTCTGGGAGATCTGAAAACAGAATACACATCTGGTAGGTCAAAGTCTGTAGCACCTTCATAGAGGTCTGTTGCCATAGAGATCGTAGAGCTCCAGAAGATATGGAGGAGTGTATCTTTTTCACAACCAGCTGGGAATTTTGTGCGAAACGTCGGCTGTTCCCCTGTTCCTGTTGTTTTGATCTGGTGATGTATTTGCTGTTCATTTAATAAAAGACAACCTGTATGGTTTTTGGAGTGCGGCCATCCATCCTTTATCTATCTTTTACAGCTGGGAATAAGGATGGCCAAAAAGTTAGAGGGGGAGGGTCCCGAGATAGAGATAGTCAGGGTGGAACATATTCAAGAGGGTAGTATTAGGGGCATTGAAGGTAGGGTAACCAAAGCACATAAACCCAAGGTAAGTAGAGTAGACGGTCCTAGTTGCAATCTCGGAACACTCAAGAGGATAGTATGTGACTGGTCAAAATATATTAATGCAGTAAAGTGTTTATTCACCAATGCCAGAAGTCTGCCAAGCAAAATAGGTGAGTTGGAAGCTCTGGTGCATCAGGAGAGCTATGATGTAATCGGTATTGCTGAAACTTGGCTTCATTCCTCACATGACTGGGCTATTAATATTTCTGGCTATGCACTCTTTCGGAAAGACAGGGTAAAAAGGAAAGGTGGCAGGGTCTGTCTCTATGTGAGAAGTGACCTCAAAGCAAGCGTGAAAGAGGACCTGGTTGATGAAGAGTGTGATGAGGCTGAAGCATTATGGGTGGAACTGCATACAGATGTGCGTAGTTCAAAGTTAATCATTGGAGTTTGTTATAGACCACCTAATGTTAATGAGAAGGTGGAGACTCAGCTCCTTGCACAGATGGAAAGGGCTGCAAGGGCTGGGATGGTGATAATAATGGGGGATTTTAACTACCCAGAAAGTAACTGTAGTAATGGCACTGCTAGGACAGTTAAAGGACAAAAATGTATAAACCTATTGCAGGACAATTTTATGGTCCAGCTTATTGAGGCCCCAACTAGGAATGATGCTCTGTTGGACCTGGTAATCTCAAACAATGCAGAGCATATTACTAATGTTCAGATAAAAGAACATCTGGGTAGCAGTGACCATAACATGATTTAATTTGATGTTAGCTATAAGCAAAAACCACATACAGGAAAGATAAAAACACTTAATTTCAAGAGAGCACATTTTCCAAGGATGAGGGCTGCTTTCCAGGACATAGACTGGGAGAGAATAGTGGCATCAATGGGCACAGAACAGAAATGGGAATTCCTCAAAAAGACTGTTTGTGAACTCACTAAAGTATATTCTCAAAGTATATTCCCATGGGCAATACGTTTAAAAGGCTAAAAATAAAACCTTTATGGCTCACGGCCAAAGTTAAAAAAGCTATAAACTATAAGAAAAGATCTTTTAAATAATATAAAAATAAAGAAACACTAGGGTCGTTTAAATGTTACAAAGAATACAACAGGATATGTAAAAAGGAAATCAAGGATGCCAAAATTCAAAATGAACGACAGATTGCAAAAGATTGTAGGACAAACCCCAAGAAATTCTTCCAATATATTAATAGTAAAAAGGTCAAGTCTGAGCATGTAGGCCCTTTACAAAATAATCTAGAGTGGGTGACTGGGGGCAAAGAGAAGGCTAATTTATTAAATACTTTCTTCAGCTCTGTGTATACAAAAGAGCATGGGGGAGCTCATGTCCATAATGGGGGTGGTAGTGACAAAGCCCCAAATGATACACAATGGCTCAAAAGTGATATGGTCCAGAAATATTTAGACAGAATAAAGGTGGATAAAGCACCTGGGCCTGATGGCATCCACCCACGGATCCTAAAAGAATTGAGCTCTGTCATTTCAAAGCCACTGTATCAATTTTTTAGGGACTCATTAATGACAGAAATGGTACCACTGGATTGGCACAGGGCCAATGTAGTGCCCATATTTAAAAAGGGAACAAAGTCTTTACCAAGTAACTATAGACCTGTTAGTTTAACTTCTATAGCTGGGAAGTTACTGGAGAGATTAATAAAAGACCACATAGACGAGTTCTTGCTGGAAAAAAAACTATTTAAGCAACAGACAGCATGGATTCATGAAAGACAGAAGTTTTATGAAGAGGTAAGTAAAACCTTGGACAGAGGCGTGGCTGTGGACGTGGTATACTTGGATTTTGCAAAATCGTTCGATACAGTTCCGCACACACGGCTCATGTGTAAGGCAGTGGCGGCTGGTGAAGTTTTAGGATGGGGGGGCGCAAGACCCCGCCCCTCCACATGTGGTCCCTCCCACTTCTCATAAGCCACACCTCTTATCGAATCCACCCACTCCGTCCCCTGTATTCCACCCATAGTTTTAGGAGTATACATGTCAGCATCACAGGACAGAGTATATAGCCCCAGCATCACAAATCATTGTATATAGCGCAGCCTTACAGATCGGCGCAAACAAACTAAAAAATGACACGGTTAGTAATGAAGGACTCTAAATGGGCATGAGATTACCAGAGACTGTGGACATACTGCACGAGATTACCAGAGACTGTGGACATACTGCATGAGATTACCAGAGACTGCGGACATACTGCATGAGATTACAAGAGACTGTGGACATACTGCATGAGATTACAAGAGACTGTGGACATACTGCATGAGATTACCAGAGACTGTGGACATACTGCATGAGATTACCAGAGACTGCGGACATACTGCATGAGATTACCAGAGACTGTGGACATACTGCATGAGATTACCAGAGACTGTGGACATACTGCATGAGATTACCAGAGACTGTGGACATACTGCATGAGATTACCAGAGACTGCGGACATACTGCACAAGATTACCAGAGACTGCGAACATACTGCACGAAATTACCAGAGACTGCGGACATACTGCATTGGGGGAGGGATATCTCACATATGGATGTAATACACTGCAATGTCCCTGTACTGACATCTCTCATACTGATATAATACACTGCACGTCCCTGTACTGACATCTCTCATACTAATACACTGCAATTCATGTCCCTTACTGACATCTCTCATTATACTGATAAAATACACTAAATTCATGTTCCTGTACTGACATCTCTCATCAGGCATGGACTGAGACAAATAATAGGCCCAGGCATTTTAGATTGAGCAGCCCAAACCAGGCACGGACTGACAACTCACGGGGCCCCGGGGCAATAAGATCATAGGACCCCTGTGTCCCCACCCACACTCAACGCTGTACTCAAATAAAATCTATGTCCTTTATTTCCCACAAATAGAGCTTTCTTTTGGAGGTATTTGATCACCTCTGCGTCACTTTTATTTTTGGGCTATAAACAAAGACAGACAATTTTGAAAATAAAAATATATATATTTATTTTTACTAGTAATGACAGCGATCAACGACTGTGATATTGCGGCAGACATTTGGACACTAGCTGACACTTTGTGGGAACCAGTGACACTAATACAGTGATAAGTGCTAAAAATATGCACTGTAACTGTACTAATGACACTGGCTGGGAAGATGTTAAACATCTAGGGGCGATCAAAGGGTTAAATGTGTGCCTAGCCTGTGTGTGTGTACTGTGATTGCTGCTTTTACTAAGGGAAGTCCTGAATTTTATTCCCCGCTGACAGAACAGAGCTCTACCTTGTTTACACAGGCAGGGCTCTGTCCTGTGTAAATTCAAGATGATCGGCGGGTGCACCCGGTGATCGACATCTGTGTTTAGTCACAGTACAGCCGGGTCGCCAGCAGTGTGTATTCCCTACCTGATCTGGAGCAGCAAAGCCACCTTGCCGCCGTATGTCTATGTCTAGTAGGGAAAGAGAGATGGGAAAGTAGGAGAGAGATGGAGGAAGGGGAGAGAGGGAGGGGAAAGAGGGGGGTAAACGAGAGAGGGGGGTGGAGAAGGAGAGGGTGGGTGAGAGGAGGGGATTTAGGTAGGGGGAGGGAGAGGAGGGGAGGAGGGGGAGAGAGGTGTAGGAAGAGGGGGGTAGTGACAGAGGGGGTGTAGGCAGTGGGGGGGGGGGGGTAGTGACAGAGGGAGAGAGGGGGTGTAGAAATAGGGGGGTAGGGGGAGAGGTGGTTGGGGGGTGTAGGAAGAGGGGGGAGAGGGGTGTAAGAAGAGGGGGTAGTGAGAGAGGGGGTTTAGGCATTGGGGGTAGTGAGAGAGGGGGGTGTAGGAAGTGGGGGGTAGTGAGAGAGGGGGGTGTAGGAAGTGGGGGGTAGTGAGAGAGGGGGGTGTAGGAAGTGGGGGTAGATAGAGAGGGGGAGAGAAGGAGAGGGGTGTAAGAAGAGGGGGTAGTGACAGAGGGAGAGAGGGGGTGTAGGCATTGGGGGTAGTGAGAGAGGGGGAGAGGTGGTTGGGGGGTGTAGGAAGAGGGGGTAGTGAGAGAGGGGGGAAGAGGGAGAGAGAGAAGGAGAGGGGTGTAAGAAGAGGGGGTAGTGACAGAGGGAGAGAGGGGGTGTAGGCATTGGGGGTAGTGAGAGAGGGGGTGTAGAAATAGGGGGGTAGTGAGAGAGGGGGAGAGGTGGTTGGGGGTGTAGGAAGAGGGGGTAGTGAGAGAGGGGGAAGAGGGAGAGAGAGAAGGAGAGGGGTGTAAGAAGAGGGGGGTAGTGAGAGAGGGGTGTAGGCATTGGGGGTAGATAGAGATGGAGAGAGAAGGAGAGGGGAAGAGGGGGGTAGTGAGAGAGGGGGTGTAGGCATTGGGGGGTAGTGAGAGAGGGGGGTGTAGGAAGTGGGGGTAGATAGAGAGGGGGAGAGGGAGAGAGTAGGAGAGGGGTGTAAGAAGAGGGGGTAGTGACAGAGGGAGAGAGGGGGTGTAGGCATTGGGGGTAGTGAGAGAGGGGGTGTAGAAATAGGGGGGTAGTGAGAGAGGGGGAGAGGTGGTTGGGGGGTGTAGGAAGAGGGGGTAGTGAGAGAGGGGGAAGAGGGAGAGAGAGAAGGAGAGGGGTGTAAGAAGAGGGGGTAGTGACAGAGGGAGAGAGGGGGTGTAGGCATTGGGGGTAGTGAGAGAGGGGGTGTAGAAATAGGGGGGTAGTGAGAGAGGGGGAGAGGTGGTTGGGGGGTGTAGGAAGAGGGGGTAGTGAGAGAGGGGGGAGAGAGAGGAGAGGGGTGTAAGAAGAGGGGGTAGTGACAGAGAGAGAGGGGGTGTAGGCATTGGGGGTTGTGAGAGAGGGGGTGTAGAAATAGGGGGGTAGTGAGAGAGGGGGAGAGGTGGTTGGGGGGTGTAGGAAGAGGGGGGGAGAGAGAGGAGAGGGGTGTAAGAAGAGGGGGGTAGTGACAGAGGGAGAGAGGGGGTGTAGGCATTGGGGGTAGTGAGAGAGGGGGTGTAGAAATAGGGGGGTAGTGAGAGAGGGGGAGAGGTGGTTGGGGGGTGTAGGAAGAGGGGGTAGTGAGAGAGGGGGAAGAGGGAGAGAGAGAAGGAGAGGGGTGTAAGAAGAGGGGGTAGTGACAGAGGGAGAGAGGGGGTGTAGGCATTGGGGGTTGTGAGAGAGGGGGTGTAGAAATAGGGGGTAGTGAGAGAGGGGGTGAGGTGGCTGGGGGTGTAGGAAGAGGGGGTAGTGAGAGAGGGGGTAGTGAGAGAGGGGGAAGAGGGAGAGAGAGAGAAGGAGAGGGGTGTAAGAAGAGGGGGGTAGTGAGAGAGGGGTGTAGGCATTGGGGGTAGATAGAGATGGAGAGAGAAGGAGAGGGGAAGAGGGGGGTAGTGAGAGAGGGGTGTAGGCATTGGGGGGTAGTGAGAGAGGGAGGTGTAGGAAGTGGGGGGTAGATAGAGAGGGAGAAAGAAGGAGAGGGGTGTAAGAAGAGGGGGAATTGACAGAGGGAGAGAGGGGGTGTAGTCATTGGGGGTAGTGAGAGAGGGGGAGAGGTGGTTGGGGGGTGTAGGAAGAGGGGGAAGTGAGAGAGGGGGGAAGAGAGAGAAAAGGAGAGGGGTGTAGGCATTGGGGGGTAGTGAGAGAGGGGGTGTAGGCATTGGGGGGGTAGTGAGAGGGGGGGTGTGGAAAGTGGGGGGGGTAGTGAGAGAGGGGGTGTAGAAAGTGGGGGGGGTAGTGAGAGAGGGGTGTAGAAAATGGGGGGGTAGTGAGAGAGGGGTGTAGAAAATGGGGGGGTAGTGAGAGAGGGGGTGTAGAAAATGGGGGGTAGTGAGAGAGGGGGTGTAAGCATTGGGGGGTAGTGAGAGAGGGGGTGTAGAAAATGGGGGGTAGTGAGAGAGGGGGTGTAGGCATTGGGGAGGTAGTGAGAGGGGGTCTGGAAAGTGTGGGGGGTAGTGAGAGAGGGGGTGTAGAAAGTGGGGGGGTAGTGAGAGAGGGGGTGTAGAAAGTGGGGGGGTAGTGAGAGAGGGGGTGTAGAAAGTGGGGGGGTAGTGAGAGAGTGGGGAGAGGTGGTGGGGGTGGAGAAAGAGGGGGGTGAGGGGTGTAGCAAGAAGGGGGGGTCATGAGAGAGGTGTAGGAAGTGAGAGAGGGGGAGGGAGATGGAGAGGGTGGGTTGATCAGTATATCTGCTATGTCCCACACCATTATACTGTACAGTACATCTCCAACCCACGTGTCTCCTGACAGAGTGATCTGTGTAGAAGACAGGCTGTTACACTCCGGTTCTCAGCTGCTCGTCTGTCCCTCTCCTTCACCTCCTCACACCGTCACATTCAGTAACACTTACCCTGCCAGTGTCCAGGAAGTGTCCTCCTCTTCCCCGGGCATCTCGGTCCCTCTCCTCTCAGGACCAGGAGCCGACCGCTATTTTTGTCCAAAAGATTAAGAAGTTTAATAAGGGGGGGGGGGGCGGCCGCTAGCTTCACTGAACATTAGGCAGCTAGCTTTGCTGTGAAAACTGCTCTGCTGCTGAGGGGAATGTATAAGGCTGCAGACTTACCTTCATTCCCGGCTCACGGAGGTGCGTCCCTCTGGTCTGCAGAGTGCCGACGTCACTTCCTGACGTCGGCACAGGCACAGAAATATACTGGGTGCCGTGCACGCGCCCGGCCTCAAGTCCAAGTCAATCGTGCCCGAAGCTGTGGCGCGATGCACTCCGCCACAAAGGCATTTTTTTTCTGCCAATGTAGCGCCACATCTGCAATCTCGTGATTGCACAGATGTGGCGCTACTCAATCTGCACTTGCCCGGCGCCCGGCGCTCGGACACAGTGCACATAAGGACGTTTTTTCGATTTTTTTTTTTTTTAAAGGGACATGTTTAAATAAATTTTTTTTTTTTTTTTTATTTTTTTTTTTTATTTTTTTTTTTTTTACTGACTTGGGGGAGGGGGGCGGCGCCCAGGCGCCCCCTATGGACGGGCCGCCACTGGTGTAAGGTAAGATCTACAGGATTGGAAATATCAGTTTGTAAATGGATAGAAAACTGGCTAAAAGACAGAATTCAGAGAGTAGTTGTTAATGATTCATACTCTGAATGGTCCAAGGTCATCAGTGGTGTACCCCATGGTTCAGTGCTGGGACCCTTACTTTTTAATATCTTTATAAATAATATTGGGTCTGAGATCAAAAGTAACATTTCCGTCTTTGCAGATGACACCAAGCTATGCAGTGGAATAACGTCCTTACAGGATGTCGCCAATTTACAAGCCGACCTCAATGCTCTGTCTAATTGGGCGACTAAGTGGCAGATGAGGTTTAATGTAGATAAATGTAAAGTTATGCACTTGGGGGCTAAGAATATGCATGCATCATACACACTAGGGGGAGTAGAACTGGGGGGATCCATAGTGGAGAAGGATCTGGGGGTTTTGGTAGATCATAAGCTCAATAATGGCATGCAATGCCAAGCTGCGGTTTCCAAAGCGAGCAAGTCCTTTCTTGTATTAAGAGAGGTATGGACTCCAGAGAGAGAAAGATATAATTTTGCCCCTGTACAAATCATTAGTAAGACCTCATCTGGAATATGCAGTTCAGTTTTGGGCTCCAGTTCTCAAGAAGGATATCGGGGAACTGGAGAAAGTGCAGAGAAGGGCATCCAAACTGATAAGAGGAATGGAGGAGCTCAGCTATAAGGAAAGATTAGAAGAACTGAATTTATTCACTCTTGAGAAGAGGAGATTAAGGGGGGATATAATCAACATGTACAAATATATAAGGGGTCCATATAGTGAACTTGGTGTTGAGTTATTCACTTTACGGTCAACACTGAGGACAAGGGGGCACTCTTTACGTCTAGAGGAAAAGAGAATTCATCTCCAAATACGGAAAGGTTTCTTCACAGTAAGAGCTGTGAAAATGTGGAATAGACTCCCTCCAGAGGTGGTTCTGGCCAGCTCAGTAAAGTGCTTTAAGAAAGGCCTGGATTCTTTCCTAAATGTACATAATATAACTGGGTACTAACATTTATAGGTAATAGGGATCAGGACGGATTTTTTTCCCCTGCTGTAGCAAATTGGATCATGCTTTGCTGGGGTTTTTTGCCATCCTCTGGATTAACTGTGGGTATAGAATTGGGTATATGTGATTGTACGATATTATTATTGTTTTATTTCTTGTGGTTGAACTTGATGGACTTGTGTCTTTTTTCAACCTGACTAACTATAACTATATGTAACTATGTAACCACATCCCTTGAAACATATATCTGCAATAGATGGATACATTCTGTGTATCTTAACAGGGGTGTAGTACCATCTGGTATGATGTTTTACCACAGTTTCTTTAATGGCAACAGAGCGGGTACACTTATGCATATTGAGCCAATCCTCCACCGGATGCTCGTAGCCAGTTTCAGCCTCCCAGTCCAGCATTGCTGAAGATTTTGCAGTGGCATTGTGGTCGTTAAGGTATAGGTAAAGGGTAGAAATAGTCCACCTATCTCTAGATCCCCTAATAACATAAGTTTTCAAAGGGTGCCCTGGCTTCATCTATTTCTTGAGTGAGGATAGTAGTAAAAAAGTGGCGAATCTGAAGGTATTTATATTAGGCAATGCACAATTGTGATGGAGGTGTTCAAAAGAGAGAAAGGAGGTGCCCTGTAGTATGAAATCCAAGGTCCCCAGGCCTTGTGAAGACAAAATAGCAAATTCCAAATCCGCATTAAATGCTACAGGGAATTTAGGGTCGCCCAAAAAGGAGGCCAACCTGGGAGGTCTAGAGAGAAGCCTGAACTTTTCTTTATAAAGGGTCCAGAGGTAGAGGAACTCACCCACAATTCTGTTAAACAGAGAAATATGTCTAGGGCTAACTGAGCTTGACCATAGCAGGCCAGAAGGTAAAATGGCGTGATCGAAAGTCCCTTCGAATTGGAGCCATTGTACGTGAGTTGGGGAAGTGTGCTAATTGTACTAGCTGTGCCACCAATAAGTATTTCAATAGGTCCGGACAACCCAGGCTCCCCCTGGTCTGGGCCCTATACATGAATAAGCAGCTCAAACAGGACTTCTTATTCTGCCAAATACATTTTAGCAGTTCGATCTGTATCGCTTCTATTTTTGAATGGGTACAAATAATGTCAGAGATCTAAAATAACAACTTTAGGAGGATAGACATTTTCACAGCTTGTATACGATACGGCCCAGGAATGATATTCGGTATAAGGACCATTCGGTAGGCAAACGTTTAATGTTGGAGAAAGCCTGTGGGTAATTGTGTGTGTACATCTGTTTTAGAGATGTCCTTGATGGAAGTCAACAAAGGATGCAGAATATTAATCAGCATGGCAACGCATTTAGATGGGTTCCCTCCTAAGCCCGATAAGTTATGGAAGGTGCCCAAGGTGGTGAGTAGGAATGAGCTGAATATCCCCTGGTTTGGTTTGCAGCAGAACATGTGAACAGGCAAAAAGTTTGTTCTATGGGACACAAATGTGAAAAATCAAAAGTGCTAATTTTAAAGGTTTATATGCAAGGTATTGCCATAAAAAAACGACGATCAGATTTGCTTTGGAACTGATCAATCTCCAGGTCCAGGCCAATAAAATCTGGCCTGGACCTGGTGATCAATCGTAGCCAATGGTTTTCTTCCCCTGTCTCTGTATTTGTAAACATTGACGGGGAAGTGCTGCTCTCTCCCTCGTGACGGTCTTTTCGTTCCAGACCGAGAGGGAGAGAGCATCTAAACGTGAGTTGCACAACACTACACTGACACCAGGTCACGTAGGCACACAATTAACCCCCCGATCACCCCCAAATTACCCCTTCACTGCCTGTCACTGTGTCACCCAGTACAGTAATCAGATTTTTTTTGATCGCTGTACTAGTGTCATTAGTGACTAAAAAAATTGTTAGGGTAATTAGTCTTAGGCCCTAATAAGTCTAGGGACCCCCCCTAACCCCCCCAATAAAGGTTTAACCCCTTGATTACCCCCTGTCACCAGTGATCACAGTATAAGTGTCACGGGTGACGCAGTTTATTTTTTATAGCGTCAAGGCACTCGCCATATTTTTCCCAATAAAGGTTTAACCCCCTGATTGCCCGGCGGGTGATCAAAGTTTGGTTTTAGTGCCAGATAGGGTCTGCGTCGCCCCAGGCAGCGTCAGATTAGTGCCAGTAGTGCTAACACCCACGCACGCACCATACGCCTCCCTTAGTGGTATAGTATCTGAACGGATCGATACCTGATCTGATCAGATCTATACTAGCATCCCCTGCAGTTTATGGTTCCCAAAAACGCATTGTTAGCGGGATAAGCCCAGATACCTGCTAGCACCTGCGTTTAGTCACTTCGCCCAGCCCACCCAAGTGCAGTATCGATCGATCAATCGCTGTCACAAAACACAAAAACACATAGCGTTCGCAGAGTCAGGCCTGATCTCTGCGATCGCTAACAGTTTTTTGGTAGCGTTTGACTCAGTCGCTGACAGGTCAGGTGCTTTTTTACCTGTGAATCTTACTACTGTACCCCTATATTTAGAGCCCAAAATGGCAAATCAAAGGTACAGTAGTGACGAGGCCTACTGGTTTCTGAGCCTGACAGATAGTGAAGAGGAGGTCACGCATCTGTCAAATTCTAGCTCAGAATACGATCCTGTAGACGACAGTGGCTCCCTGACAGATAGCTCTGGCGGCGGAGTTGTGGTCCCTGCCAAGGTCAGGCGTACCAGACCCCGATCTTCTGCTGTCGCTGAGGTGCAAGAACCGCAGGGCTCTCGTATGGAGCAGAGAAGTACTAGCGCCGCTATTCCTTCTGGTGAACTGGCAAGCACCAGCGGCCTAGTACATCCTGGTCGTATATCCAGCACTGCAGTATCACGCGGGGACTTGGCGAATCCCATAAGTGCAGTTCAAGCTGGCGAGGTGGCAAGCACAAGTGGTGTCCCACTGCCACCAAGAAGAAGAAGACAAAGACAGGCCCGTCGTCCCCATAGTGCCCTTCCTGCTGCATTCGCCAATCCTGATTGGGTACCCACCACTTCTGCAGCACCCGTACTTCCCCCATTCACTGGCCAACCCGGAATTCAGGTGGAAACAGTTGATTTTATGTCACTTGATTTTTATTCGCTGTTTTTCACCGAAGATCGCTATAGATCTATTGTGGACCAAAGCAATTTGTATGCTGGTCAATACATCGCCGCTAATCCCCAGCTGTCCCTTGCCAGAGATTGGAAACCAATTACGGTTTCCGAATTTAAGATCTTTCTGGGCCTTTCCCTCATCATGGGCATGACTAAAAAGAGTGAGCTGCGGTTACTATGCCCATTTTCTCTGCCTCCATGGCCAGGACACAATACGAGCAGATCTTGCGGTTCATGCATTTCAGTGACAATGAACACTGTCGTCCTCGGGGAGACCCTGGATTCGATCGGCTCTACAAAATTCGGCCCCTTGTAAACCACTTCAACGAACATTTTGCAGCCTTGTATAATCCCCATGAAGTTGTCTGCATTGATGAGCCCCTGATTAAGTTTTCTGGCCGCTTGTCTTTCAAGCAGTACCTTCCCAGCAAGCGTGCCAGATACGGGGTCAAGATGTATAAGCTCTGTGACAGGGCAACAGGCTATATATCTAGCTTTATGGTTTACGAGGGAAAAGACAGTCACGTAGAGCCGGAGAACTGTCCAGATTACATAGGGAGCGCTGGTAGGATAGTGTGGGAATTGGTGTCACCCTTATTCAGGAAGGGGTACCACTTGTACGTGGACAATTATTACACAAGCGTGCCCCTTTTTAGTCACTTTTTGATTATGGAATTGGCACATGTGGCACCGTGCGACCTAATCGCCGGGGCTTCCCCCTACGGCTTGTAGAATCCTGTCTTAGTCGGGGGGAGAGAGCCTGCTTACAGTGTAATACCGTATTTATCGGCGTATACCGCGCACTTTTTTGCCCTGAAATTCAGGGCAAAATCGTGGGTGCGCGATATACGCCGATACCCGCTTCCCGCGCCGAGTTTGAACTACTGCGCCGGCATATACCGAGCGCAGTACACTCGTGTATAGTCGGGCAGGCTCGGCTTCTCTCGCAGTCATGTCCTGGACGTACAGGACGCACAGGATGTGACCGTGAGAAGAGACGAGCCTGCCCGACTATACACGAGTGTACTGCGCTCGGTATATGCCGGTGCAGTAGTTCAAACTCAGCGCGGGAAGCGGAGATCGAGTGGGGAGGACACGGCAGAAGGACGCCGGACCCGACGAGGACACCACCGAAGCCGCAGACGGACGCCGGACCCGATGAGGCCGCCGCGCAAGACACCAAAACTGTAAGTACTATAATCTTTTTTTTCACAGGAATGCGGGTCCACTTTAGGGGTGCGCGCTATACGCCGGAGCGGGCAATACCCCGATAGTAATTTGTTAGCAGTGAAGTGGAGAGATTCACGGAATGTTTTCGTTCTGTCCACGCTTCACGCAGACACGGCAGTCCAAATTCCTACGGCGACTGGTGTTGTGGAGAAACCCCTCTGTATCCACGAGTACAACCTTAACATGGGAGGGGTGGACCTCAATGACCAGTTGTTGTGGATCAAGAAGGGTTGCCAGCCAGTAATGATCCCTCTCCTTGATACAACGAATCCTAGGGTCCTGCTCAAGGACCACTGCACCACCAAATTCAGGACGTGTGCCAAACATGGAACATGGGTCAAGTGTCCCTGTCTGAGGGCGGAGAGAAGGTTGGTGCCGTTGTCGCATACAACCATTCCTGGCTGAAGCTGGCGCGGCGTCAAACAGACCACACCAGGCACAGAAACTCATCCATCCCAGTGTGGTCAGTTTTCTGGCTATGCTCTGAACACGGCCTGCCAGTCCTCCCATGGTCAGACTTGATCAGTATTCTGCTCTCTCTTTGTGTCTAGCTGACATGCTCCCCCTGCAATCTCTACCCCCAGCTCTCTAAGCCACTCATACAGCTAAGAACAAAGGTCCTGTGATCACTTATCAAACAAGGGAAAAAGGTACAATGTTGTATTTATAATGTTATATATATATATATATATATATATATATATATATATATATATATATATATATACACACACACACACACATACACAAGTTTTTGCCGTGCATTTCTATTTTAAACAGAATGGGTTGTTTTACAATGTGAGAGTTCACATATACTTTAACTTTAAAAACGCACCATGTCCTAGACTGCTGTTCCACTAGCTGGAAGACCTCTTTTTATTACCATTTGCTGGAACTCTCTGCTTTACAGCTTTCAGCACTCACTGCCACTGTTCATTTAGGGGCTTCCTTCTGTGTGCAAAAAGAAAACCATGGGCCAAATCCTCAAAAGGGATACGCAGGCGGAACTGCTGTTCAGCCTGCGTATCCCTGTGCCTATCTTTGGAACTGATCCTCAGAAGCAGTTTTCCAAAGATAGGCAGAAGATCTGACATCTGTAAGACACTTACACTGTCAGATCTTAGGATGCAGTATTGCATCCGCCGCTGGGGGCATTTCGCGTTGAAATGCCGCTTTGCGTATGCAAATGAGGACTTACGGAGATCCACAAAGCTTTTCAGCTTTGTTTTTTCTGCGTAAGTTTACATTTGCATACGTAAAATTAGGGATGCTTTTACAAAGTGTAAACTAGTTACACCTTGTAAAAACAGACCTTTTTTTCGATCGCCGCTATTTTTTTAAAAATTAGATTTTTTTTTTTCGGCGCATAACTTTTTTTTTACCCGACGCAACTTTATTGTCCCGTCGCAATCTACAAAGCCCGGCGTAACGTAATTTCGCGCGCTGCCCGTCGGGAAAATGACGTCACGAGCATGCGCAGTACGGCCGGCGCGGGAGCGAGCCTCATTTAAATTGTCATCGCCCCCTGGAGAAGAGGACCGCCTTGCGCCGGGAGAATTTAAGTTACACGGCCTGAAATTTCTAGGTAAGTGCTTTGTGGATCGGGCACTTAGGTAGAAATTTTAAGGCAGTGTAACCTAAATGGGAAAAGATAAGTTAGGCAGGATCTTTGAGGATTTGGCCCCCTGAGTACATTCTTGAGGGACCTGAAACACTGACAATCCTTGGATTTTTTTCCATTTTTTTCTGACACAGATTGTTTCAGATTGTATGTGTATAGCTTATACTTTTTTGCATAGAGATCTAATAGTTCTCAGTGGTATTCTACGAAGCCTATTTACAAAATTATTAAAATCAGGAAAAACTTAGCCTTAACTGCTCCTGGAGCACCTAAACTGAGAAATACAGGTATTTTTTACCTTCCTGTGACTGCCTCTGGCTTACATTCTGACCATAACACAGCATGCCAATTACCCCTTTAGGCTTATTTTCTGTCACCATGATACAGTTAAGTAAAAGTAGAATTCTTGGCTGAAAATCAGAAATATGTTTCATGGTAATTTCAGCCTGTTCTTTGTAATCCTCTTTTCATGAATTCAGACATACGAAAAAAACTCACAATTTTTTTTGTTCATTGTTCTTCTGAATGATCAAACTACCATGGCCAAGTCCTGTATGACTGTCTTGCTTTGTGTTGTGAATGTTCTGAAGTTACTCAGGTATAAAAAACGATTGTCAGTAGCACTTTGAAGCCTAGGTCCAGACAGATATAGACACCAATTAAGCAAACTTTGTCACTGGCTATTGAGGGAGGGCCACTCACCTTTGCATTGATTCTTCATCTCTCTTTTCTATGATGCAGCCATAGCCTACGAAATGGCCTGGAGTGACCTCCTCCAAAGATGTAATATTTGGGCCTAGCGGCCAGTCAACAACCCTAGTACTCTCAAAGGAAAAATGACTAGGGAGCACTGTGAAGGTGAGTAAAGGTAAACAGATGCTACCGGTTAGAGATAGTCTGCCATGTGGGAAACTGTCCTCCTAGCACAGGGTATCTCAACTAGAGTTCCGCAAGAGGTCTCCACTGGTTTAACTGCAGGTGCAGGAGGTGAGAATGTGCAGGCAGGCCAGGTAGATGAGAAAGGGAAGTGGGGTAGAGAGGCCTCTTGGGACATTTGAGGAGTTCTGGGCAAGTGATGCCTCTGGCCTGCAGCCCAATGCTTATCTATTACACACGAATAACGCTTTTCTTAAAGCACCAATGCAAAGTTAAAGCTTTTCCCGCAACACCAATGCAAAGTTAAAGCTTTTCCCGCAACACCAATGTGTTTGTGTTTAATGATCACCAAAATAATGTTGAAGTTTTGCACTGAGCACCAATGCAGGGTGAGTTTTGTAATGAGCACAAATGAAAAGTTAGAATTACCACTGTACACCAATGGAAATTCAGCACTTTTTTAAAATCTGTCATTCAGGTATTTAGAATGCACTATTTTATTATTGTTGTATACAGTAGGTGACCGCGATATTGTGTCAATCTCGCTCCCTTTCTCAGCGAGATTGACCACCTACGAGCCCCGTCGTGGGAGCCAGCGCCGAGCCGGCTCGCCGCAATGGGAAAAAGCCATCATAGAAGCGACGGGGATCCGACTTAGATTCCCGCCAATTCTAGCGGCGGTGTTTGGTATGAATTATGAGGGGAAACTCCACGCCAAATTTAAAATAAAAAAACGGCATGGGTTCCCCCCCAAGGGCATACCAGGCCCTAAGATCTGGTATGTATTGTAAGGAGAACCCCCTACGCCGAAAAAACAGTGTGGGGGTTCCCCCACAATCCATACCAGACCTGTATCCAAGCACGCGGCCTGGTACGGCCGGTCAGGAAAAGGGGACAAGCGAGCGACCCCCCCTCCTGAGCCATACCAGGCCGCATGCGCTCGCTCGTCCCCACTCCTTTCCTGACCGGCCAGGCAGCGTGCTTGGATACGGGTCTGGTATGGATTGTGGGGGAACCCCCACGCCGTTTTTTCGGCGTAGGGGGTTCTCCTTCCAATCCATACCAGACCTAAGGGCCTGGTATGCCCCTGGGGGGGGAACCCATGCCGGCTTTTTATTTAAAATTTGGCGGGGAGTTCCCCCTCATGATTCATACCAAACGCTGTGGCTAGAATTGGCAGGAATCCAAGTTGGATCCCCGTCGCTTCTATGACGCTGGAATGTGCTTTTCCTATTCCAGCGAGTGTGAGATGTCGGCAGCATGTCGCCGAGAATCAGCGCGATGCCATCATGCTGGAAACACATTCTCAGTGACAGGTACTGTATATACAGTATATTTATTGCTATATCTACAACTCATTGATCACACTAATGTAACACAAGCTGTGTATAAGCAAAACAAATTTGGGGGCTCCCTAAGATCAGATCTGGGTATTTTATGGCCCTTGGGCCACATTTAGCCCTTTAGCTGTTCCTGCCCGGCCCACGTAAGGTCAATTGGAAAGTAGAATTTAAAAGTAACTAAGTGTATGCCATGCACACAATACACATGCATCGCTTTTATTTTGAAGGTGACTGCTATTTTTTTCACGTGTGCATGTATGCATACCATCAAAATAATATGTTGGCGAACAGGTGTTTACAGGGGATGGCGACAGCTGATCTTCAGTGTGACATTGCTCCATGACTCTGTGAGAGGAGTGTGGGTTTCTTGGCTTTTTTCCAGTCAGGCCAATAAACCAAGATAGTGGCGGCTGTGCTTTCATCCTCATTAGTCCATTGGTTGCCAAGATGGCAGTGGTCGCACTTCTGCCCTTTCCAGGTGACTTTTTGTAAGTGGGAAGGACCATGGAAGGAAGACAACAAGGATCTTATGCTTGTGAGGGCATGTGGGAGGTGTTTCTGGGTCCCACTCTCCACCCCACATGTAAAGGGTGGAGCCTAGATTCCCACTGGTCAGCATTAACCTTCGTCCTGCTGCGGAAGTAAGGTCACAACCCGGGGTGTGTATAACAGTAAAGAGAATTTATAAATACTTGTCCTGTTGGTTGGGTCCTTCACAATAGTCACAGTTTCTCATGTGGCCCCTTGGCCACCCCTGTCCAAGATCCTAAAATGTTTTAAAAGGTTCCTCAAGAGTACAATTGTTGCTAAGCTAGAGGGAGACTGCTATAGACAGCAATAAAAAGACTATAACAAGCTTCCCATTCATGGCAGAGTTACATAGGGATTGATTTACTAAAGGCAAAAAGACTGTTCACTTGCTCCAGAGCTTAGTAAATGAGCAGAGAGAAAGAGAAGAGAAGGCGCCTCCAGGTTAAGGACAAAATAGCTTTAATTAACAATAGGTAACAGCATCCACTTACATAATAAGTAATGGAGATCCAGCATGTAGATCCTAAGTGGTGGTCACAGATGTGGCGATCTTCCGCTGGAACAGTGCTCTGGTGCCTCTCTATGTCTGACCGTCCGTGTAGCAGGAAGTCCGGCTGGGGCGGTGAGACCATCGGGAGCGAGGCGTAGCGTGAGTCGCGGTGACGTCACAGGAACCTTTAGCATGCGATGACGTTTCGGAGCTGGCGCTGCAAATAGCTGAGCGCGCTCCTTTTCAAGCATCTTGAAAAAGCCCACGCATGATCAGAATCAAGTCGACGCATGTTCGGAAGCATTGAAATTAATTTTTCTCGTTTCATCGTAGTGTTTTACATCACTGCGTTTTGGACAGTCGAAATGTGGTCTGACAGTGTGTATGCAAGACTGATGGAAGTCAGCTTCATCGGAATTCCGACGGAAAATTCCATCGTAAATTCCGATCGTGTGTACTTTAGCGGCTTTAGGGTGGCACTGGGCCCTGGAAGCTGCATAAGCCAACAATAATGTAAGTATGTTTCACATGATATAAATACTGTATTTATAAACTTTTTACAAAACACATTAATGGTACAGTTGATAGAAGCCCCAACTAATAAGGATGCTCTGGTAATCATAAAACTATTCACAGCTTATTACTAATGTTCATATAAAAGAACATCTAGGTTGCAGAGCATAACATGATTTAATTTAATGTTAGCTGTAAGAAACAAACACATACTGGATAGATAAAAACACTTAGGCCCGGATTCACAGAGAGCGGCCGCAAACAATATACGCTACGCCAACGCAGCGCAGAGAGGCAAGTATGGAATTCACAAAGCCAGTGCTCCCAAAACTGCGCTGGGTTTCAAAGGCATACGACGGCGTAGGTGGAAGTGAGCCATGCAAATGAGGCATGACCCCATGCAAATGATGGGCCCAGCGCCAGACAGCTACGTATCACGAGCTGCGCATGCGCCGTGACGTGGCTGCATCCCTCTGCGCATGCTCACAACCACGTCGGAACAACTGCCTAAACTACGCCGGATCACTGCCTACGGCGTGAACGTAACCTACGCCCAGCCAGACACACGTCCAACGTAAAATACGCCGGCTTGTATTCCCTGGTGCAGAGCTTTGCATGTCTGCTGCTGGGTTGCACCTCCTTTATGGGGCATAACTTTACGCTGGACGTACAACTTACGCGCACCTCGCGTAGCCGGCGTCGGGCGCACGTACGTTCGTGAATCGCCGTATTTTCCTCATTTGCATATTTGAACGGGCTAATCAATGGGAGCGCCACCATGCGTCCAGCCTAAATGTGCGCCCACCCTACGCCGGCGTAGGCAAGTTACGTCGGCGGGATGAAGCCTGTTTTTAGGTGCATCTTGGTTTGTGGGTCTGGCGCACAGATACAACAGCGCACATTTGCACTTACGTCGACGTATCTTGTTCTACGTCGGCGTAAGTGCTTTGTGAATCCGGGCCTGTAAGTGGAAGTAAACTCATTTTCAACCAAGAAAGCTGCCATCTTTGAATCAGTTTAATCTACAACTGCCATGATGCTGCACATGTGATCAGTTTAGACACCAGCCATTGGATGGTTTGACAGTTCGGTTGAGAGCGCAACCAATGGGAGTGTTACATTTTCGGCATGTCCTGGAAATGAAATGGTTTTATGGATGGGCTTACTTCCGCTTTAACTTCAAGAGAGAACATTTTCTCTCCGAGATTTAGACTGGGAGGGAATTCTGTGATTGAAGAACACAAAACAGAAATGGGAATGTTTTTAAACGACTGTATGTGAACGCACTGCAAAATATATTCCCATTGGCAGAAAGTTTAAAAGGCTAAAAATAAAAGCTATGTGGCTCATGTCCAAGGTTAAAAAGCAATGACGAATAAGATAAGAGCATTTAAAGATATAAAAATGAAGGAACACTTTCCTAATTTAAAAATTACAAAGAATATAACAGAATAGGTAAAAAGGAAATCAAGGCTACAACAATTCTAAATGAATGACAGGTTGCAAAATAGAGTAAAACAAAATTCTTTAAATATATTAACAGTAAAATGGTCAGGTCTAGAGTACACCCCTTTACGCCCCTTCTATTCTCCTCCCTCTAGTGCTCAATTTTTGGGGTCTTTTTCTCCATTGAGTACTAAATTAATTGATCCCTTCATTCCAACAGGATTAAGGAAAGAGGCGATATTTCATAGGCCCCGTACACACGGCCGAGGAACTCGACGTGCCAAACACATCGAGTTCCTCGGCCAGTTCAGCACTGAAGCCGCCGAGGAGCTCGGCGGGCCGAGAGCTCCCATAGAACAACGAGGAAATAGAGAACATGTTCTCTATTTCCTCGTCGAGCTCCTCGTCGGCTTCCTCGGCCGAAAGTGTACACACGACCAGTTTCCTCGGCAGAATTCAGCCAGAAACTCGGTCGGAAGCTGAATTCTGCCGAGGAAACTGGTCGTGTGTACGGGGCCTTACCCCTTCTCTGTGATTGCCTGATCTATTGGATTAGGGCTTTTATTTGTTTGGCAACTGGAATTTCAATATCCCTTTGATCTATGTTGGTCCATTCCTATATTCATTATTTGTTTTCAATCTATACAACACTTTAAAGTCTCTCGAAGAAGCACTTTGAAGCGAAACATGTAGAGTGGTAGTGTCTGTATCTGTATATGGATTGATCTAACAGTACAATTTTTCATATAAAATGTATTATTCATTTATTTTGACACCTTAAAAGTCCCGTAGTTTTCATTTTTTTCATGTATCATTGAATTTATTCTGTTTTGAAAAGAGGCGATTAAGGAGGGATATGATTACCATATATAAATACAAACATGGTTTATACAGTAAACTCGATGTAGATAATCATTTTCAGGTCATCAAAGGGAGCACTCTTTACTTTTGGAGGAAACCTCCAATTACGCAAAGGCTTCCTCACAGTAAAAGTTGTGAAAATGTGGAATAGACTACCTCAAAAACTAGTTCTGACCAGCTCAGTAGATTGTTATAAAAAAGGCCTGGATTCTTTCCTAAATATACACAATATAACTGGCAGCAGCCTCTATATTTCTCTCATCACAGTTCTTTTTTTTAAAAACAGGCCAAGACAACAAGATATTTTATGTATTTGGTTTAGGAGATGGTTTTATATGCAAATTAGGACCCTCTGATCTTCAGAAATAAACAAAGTATATATAGACTATAATGGGGAATCTAAATAGTTTTGTTATTAGAAACAGAAGAATACTTCCCATTCAAATTAAGTTATTACAGTATATAAGAAAATACAACTTGTTTGCTTCATAGCACCCTGTAAAATAGGTGATCACCCTTAACTGAGACCCCGCAGTTTTCTTGGATTCTGTTGGGCAGTATTTGAAAGGCAAAAATGTGTTTCTTAGTAGAACCCTATAAATAAATCTTATTTATAGTATGCGAGGGACCCAAAAATAATTATGGCACTCCCAGTGCCTTGGCTGCAAATATATGTTCACTCTCCAAACTTGCTTTCCTTCTGAATGTCTACGTGTATACACACCACTTTTGTAGATATTTATTTATCTTATTTATGTTCAAACAAAAATGCGGTTGTATGTTTTGGCTCACAATATTTATGTGTTTGTACATGTAGCAACACTGGGATAATGACAAATTTGTAACAGGTGACATCACTTTATATTAACCCGAATCTGTGATGGGTAATATGCACAAATTCTATTAGAAGGTCTTGACTGTAGACACATAAGTACAATAAAAATAAAAAGATAACCGCAATTTATGGTGGGTCCCAGACTTTTGCCCAGCCCAAATTAAAGGTTGTAAAGGTAAAAAAAATTCCCTAAATAGCTTCTTTTACTTTAGTGCAGTCCTCCTTCACTTACCTCATCCTTCCATTTTGCTTTTAAATGTCCTTATTTCTTCTGAGAAATCCTCACTTCCTGTTCTTCTGTCTGTAACTACACACAGTAATGCAACACTTTCTCCCTGGTGTGGAGAAAGCCTCTTGAGGGGGCGAGCAGGAGTGTCAGGACGCTCACTAACACACAGCTCCTTTCTCTATCTGCAAAGTAGATAGCGTCCTGACCCTCCTGCTCGCCCCCTCAAGAGGCTTTCTCCACACCAGGGAGAAAGTGTTGCATTACTGTGTTTAGTTACAGACAGAAGAACAGGAAGGATTTCTCAAAAGAAAAAAGGACATTTAAAAGCAAAATTGAAGGATGAGGTAAGTGAAGGAGGACTGCACTAAGGTAAAGGAAGCTATTTAGGGATTATTTTTTTACCTTTACAGCCCCTTTAATTTAAACCCAATATTTTTTAACCTCTTGCTGCCCGCCCACTGTGACAGCTGGGCGGTGCAGCTCTCGTTCTCGGTCGATGTCATATGACGGCCGCCCAGACGATCGCGACAACAAATCGTTTTTTACGGTAAATATTATAAAGGTTTTGCAATCATGTTCTAGTTATAGCCTAACTTTGGTCTCAAGCAAAAATTCAGCTCCTTTAATTTGATCAAGCTTTTTTAATGATACAGAGAGGCATTTTCTGGTCTTCGTTTGCTCTGAGTCTTTGGTCTAAAAAATACCCCCCCCCCCCCACAGTACTTCCACACTGTGGGCATGTAAGACCAGTCACAGAAGAATTCTATGTTCCCTAGTCACAGGCTCACTGCCTACAGACATGCTCACATCAATGCCTAGACCTGATGTATTACCCCCCCTCCATTCCCTCCACCACCATTAATCTTTTATCCTGACTCTTACAACTAAACCATTTTTACAGCCCATTTGATGATGTCACAGTTGGTAAAAGAACAACATGTTTTGTAATTTCTAGACAAGTGTTAGAAAACTTTTAAATTATGGAGAGCCTCAAGTGCAGCCCCCAGCATATCCAGCATGCTGCACATTGGCAGCATTTTTGTGCATTTTTGTGCATTGTATTGAGTTAGGTAGCCCATAAAAGAACTAATGGGAACATACAATATAGGTGAATTGTCTGTTATCTTTTATACATTTTGCAAAACCAATAAACATATTGAAATGCAAAATAGATTATAACACATCTTAATGCCCAGAATCTTTGGTCCTGTTGCATTTTTTGCAGTGGATTGCAACTCACAGTGGCAGTAATAGTAACTGGTGTCAGTGGCTGCAATAGTACCCCCCAGCATAGGTGTTAGCAGAAGCCATAATAATTCTCAGCATTAGTTTCAGTGGCCACAATAATAACCTTCATTATTGAGGTCAGTGACCACAGTAAACCCCCCCAGCATTGGTGTCAGTGGCAGTAATATTACTAGTATATGACAGCACCACCACCTGCAATATAATAGAGGAAGCTGATTGGACCTTCTATACTTGCATATCACACCTGTCTAGACTTTTATGAGTTGGAGTCTAGACTTCTGGTAAGAAGGCATTGTATATCAATACCGGTGGAGGTGCACTTGGGTGATCAAAGAGCGCATCAATTATACTCATTGTTACTGGATGTTCATCAAGGAATTCATCTGAAAGATTTAGAACAGCACCAGTTGTTCACACTTTATGGACCCTTGTTTATTCAATATCTTTGTTTAGTGTGGCAACAATTTTTATTGTTTCTCGTTTATCACGATTGGTCCTGTTGTGTTGTTGCCAGCAGTTTGCACTTTTATATTTAGTCTGTATACATGCACAATATTTTTTTTTGTTTGTTAAGTAATATTAACTCCCCATACACTGGACTGGTGATCACTGGAAGTGCTGTAAACCCACCAGTTTCCACTCGTGGTCATTGGCAATACTATTGTACCTCACTCATTGTTGACTAGTAGCAGCATTATTTAACCCCCAACTTTGCATTGGTTGTAAGAAGTCTTTTTTTTTTTTTTTTTAATAGTAAGTGAAAGTCAAATTGAATACCCTCAAAATGTGCGGTCGACTTGATCACACGATCTGTTAGAAGTTTGAGGTATGGCCAAGCTAAATGGCCAAATTTGGTCAGTTCACCCATCCACCCAATCCTATGGCTGCTGCAGACAGAAGTCATTCATTTTAAATTGTAAAACAGGCAATATTATTAATAAATTATGGTCATAACCACATTTTGTCAATTACATTGGCCAACCAGTTTTTTTAAAATTCAGCTGGCAGCCCAAAAGTTGTGATTTCCAGTAATTAGTCCTAAAACATTATTTTTTGCTAGGTACATTTTCTGATGTGGGTCATAAATTAGATCTGTGCGATAGTCTAAAGCCCTGTACACACGGTAGGACTTTTGGCCAACCAACTTCAAAATCTGCAACTTTTCAAATTTGTCCGACCGTGTGTACGCTCCATCAGACCAACTTTTTCTGGTTTCATCCAACAAAAAGTTGGGTCTGCGAACGGACCAACTTTTCGGCAACAAAAGTCCGATGGTGTGACCGTGTGTACAGCAATCCAACCAACTTTTGGACAAAGTGCAAATACGAATGCTCAAAACCAATGTTAAAAGCAACAAACAATAGCAGAAGTTAACCAAAGGGTGGCGGTAAAGAGCAGAAAAGAGCAAAAAAAAACACGTGATGTTAGGAAACTTTTAGAAAAGTTTGCAGAAAAGTCTGACTGTGTGTATGCTATGGGTGTGGCAGGACAAATCAATTAGGACAAAAATCCAAGGGAAATTTTGTTGGATGTCCTACCGTGTGTATGAGCCTTTAAGCCCCATACACACGGTCACACTTTTTGCCAACCAACTTCAAAATCTGCAACTTTTCTAATTTGTCTGACCGTGTGTACACTCCATCGGACCAACTTTTTCGGGTTTCATCCAACAAAAAGTTGGGTCTGCAAACGGACCAACTTTTCGGCAACAAAAGTCTGATGGTGCTTTGTGTGACCGTGTGTACAGCAATCCAACCAACTTTTGGACAAAGTGCAAATACGAATGCTCAGAACCAATGTTAAAAGCAACAAACAATAGCAGAAGTTAACCAAAGGGTGGCGGTAAAGAGCAGAAAAGAGCAAAAAAAAAACATGTGATGTTAGGAAACTTTTAGAAAAGTTTGCAGAAAAGTCTGTGTGTATGCTATGGGTGTGGCCGGACAAATCAATTAGGAAAAAAATCCAAGGGAAATTTTGTTGGATGTCTGACTGTGTGTATGAGCCTTTACACATGTGTTCCATATCATACAAAGTTTTGATTTACCAGCACTACAACAGACTACCTTACTGTCATGATTATGTAGCGCTAGTCCCAGAGGATCCGCGGAATTGTTTTGTGATTTCTCTGCACACCTGAAGATGACATACCTTGCTCACCCATCAATAAGACAACATAGTTGATATGGTGAAACACCTGCAGTATTCTGAATAACAATAATTATCAGAACTGAACTACATTTAACTAGCAACAGTATATAAAGTCCTAATTTGCTATGACAGTCCCTGTTTTGTCAAACTGGCCAGTGAATGATGAAAAAAAAAAGTTGCGCTGCAGTTGGGGCTCTTGAACAAAGCAGTACAGTTCACAACAGACAACATATTACCTTGTATGTTAGTATCCTATCAAACCCAGGGCACCCTCCTCTGGGTCCCAAACACTTGGTTTGATCCAGTAAAAATCCAGTTCAAGTCAGATGGGATAGAAGTTGCTTTGTTTGTTTCTTTCAATCCAGCTCAGACAGTCCCTCTTTTTCTTTCTCCCAGCAGTCCAGTCTTTTTCCATATTTCTCCTGCTGATATACTTTCCCTTGCTTTGTTGCATCAGTCACTCACTGTCCTTTATTCGATCCAGACCAAGTCAAGATGGCTTCCCCTTTAACTGGAGAAACTCCATAGATGAGCATTGCAAAGTGGTCTCCTTAAAGATGATTGCTGCATTTTTGCATTAATGAATATTTAGTTTAACCCTGTCCACACTGCAAAAGGATAATACAGCAGGGACAAAGGAATATGATCCAGAGCAGTTGTCAGCTACAGTCCAGGTACAATCAGTTTTGCATGTATACAGTAAAACCTTGGTTTGAGAGCGTTTTGCAGGACAAGCAAAATGTTTTAATAAATTTTGCCTTGATATACAAGCGATGTCTTGATATAAGAGTAGCGTCATGTCACAACTGAGTATAAAAAAGAAGAGAGGAGCCTCTAAGTGTAGCAATATGGTTACATTTAATGAAGGTACAACATTTAGCAACTTATTGCTACACTTACAGGTGCCTCTCTTCTCTTTTATACCCTGTAAAAAAATGCTTTGTATTACAAGCATGTTTCTGGAACAAATTATGCTCGCAAACCAAGGTTTTACTGTATTTTTTTATTTCTCCCATTTCTATAATGTAATTTTTTTTTTTTATGCCTAAGTAAATTACTGTCAGCAAGTATTTACCATTTTAAAAGGCCTATGGTAAGATTCCAGATATGGCTAGTGGGTTGTACATTGTTTAAAAATAAACAGAGGCTGAAAAATTGAAAATCTGAGTGCAGAACCACTGGCCCTGGTTACTGCATTCCACCCTCACCCAGGCTGTGTTTTTACTTGGAATAAAGTGTTTTATGCTGTGCCAGGTCTGTGCACTTTTTCTCTTTTTATTTGTATTTAAGGTCTTATGGAAAACATTGTCTGTGCTTTTATGAGAGAGCCACAACGTGCTCCTGTGGCTGATGACATCCCTGGTTTGGATAAAGCTGCTAAACTTTGCCTATATCATGGGTCTTCAAACTATGGCCCTCCAGTTGTTCAGGAACTACAATTCCCATCATGCCTTGTCATGTCTGTGAATGTCAGTGTGTTCCAATGCCTCATGGGATGTGTAGTTCTGCAACAGCTGGAGGGCCATAGTTTGAGGATCCCTGGCCTATATGAACTGGCTTAGTGTAGATCGATAGGTGTTTTATTTTTTTTGCTAAAATGGCTTCACTGGACCTATAAATATCTGGTACCCTAATGGCATTCAAACCCACACGTACAGCTTGAAACATATAGTGGTTAGGGGTTGCCATATTCCCACTCCCCGTGTTATCGTATAGTGTCAGATAAAGGGTTTTGTTACTGGCACAGGTGAAGTCTTTAATGATCTAGCATAATGGAATATTCTGACTGTACCATCTTCCTGATACTGCAGAACGAGGTCCACAGTTGTTTTCGTATATTTTTCATCATTCAATGAATAGTCACACATTCATATATAGTAAATAAATATATCCTGCCATAATCTTGTACATTGCTATAATGAGAATTTCAAAAATCCTTAAGCCCTGTACACAAAATCACATCAGAGTTCCGACGGAATTTCATCGAAGTAAAAGAGAGCATGTTCTCTATCTAGACTCCAATGGAATTCCTCGGAATTTCCGATGAAAATAATCCGATCGGGCATACAATTTCCGATGGAAAAAGTCGTCTGGCTTTTTTCATTGGAAATTCCGATCGTGTGTACAGGGCATTAGTGTCCTCTAAAGTTAATGTGGTGTCACCTCTCCTGGAAAAAGTAAAAGAAACCTTGGGGAGCTGGAAGCAACTAAAGTCTCCTGTGGGGTGAAGATCTGAGTCAGTCAACAGTAAGTGAATTCAAATATGCATGGGACACACATAGATCTATGCCCAGACAATTTTTTTTACGAAACTCTCCCCTCCCAAAAAAAAAAAAAAGACAAAACATGTATACAAAAAGGGACAGACTCGATGTACCACATTTTTCTGCTGTCACGTTTTATGTTTCTATCTGTGACTGTATGCATGGAGAATAATTATGTTTCTAATGTGCATTGATTGTAAGATTCTTTGGACAATGTATTGCATGAAAAAATCTGTCCAATATATAGCCACGGCACAATTGTTCCATTGTTTATGTAGATGTTATTACCAATGTCAATATGGCAATTCAAAATAAACTAATCACAGAGGTTGGAGCAAAAACCAACAACCGTTGAAGTTCTAAAACAGGGTTCCTGTCTACTAGATGCTCCTCGAGAAGTGAACAATGGTTGATTGATTTACCACTTGATGTTTCTTGTGTGTTGCACCACCAATGTCATTTGGCAGAGCCAGTGGCACGGGATCAGTGGGATCTCTCCTCTCTTCTCTGGTAAGTAAACACAGACACCAAGGATCTTTTTCGGCACTGGATAAACAGCAATTACTGCTAGGGCACAAAGAAAACCATTTGTTTTTATGTGCCCCATCCGCACTGCAACACAGTTTGGAAATGCAGTGCACTGAGCTGTCATAAAATGCATTTTATCACAGTGCATAGGTAGGAATCGCATGTCATCACACAGCACCACTCTCCTGTGCACAGACATAAATGAAGTAATGAAGTGTCACTTTGTGTACTTAAAATAAATTTAACTAAAGAAAAGGAAAGTGGGTAATGCACTAAAATGTGCACCACAACACCCCCTACGGCGCCTCCCTGCAGCCCAAAACTGGCAGCTACCCCCAAGCTAAAACAAGATGTTTAGTGTGTGGGCAGTGCAAATGGGCCCTACCGGGTATTCTTTATAATGACTAGTGTTGAGCGGAATACGCCATATTCGATTTCGCGATATATCACGAATATATAGCCGAATATTCGAGAAATATTCGCTAAAATCGAATATTCGTGATATTTTATCCAAATGAAATTTTTGCGAAATTTCGCTATTGCGAATGCGAAAATAATTGCGAAATTTCGACAAGTGCGGTAGGAGAACTCTGATTGGCTCATGCTGAAATCGAATATTTGTGATATATTATCGAAATTTCGCAAATGCGAATGCGAAATTGATTGCGGAATTTCGACAACTGTGGTAGGAGAACTCTGATTGGCTCTGATGCAAAAGAAGGGCGGAGAAAATAATCGCGCAATATTCCTATTGCCGAATATTCGCATTGCGAATATTCGGCAATATAAAATGATCGCTTCAGCTACTCGGCCCAGTGTCTCTAATCATACCAGCAATGCTTTTAAACGTCGATGGAGATCACTAGGATGTGATCACTAGGATGTGTGTAGGAGAACTCTGATGCAAAAGAAGGGCGGAGAAAATAATCGTGCAATATTCCTATTGCCGAATATTCGCATTGCGAATATTCGGCAATATAAAATGATCGCTTCAGCTACTCGGCCCAGTGTCTCTAATCATACCAGCAATGCTTTTAGACATCGATGGAGATCACTAGGATGTGATCTGTTTTAAAAATAAAATTGAAAAAATGCGAATATTCGGAATAGCGAATATTGGCCGCGAAATTAGATATATTCGCGAATACTCGAATATGCCATATTCGAGCCGAATATTCGCAATACGAATATTGGTGAGCAACACTAATAATGACATTCAGAGGGTATTTTTTCACTGATCACTAAAAGAAGACACTATAAATTGTACAGTCTATGTTTCTATGTTGGCCATTATTATTCATTGAACTTCAGGATTATTACAGAAGATAATATATAGCATATAGAGCAAGTTTTTGTTGAAATAATCTTATTTTTGGCTATGATATGCTCTAAGTATTCCACAGTCCTTATTGTTTTCTTTTTTCTTTTTTCTAGATTTACTACTTTATGCCAATTTACCCTGGCCTGTAGATATAATAGCTGTAGATATAATCTTCATTAGCAGTAGTTCCTCCATAACACCATAAGAAATTCTGGGCTGGAGTGGAGAGAATATGGAATAAAAAGGTTCACAGGTACTTTTTATAGTTAGAAAGGGCAGCTTCTGCTAGTGACCCTTTAACAATCTACACAAGCAACATAATTAATTTAAACAACTCTATAAAGCTTTCCAGGCATTTTATTAGCCTTTTTCTAGATTTATGCAATATAAAAAAATTGGAACAAAAATTGTACAAAGACTGAGAAATGTGATAAGACGTTGTTGAAATGGCAAAATGCATTTCTGCACATTAAAATACATACAACATAAAACAAACAATATATATACATATATATATATAGTAACAACAAAAGCTACAAACCAGCAACAGGAAATGTTTGTATGGGTAACATTTTTTCTTTAAAAATAGAAGGCTGGGAAGGGGGTGGGGGCTTAAAAATTGGCAGCCATTTTTGATTAAAAAAAAGTGTTTGTTAAAAAGGTAATTATAATATTCAGCAGCTAGATAAAAATGTACTACTTTTTGTAAGAAGCCTTGATAGATGTTTGGACACAAGAAACCAATACGGCGTGCCTGTGTACCCATATTCACCAGGATTTGGCATTCGTAATTGGACTTGTTGTTTCCGATCCCCAGTAATTGAATGACTGATGGTTTCCGGTCATAATTTAGATTGTGTGTGCTCATTAAAATGCACATACATGGTACATACTTTATCATATCTTATATATTTAAAAGAGGCAAAGGTTCAAAGACCTCATTGTTATCTAATCATGCCTAGGTTGAACACTCTAAGTCCACATTTTGGGTTTTATGTAATACTGCAAAGAGCAATGATATGTAGTAATCTATAACAACAATGCATAGTTTCAGCAGTGTAGTGCAATCAGACAAATGAAAGTGGATTTCTGATTGTTTACTGTGGTTAGGATATACTGCTGGACTTTGGTATTATTTTGTCTCAAGCACTATACTGTACTTTATACCTGCATATTATAGTACTCAGTGTCATTTGCCCTTCCATTTTCCCATTTGCCCTTGGCAGTTATCTAAGAGCAAATTATTCCATGCAATATCAGCTGTGTGGTCATAACATCCTTGGTGACCATGCAAAGAGGTAATCTTCAAGCCACTCATCCTCACAAGCTTTAAATTCTCCAGTTATGGATACCATAAAAATAAATCCAAATGGTACAGAGTCTCTGATGTGATGGTCTCCTGTGACACAGAAGTCCCATATCAGTTTTCCCAAGAAGCATAGTCTTCTCAATACTTGATGATATTATGCTCTGCTCACCTGGGACAAGTGCAAGCATTGAGCAATGTTCTGAGGTCTGTCATACTGAGGGTCTCATCCCTTAGTCTTATGAGTCTTTTCGGTTTATCCAAAGTAATGTTATAATTCTTTAAGTGTAACTTGGATTATGCCATCTAGATCTGTGAGGTCCAGAAGAAAAGCCATGTGGTTGCTGTAATGTTGAATTATATTATTGTCCATATTGACCAAAATCCTAAAGGAAAACGAAAATAAAATGATTTTCAGAACTTAGATACTGTAAGTTAGTCTCCCATGGCATCCTATTTTGATTCACATCTAAACCTCCCATCACAATATCATTTATACCAGGGATATGCAATTAGCGGACCTCCAGATGTTGCAGAACTACAATTCCCATGAGGCATAGCAAGACTCTGAGAGCCACAAGCATGAACTCAGAGGCTGAGGCATGATGGGATTTGTAGTTTTGCAACAGCTGGAGGTCCGCTAATTGCATATCCCTGATTTATACCAACTAAAGACATTTGCACCAGAAACAGAATATATTTTATATAAATATAAGAAGCTAGATGGTATATCCAAAATAAGTTTATAATATAATGTAAGGAACAAAATAACTATGAAGTCGGTGCGCTTGTAAAGCATGAAATGGATTTACCAAATCAGTAGACAAGTTTGCAAAGTAAATATTAACTTAACTCAGTGAATAAGATAAAGCTATGGTCACATAAATCACCCAATCATGTGCAAAGCAAAATCCATTTTCTTTAATTTTATTTGCACATGATTGGTTATCAAAAATAAACAAAGTTTACCTTCACTGAGCTACTTAAATATGTACTACTCCTTTAGTAAATCAACCCCAGAGGCATTAAAGGAATTGTAAGCTTAATGTATTACCATACAACATAGGTTTATGTTTTTATGCGATGAGACCCCATCTAAAATATTTTATGATAATGTAATTTTTGGGCTTAGCTCTTTATTTTAGCTTATGAATGAATGAAATGTAAGTTTTATGTGATGAATATGCAGTTCAGATGCGTGACTTTTCTTGTGTAATACTATCACCCAACTACTAGTTTCATTCTTTGGTTTCAACTTAAAAGAAGGGAGATCTCTGGCTAGCGGCCAGTAACAACATTGCCTCAACAGTTCTTACAGTCATCGAGGGTTCAGAACTGATTTTATCTGTCTTCATCAGATTTTTATATATTTTTTTTTCCAAAAGATTTATCTGCTGGAATTGCTGTTTTATTCAGTTAACCTTTGAGTTACTGAGTACTAAAGTGACAAGGATCATATAAACTCAAAACATGCTGCAGTTTTATTTAGCTTGCGAACACTGAAACAGTGCATTTGCTAGGTCGAAGTTAATATATTCCAGAATGTGAGTGATTCCCTTAGTCAGTGTACTTTTATGCAAGATAATTTCTTTATATGGGTTAAACATTCTTAAGCATTGACTTGGCACAAACATAACCTTTGATTTTCGAAACAGAGATCATCCATTTGGCAAAATTAAAGTCATAGCAAATCTGCATTTTCTATAAACTGCTCTTAATAAATTCAGACTTGTTTCTACTTGCCATGCTGTGTATTTAAAAATACCTTTGCCTAGTGAAGTTGTGTGCTTATATTGTTAGGAAAAGAATGTTTAACATTACTGGATAAACCATTAAGATCTGTAAGATTGTCAAAGGTAGAAGTAAAAAATAGGACCCCAAAAGAAATAAATTGCATGACTGAGGCTCCGTTCACACCAGTGCGATTTCAGATGTGATTCAGTAACACAGTATCACATAACAATGCAAATCACATTTTTTTAAATGGTGCCAGTTCATTTCAATGCAACTCAGCGCTTTGCGATTTTGGAAAAGTTTCCTTACGGCATGATTTTGATCCCATGGAATATGCAAACATATCCAAGTTGTAATTGCGCTTAACATCAGACCAAAATCAACTTGCAGCAGAGTGAACCTAGCCTTGTGTAGACTATTTTTTACTTCCCTCTGAATTTGTACAGTGCTATATTGCCTTCAAATACTTATTGAAATTAATCATATTCATAATTTTAAGTGGACACTCAGTTACATTAGACTTAGACTTTTTATAACCCCCCCAACCTTACTGTTTTGCATTCATACTAAAAGATCTAAATATTGAAACTGATATGATAAAAAAGCAAATGGACAGATAAACTTTTAGAAAACTTACCCTCTCTTGCATTTTTTGTAGACTCTGGATATGCTTTCTTCTAATAAACCATATTTTTCTGAGATCTGTGGAATGTTTGAAACACGTTCATTTACTTGATTATAACACCAGCTTGACAGAATGTTTTTTATGTACACTATGTTTTTATTGAAAGGTTTTTAGTGTAATGCTTCCAGCAAATTATCACTTGAAAAATCACAAACCATACAGGAAGAAAGTACATAGGGAAATGGATATTTCACAATATGGGTGACATGAAACTGTGATTGTGAGATAATGGCATTTTATGTGACACAACTGGGCTGGGTATTTTTACACTACACATGTCATTATATGGCCTGGCATACTATCAACTATCTGATAGACATGTAAGGTGAAATATGGACTTTTAAAAACAAATTTTCGAAAGGGAATGGTAGCTGACAATATACAGTTTAGGGTATATGACTCTATACGATTTTACTTACAGCTTTCTTTAATCCAACAAGATCTGGTGTTTTCAGCATGAGTGCATCAAAAACCTCTTCTGTTTCTCGCCGTACATATAATAATACTAAAACAAACCAAACACAAAAAAGTTGTAGTAAATGAAAAACTATAGAAGAGCATACCACATAAACAGGACTTATTATAGATCGATCTATCAATCCTAGAGTTAACTGTGTATATACTAAAGCCATATGTCCAAATACACTGTGCTCAGAAGCTTACTGGCAGGCTTTGGCAGTCCATGGAAATATAGCAGTGCATTGCTCCAATTTTTTACCATGAACATTGATAAGCCTGCTCAGATCCACCTGTCCTTTTTTCAGGCTGATCAGAGTGGACCATCCATTGACTCTTATAGGCAGGCAGATGTCAGTGGAGATGTGTTTACTGACACCTGTCTGCCATCCAATCCACTCAAGACAGACATATGGCAATATGTCTGCCATCCATCTTGACTGATCGGATGAGATCTGATGAAAGTGGACATGCTGTCCGTTTTCGTCAGATCTCCCCATAGGAATCAGCAGGGCTCTGACAGGTCCCTCCTGGCTCAGTGAGCAGAGATGGACCTGTCATACACTGGCTCTGCGGAGATCAACGGAGCAGTCTCCCGCTGAGCTGGCGGCCTCCGCTGAGCTGATCCATATTGTGTGAAAGGGGCCTTAGAAGCCTGGGACTATTTACATAATATGAAATAACTATTTTTTACCTGACGTCTAGAAAACATCTAAAATAATTTTGTGATTGTATATTCCTGAAAGTTGGCAACTTTCTGTCATTTAACATTTTGGCTGTATTCGGGATGTGATTGATATTTAAATGCAGTATGCACCTTCCCCACAGAACACTTATTTATATAAATGATGCTGTTCTTTGCTCACACATATAAATAACTATAGACTTGAAGTAGCTAAATGCTAAAAGGTATTTCCTTGATATTTCTGGACAGATTTGCTGTCTCTGTGGGAGTTATTTACTAAAGCTTGAGAGTGCAAAATCTGTTTCAGCTCTGCATAGAAACCAATCAGCTTCCAGGATTTATTGCCAAAGCTTATTTGAACAAGCTAAAGACAAAAGCTAACTGGCTACCATGCACAGCTGCACCAGATACTCAGTGCACCAGTTTTAGTAAATCTCCCCCTGTGTAACTAGTGTTGAACAGCAAAAGTGGCTAAGTGGTTAGCACTTCTGCCTGGCAGCACTAGGGTCTCCAGTGTGTATCCCAACCATGACACTACCTGCCTCGAGTTTGCATGTTCTCCCTGTGCCTGCATGAGTTTCCCCCCACACTGCAAAGATATGCTGGTGGGTTAATTGGATCCTGTTTAAATTGGCCCTAATATGTGTATTATGAATGTAAGTTAGGGACCTTAAATTGAAAGCTCCTTGGGGCAGGGACTGATGTGAATGTACAATATATATGTGAAACGCTGCTAAATTGACTGTGCTAAGTACCTATAATAACAGATTTGCATACAAAACATATTTTAAGAAAGTATCCTAAACAGGAATAATTTAAGAAGGCAGTGGACATGTAAGTAAATCAAGTAGAGAAAACATATTAAATGCATTTTTTTTAACTAAACCAAAGATTTAAAAATGTTATTTATACCCTAGAAACGTTTTTAACAATAAAATCCTCAAACTGAAGTAACTCAAAAGCATACATTTTTCATAAACTGATCACAATCATAAGCTGTATCCCGAAGATAAAATAGTTACTTTTTGGGTGTCTGTTTTTTGTACATTAGGGAGATGTGCAAAAGCAAAACAAAAACCAAGTAGGCTTGGTTTTTCCCTGGGCATTCCCCAGGTTTTGTTGTTATATGCTTTTACTGTATTTTTATTCCCTGCACTCGACTGCACCAAAATAACCACAGTCTTTATGTATGAACACATTGGGGTTGATTAACTAAAGGGAAAGAAATCTGTTCACTTTGCAAGGGAATGTTCTTGTTTTATGTTTTCTTTGAACATGATTGGGTATTCTTTGCAAAGTAAATTTTCAACACTTTCACAAAACTAGAGGAAACATTCCTTTGCAAAGTTAACAACATATATGCTTTAGTAAATCAACTCCACTGATTTGAAATGAATCATTTCTTTATAGGCATACTAACTGCATCAACATATACCTCTTTGAGGGTCTTCAGTAGACTTTTGCTTAGATGGAGGGGTGCCTGTGAAGGACGGACAACTTCTTTTTAGTGCTAGCCTGTAAACATAAACAGAAGGAGATGTGAGACTAAATCCTGTGTTTGGTCTACATACATAATTGAATTGCATTCATTGTTTTACTTGAAGGAAGAGATACCAACAACATCTACCATCCCAGTCAGATGCATTATCCTTTGTTTCTATGTTTTTGGGACTAAGGCCTCGTACACACGACCGAACATGTCTGCTGAAACTGATCCGCTGACCAGTTTCAGCAGACATGTTCGGTCGTGTGTACGGCCGACCGGACAAATGTCCGGCGGATCGGACAGGTTTCCAGCGGACAAACGTTTCTTAGCATGCTAAGAAACATGTTCGCTGGAACCATGTCCGTCTGACATGTTCGGTCGTCTGTACAGACTCACCGGACATGTCCGATCGGCCGCCATCCCTCGCATGCGTCGAAGTGATTCGACGCATGCGTGGAAGCATTGACCTTCCAGGGTCGCGCACGTCGCTGCGTCATCGTCGCGGCAACGGCGCGACACGTCACCACGTTTGTTTTCCGCAGAGATTTTGGTCTGATGGTGTGTACAGCCATCAGACCAAAATCCGGCAGCGGACCGTTTTCATCGGACAGATCCGCTGGTGTGTACGGGACCTTAGACTTTCAAATTGAATATATTTCCAGTAAGATAACAAAATTAGTAACTTAAAAAAAAGGAATAATAATATCCTTTGCTAATTTTGGCAAAATATGCCCACACATGTTTGATACTCATGTTTCTCTTGTTACTTTGGACAAACCATAGGTACAGTTGCCTAGGGTTATTTAAATATTAAAAGTGCAGAATCCCAGACACATTTTGGAATAGATGGAAGATATTCATACCTGTCATTATCTGTAACAGCAGGAAGTACCTAGGATAGAAAAAGAAAAAGTGTTAGATCATAGTTGAGGCAGTGCTGAAACAACTTGAAGTTTACAACACATTCTCTAGTGCTTCCACTGTGTCTGTGTCTAAAGGGTAGCCATTGTATCTTGTTCATAGCATTGCTAGCTAAATCCTACACTGAAAGATGTGTTTATCTTGTTAAAATTCCTAAGCCTGCTATTTACTCAGCAGATGGTTTAACACAAGTGGTCAACATTTAAAACACAATATAGAAAGACAAAAAGAGTTTTGAGTGACCTAGTTGACACAAAATTACAAAATCAACAATACTAAAAGCAACATAAATGTGCCATGTCAAATTTTAGCCCAGAACTATTTTTTTATGCATTTATAAAACTGCAGCTTTTTATGTTGGTGTAAATCTATTTGGTCTGCCTTTTCTATTGCAATATAAGGGAGCGTATGCATTAGAACAAAAGATCAGACTATACAATACAGAGGGGCATATATGATGGAATAAAAGATTAGCCATAATCTTTTTTTTTTTTATAGTATTGTCACAGGATACTCACCACGCCACATCGTTGGAGATTGGAAAAATGAACATTAGGGATGAACAACACTGGTTGGGTTTCCATATCTGTCATTGGCCTCAGATATGTGATGTCAGTTCCTCTGTATCCTGGGAGTGCAGCTGATTTTATGTCTGTAAGGCAAGGCATTTTAAGTTAATTATATTTGTGTAACAGATAAAACAGAATAAAAGAGTTTAACCATTGATCAGTTTTAAGAATTTTATGTAGCAAACTCATCCCCAAGTGACAAATTTGTAGATAATAAAACAAAGCCAATTGATTTAGTGCTAGATAACAGCCTCAATTCCCTCCACCCACTACCTTCCTCCAAATGTCTTCCCCCCAGCTTGGCTTTTGATAGTCATAAAAATCTACAATGCACCTAAAAGTGCCTAGCACAATATTTTATGAAGGTATATGTTTTGCTAAAGGGTTAAAATGTTTACTGTGATCAGACAGTCATGTAAAGGCTATTTTTTAAGTTCACTGCACGACTGGGTTTTTCAAATTAAAAATGACTTTACTTCATTTACTTTTTTAAGTGAACATTCTACTTAAGTTAATCGAATCCCAGTGGATAATGCCTTCTATAGATCCTAAGCACAAGTTGGTTTACCAACTTACCTTTGCTGGTGTCTGGCCCCTTTCCTTTCCTTCTAAACTGCTTGCGTTCTTCATCCCGCATCTTGCGCTCAGCACCCTATTTAAATAAGAGACAGGTGTAATTACTATTGCATGCAAGGATCAACAGCCTGATGTATGAAAGTTTGCCATAGGGAAAAAATTGTACTTGTTGCCTTTAGCCACCAATCAGTTTATATCTATTATTCCCATAGCCGAGGTTTCACAAGGAACAATTCTGATTAATTGCTATGGGAAATATACATTTTTCTCCCCATAGAATGTTTTTATTCATCACTATCATACTATTTTAATAAGGCCATGTTAATTAGACTGCAAGTTATCTTCTGTCTAAGTATTTGCTTATCATACTGGATTTAATAACTGCTGCATGCTTCGTTTGTAGCTAATCATACCTTGTCACAGAATATTTTGATCTGGCAGACAGCCCGATGAATGAGTCTCTTCACCCCAGTGTCATAGTCATAAGTGTCAATCTGGAGATTTAAAGGCACACCCTTTACACCCTTCTGAGATGAGAAATCCGTGCTCAGGCAGTTAATACTAATAAAGACCTGAAACCAATCAGAGAAGTACATGTTAAGGCAATGATTAATGTTAACATTTTAGTCCATATTTTCCACATTAATAAAAACTACAACATATATATTGTGATCTTTGACAAATGGATCCAATATTATTATAATACCACAATTTCATCACATGAATTTACAGATGGAGGACTTAACCACTTGTCCAGTCTTGTTTCTAAATGGAGCTGAATTTGAAACACTAACATATTGTCACTGGATTCACCTGTCTCCCTGCCAATGCTTCCAACTGTTTCCTCCCTTGGAGATAATCCCCAGAGATCCTAACAATTTATTTTTCCCTCAGGCTTAAAACCCACCCAGAAAGTATCTCTGTTTTACGTGGGAACCAAGATTGTATCAAAAACCGTTTCCACTCATCTTTCTCTTTGCCAAGCAACTGTGTTTACTTTTTTTGTGTGCACCTGCCTTACTTTCAATGAAGACACTCTATTATTTTTGTACGTTACGTTACACACTACTTTAGTATATTCCAAGTTCACACAGAATTACACATTTCTGGACAGGAAGCATGTAGTGTAGGGAAAATGAGTAGTGGAAGTTTCATTTGAGTATAGTAGAGCTTTGTATTACACATTCGTGATCACTTGTGAGGTCTCTTTATCTACATTATTTGATCAGGTACGCGTTTCACGTCTGATTTCACATGCTTTTTTCGACTGTCACAAAAGTACATTTTTCATATCTATAAAATCATAAGTATGTTGAAATTTGAAAGTAGAAAAAACAAATCAGCAGAAAAGTATGGGAGCTGTCATTTGTCTTCTTGGCTGCCTCTGGCTTCAGTTCAATACTTTCAGAGATAATGACCTAGAACTGATGTGCACAAGATAACAGACAAAAGTCCTTGGTGTTGATTTATTACATTTAAATAGACTGTGCACTTTGCAAGTGCAGTTGCACTCTGCAAGGGAATATGCTCCAGAGCTTGGTAAATGAGGTGAAGCTTTACTTTGCAACGAATTACCCAATCACATGCAAGGGAAATTTAAAAAATTTGCATTTTTTGCTTGCACATGAGTGGATAATGGATGTCAGGGTGCTTCCCTTTATTTACTAAGCTCTGGCACAAACTCCCTTGCAGAGTGCAACTGCACTTGCAACGTGCACAGTCTATTTCCCATTAGTAAATCAACCCCCTCAGCTACATTTTGTTCTTGGTTATCAACTCAATCTGTTGAAGCAAGAGAGTCAGCATAACAGCCAAGCAAATAGCATTTTCAGAAGCGGTCAGCATTCATACACTTGTGGATAACTAAATATTTTATTTTTTTAAGTAAGCATTTATAATTGCTGCTTGTGTTTAGCATTCCTTCAGACAGTTTATTCACTAATATGAGCAGGTCACACTCTGGATAACTCATTTACCTTGGCCTCTTCATTGATATTCCATACAAATGACAAAGCATTATAGGCAACTTCTTCAATGCTCTCCACAGTGTTGCAGTTTTCCTTGTAGTCAGCTAGAAGACAGGAAAACATTGATATCAATTACATGCATATTCAGTAGAAATGCAAAAGTTATATAAATGCTAGAATCCCCTAAACAAAGTACTATTTGATTTCACAAGAGCCTATCAAGTCTTTATTTTGAATCGGTCTTGCTAGAGAAATTGAAATCGACATACCAACATCAATAACTCTTTGCTTTGCAGTTGGCTGTCTGGAATGCCAGTGTTTCCAGCGTTTTAATTGCTCTTCAGGATTCTTCTCATTATCAAAGACGACCATTACAACACTCTGCATAAAAAAACATAGGTATATAAATATATGTATAGCTATACATATGGCATGTTAAATTAGCACAATGAAAGCATTATGGACTGTATAATAACTTAATGAAAACAAGTTTTACTACCAATTTTACTTCCCCCTAAATTTCCCCTAATTTTTCCCCCAACTTTTTTACTGTGCAAATATAAGATGCAAATAGTTTCCCAATTTTAAAGAGCTACATCATGCATGTGATACACAGTATGTATATAAATATACAGGCATACCACACTTTTAAGTACACAATGGGGTTTATTTACTAAAGCTGGGAAGTGTAAAATCAGGCTAATTTCTGCATTGAAACTAATGAGCTTTTAACCCCAGCTTGTTCAATTAAGCTTTGGTAATAAAACCTGGAAGCTCATTGGTTTATATACAGAAGTGAGCCTGATTTTGCACTCTCCGGCTTTAGTAAATAAACCACATTGTGTATTTAAAAGTGGGGTATGCCTGTATATATATTTCATTTGTATTATTTTACAGAATTTGTTTTTCATGGGTCCAGAAGGTGTTCAATCAGCTGGAAAGTGATTATGACTCAAAGCCTAAACAACCTTTAAATTATATAAGTATATTAAATATATCATTTTAATTTTACTAATATTAGTGTATATTCTTTTCAATAATTATATTGTATTCTGCATACTTCCAGGCCCTGGTGGAGTCCCTAAAACACTAGTAATGCACTCTCTTTCTTCCATGGGCTCGTTAGTGTGAAAATACATTTAATGGGAGACTACATTTGTTGTGAGCTGTATCCCACTAGGAAAATATGAACACCCTGCTCAGTACACATTAAATCTATAGATATTCATCAGTCTTTTATAAATGAGTTCAACATTTAAATGGGGCTTTTACAAAGTCTGAAAAGAAGGCAGTTTGTCAGGGGAGACATGGCATTATATGTAAACGGCACTTATAGACTCGTACTATTTGCGCTGGTGAAAAAGCCTTGTGTTCTCAGTGACTCATGTCATTTTACTAGACTTTCAGAAATAGATGCATTTGTTCCAATTCATGAGGTCTTTTTGTCTTTGAGTTTGTTTATTGTGTGGTCCAATATATCAATGTCTACTATGTTCCCAGCTGGCTCTGATTCCTTCACTTTATTGTAGAAATATATCTTTAAAACTTTCAAAGACCTGTTTTGGTACTGCTACATCAATCTATAGACTGCTTCAATATACTCAGGATTACCTACAAAATTTCCCAATCTGTAAAACCCGATGTTATACCACTGGTCTTTCTTGAACATACCTTGACTTTATTGGAAGACAGTTGCAAACATTTCCTGTTATCTGCCATCCGAAGATTTACTGGATAAAATTGACTTTTGTTGAGATATGCCATTGGAGAGTCGCCGGACTTGACGTGAATGGCTTTGGGGGATTCCAGTGTGTATTCAAAGTCACTGCAGAATTTATACATAATTTAAACAATGCTTTTGGAATGTTTGACAAATATTTAAAGAAACTTAGGCTATGATTGAAAGATAATCAGTTATAGTGCATCTTACCCTCAAGTAAACATGTGCAGACCATTTTATTTTGACTTTAATACAGTTCCACATGGCGCTTAATGTGATTATTGAATGGTTAGGCTATTTTTTTTTTAAATATCTATCTATCTGTCTGCACTGTATTAAAGCAATATTACAATTTAAACTCTGGTTGCATTCAAAATACTTACCAATTGGCTTCAGCGGGTAGGTAATCTGCGGAGCAGGTGGATTCTGCCTGACCTCTAAGAATATCATTGAATATGAGGGGCTGCAGATAAAAATATATAATAGATATAAACACGGCTAATATAATTAAATAAGATTGATCGTGCATACTATATAGTGGACTGTAGTTTACCTCTGGATTGTCTTCTTTAAATGTACTGTCTGGTTGCCAACGCTGTTGTTGCTGGGCTACATGTAATGGTTCAAAGAGATTGTTTAAAGAATTCTTCTCGAACACATCACATGATGTGGCCATGAAACCCTCATGTGTATCACTGGTTAATTTGTTGGTATTTGCTGGTAAAGTCAGTTTACTGGGATTTATCAGACAGTCCAGTGTTAAATAACTGTTCTTTTTATGTGAATCTGCATAATCTTGCGTAGACGAGGGATTATCATTTAGAAATTTCATGAGATGAGTTGAGCTTTCATACGATGAAACGTCTGAGTCGTATTCACTGCATTGTCTAAAAGACAACATACAAACAGCTTTAATAATTACAAAAATACATTCAATTCAAATATACACACACACACCAACATTCCTAAATGTTTTTTTTTTCTAAAATTACCTTTTCACTTGTTCACAACGGTCTGTTGACCCTGGTGGAATTATTCTTTTTTCTTTTGGAACCTAAGACAAGATAAAGGATAGCATTAAAATCATGTATAAACAACATGCACGTTTTAAAAAAGCCACAATAGTAACTTGTCAAAGGAATGGTGCAAAACCTCAAAAATACTGTCTATTTTATTAAGGAATTATCTGGTATTAATGTGTAAGAAGATAACAAAAAGAGTCAGGAACATCGCCAGACAAGAGGTAGAATAGACATGTCTGATACTTAAATAGAAAGCAATGCCACATATACTATGTTTTCTCAATCATGGGTGTCCTTTCGTCTGTACTGGACCTAAAAGTTATTGTTGTCAAATATGGGTTACAATGAATGTACTTGCCCTATAGTAATCATAGAGAAAGCTCAATGCGGTAACGCCATCATCATCCCCATTTGCCCTCATCATAGCTTTGGTAGCTGCAGTCATAGGATTATCCAGGTATTTGGACCATGTCTCCTCATCAGTGCTGTAAGAATATTTCTGGAAATTGATGCTGTCATTCTGGAGAAGCATGACTGGCCTGTAACTAAAAAGAAAAAATAGTTAATTTTAATTATATATTATATGCTCAGAAATCCAAGATAAAAAAATCTGTATTGTACATGCCTGATATTTAATGTATTCAGCTAGAATAGCATAGTAGTTATTGTTTCACCTTTTTACCTGGTCAGAGTCATATCTTACTAACATTTGATTTTTATACACAAGACTACATGGACAGTGACATTTATAATAATACATTTTTTCCTATGTATGGGCACCATTATATCATTTATATTAATGTATACCAGTTTTAGACTTTAGCTGGTATTTTTTCTATCTTCTGATAAGTTATATGAGGCAAATGGTTGCTGCTGATCTAATAAAAGGGTATCAACCATGCAACATATAGAAGGCCTTTACATATGGCTATATCCAGAAAATAGTGGGTCTTTGGCTGTCATGGCTTTATGCCTTAGTTAAACATGATATCTAAGAAGGGAGTGCGGTTACCACACACCTTCAAGTCAGACAATTGCTGATGTGGGTGACAGGCTGTATAGTTACTAATTCTCCTATTAGACCACAAGCCATGCTTTCATAGCAAAGCAAACACATGTTGCTCACGGCTTCCAGCCTTGTTCAGGAAGGTTACAGGTTCAACCAACTGGAAAGGCACCTGCCTGTGTTATTTTAATACCTAGGCTTCTATCTTCAATCATTTCTTTTCATATGTTCTGTATAGGTTACTCTGAGCTGTCATTTCTTTACTTTTGACCACTCCTAACTAGCAGCTTTTGTTCTCCAGGAAAACTCTATTTTTCAGTCCCTCCAGCACAGTGCAATGTATAAATATGTACTCTGTACACATACCAAGGGTTAAAATGGAAGCTGTGGTCTCTTTACAGTTTTTTTTTTTAAAGATATGTATCTGAATGTGAGAGGCTTAATAGAATGAATCTTTTCAATAAGAGTTAAATATTTAAAAATGTGCTTCTCTTTGGCCTTTAAATAGCATTAATACATAAGTGCAGCCACATCAGCAGATGTTTAGAAAAGGTGCAAATTATATAGGAATGAATATCAAATATTACTTTTAATTAATTTACTGCAATTGTCTCTTCGTAAGTGAGAAAAGAGGCACATGGCAATATATATATTATTAGTTAGCGCCACTACCACTAACACATATTCATTAATATAGGAAAGCAAGCAATTAAATATGCAGCAGTAACATCAAAAATCGCTTCATGACAATCCAAATTGTAATTTTTCTCCTTTACGCCAAATTAGCAGTAGAGTTTCAGGTACAGGACTGTTCATAAGCTGTGGCCATCTGGTCTATGACATTCTACCATATTCAGCTCTTTAAAATGTAGTATATTTATTTAGCCCATGTAGAAAATGTTGTGAAAAGCTGTTCACTGCTAAAAGAGAACACTGTAAACTGTAAAAAATTGTGTTTTTTTTATTCACTATAAAATGGTTCTTTAATGCAAGAGCTGTGAAAACGGAGAATAGTCTTCCATAAAAATGTATTCTAGTAGACACAGGCTATTATAGAGTAAATACATTTTTTATTATTATAGAGTAGATCATGTGGAATCCTTCTTGTACATGGTATCAACAAAAGAAAGGTAATGAAGTCACGGAATGTTTGATGGACTAGCTCAAGGCATGAAAAGGGTGTGTTACATGTAGCACAGTGTGTAGGTGGGTTAGCAGAAATTATAGTTTTATGCCTTGTTGAATTGGGTGTATTGCCTTTTGTCTTAGTTGATGAACCAATATATTCTTGGCATACATAACTATGATCTTTTGCCAGTCCGCATAACACACTACCAACATTTACTAGTTTGGCGAAAACATTTTTTTATTTGAAGAAAGTTAAGCAATACCTTGGAACTATTACTCATTTTAAAAGTATATATATATATATATATATATATATATATATATATATATATATATATATATATAAAACAAATACATATATATATGTATATATATATATATATATATATATATATATATATATATATATATATATATATATACTGTTTATGTCCATAACTTACACCTCTGAGCAGCAGGTAATTATTAGAAAACAGATTATAAATTGATTATTAAAGAGGTCAACTTAATGAAAACCACAGCCAAAAAAAAACTATACAAAGAATGGCCCATGTTGACTTTGCTACTTTGGGAGTAGGCTATCCTGCCTACTAGCATGTGTAGGGGAGAATACTTAGATCATCTTTTTCCTTACACCTCTTAGGCCATGTACACACGGTCGGTCAAAACTGATGAAAACGGACTAAAGGACCTTTTCATCGGTCCAAACCGATCGTGTGTGGGCCCCATCGGTCAGTTATCCTTCGGTCAAAAAATGTAGAACTTGCTTTAAAATTTAACCGATGGACTGATAACCGATAGGTCAAAACCGATGGTTAGTATGCAAAAGCATCGGTTAAAAACCTGCGCATGCTCAGAATCAAGTCGAAGCATGCTTGGAAGCATTGAACTTCGTTGTGTTTTACGTCACCGCGTTCTGACATGATCGGTTTTTTAACTGATGGTGTGTAGGCACATCAGACCATCAGTCAGCTTTGGACCGTTCTCATCGGATGGACTGATCGTGTGTACGCGGCCTTACCTTTTTTAGAGGCTGCTTTCTAATTGGATTGGGAAGTGACCCAGATTGCATAATAATAATATAAGCATGCTTCGCTTGAATGTCATTTTGGAGCCCGTGTGACTGTTCTCACGAAATGTTAGTTCCATCTATGTGTGTGCCTGCATTCTTACAATATTTGTGACCTAGTTTCCCCCATCTGTCTTAATACAGGTTCAGTACAACAGGAACTAATATCACCAAGCAGTCAAAGGAATAGGTGCTGCCTATATATTGTAATGTTATGTGGATGTACAGATCTAAAATGAAGACAAGGAAATATATCTTGGATAATGTTATTTTACAGTAAATAACAACTGCAATGTTTTTTCCCCATTGAAGGCATTAGGGCCCTTTCACATCTGTGATGATCCGTCCCGTGAACCTCCGCTTGCTCAGCGGGAATCTTTCCGTTGATCCCCGCTGGATGACAGGGACCTGTCTTTTCTACGCTCTTCCCTATGGGGGGATCAGATGAACACGGACCGTCTGTCCGTGTTTACCCAAACCGCTCTGCAAACGGATGGAAAAATAGGATTTTCCTCCGTCTGCAGAATCGGAGGATTGCGGACCCGGATGAGATTGGGTGTCAGCGGATGTTCATCCACTGACAACCGCTATCTCATAGGGATCAATGTGTGTCCCTTTTTCATCCGTACATGGATGGATGAAAAAGCGGACAAAGTTTCTGTTCATAAACTTATAGTATAACACAGTCTAGGTCAGAGGTATTGTTCATAGATTTTGTGAAAAAAAAATAAGATTGCACACATCATAATTTAACAGTAAAGTAGAATTAAACCACCAAAAAAATGTCAGCAGCAGTGCTTGCAATGACAAGCAGTTCCTTTTGATGCCTGCTGGATATTACAGATCCCAGGAAAACAATGGCCACTGCTAAAGGATCATACATTTATTTCACTATAGACAATTCTTTTTGACAGCCAAAATGCGCTGTCAAGGTCTAAAGCAGGGGTAGGCAACCTCGGCACTCCAGCTGTAGTGAAACTACAAATCCCATCATGCCTCTGCCTCTAGGAGTCATGCCTGTGACTGTCAGGGTCTTGCAATGTCTCACGGGACTTGCAGTTTCACCATAGCTGGAGGGCCAAGGTTGCCTACCCCTGGTCTAAAGTGTGAAGAGTAACAAAATACGACATTTCAAAAAAATGTATTGCCTTAATGATAGTGATACTTTAAAAACTCTGCCTCTCATTTTGACCTGTTTATTTGGGTAATCAAAGTTTTATTTCTGAAGATAAAAATAGTAATGGAGTTGATTTACTAAAACTGAGTGCAAAATCTGTTGCAACTGAAGTTAGAAGCTGATTGGTTTCTATGCAGAGCTGCACCAGATTTTGCACTTTCCAGTTTTAGTAAATTGTGACTTAGGATAATAATCTATGAGCCCATAAATTAGAGCAGAAGAAGGGTGCTACCACCCAATATGATCAGAAGATTGATTTTAACTACCTGAGTGTGGAAAGGCAGTCACACAGCTGCAGTGGCAATCATGAGAAAAGATGATCCGCAACTCCTTGCTTGCTCTTTAAAATCTTCAAAATGTATTGATTCTCTATAAAAGACAGACAGCAGACGAAATGCATTTCAGCCTTGCGTGCCTTATTTACTATGCCTTGAAATGCATTTACATCTGCTGTCTGCGTCTTTTATGGAGAATCAATACATTTTGAAGATTTCAAAGAGCAAGCAAGGAGTTACGGACCATCTTTTCTTAATAATAATTGAGCACCAATGATTTTGTATGCCATTTCAAAATGCAGTAGTTTTGATGGACTAAAGGACAAGATAATAATCTTTTTGAATCCCAATCATGTGCAAGTAAAAAAAGCCACAGATTTTTTTTTAGTATGCGATTGGCTGATTTAAAATTCTTGACTCACTTAGTAAATCAACCCCACTGAGTTCCAGAAACAGAGCCAAGTTTCCAGTTTAGTAGTGGCTGGAGTATGGCACTGTTTCACAGTATGGTTCAGACATACTAAATGTAAAAGCCAATTAGAAGCCCCTTGCTCTCTTAAAACCATTGTACAGTTTCCCTCAAATGACTTAGAACTGCAATCTTCTGTTATGGGGTGTGAGGTGCATTATACCACCACTAATAAGGGTAACAAAAGAATAATTATATGCACTGAGTATTAAAGGACCTTACAAAGTGGCCCCAGACATGTAAAGCACTTTGAATAATTAGCATACGACCACAAGACAGCTTTCTTTCAGTTAACTTTGGCTATGCAAATAAGTACAACTCCTATGCTAATAAGCAGACAGCATATTCTCTAAGATGTTTTGAGTGAAACTGCTGTACAGCAAGAGCGAAACTCAAAAATCAAAGACACCCAACTTTTGTATTCTTGGTGCCAAGTTGTCTCAAGCAAATTAAACCGTTCTACATGAAACTGTTTTGTATTAAAATGGCTTTTCATTGAACTTGCTAAAGTCATTGGAAAGATATGAGTTAATACCTTTCTAAAAGAGCCACACCAAAGAGTTTAATAGTTGCATGCATGTTTTTAAGAGACTCCAATTAGATGGATTATACAGTCTTTATTTTACAGGGATTTGTTTTATTGCTGGAATTCAAATAAATGTCCAGTTTAGTGCATGCAGCTCCACATAAAAATTCTTTGAGACCAAAGTCATTTATTGAGCAATAAGAGTTATCTGACATGTACTTCACTTCAATCAGTCTCTCTTTTAGACAGGCACCTTCTATTAATTATAAATACAACCAGTATCATACTTTTAGGGTCCATGCACACTGGTATAAAGAAATGCTGCATTTTGCCTGTAGGAGCAGCTAATGTTATCCTATGTGTCTATGCACATTCAGTCATTTACAGACGTATTTTAAGCTCAGCGTTTAGAGGTAAATAAAACAAACACTCTTCTGGTTTTAGTTTTTGAGAGTGGTTTTCAGGCAAAAAAATAAAATAAAAATACTAAATGCTAATAAACGCTTCTAAATGCCAGTACAAAAAAAACGCTCAAAATGTTTTTTTTTTTTTTGGAAAGAGCACTGTCATTTAAGCCCAGTGTGCATGGACCCTAACATTCTGAGTACTCCCATAGGTAATACAAGCAAAGCTTTGCCAGGTAAGCTTAAAACATTTGCACTAGACATAGGCAAATTTGTAAAATCTTAATAAAATGAACTCAGCTCAGACCAAGTGCAAACTACAGAAAACATGCAAGAACTAGTTTTTTCTTTTCATCAAAATAATTATGAGTCTTAAAATGCAAGTGTTATTTCTATAGCTATTGACATCACTAAAATCGCTTATGTGGTTGTTTTAATGTTTACTTTCCCTAGATAGATAGATAGATAGATAGATAGATAGATAGATAGATAGATAGATAGATACACACATACTTAAAAATACAAACAGATAACTTACTAGATACATACATACAAATATACACACAAAAAATAAAAATAAACACTTAAAAACAAAGACAGACAGGCAGGCAAACATGAACACAAACACACACACTTAAAAATACAAACAGATAACTACTATATACATATATACAGTACATACATACACACACAAATAAATAAATAAACACACACACCTAAAAAATATAGAGATAAAGCAGATAGATAGATAGATAGATAGATAGATAGATAGATAGATAGATAGATAGATAGATAGATAGATAGATAGATATAGGAATATCCACAAATGAAACAAAAACTAAAAAAAAAAAAAGCTAAAAAATAACTAAAAAGAAATAATAACTACTGTATAGTAACAACACAATACAGCTTCCACAAATTGGATTCTAGTAAAGCATTGTAATAAAGTAATGTACGTAATGCTGAGTACTTACTCTAGTTCATTAGACATTTTCCCTCAAAGTTGTGTAAATGGCTCTTCTCCAAAATGTGTTGTTCCTCTAATTCTTGTTAAGCACAGGCATCCCCCGGAGAATGATGTTTTAGATTTATGTGTGAGGATTTGTGTACAGGTATCTTTTCTGACAGGTGGGCTCTTTGTATAACTCCAGCGTTGATTGGCCGATGGAACAGGTGCCTTAAGACAGGCACACCTCAGCAGGTGCAGCACTTAACCCTACGTGAGCCAGAGCAGACATATGAATGAACCATAGCAGAGCAAACACCTCCCCCAAACAGGTAGAAAAAAAAAAATCTTAAAGAAACTCAGACTTCAGGCGAAACTTAGCCAAAACTAAAAACGTGTCTTTGCTTGTTGAAGGCTTGTGGTTGAATGATAAAAGATTAAGCAATAGCTTGAGTTATGAATATGACATCTATGCATGCATTTAATTAAATAGGGTGTATAGAATTTCACTATATCTAGGTTTAATACATGAAATGTATATATAGCAACTGTATTTGTTTAGCATATTTAGTATATCAGGTACCATTTGGATTAAATCACTTTAAAAGAGTCTGTGCCATGAACCAATTTGTTCTATAAAGTCATACAGTTTAACTTGTTTTATCTTACCATATCCCTAACTGTCATATACATTTTATTTTTTTATTTTTTGAATATAAATTGATTCTATGTAGTAAAAACCTAATGATTTAGCCAGGCAAACTACTGCTATTGGTGAAATTTGCATTTATTTTACTTGATAATATAATTTTATATTAATGTATTTATTTAAGCATCTATCAACATCCCATAAACCCTGGAGGCATGTGGTATAAACCTGAAATGGGTGGAACTGGGTCATAAGTTAACCAGGATGTCTGGGGGGTACAACAAACCCTTGCAGGCATACTTGATGGTCTGACGTCAGTGAGATAAGGTTAGGTTGGGTTGCATTTTTTTTTTTTTTTTATAGTTTTCTGTTCCTCTAAGATAAGTGTGATACTGGAATGCATTTATCCATACATGCCAGTAGCTTACATGTGTTTCTACCAATTTCACAGACAGCAAAATATGATCGTTCAATGGTTGGACCACATGCGAAAAGGCAACGTTCATTACCTGTTCACGACCATCTTAGCAGATAACATGTCACCCATAAATAAAAAAATATTTATCCAGAATCGAGCATACTTTTCTCACAAGTTATACCTGCACGTCAGCCTTTTTTTCTGACCAATATCCTCATGGAATGCATTCCTAACACTAAAGCAATGGTCACAACATCCGACTTCTCTTAAGCCCCATACACACTATGGGCCAGATCCACGTACCCTGGCGCATATTTCCGTCGGGCGTAGCATATCTCTGATACACTATGCCGCCGTAACTTACTTTTTTTTTGTATCCTCCATGAATGCGCGCCGTAAGTTACGGTGGCGTAGTGTAACTTTGGCGGCGTAAGGGCGCGCAATTCAAATGGATGTGATGGGGGCGTGTTTTATGTAAATACGTCTTGACCCAACGTAAATGACGTTTTTTTTCAACTGCGCATGCACCGTCCAGGGGGTATCCCAGTGAGCATGCTCTAATTAAACCGGAACAAGCCAATGTTTAAGACGGTGACGTCATTCTACGCAAAGCCCTATTTGCGAACGACTTACGCAAACGACGTAACATTTTCAAAATTCGACACGGGAACGACGGCCATACTAAACATAGGATACGCCTCATATAGCAGGGGTAACTATACGCCGGAAAAAGCTGAAATCAAATGACGTAAAAAAATGCGCCGGCCGGACGTACGTTCGTTCGTGGATCGCCGTATCTAGCTAATTTGCAGACTCTACGCGGAATTCGACGGAAACGCCACGGGGACGGAAACGGTGACGTCATTCTACGCAAATCCCTATTTGAGAAAGACTTACGCAAACGACGTAACATTTTCAAAATTCGACACGGTGACGTCATTCTACGCAAATCCCTATTTGAGAAAGACTTACGCAAACGACGTAACATTTTCAAAATTCGACACGGGAACGACGGCCATACTAAACATAGGATACGCCTCATATAGCAGGGGTAACTATACGCTGACGGTGACGTCATTCTACGCAAATCCCTATTTGAGAAAGACTTACGCAAACGACGTAACATTTTCAAAATTCGACACGGGAACGACGGCCATACTAAACATAGGATACGCCTCATATAGCAGGGGTAACTATACGCCGGAAAAAGCCGAACGCAAATGACGTAAAAAAATGCGCCGGCCGGACGTACGTTTGTGGATCGCCGTATCTAGCTAATTTGCAGACTCTACGCGGAATTCGACGGAAACGCCATCTAGCGGCCAGCGTAAATATGCACCCACGATCCGACAGCGTACCAAGACGTACGCCTGTCGGATCGATCCCTCATTCAGTCGTATCTTGTTTTGTGGATACAAAACAAAGATATGACGCAGGAACTTTGAAATTACGCGGCGTATCAATGGATACTCCGGCGTAATTCGTTTGTGGATCTGGCCCTATCAGTTTTCCTGCAGGTTTTTCTCTTCAGGTTTACCAAAACCATGTAGTGCAAAGGCCTGCCTCATTGCATACAAATTGAAACTCTTGAGGTTTGACCTCATATTAGATGGTTTTGGTAAACCTGAAGAGAAAAACTTGCAGGAAAACTGATAGGGCCAGATCCACAAACGAATGCGTATGGGGCTTTAAATTGGTTAAAATTTCATGATTTAGATAAGGGAAAAATGTATAGCTATCTTTGCATCATGAACATCGCTCATGCAATATGCATAATGTATGCAAGTGATAAATAACATTTTGTTAAACAAATCTGTCAAATGTTTATACATTGGATTTGCTGGGATTCACCACATATATGCAATGCTTACATTTAATATATCCATAGTACAGCAAATGAATAGGCAAATAGGACAAATGTGACACTCTCCAAATGTCCGGCTAATGCTGTATGTACAGTAAACTACTTTTGCAGTTTCAGGGCTCATTCACTCAGTATGATACCTGCTCCTCCCGCAAAAAAATAATATGCTAAATGTAGTAGAGGGGGAGGACATAAAGCAGAATTTCCCCTTTATGGTGAAGTTCTGTTTTAATTCCTGTAAGTGGCAAGTAAGTGTAAGTGGCAAGACGGGCCTCCATGGATTGGACTTGCTTTTTTAGCACAATTGGATTGAGCAGTGGCGTCACTAGGGTTGGTGTCACCAGGTGTGAAAAAAATGGTGTCACCCCCCACCAACCATAGTCCCCCCACAGTACAGAACCCCCTTCCGCAGTATAGATCGCCCTCCCTCAGTACAGACCCCCCCATGAAGTACAAACCCCCTCCATCAATATAGACCCCCCTTCCTCAGTATAATCCTCCCCCTCAATACAGACACCCCCACCTCAGTGCAGACTGCCCCATCAGTACAGACACCCCCACCTCAGTGCAGACCCCCATCAGTACAGACACCCCCACCTCAGTGCAGACCCCCCTCAGTGCAGACCCCTCTCAGTGCAGACCCCCCAGCAATACAGACATCCCTTCAGTTACAGACACCCCCTCAGTGCAGACCCCCCTTTCTGATCCCCCCTCAGTGCAGACCCCCATCAGTTACAGACACCCCCATCAGTGCAGATCCCCCTCAGTTACAGGCACCCCCCTCAGTGCAAACCCCCCTCAGTTGCAGACCCCCCAGCAGTACAGACACCCCCTCAGTTACAGACACCCCCCTCAGTGCAGACCCCCCCAGTTACAGACACCACCTCAGTGCAGACCCCCTCAGTACAGAAACCCCCCTTGGTGCTGACCCCCCTAGTGCAGACCCACCAGTGCAGACCCCCCAGTACAGACACCCCCAGCAGAACAGACACCCCCAGCAGAAGACTCCCCCCTCAGTGCAGACCCCCCAGCATTAGACACACCCTCCCTTATCAGTATAGACACCCCCTTACCTTACAGACCTCAGAACAGAATATACACACAGCCGTGTGTCCCTTGAGCGTGGGCTCCTCCTCCTCTGTAGATGTAAACAGAGATGAGGGGGCGGCGGCTTATTTCCGCTCCGCTGAGGGACACAGCCGCTGCGCGAGCCGCGAGGCACAGGGCAGCGGGTGGTGTTAGTGGTGCCGCAAGCCACAGGTGTCACCCCTCTGGCGGGTGTCACCTGGGTGCGGCCCGCACCCCCCGCACCTACCTAGCAACACCACTGGGATTGAGGTCTGGAGAATTTGGAGGCCAAGTCAACTTCTCTTACTCGTTGCTGTGTTCCACATCATTCTTGAATTCATCAGACCAGGCCACAGGCCACATCTTCCATTGCTCCGTGGTCCAGTTCTGATGCTCATGTGCCCACTGTAGCACGTTTGGCTGTGGACATGAGTCAGCATAGGCTATGCAGCCCATACACAACAAACTGTTATGCACTGTAAGTTCACACACCTTTCTATTGGAATCAGCAATTAAGCAATTTGAGCTGCCGTAGCTTTTCTATTGGATAAGATTACAAGGGTCAGACTTTGCTCCCCAAGTGCATCAATGTCTCTTGGCCACAAATGACCCTGTCACCAGTTTTCCTTCCTTGGGCTTTGGAGATGCTTTGTCCATTACAATTTGGCCCTTGTCAAAGTTGCTCAAATCCTTATGCATGCCCATGTTTTCTGCTTTCAACACATCAACTTTAGGGAAAATTTGTTCACTTGATGCCTAATTTACCCCCCCCCCCCCCCAGGCACCATTAGAAAGAAATAGACAATGATATTCACTTTACCTGTCAGTAGTCATAATGTTATGGCTGATCTGTGTATACAGTACTGTGCAGACGTTGTAGGCAGGTGTGAAGAAATGCTGTAAAGTAAGAATGCTTTTAAAAATATATACTTATTTTTAGCAATTTACAAAATAAAAAGTGAGCCAACAGAAGAAAAATCTAAATCAAATCAATATCTGGTGTTACTACCTATTGGCGTCAAACCTGCATCAATTCTTACACGTACACACTTTGTACACTTGCACAAAGTCAGGGATTTTATAGGATTAGAGTCAGGTGTATGGTTAACCACTTACACCAGGCAGGTGCTAATGATCATCAATTTCATATGTAGGTTGAAACACAGTTATTAACTGAAACAGCTGTTTATGTTTGTGTCTGTTGGGTGTGATAGTCATTCCCAAACTGTTGGGTCATATTGATAAGCTGTGAAAAAGTTTTTAAGGCTGTTGGGCCATTTTTCTTTATGATGTTCAAAATCGACATGCTTTTTACATGATAGCCTAGGTTTTTTTTTTTTTTATTCCACATAAACTTATATTTTCTGTGTTGCTTTGACTTATGTCATATTGGGCTTGATTTACTAAAATTGGAGAGGCCAAAATCTGCTGCAGCTCTGCATAGAAACCAATCAGCTTCCAGGTTTTATTGTCAAAACTTAAATGAACAAGCTGAAGTTAGAAGGCGATTGACTACCATGCACAGCTGCACCAGATTTTGCTCTCTCCAGTTTTAGTAAATCAATCTCGCAGTGTTGTCACCCTCCTCTTTTTGCCTCCATCTGGGACTACAGGTGTACATGCTGACACATTGGGGTTAATTTACTAAAGGCAAATAGACTGTGCACTTCACAAAGTGCAGTTGCTCTAGAGCTTAGTAAATGAGGTAACAATTCACTTTGCAAAGAGTACCCAATCACGTGATAGGAAAATAAAAAAAACAGCATTTTTGCTTGCACATGATTGGATGATGGAAGTCAGCAGAGTTTCTTCTCATTTACTAAGCTCTTGTAGAGTGCAACTGCACTTTTCAAAGTGCACAGTCTATTTGCCTTTAGTTAATCAACTCCATTGTGTGAAGACATCTACGGCCTTCTTTTCAGGCCTGTGCAAGTCATAAAGTGTGGGAAGCATCAAGGAACTTGTAGTCCCAAGTATGTAGTACAGGTGACCACAGTGATGTATAGATTGCTCAACTATTGATGTTTTTAAAAAACATTTTTTTTTTACCAAGGGCTTATGGCTGTCCCTTTCTTGTCCCTATGGTAAGATAAGAATACACCTAGATGTGAAAGATTCCTAAGCATGGCCAGGATCTTGACATCTGATTACTGCTTTACGTTACCACTCGTGTCTGTAACATTTTATTGATAAAATAATTAAAAATATAAAGTCTGATCTCCTTCAAACAACCAGTGCGATTTCTCAATGCTGCAGAAGATAATTAAAAGGAAAAATTGAATGCCCCCCCAAATACATTATTGAATGCGCTCTATCTGAAAAAAAGTGAATTGTTCTGCACCTTTTTTTACCTCCCTAACACAGTTTTGTGTTGGGAAATTAAATGAAAGTGAATTTACTTACGGTAATAGGATTCATCAGTGCAACTTAGCAGTGCTGCCTATCAGTCTCACCTGCCAGTGCTGATCAGTGCCCATCATTGCCACCCATCGGTGCCCATCACTGCCAGCAATCAGTGGCACCTATCACTGCCACCTATTAGTGCAGATTCTCAGTGCCCACCAATGCCAGCTATCAATGCCCTCCAGTGCCACCCATCAGTGACACCTCTCAGTGTCACCTCTCAGTGCCCACCAATGCCACCTCTCAGTGCCGGCCAGTGCCACCTAGCAGTGCCCACCAGTGCCGCCTTATTGGTGCCCATCAGTGCAGCCCATAGGTACCCATCAGTGCACCCCATCAGTGCCCATCAGTGCAGCCTATCAGTGCCCATGAGTGTTGCCTCATCAGCGTACACCCGTTTCAAAATTTTATGACAAAATATAAAATGGTTTTGTATTTTTTTTTTTATTCAGGCTTTTGATATTTTTTTTTACAAAAAAATAAAAACCACAGAGGTGATCAAATACCACCAACAGAAATGTATATTTGTGGGAAAAAAATGATAAAAAATGTATTTGGGTACAGTGTTGGATGACCACGCAGTTCCCATTCAAAGATTGAGAGCGCTGAAAGCTGAAAATTGGTCTGGACGGGATGGGGGTTTAAGTGCCCAGTAAGCAAGTGGTTAATGTAATAATTTACTACATATACTGAAATAGTATAGCACAGTGAGGAAGCAGGATACCTAGTCTGTGTGCAATGTGGGGATGGAATAACATTAGGCAGCACAGTATCAGGACATGTAGGCTGTACTTTATGCAACAGAGAAGGGCAGAGTCTCTGAGTCAGCATGCAGATGGGTTATCTTGGGCAGGATGAGTTTCTGTGGGACATACAAGCACAGGCACGCTGCAAAAACTTCATATTAGCTATTCAACCCACGAGTTCTCAGTGGGATTTACAAACACAGTCTTTTTCAAACAACCTGATACACACGTTGACAGCTAAACACAAAACGGATCTACCTATACAAGTCTATAGGCACCATTACATCAGCTTGTGTTTAGAAGTATATTTACCACACCTGTCATCTTTCAAGCACTCAGTTGGGTCCCAGAAACAAATAACATAATAAACATTGAATTTATAATATCTTTAATGATTTTTGGATACATTTGATGGTCTGATATGGACTACGTTTACACAAAGGGGAGATGATTTTTATAGTGTATGTTGATTTTTGCTGAACCACATTTAAAGCGGTCCTCCACCCTAAAGTGGAGTCCCGCTGATCGGAACCCTCCCCCCCTCCGGTGTCACATTTGACACCTTTCAGGGGGGAGGGGGGTGCAGACACCTGTCTAAAGACAGGTATTTGCACCCACTTCCGGCCACACGCTACGGGCGAAAGACGGGCATTCCGTCACATCCCGTCTGTCGCCCGTTGTGTGCTGGGAACACTCGGCTCCCAGCACACAGCGTGTGAGCCAATCGGCGGGCGCAGCGCGACTCGCGCATGCGCGGTAAGGGAACCGGGCAGTGAAGCCGCAGCGCTTCACTTCCTGGTTCCCTCACCGTGGATGGAGGGGGGAGCAGCAGGGTGACGAGCGATCGGCTCATCCTCTGCTGCGATCACCGCTGGACTCCAGGACAGGTAAGTGTCCTTATATTAAAAGTCAGCAGCTGCAGTATTTGTAGCTGCTAGCTTTTAATATATTGTTTTAGTGGCACATCCGCTTTAAGAACAGCACCTGTTTTACTATATATATATATGAATGGTGTACATAGAGTGCAGAAGGACTCTGTAAATGAGTCATGTTAGGCATGGACGTCGGAAACGTACGAACAGCATCGTGTTTTACGTCGTTTTACGTCGTTTGCGTAAGTCGTCCGTGAATGGGGCTGGACGTAAGTTACGTTCACGTCGACTAGGCATTGAGCGAACGTAATTTAATTTAAAAATTCAACGTGATATTGAGCATGCGCGCGCATGCGCCATTCGTTAAAAACGTCAATCACGTCGGGTCACGATACATTAACATAAAACACGCCCACACTAGCCTACTTTGAATTACGAGGGCTTACGCCAGCACAGTTACACTACGCCGCCGTAACTTTGGGCGCAAGTTCTTTGAGAATACGGGACCTGCCTCACTAAGTTACGGCGGCGTAGTGTATCTGAGATACGCTACGCCCGCCTATAGATAGGCGCTTTTTTGAGAACCTGGCTCCTAGAATTTGCTATGAATCCCACTGTACACAACTCCATTCGCTACCCTGTCTGGCATCACATTACAACCTACACCCAAACCAGTGCTAAGCCCCTCAGCAGATACCCCTGCTTACTTATGCCTTGTACACACGATCGGAATTTCTGATGAAAAAAGTCAGTCAGAATTTTTTCATTGGATATTCTGACCGTGTGTGGGCCCCATCTGATGTTTAATTTTTTTGCGATGAAAAAAAATCCTATCGGAAATTCCGATCGTCTGTGTGGAACTCCGACACGTTTTGGATGGTCGGAATTTGGTCTGACAGTTTGTATGCAAGACAGCTTGAACGAAATTCCGATGGAAAATTCCATCGGATTTTATCACATCAGAAATTCCGATTGTGTGTACGGAGCATTACTGGTGTCTGGTTGCTTCTCCTTGGAACCCCAGTCAGAAGTGATGAGGTTCGCTCTTTTCTATTCTTAAAACCTTGGTCCCATATAGCATTATCCAGGATTAAACCTGTCTTTTAGTTACACAAAGCCTTTCTAGACACTGGCATCCTAAAAACCAATTACATCAGTTAATATGGAGGATGTCTGTTGCCTCCACAGCATCCTTGTTTGACCCTCCTGTGCCCCTCTCCCTCAGCACTTGGGTGACATGAGCTGACTGATGGAGAGAAATTGAGGGAGAAGAGAAACATTGGAATACTAGTCAGTACCAGTGTGCAAAAGTGTATTTGCTTTGGAAGAATAAATCATCTCTAGCGTTGGGTGTCCTACCTTTGTTGATGTTACTGCATTATGTAAAGCTATGAGAATACTTTTTTACATTTTAGAATGGGATGCCTCAAGACTGTCCATAATTTTAAAGGGTGCCTCGACTCAAAAAAAGGTTGAGAAACACTGTAAGGCCCCGTACACACGGCCGAGGAACTCGACGTGCCAAACACATCGAGTTCCTCGGCCAGTTCAGTCCTGGAGCCGCCGAGGACCTCGGCGGGCCAAGTTCTCCCATAGAACAACGAGGAAATAGAGAACATGTTCTCTATTTCCTCGCCGAGGTCCTCGTCGGCTTCCTCGGCCGAAAGTGTACACACGGCCGGGTTTCTCGGCAGAATTCAGCCAGAAACTCGGTCGGAAGCTGAATTCTGCCGAGGAAACTGGTCGTGTGTACGGGGCCTTAGACAACCTTGCAGAAGATTAGATGAGAAACTAACACAGATTAAGTTGACCTAAAACCTACCTATATATCCTAAAACCAGTGGCGGCCCATAATGCAGAGTGCAAGGACACCACCCCCCCATCCATGTGTCCGGTCCCCTAATTTACATGCCGGGCGCGGGAAGCATGGATTCTAATGTTTTTTTTAATGAAACATCTGATTAGAGTCAGAGGTTCTAATGGGATTCAAAAAAGGGTGGGCTTGGGGCAAAGAGCACTGCGCCCCGAGCCCACCCAGTTGTGTGACAATAGCGAATGAATATAGATGGGGTAAGTGGGAGGCTGGCAAGTGACCGACTGGCAACCATATTTTTGTCTTTCACTTGGCATCCACTATTGATTACATTAAGAAAGCCTCCATTACTTCAAACGCACTTAGTTCTACTATACAAACTGGATCAAACGCTGTTTGAGCATTGTAAGTTCATACCGTACCATGAATGTTCAAGGTTGCCTCAATTTCCTAGTTGTTTTTTGTAGTTCTACTATACAGTACTGTATTATCTGACCTTACATTATTGGTAGAATTACATTAATGGTAGAATGTTTTTTCTCCAACACTCCTAAAGTGTTCTTTTGCCACAATGCCTCATACAAAGTGAGACTTTTGCGCAACTATGTCAAATCTGTCCATAGTCTACGTTAATCTTTGTACATTTTATAACTAATAACTGTTTGGTTACCACTTTTGTGCAAATACTAAATTTATAAATAAAGGTGCAGATAGAGGATGGTTAAACATTTAGGCATGATCTTTCCACCATCCAACACCTGTGCTGTGTAAGGGCTCCTATGATAATTAAAGTGTCACTGAAACCCACATCATAAAAAAAACTTTCAATAAATGCTGTATTACATGCTATTCATACTCACTCAGTCACTATGAGATACGTTTTCTGTATTCTGCATAAAACCTGGTTGAACCTGCTGCTCTCTATCGCCACCTTCTGTCCCCAATTCAGCTAGGGACTTTGCAGCTGTGGTGGCAATTCTGCACATGCTCAGTTTTCAGTGAGTTTCTATGCTGAGCATTTCCTCCCTATCACATCTGAGCAGCCCATGTGACTATAGAGTCACACATGTGGGCATATACACAGTGTTAAATGACAGCCCACTCCTCTTTCATGCCCACTAACCAGCTAAACACAATTAGGGTGAGATATTACATGTAGATTAATGGAGGCTTCACTTCCCTCTCTTTTTAAGACACAGACTGGAAGGAAGTGACACATCCTGTGACTGGCAGAAATCCGCCCACACCATGTTATTGCTAAAAAATAATAAATATTTTTCAAATATATATTTGTATGACAATTTAAAACGTTTATTGATATTAATTGTTCTTGACTCCTAATCTTGCTTTTTTTAAGTTTGTTCACAATAGTTGCTTTCAGAGGCATTTGACCAGTTCGACTGACCATCCCACTTACCGACCAACGGGGGAGGGGGAACAGTTGTCGGTGGCATACTGTTTGGCACCCCCCCCCCCCCAAAAAAAATCACCGGCCGCCACTGCATTTGACAGACAGTAAAGAGTTCCTTTTGTCACCCATTAATGCAGCACCATCTTGCTAAAAACCATGTGCAGTACATACTGCCCCATTCACCTGGGGGTATACTTCCTACCACTGCCACAACATGTGTATGACTCTGGCTGCTGCCTCAGGAACTAAAGAGGAGCAGTTGTGAGATCATGGTACAAAAGGTGGCTAAACAGCATGGTTTTATAAGCCCCCAACCTCATGTGTGAATGAGCCCTTGGTTCACCTCTATGCAGCTGTTTGATGCTTGTAGGGCAGCCCTACCCACACAAACACAGGGGAAAATAGTCCCTGACCTTTATTTTTTAAATCACGCCACACTGATTTGGTGCACAAGAATTAGAGAATTAATGGCACCACTGTGTGCCTGCTAAAGAGCAGGATATTCGTCTGTGTGCCGGGAATATGCGTGATTTGGCGCAATTCTAACACACAGTAATGTGAACTAAGCCCTAGACTGGGGTGCCTCGATACTGAAAAAAAAATTCAAGGGTGCCCTGACTGTAAAAAGGTTACAAAAACACTGATTTATAGAATATCTGTAAATATATTTACAGTCTCATCAGTGGCAGATTTGACTCTCTTCTCACTAGTAACCTGTCCCAGGGCCAGGTAGTGTTTCTATGTAGCAGAGGCCAAGGGGGCTTCTATAGGAAGTAATGGTCACACTAACCCATCAGAGACCAATCACTTATCAATTTCAACAAATGAAGACAGATCTGCCAATCCTTTTATTGATCACAGCATGCGCAAACTTCCTGCTACATTTTCATTGCTTTAAATATTTTTTAAGAGGCAGTATGCCTTTTTTTTACTACTGCCCATCTAAGCCAAGACAATAGTAATACCAGTTAATAATCATTATGAAATTATTATTATTTTTTTTCAAAGAACCTTTGACATTTTAGAACACCTTGTGAGATATCTTTAAAATAATTACAGAAAAGTATGCATTGTGTTATTTCAAAAAGGTTACAGGTGAGGAGGACACTGAATTCCACTAGGAGACCTACTTAATGAATATAGGCACTTCTTAAATATACTGTATCTCACACAGAGATTAAAGAACAGATATTTATAATAGTAACCAGTCTGCAAATTTTATAACTTTTGGCTATCTACATTGTAGCTTTACCTCCTTATGTGGCCACTGAGAGCTGTCATTACAGTAATTACATACTCTGGACAGGGCTATTGTGACATAAAAATGGCTGAATATTGGTAACTAACAGCCTCAGGTGTAGCTGAAGGAGGTCACCGACTGTTTGAAGATCTACTGTCCACAATGGCAACTGTCATTAAGCAGCAATCCCAGCTAATGACTTCTGATAAATCACTTCAGAATCCAAATCAACTGCTAAAACCAGTGCACAAAATAAACGTAAAAGGTTTTTTTTTGTCCCTCCTTTTTATTGTACTAATTGCATGCAATGTTGTTAGTACCTGTGCTGGCACAATATAGAATTAAAAGAACATACTGTACATCTTGGACAGACTTGGCAAAACTGAAAACTGCCAAGTTCTCCTTATTGATCAGTTAATGTTGTAGTTATTTTATATTTTTTTTACTTAAAGGTATTATGCGTTGTAGAGATCTAAAAACGTTAACTTACGTCACATTTCCGAAATGACGCTTCTTTTTTTGCTACAGTTTATTTATTACAGTCATTATCCATACGTTCTGTTTAAACTGTTTACTGTATTAAGAATCGTATGATAAATCAGTTTAAAGGGTTAGTTGAGCGCAACTGATTTTGTTTGCACAAAAATATCCCCAAGCATTACAGCATCCTCAGTACATTAAAGCGGAACCAAACCCACTGATTTAACTAATTACCAAATCAGTTACATTTTAATGCATGTTGTGAGTGATAACTGTCACAGTTGCTTGAGCTCGCAACTGAACTGCCAAGCACTTCATGTTAATGTATTTAGGATACTATACTGTAATGCTTGGGAATGTTTTTTGGCAAAAGTCAGTCAAGGTGAACTAACACTTTAATCACAATAAAAAAAATGAATGTGATGGGTTTAACATAGTTTTCTATCTATTTTAGCACTTATCGTGTCCAATAGGGCTTTAAGAAACTAATAATAGGGATTAGAGACCTGCTCAGAAGTGTACAGTCTAAGGCCCCGTACACACGACCGAGTTTCTCGGCAGAATTCAGCCAGAAACTCGGTCAGAGCTGGATTCTGCCGAGAAACTCGGTCGTGTGTACACTTTTCAGCGAGGAACCCGTCGAGGAACTCGTCGGGCCAAAAAGAGAACATGTTCTCTATTTCCTCGTTGTTCAATGAGGAAAGTCGGCCCGCCGAGCTCCTCGGCGGCTTCCACACTGAACTCGCGGAGGAACTCGATGTGTTTGGCACGTCGAGTTCCTCAGTCGTGTGTACGAGGCCTAAGGCTAGCCACAGATGCCTTTTTTTTTATGGCGGATCGTACAAAAAATCTATGCGAGGTGGGTGGAGGAATCCTCCCAACTGTGCCATTGTAATATGAAGGTGGGATTCCTCCGCTGCTCGAATACACTGATTAGTACTGCAGCCAGAGGATTGAGAATAATTTCCAGCAGCCCTGTTCATCAGAAGTCAATCATTAGTCCAAGTTCTGTTGAGTGGGAACACTCATAGATGGATCAAAATTTGTCCATTCTCTGCTGAACCACTGGAATTCCGATTCCATTTATGGGCCGCTTAAAGTGATTGTAAAGGCAGAATGTTTTTTATCCTAATGCATTCTATATGCAGCAGCCTACCTCAGCCTCCCTAATTCTTACCTGAGTCCCATCTATATCCAGTGTTGTTGCAGGAGTTTCTCAGCTGCCCGGGACTCCCCTCCTCATTGCGTGAGACAGGAGTGCAGCGCCATTGGCTCCTGCTGCTGTTAATCAAAGTTAGTGAGCCAATAAGAAAAAAAAAGGGTGTGGGGTCGGTGGCCGTGGGTCCGTGTCTTAATTGACACAGGGAGCCGTGGCTCGGCTCGGGTGCCCCTATAGCAAGCTGCTTCTTGTAGGGACGCTCAACAGGAGGGAGGGGCCAGGAGTGCCGAAGAGGGACCCAAGAAGAGGAGGATCTGGCTGCTCTGTACAAAACCACTGCAACAGAGCAGGTAAGTATAACATGTTTGCTATTTTTAACAAAAAAAAAAACACGAGACTTTAGTATCACTTGAAGGCTGTCCATACAGTGGTAACTGTATTGGGCAGATGGTCTTCTGACTCATGACCATTATAAAATATAAGCTTGTCCATAAACAGACTTGACATTACACTCTACTTTGTATCGGGCCACAGGACCTGATTCACTATAGTGTAGAAAATGAATATGCCCTTTTTTACATTTTAAATGGGATGTTTAAACACATATTTATTTCTTCTTCACTTTACACAGCAGTAAATCAGGCCTCTTGTGTTAAAGATTTAAAGTGGTTGAACACCCTGTACAACCACTTTTACCTACAGGTAAGCCTGGATTAAGGCTTACCTGTAGGTGCTGGAATTATCTCATAAACCTCCACGGTTTAGGAGATATTTACAATAGAGAAATGCGCTGATGTCAACGGCGTATGCGCCGTAGACAATGGCGCAGGCGCGCTTTAGAAACGGCGATTGTACTGTTTCCAAATGAGGGCATGCCATGACTGGCGGCTCCTGCGTGCATGCTCGAGAGTGATGTCATTGCAGCTCCAGACAATCACAGTGCCGGAGCCACGATACCTGGAAGTAACTCCAGGACGACATGTCACCGGCCGGTGCTGTGTCGGGCACCGCAGTGGGGGCTTCGATCCCAGGTGAGTATTACATAATGAGCTAGTATGCTATGCACACTAGCTCATTATGCAGTTGTCTTTGTCTTGCAGGTGTTATTTTTGTTTCCAAAAGTGTGTTTACAACCACTTTAAAAAGAGTGGTCCACCCGAGATTTATATTTCAGTTACAGGTGGGATAGGTGCAGCCTTTATATATTTTTCAATATGCTGAAAAAATACAAATAACCAAAAGCAAGGTTCTCAGGCTTGGTTCACACTGCTGTGACCTGAAAGTTGTGGGACTTACAGTGCGACATTGCCAGGCGACTTCCTGGTGATATGCTGGAAACTTGAGTACTACTTGATGCAACGTGATGTGACTTTGAAGCGACTTTGAAGCAACTTTCAGGGAATACCTGGGTAATCTTCCTGTAATGCCGGATCCAAATCACATCAATATAGATAACGATACGACTTGGAGGCCACTTTCATTAAAGTCTATGGACACAAGTGGAATAGAAGTCGCCTTGAAGTAGAACAGGAACTTTTCTAAAGTCGGAGCGACTTCAGTAGTGCTAATTAAGACAGCTCTTATTATTATTAACATAGGATTTCACATGTCATGTGACTTGGGGTCTCAAGTTGTGGCAGTGTGAACCGAGCCTCAGACTATCACTTAACATCCCACTTTTGGTTATTGTGAATTAGGAGTTTGAGTATAACTACCAGCAATAATCAAATTGTATATGTTCAAAAAGAGCAGCAATTACACATCACACCTTATGCTTGCATTTTCAAGATTCCTGTGGTGGCGTTAGTGGTAGCAGCTGTTTTTAAAAAGGCCAGTGACAACAGTAGACCATGGTAGCCTAATGTATGTTGAAACAGACACCTGTAGTATTTATTAGACAGGGTGATACCACAGGAGCACAATTGGAGGGCAGACACAGAGCATTGTCACCCTACAAAAGCAAGTGCGTAAGAAGGACCTTCATGGCAGTAGCTATTGAGGAATAGTGCAGATTTAAAAACATTAAAAATTACGTTATTTTAGAGCCCATTCATACAATGTTTTCAGTTACCTTCATTCATGACTGGCCTACTATAGTATATGTTTCACGTGTTTTCCTCATGTATGTCAGGCCATAATATGTAAGATCAATGGGAGAATTAAGATGAATATCTATAGGTCATGATCTGGTCATAAGACTAATAAGAGCAATATATAGTACAGCCTGTTTTATCACTGATGGCTCATCTCGGCAAGTCAAGTGTCTCTCAGACAGTGTAGTTTTTATCTGCTATAATGCCCTCTTGTCTACAGAGATATGAGGTGTGGGAAATGTCAGAGGTTTATAGAAACAGATAATGATCTTTTCCAATCTTTGATGCTAGAGGAAGACGAAAGGGTTGAGCATTTTACATTCTTTTACAGTATACACATTTACTGTTCAATGAGTCCCCACCCTCCTTTTACTCCACCCTTCCCTCCCTCTCTTTTTATTTTCCCACTCCCCTGCCTACATGCCCCATCTATTTTGATTCCTTTTAGTTTCCCACTCTTTCTATGGAAATCCCTCCAATTTCCCAACCTCCCCCTCCTCATGTCTGTGGCTGATTTCCCTCTCTATTTAACATATCCCTCCACGTCTCCACTGTTTACCTCAGCATAATGCTGCTGGATATGCACAGATAATGTTTCTGTGATGTGTTTTTGATACTCGCACTATAACTGGCGAAATGTCCTGTATTAATATTTGTAGTTCTAATCGCATTTGTTTCTTTTATTGTGGTAGCGTTGATATAACTTCAGAAATAAAATATTTTATAACTGGGAAATACAGTTATTGATCCTATAAAGTATAGTGTATCATACTTACAAACAGTAAATGTACTACTGCCACGTTGCAAAACCAACGGCAGAAAAAAGACCAAGTGGTCCATGGAGTCTGCCGTTTTTTTTTTATTATTTATTTTTTTTATAATTTTTTTTTGTTTGTTAAAGGGGTGGTAAAGGAATTAATTTTTTTCCCTAAATAGCTTCCTTTACCTTCACTTACCTCATCCTTCGATTTTGCTTTTAAATGTCCTTACTTCTTCTGAGAAATCCTCACTTCCTGTTCTTCTGTCTGTAACTGCACACCGCAATGCGAGGCTTTCTTCGTGGTGTGGAGAAAGTCTCTTGAGGGGGGAGGGGGTGAGCAGGAGTGTCAGGACACCCACTAACTCACAGCTCCTTTCTCTATCTACAAGGTAGAGAGTGTCCTGACTTGCCTGCTCGCCCCCTCAAGAGGCTTTCTCCACACCAGGAAGAAAGCCTTACATTACTGTGTGTAGTTACAGACAGAAGAACAGGAAGTGAGCATTTCTCAGAAGAAATAAGGACATTTAAAAGCAAAATCGAAGGATGAGGTAAGTGAAGGAGGACTGCACTAAGGTAAAGGAAGCTATTTAGGGGAAAAAAATCCGTTACAACCCCTTTAACTTTTTTGTCTGTTTTTTTGTATAGACCCATGTTTGTCCCAAACATGTCTGAATCCACTTACATTGTTCTTCTGTCAGTGATTGAAAAATACTCTTTGTATTTGTATAAAACTATAATATCCTATTTCTTTAACTTATTTATCCCACCACTTACTAAATTCAGTAGACTTTAAGATTAGTGCAAAAGGCATGATACATAAAAAAAAATTGCCTTCTACCTGCAAAACGGATCTTTTAGTAGCAGCAGTAAGAATATGCAACTTTTACTGTTACCTATACGAAAAGGTATGGTCAATTGTTGTAATAAAAATGTTTTAGAGATCCCTAAAAAAAGGAAATGTTGCTTGCAGATATAAGATATAATAGAAGGATGATTCAGGGATGTATTGGATATGTTGGTACTGATTAACATCACTTAAATGTTTAAAATTAGTTGTTTAACTAAGAAGTATTCAAACTAAATAATATTCGATTAATTTAATGTATTTTCATTAATCTGTGCCTATACCAATGTGCTAGTATGGAATAATATCTTTTAACGTTGTGAAATAAATCACTTCAAATGATAGACGACAACTAAGGGCGACTTTCCATTTAGATATAATAAATTGGGCATATGTGCTTTCAGCTGTTGCATACTCAAACTTAGTGTCGGGTGACACGGCACAGGACATGTAAGATATCGGGGCTTCTAGTATCCACCTTCTTCCCTGTTGACACGTCGGGTGGAGCCACAAAAAGAATGTTACATAATTCTAAAGTGCAATCAATATAAGACATCAACTAAAGTCCTTAAAGTGACACTAAACCGTTGTTTTTATTTTGTTGTAGTTTTGCACAGTGTGGCCCCGAACTTTGTCTTCTGGGGTCTCCCGGCGGCGCTCGCGGCTCCTCCTTGCATCGGTAAACCCCCTGGGAGAAGTGCTCTCCCAGGGGGTTACCTTGCAGGCAAGCTCACGAGTCCAGCATTTGCAACTCGGCCCCACACCATTAGAATTGATTAATAGCAGCGAGAGCCAATGGCTGCGCTGCTATCAATCTATCCAATCAAGAGCCGAGAACCCCAGGCAGAGAGGAAGTGCGTGTTTCTGCCGAGGGAAAAAAACACAAGGGTTTACAACTCCTTTAAGTCCTTGTTGAAGAGAGCTTAATACTCCAGTGTAGTGCATGGTGGACTAATACCTAGACACCCAAACTTGTTAGTAAAGAATACAAAACAGTTCAACTGGTAGAGAGTATGTGCCTGTGTAAATAAGTATATGAATATAAAAATAATAAAATGTGATCACTGTAACCATCCTCCCCAAACCAATGCCCGGCGGCCTGGTGAGTAATAAAGTAATTTATACATAAAAAGAAAAGAGCTAGAGCAAAAGCTGGAAAATAAAGTGAAAAGGAAAAGCAAAGGAGCCAAGAGAAGAGGAGAAAGAAGGGTATGCGTCCAAGGGGGTGTGCAGCAGGAGATCACTCAAGTTGAAAGGAGCTTATTATCGAACCTAGAAGGTTGGATGTATGTTATCCACAGCTGCTAGACCCTAAGAAATTTATCATGGGTATCTGAAGCAAAGGCTGTCAGTTTCTCGTTTATCATGATATCAATTATACGGTTCTTAACTGCTTCAAAGCTAAGCACAGTGGTTTTCCAAGCCCTCGAAGTGGTACAACAATCTTCTATTAATATTCTACGATTACCAGTCTCTATGGCTTAGATCAAGGTTTCTCAACCTTTTTTCAGCTGTGGCATCCTTTATGCAAAAAAAGGCACACTACTTGCTTGAGGAAATTACCTTTACATAAGAATCCCCCCTTCATATTAGAGGTCCCCATCACATCAGAGGTCCCCCTTAACGTCAGAGTACCCTCATCATATTAGAGGCCCTCACAATGTCAGAGGTTCCTCTACTATGTCATACATGAGAGCTTGGTCAGGAGGTGAAGAAGGTTCGGAGAAAGCCCTGCACAGTGCCTGCCCTTGATCATGCTTTGCCATGGTGTGCCATGCTGTGGGCGAGCTGGCCTTCAATAACATAGAAACGAATGATACAATCCTTCCTGGCCCTAGAGCATCATTACTTGTTATGGTGCTGGCCTGTTCACACATGGCAACTCATGACACTGAGCCTGGGAACACCGGCACCACCTGGAAACCCAGACTGCACCCCAGGGTGCTGTAGCACCTTGGTTGAGAAACACTGGATTAGATAAAAAGGCTCAGAAGCCTTATCCTGAGCTAAATACTATGCAATCCCAGGTGCTGGTAAAGAAAATTGTGAATAACATCAAAAAGACAAAAGAAAAAAGACTAGACTGCAGCACTCACCGATAGCAACAAATATTCCAAATCTGCTTTACAAAAAATGCTACGTTGTCATATCAATAACACGAAGTGAAAATTAAATGTAATAATGCAATATTATGCTAAAGGATTAAATAATAAATTCAATAAACGTCCCATAAACTAAAAAAAAAAGCAAAAATAAAGTCCACCGTGAATATAAATTCTTTATGCAGCAAAAATAATCCACCGTGAATATAACCTCTTCATGAAACAATTGTGCACCAGCAACCAATGAATATGCTGCTGCTTACCAGATTTTAGGAATCAGCATTGGAAGATGTGAGATCCTTCATGGATGGATAGCTTCAGCTTTGCTCCTATCACTGCCCAAAACCTCTCACTCTGAGCCCTGGTTCACACTGGGTACGATTTGGAACGATTTGAGATGCGATTTGACATGTCAAATCGCATCTCAAATCGGCGGCATTTGCCGGCAATTGTCGGCAATGGCACTGTCCTAATCAGTGCGACGCCGCATCTGCGATTTCAAAAAGTAGTTCCTGTACTACTTTTTGCGATTTCGGGCCGCGATTTACATTAAATTGCGGCCGAAATCGCGGCAAAATCGCGGCAAAATCATTACCGCGATTTTGAATTCGCAGCAGTGTGAACCTAGGCTTAATGTCACACCTAATGGGGTCTCAGGATCGCTTTCCATGTAAAGGTCTCAGCACCAAGCAGATATACTAAAGAAGGAAGGTGGGAATCCCATAGTAAAGTATAGTGATTTTTTTTTAATTTTATTATGAAACTAAAATGGGCACTCAATACACAATACAAGGCATGACAAGCATGTAACAGCACTGCTGATCCTCCAGGTGGGCGTAATGACGTCACCGCAAAGCCTCAATTCTTAGTTAAAGTAAGTATTTCCATAATAGGGAGTTCTTTTTTAGGATTCTTGGGGTACTGACTGTGTAGTATATGTGGCAGTACACACCAGTTTTCTATGTCTGCTGCTGTTTTAGTAATATCAACGTGACCCCAGGTTCACTTTATTATAATCCTTCAATGTCAGGGAACTGGATCTGTGGAGTATGTGGATATGGTTTAGTGATGACAATAACAAAAGGCATACATGAATTTGTCTGGGACTTTGACATTACAATCCTGTGTCATAATAGCAACTTCTTAATGTAATGTCTATTGCATATATGCATACTTTAACCTAAATTATTATATTTTATTTCATTCATTTATTTAAAGTATATATTGATTACACCACAGACACCATCAAAGGAACATTTATTTTCCTTCTAATTATGTATTATTATTTTGCTATTTTGCTAGATTAGCACTACAGTCAAATAGCTCTTTTATCTGTGTTTCGATCACTGGCCACCATTTTCACATTGTTTACTGTGCTAATGTTATAAACCACAACAATCCTTCCACTTATTGGGTCTGCTTGGGAACAGTGCTAGCTGGAAAATTCTCACCCATGGAGACTACAAACTCTTCCCATCACATTAACACAAACATACGCTTAACCCATTGTCATTGAAATTGACAGATTACAGCCTCAATGATAACTATGCTAACCCTTCTGTGGTCTTAATGGGAATTGGCCCTTAAGCACTCTTGACGCATTGCAGTGACCTTATAGGTTTCAGACTGTCTCTGATGTTTTATGGCTTTCATAAGTCCACCTTGGAAGATTTAGCAGGGAGTTAAACAATACTCACATAGTTTAGAAATGGAAGAGGGCAAATTATGTCGCAAAAAAGGTAGATAGCCTTTCCGCACAGCAGTTATGCCTCGTACACACGATCATGTTTCGGCATGAAAAAAAAAAATGAAGTTTTTCGGCATGTAGAAACAACGAAGTTTTTCCAACTTCATCTTTAAAACGACGTTGCCCACACACCATTGTTTTTTAAAAATGCTCTAGCAAACACGTACGACGGCACTATAAAGGGGAAGTTCCATGCGGATGGCGCCACCCTTGGGGCTGCTTTAGCTGATTTGCTGTTAGTAAAAAACGATTCGCGCTTTTCTGTCTGTTACAGCGTGATGAATGTGCTTACTCCATTATGAACAGTAGTTTTACCAGAACGAGCGCTCCTGTCTCATAACTTGCTTCTGAGCATGCGCAGGTTTTTAACATCGTTTTAGCCCACACACGATCATTTTTTACAACCCGAAAAACGACATAGTTTAAAACGTTGTTAAAAAATGCAGCATGCTTGAAAAAAAAATTTGTCGTTTTTCAGAAGCTGAAAAATGATGTGAAGCCCAGACACGATCATTTTAAATGATTTTTTTTTTAAAACAACGTTTTTTTCATGCCGAAAAATGATCGTGTGTACGCGGCATTAGAGTTAAATTGCTAAAGTTCATGAGAAGTATATTATAGTTGATAGGCTTGATATGAATTTATTAGAGTCTACAGTGTGTAAAGGGTAATTATAATTAAATATGACTGAATGATGATAAAATGTGATCTATGTTAATTATATGGGATATTACTGTGTATTTTCAGAGTTATGAGAAAGCAATATGTTTAAAAAATGATTAAAGGTGTTAATGATTGTATAGATCAGGGGTCTCAAACTCAAATTACCTGAGGGCCACAAGACAAGTTTTCATATGCCATGGGGGGCCGCATGCAAACTTTCAAACTTCAAAAACAACAGTACTGGTGTCAGCGAACACATTATTAACCCCCAGCACTGGTGTCAGCGAGCGCATTATTACCACCAGCACTGGTGTCAGCGAGCGCATTATTACCACCAGCACTGGTGTAAGTCAGGGTTTGACAAATTTGCTTGGAATCTAGGAGCCAGCTAAAAAAGTTAGGAGCCAGAAAACGCACCCTGTCCCGACGAGCTTGCGCGCAGAAGCGAACACATACATGAGCAGCGCTCGCATATGTAAACGGTGTTCAAACCACACATGTGAGGTATCGCCGCGATTGGTAGAGTGAGAGCAATAATTCTAGCTCCTCTGTAACTTAAAACATGCAACATGTAGATTTTTTTAAACGTCGCCTATGAAGATTTTAAAGGGTAAAAAAGTTTGTCGGCATTCCACAAGCGGACACAATTTTGAAGCGTGACATGTTGGGTATGAATTTACTCGGCGTAACATTATCTTTCATAATATAAAAAAAAATGGGGATAACTTTACTGTTGTCTTATTTTTTAATTAAAAAAAGTGTAATTTTTTCCCAAAAAAGTGCGCTTGTAAGACCGCTGCGCAAATACGGCGTAACAGAAAGTATTGCAATGATCGCTATTTTATTCTCTAGGGTGTTAGGATAAAAAATATATATAATGTTTGGGGGTTCTAATTAGAGGGAAGAATATGGCAGTGAAAATAGTGTAAAATGACATTAGAATTGCTGTTTAACTTGTAATGCTTAACTTGTAATACCAACGGCCACCACCAGATGGCGCCAGCTCACATCTGGTGGTAATAACTTGTAATACCAACGGCTCACCACCAGATGGCACCAGCTAAAAAAAAAAAAAAAAAAAAAAAAAATTTTTTTTTTTTGCTCCCCTCACTTCCACCCTGCCTGAGGGCCATTTATAACTGGTCCGCGGGCCGCAAATGGCCCGCGGGCCGGTACTTTGAGACCACTGGTATAGATCAAGGAAGACTTTTTGGGCCTTTTCACCAAAGCTGGGCATTCATTATAAATGTTTTGTTTTAAGACCAATTGAAATTAAATTTTTCTAATCCATGTACGTTTTCAATCACAGTGATGAGAAAATTTGAGCAAGTTGAGTATTTTTTCTTGAAGGAACGCGTTTCTTACAGCGAACACTATACAATCTGTGATTTTTTTTATCCAGGAATGTCCATTCACTCCAAAATCAAATGCTAAATGCAAAACAAATGTATGTCCTTCCAAGCAACATTCATCGAATGTACTGATAAGAATTTTTGTATTTTCATATTTTTAACCACTTTCTACCGGACGGATGTCCCTGGACGACCTTGACTTTGTGCCTGGATATCTGAATGATCATTCAGGCATCATTCATATATCGTCTTTTACAGCCGGCGATTCTGTGCACCGTAAGAATGATCATAGAGGCTGTTGCCTCGTCGCTTCTACCGACTCACTGCTGTGATTGGTGAGTTGGAGAACAGATCCGCCGGCCTCGGATGCCTACCATAGAGATTTCCGGCAGACCAGATGGTCGCCGGAGTCTCTATGAACGTTCGGAGGCGGGTTGCGATGTTATGACGTCACACCCGGCCTCTGCATTCAAAAAACTGGCGCTGCTTCGACTGTAAAGCTGTGATCTTTTTTTTTTTTTTTTCAGGCTTCTCAGTCTCACTGTAAAGAGGACCTGTCATGCTTATTCCTATTACAAGGGATGTTTACATAAAAGTGATCAAATTGTTTTTTTTTTTTTTTTTTTTTGTGTCAAAAAGTAAAAGTTTAATGTAAAATTAACAATATAATTTTTTTTTAAAGTGTCCCTGTCCCTGTTAGCTTGCACGCAGACACGCCCACATATGAAAACGGTGTTCAGACCACACATGTGAGGTATCACAGCGAATTTTAGAGCGAGATCAACAATTCTAACCCTAGACCTCCTCTTTAACTAAAAACATGTAACCAGTAAAAAAATTTAAAGTGTCGCCCATGAGGATTTATAACCCCCTCAGCGGTATTCCTGAGTCTGGCTCGGGGTGGAATTTCAGAACCAAAAGCGGTAACCCTGAGCCAAACTCGGGATCGCCTTGCAGTGTCCACAGGCAGGGAATTACTTACCTTGTCCCTGGATCCTGCGATGCCTCCCCGCTGTGTGATCGAGCTGTCTCCTCGCTCGATTCACACAGTGCCCGTGTGCTGCCAAGCTCCGTTCCCTGCGACGTTACGACGCACAGGGGTGGAGATCGACGTCAAATTCAAAAAAGTAAATACACACAATACATACAGTATACTGTAATCTTATAGATTACAGTACTGTATGAAAGAAAATACACACCCCCCGTGTCCCTAGTGGTCTGCCCAGTATCCTACATGCACTTTTATATAATAAAATCTGTTCTTTCTGCCTGGAAACTGGCGATTGTCCAAAGCAACCAAAAAGTGTCCCTTTACATCAAAAGTGGTTTTAGACCAGCTAGAAAACAGTGATAATAAATTAGAATCAATTGCATAATTGATCGATAGCGATTTGTGGGGAAATTCGTCATCAAACACTGAAAGTAATGACAGCGACAATTCTGCAACTGAGCAAATTTCAGTGTTTTTGATTTGATTACATTATTGAATATTTTTTTTATAATCACATTATTATTTGTTATAATTATTTATAGTTATTTTTTATGATTTTGTTTTTCAAACTTTATCATATCCGAGATGTCTACTAGACTCTTGTTTGAACAGATTTAAGTGAGTTATTCCTAAGAATTGCAGGCCTAAAATATAAAACACCAAATTTTCATGCAAAATAATGGTACCGCTTTCAGCACCTAAAATCTGAAATAATCATACCACCAGGGAGGTTCAGTACCGAAGTTTGGCGCCATTCCACGAGTGTGTGCAATTTTGAAGGGTGACATGTTAGGTATCTATTTTTCTGTGTAATATCATCTTTCGCATTATGTAAAAAATGTGACCGACTAACGCCGATATACGTCGCTGATCGCCGCCATTAGTAGTAAAAAAAAAATATTAATAAAAATGCCATAAAACTATCCCCTATTTTGTAAACGCTATAAATTTTGCGCAAACCAATCGATAGACGCTTATTGCGATTTTTTTTTACCAAAAATAGGTAGAAGAATACGTATCGGCCTAAACTGAGGAAAAAATCAATATTTTATATATTTTTTGGGGATATTTATTATAGCAAAGTAAGTAAAAAATATTGCTATATTTTTTATAGCGCAAAAAATAAAAACCGCAAAGGTGATCAAATACCACCAAAAGAAAGCTCTATTTGTGGGAAAAAAAGGACCCCAATTTAGTTTGGGAGCCACATCGCACAACCGCGCAATTGTCAGTTAAAGCGAAGCAGTGCCGAATCAGAAAAACTGGCCAGGTCCTTTACCTGCATAATGGTCCGGGTCTTAAGTGGTAAAAGTAGCTGAAAGCTACAATACATCGAACATTTCTATAGTGAGCTTAATAGGGTTGTAAACCCTTGTGTTTTTTCACCTTAATGCATCCTGTGCATTAAGGTGACAAAACTTCTGTCACTGAGCAGCCCCCCAGCCCCCCGTTTTACTCACCTGAGCCCCTTTGTTTCCACGCCGGAGATGCGCACACCCTCCCTGGCCGGGGTCTCGGCTCTTGATTGGATAGATTGATAGCAGCGCAGCGATTGGCTCCCGCTGCTGTCAATCAAATTCAATGACGCGGGCGCCGGGGGTGGGGCCGAGTCCGGCTTTCTGTGTCTATGGACGCAAAAGCTGGACTTGGGAGCATGCCTGCAAGGGTACCCCAAAGGAGAGCGCTTCTCTTAGGTGGTTTCATGGTACGGGGAGGAGCTACTAGCGCCCTCAGGGGACTCCAGAAGAGGAGGATCGGGGCCACTCTGTGTAAAAATAACTGCACAGTGGAGGTAAGTATGACATGTTTGTTATTTAAAAAAAAATAACACAAGGGTTTAGTAACACTTTAGGGTTTCAAGGGGGTCTGAACACTGCATACCCTTATTGCTTTTGGCACCTTGTCTAAGCACTGACTAAGGCTTATAGACTGGCCCATTAATTGTGCTTGACTATTAATTTCTGCCTGTTTATTGTTTTAAAATCCCTGAATTTGAATGACTATTTTTTTAAACAATATTTTATCGTCCTATTTTGATATATATATACATCTCTATATTCTCTCATGCAGACAGGACACAAAAGGGAAGGCAAACATAGGGGGTAAATATCCAGCTGGCCCTGTTCTTCTTCTTAGGCCGAGTACTCACGACCAAACATGTTCGCTCGAAATGTCCGACGGGCTGTTTCCGGCGTACAAGGCTGTTTTTTCATTTGGCCCGCTGGCTTGTACACACCAGCGGACGATATTTCCCTGCGGACCTGAACGCGTGCACGTAATCCACGTTTGACGTCACTATAAAGGGAAAGGCCAAAGTCAATGGCGACGCCCTCTGTTCCGCTTTTGCTAGTTACGGCTTTGCTCGTGTTAGTGAGGGTTTGGTTAGAGCTGATTCGCGCTTCTCGGTCTCCAGGCTTTAGCAGGTAGTATTTTCTCGTTCAGTGCGTGTGCTTGTGGGTACGTAGTTGGCATTCGGGTAGAGGCGTGCAGTTCGTTCTGCTTAGCAGATTCGTACTGTGCGTTCGTATCTGTGTGTCGTGCGTTCTTTGCAGGTACCGCTGGATTTGATTGTGCTTTCTGTTGGAGTGTGTTCTTGACTGACCAGCCGGCCGGTTTGAAGCCATGATGGAGCAGCAGCGTCAATTTTCGCGAGTTGGTGCTGTTTATGGGATGGCTGCTGGATATGTTCATTATTCCAGTACTTTGGCCAGAAACAGGGGGCGGAGGCGTTTCTGGACCAAGAATTGGTTGCGCCAGCGTGACCAGTTCTCACATATGCCTCTGCTTAGGGAAATCCAGGAGAATAATCCTAATGACTATAGGAATTTTCTCCGCATGACGGACCCCGTATTCAACAGTCTGCTGGATCTTCTGTCCCCCTATATCACGAGGCAGGACACTGTGATGCGCCAAGCCATCACGGCCGAGCAGAGGCTTATTGCCACGTTGCGGTACCTGGCGACTGGGAGGAGCCTGCAGGACCTCAAGTTCTCGACAGGCATCTCTCCGCAGGCGCTTGGGGTCATCATACCGGACACGTGTGCTGCCATCATTAAAGTTATGCACGAGGAGTATATGAAGGTAAGTTTCCTCATTTTAACCTCACAATGTGTCTTTAATAATGTGGCAAACTAACTTTTGATTTTATTTCCCAGATATGCTGTGTGTTTAACTAACGTTCCCTTTTCTCCCTATGCATGTTGATATCAGCTTTTACATGTTATTTTTATTTTGGCCTACCTGCATATTTTGATCTTACCCAATATTAACCTGTCCAGCATGCTAGCTTCGGGCCAACCCCCACCATGCCACCTTATTTTTTTTTTTTTTTGTTTTCTAAAAACAGTTTAACCACCCCCCACCCCCCCTTCAAAGTGTTTTTGTCCCCATCAGAGGGCTGTGGAGTCTGTTATTAACCTGCCTGGCGGTCTTCCCGAGTCTGACACGGGGTTAGATTTTCCTGCTGCGAGCGGAAACCCCGTGTCAGACTCGGGCTTGCCTCGCTAGATCCACAGGCACAAGTTACTTACCTTGTCCCTGGATCCAGCGATGCCACCGCGCTGTGTGAGCGAGTGGGTCCTCGCTCGATTCACACAGTGCCTCCGTGTGACGCCGATCTCCGTTCCCTGCGACGTTACGACGCACGGGGACGGAGAACGGCGCCAAATTCAAAAAAGTAAACAAACACCTTACATACAGTATACTGTAATCTTATAGATTACAGTACTGTATGTAAAAAAAACACACCCCCCCTGTCCCTAGTGGTCTGTCCTGTGTCATGCATGTCATTTTATATAATAAAAACGTTTCTTTCTCCCTGCAAACTGTAGATTGTCCATAGCAACCAAAAGTGTCCCTTTATGTCAAAAATAGTTTTAGATCAGCTAAAAAACAGCGATAATAAATTATAATCACTTGCAGAATTGTGCGATAGCGATTTGTGGGGAAATTCGTCATAAAAAAAAAAAAATAATGACAGCAACAATTCTGCAACTGAGCAAATTTCAGTGATTTTGATTTGATTACATTATTGAATAATTTTTATTATAATTATATTATTATTTGTTATAATTATTTATAATTATTTATTATATTATAATTTATAATTTTGTTTTTAAAAAAATGTCATACCCGGGATGCCTATTAGAAGCTTGTTTGGTCAGATTTAAGTGAGTTATTTCTAAAAATTACAGACCTACAATATAAAACGCCAAATTTCCTTGCAAATAATGGTACCGCTTTTAGCATGTTTTTTCTGACAGAATCATACCGCCAGGGAGGTTAATTAAGTGGGCCTATATCTTTGTGCCCCGAAATTCTCCCTTCATAATTTGCAAATGCTATTTTAAAAATGTAAAGTTGCACAAGGATGCTTGTAGTATTCTGTTTGCAATGTTTATGTTCCAAAGTACTAAATCTCTTTTTTTGTTTGTCCCCACAGCTACCCTCCACACCACAGGAATGGCAGTCTGTGGCTTCCCAATTTGCCGAGCGGTGGGATTTTCCTAACTGCGGTGGAGCAATAGATGGGAAACACGTCCGCATTGTGCCCCCACCCCACTCGGGGTCCTTCTATTATAACTACAAGGGTTATCATAGTATTGTGTTGATGGCGGTGGTGTCGGCACAGTATGAGTTTCTATATGTGGACGTGGGGAAGAACGGCCGGATGTCAGATGGGGGAGTGTTCGCACGGACTGATTTCTATGATCGTCTCCAAACTGGTGGTCTGGCATTGCCACCAGATGAAGATAATGTGGAAGGACTTCCGTTTGTGTTCCTAGCGGACGAGGCTTTCGGCCTTGGACCTCACCTAATGCGGCCTTTTCCCCAGAGGACCCTCACCTCAGAGAGGAGTGTGTTCAATTTTCGGTTGTCCAGGGCTCGGAGGGTAGTCGAGAATGCCTTTGGGATCCTCTCCAACCGGTTCCGCCTGTTCCTGACATCGATACATCTGGCGGAATATAAATTGAACACCATTATATTTGCCTGCTGCATTTTGCACAATTTTCTACGCAGGCACTCCCAGACGTACCTAGCCTCCATGGGCTCTGAGGCAGGACTACCCTCAGAGAACATTCCTGGCCTGGACACTGGTCGCGCTGGCTTGGCCCCCCAATCTGCTCGTGAGGTACGCGACAAATATGTTGAGTACTTCATGGGTCGGGGGGCCATTGCTATGCCAGATCATATTTCTTTCTAATTCGGCCCCCAAAGAAAGGAATATTCTCACAACTAATAAATAATTAGACCATTGGACTTTATACAGTTGTTTGTCATTAATGCTTTTTCTCTATTTTTCTGTCTTCCAGGTTCTCTCCAAAAATAGTGCACTTCTAGTGCCAGATTTACTTACTCAGATGTATTAACTAACCACATTTGCACATTATTCACTCATCTACTAACTGGGTATTCAGTATAGAAATAAGAAGCCACTCATTTTTCTGCTTTTGATGTCACAATTTTATTTTTTTATTTTAGTCATTTTTTAACCAGAAATTTGTATTTTTAGGCAGAAAACATTTCCTGCAAATTTTTGTAACAAAATATTGGATTTTTATTATTTATTTTGTTGTCTTTATTGACAGTGATTAGCAATAATACTGATCGAAACACAATGGAAGAATAATTTCACTGAAACTATACGCCAGAATTTTTGGGCTTGTCTCCTATATATATATCTCTAGAGATATATATAGATATATATATATATATATATATATATATATATATATATATATATATATATATATACACACTTCTAAACATAATTTTTTCAGACTTTGGTTCAAAATTAAAGTTCTTATTTAGTTTGGTTTTCAATAACCCAGACTAATTTATCTTGAAATTAGTTAACTTCTTTCTTTAGGTGAGATTTCTTGTTCGTTTTGTGATCTGAAACTATAAACATTTACAAACAAAAAAAAATCAACACCAAACAAAAATTTAAAAAAAGAACAGCAGTCAGTCATATGGATGGTGTGCTTTCACACTGGAACACGCCAAAATTTCTAAATGCACACATTCAGTGAAAACTCGCCAAATGTCATTGGTTAAACAGACAAATGGCCACATGTGCTATCTGACATCATGGGTGATCAATGTCTGTGTTTTGTGGGAGCAAACCCTTCCTACTTGAGGATCGAGGAGGGGTTTGTACCCACAAAGCACAGACAATAGATAGTCTGTGATGGCAGATAGCACATATTGGCACACTGTGTGTGCATTTAGAAATTTTGGCGTATTATAAAGTACAAAAATTAAAAAGGGTTTTGTGGGCGGGGGATGGGCGGGGGATGGGCTTCTGTGGTTCAGTCTTTGACACGGCCCATCATGTCAATGATATTTTTGTAATTTTGTTCGATGACTAGCATCCTTTGTCGCATGTTCTCCATTTCCGTGCTACACTCTGAAATGACATTTCGCACATTCTGCTCCATGACTAGCATCCTTTCCCGCATAATGTCCATTTCCGTGCTGCACTCCATTACTTGCTGTACAATTATAGAAGCACTTGCACGTGAAAAATGTGATACACCATCTTCATCCCCTAAAAAGAAACAAATTGGCATTCAAAATATGTAAATAGTTTACAGCCTATCTGCATATGTTTGGCCCTATTAATATAGGGGTGACACTGACCTGATGGCCTGATAATTTCCACATCCCCAATTTCTTCATCTTCTATCACTCCTCCTTCTTCCACCACCTCCCCATCATCTTCTATCACTCCTCCTTCTTCCACCACCTCCCCATCATCTTCGACTCCTCCTTCATCCATCAATCCACCTTCTTTCAATTCGCCAAATTGTTCTTCCGCCACTTGCCCTTCATCTGCTATAAATTCTAAGTCCAAAATTACTTCTTCCTCCTCTCTTCCTTCCTCCTTTCTTCCTTCCTCTTCTCCTTCCACATCCTCTTCTCCTTCCACATCCTCTTCTCCTTCCACATCCTCCTCTCTTCCTTCCCCAGCCTCCTCCTGCTCAACATGTGGAGGTGTTTGATTTTGCGGGTGTCTGGCCCTCTCTGCCTCCTCCAATTGCTGGCGTCTTCTTTCCCCTATAAGAAATAATCAAAAACAAAAGGTATACTCATCAGCACACAGATATTGTATATCATAAATCGCACACATTGCATAGACGATACATTTATGATGATTTTTGGTTGTTTATTCTTTCAGCAATCCTCCATTTTTGGCGTAGTTCTAGGCCAAGCTCTGATCCTGCCCCTTTTTTGCAAAGAAGTGACACACATGGATGTCCCCCCAAAACATTAATTCTCGTCGACCCTCCAAATAAATATACTTTGATTTTTGAGACACAGGTGCTTTGCATTTCAAGATGTTAAAACATCATCTTTATTAGCATTTTGGAGAATGAATCTTGTTTGCCTGTCACATGCACTCAATTTAATTTCTGTGATTTTGCTATGCAAAAATGTTTGAAAACCAAGTTTGGGGCCAGTCAGCCATGTCCAGGTGTGTTGTTCCTGGAGTAACGTCACATTTTTGCTAAACAATGTCATATTACGCGTGTTTACTATTTCACGAAATTTGGTAAGGGTTGTTATTTGACATAAACACAATACAGTATCTACACGTGTTCAAAAGTACAAGCAGGCCAAGGAGGCAGATGTGAAAAAATACATGTCAACACATTATTGCAGACATTCCCCCCCCCCTTAAATAATATGGACTTACTTTTACGAAGAATTTTGAGTATCTTCTTCATGTGATGTGGCTCCCTCAATTTTAAATCGGACCAACGCTTCCGGAGTTGCTCCTTTGACCTGGTGACACCAAACATTCTCCTCATTCTCCTTGCCACCTTGTCCATTATGTGTGACTTTCTACGGTTCGGTGTTTTGTAGGGCCCACATTCACCATCATAATCCTTCCTCCTCATGATGTAAACCAACTCCACCATTTCTTCGAACGCCATATTAGTGGCTTTATATCTTTTAGGCCTGGATCGGGACGGTCCTGCCTCTGTCCCTTCACTTGCGCCATGAGAGCTCCGTGCCCGCTCGTGTGACATCGCCATCTTTCCTTCCCACAGAGATTAGGGGCGTGGAAACGAGGAAATGTCCCGTCAGGGGCGGAGATGAGGGCGGGGATTCTTGCATATGCGGAGTGTCGCGAATGCCAACAACGTATTGACGTAGGTTACGCGGAGAATATTCGCGCGATTCCAGAACCTACACAGTTAACGCCATATTTACTTTTTCAATTGATTAGGGGCATGGCAAAGGTGACGAGGGCGGCGTTTCATACATACGCGGAGTGGATAAAAGGCGCTTGACGTGATTACGTAGGTTACGTGTTAATTCAGCGAGCGTAACAAACGAGGATTTTGAGAGAGGCAGGTAAGAAATTTAAACATGGGATCAGCAGCGGGCTCTAAAATGTAGAGCCATGGGATGGGGGTTTGGTCTGTTGGTTGCACAGTTTTATTAAGCTATTATGTCTCTTGGATACCAGAAAGTGATTTTCGTACCCAAATGCTTTTGTAGACATCACAAAATAGAGAGGTCAAAAATGCTGTGACTCATTAGTAATTATGTAGGGTGTATTCAGATCAGGCCAAGTATTGTTCTGTGTTGGTTGGACAGAGGTCATTAGGAAGTTTCTTTCATGTAATCAATGCTGAGGGGCAGGATATCTACACATGCAATAGTGCCTTGATGAATGCTGTCATTTGTAATAATTGTGTATGGTTGTACATTTCTATTATTTCCTGCAATGTAACCAAAGGGGCGGCATGTATAAAAAAAATTTGAGCTAAAACCAACCAATGGGGCAGAGCTGGCCAGCATTTTCTAAACAAGAGACACTGTGTTTGTATTTCTATATAGGTACTACTTTTTCAACAACATATTCTATCAATGTAAATGCTGAGGCTTTTTTTAATTGTGTTTTTGGTTTCTTTTTATTTTTTCAATCTAGAATAAAAAAGAGTAAATCATCATTTCCCAATGGATCTCCTGCAGACCCAAGAGATTATCCAGCACTTGCTGGATAAATTTAGTGAAATGCCCATCCTGTGGGATTCAAAGCAGCCCACCTACCACAACAAGGACGTACGAGCGGCAGCACTTGAACAGCTAGCAGCATACATGAGGACATGGGTGCCAGAATGCAGTGCCAACATGGTGAAGGATAAACTTGCCAACCTCAGGGGCACATATAGGAGAGCGTACAAAGCTCACCAAAAGCAGCTAAGATCTGGAGCAGCAGCAAGACGACCAAAGGAACCCAAGCTGTGGTATTACAACCAGATGTCATTTTTGCGGGATCAACTGGAAGGCAGGCCATCAATGTCTGAATCCCAACCTTCCCTCCACGCTACCTCCCAGCGGGACTTCCCCAGATCACCACAGCCCTGCAGAGTCAGATGAAGAGGGCCTGGCTGACAGAGAGGCAGATCTGCGCCTCTACGATGATGAGGTATAGTAGTTTCATAACTATTTATGTAATAATATTAATTATTGTTTGATTCTTGACTTGATATTGGTTAATAAAATACAAGCTGGGAAGTAAAAATCTAAAATCGTGGGCAAACAAATAGGTGTCAGGGATGACAACTGCAGGGGTCAGAGGGTGAGTCTGTTTTCAAGTTTTAATTCAAGGCAAAAAATAAGATTCAAACATGAAAATGTGAGTGAGTATATTCCTAAATATATTACAACATGTCCCTTTTTTTTACACAGGAAGAAGAGACCAGCCAGGAGGTGGCAGATCCTCTCCTCACTGTCAGCCAGGACGAAGGGGTCAGTGGCAGCCAGGAGGAGGCCGGGCCCAGTGGCGTTCAGCAGCTCCCCAGGACAAGCACCACCAGCCAGGCTCCTCCCCTTTATATTAGGCCACCAGGCCGTAAGAAGAAATTGGGGGCAGTGGAGGAAGCCAGCCTCAAAATGATTCAGGAGGCGAGTGCCATCATGAGGGCCCCCCTCAACCCCACTGAGGCCTACAGTGCCTCCGTGGCACATGATCTCAATAAAGGCACGGAGGAGCAGAAGCAACTGGCAAAGGGCGTGATCAACCAGGCCCTTTGGTGGATGCAGAGGGAGCTGCTGACCCCAGACACTGGGCTATGTGACCCGGCCCGGCTTGCTGAACATCATACTCCTGCTGCCACATCATCCCCACCTGCAAGGGCCCAGGGAAGACCCGCTGGAAGGCAGCCTGGAAGGAAGGTTGCAAGGAAGAGGAGACGTTGATGCCCTGCCTTCCATTTGATCCCCCACAAATGGCATCTTGTTTGGACTACCACAGCTTGGGTTCCTTTGGTTATGTGCTGCTGCTTCAGATTTTATTTTGTGTGCTTCCTGAGGTTGGCTAGTTTATCCTTCACCATGTTTGAAATGCAAGTTTGCATGTATTTTGCTAGCTGTTCAAGTGCTGCCATTCTGTTTTTGTTCCTTTTTATAATTTGCTCAAATAAAAGCCTTTTTGTTGATTTGAAAAACGTGCCTATTGTTTGTAATACTGTGGGTATTATTTTAGGCATCAAACATTACAAACAAATAAAATGTTTAATCTAAAATATTCACTAACTCATGGGGGGGGGGGGGGGGGATTGGGTGCGCCAACATGGTAGACAATTTAAACAACCTTCAAAAAAATCCAGTTAAATATACAAACAAAAGCAAAATCAAAAATATTTCCGATTAAAATATTCTAAATGGTGACATAACTATAAACACCTAAATAAAGTGGGAAAGATAACCATTAAACATTTAAAGCAAAAAATTTGACATGTGGAGGACCACTAAAAATATGATACGTCGGGCCAATAAAAGTTTGCACAAATCTTACTACATCACAGCTAACAAATGTCACTTTTCAGTATGGAACAACTCAGTTGAAATAACATGAGCTAAATAACTGATTATTTATAGCAAGAGAAGAATGAATAAAACGACGGCATCAAGCGTTGTTTATTGTGTGGTTTGCTTCAGTGTTCTATTGCTAGAATTAATCTTTCTATTGACGAATGTGCCATATCCCAAACAAACGTGAGTTTTACCTGAACGAGCGGTCCCGTGGCCTCATTTAGTCTGAGCATGCGCGGGGTTTTTGTACGTTGGTTTTGTGTACTCACCACCAAACATGTCCGTTCGGACAGGATTTGAGCGGACGGTTTTAAAACAAGTTTGGAAATAAATGTCTGCTGAAAAACGGCCCGGCGGGCAAATGTACGGTGAAATTCTGTACGCTCGTAACTACACACGACCAAACATGTCTGCTGAAAATGGTCCGCGGGCCAGTTTCAGCAAACATGTTTGGTCGTGAGTATGGGGCCTTAGTCTCACAGTAAGAATTTTACTCTCCCGTTCATCAGAATTACTCTACTCCTCTCCCACTCTATCACTGTCACCCTCCTTAAAGTAGTAGTAAACCCTTCTTTTTTACTTTTACCTGCAGGTAAGACCATAATAAGGCTTACCTGTAGGTACAGTAAATATCTCTTAAACCTGCATGGTTTGGGAGATTTTCACACTGCATTCAGCAGGTGATGTCGCTGGCGCATCCACTCTTTTTTTTATTAATTCTTTATTCAGTAATTTTTTATTAATTTTTCTTTCAGTAATACAAATTAAACATTTCACTTTCATATTTTTCAGATACAGATACCATACATACTAAATCTTACAATAGCCCCACATCACATCAACTTCAGGAGCAACATGTTCGCTTGCTGCCTAATATATCCCACCCACTTTCAGGTGCCATTGTAACAAGAATCAATGTTATTTAGGTTATCTGTCAGTGGTCTTAATGTTATGGCTGATAGGTGTATCCTCCAAAATAATACAAGTTAAGACAATTTGGCAATAACAGTATATTATGTACACGTATGTACAATGAACTACCCCTTGCACATGACCTGAAAGGATAAGCAAGAGTTAAGCATTAATCCTGGCGAGACTTCTAAAGGGAAACCCCAGGCCAGCCTATTCAAATTCTAATCCTAATGAGAGATAATGTAAACATGAACGGTATGAGGGCCCTTTAAGTAGTAATAACGGTAATGTCCCCGTTGCAGGCCTGATGGTCGTCACCGGCAGTCAGAGCTCATTAACTATATCCAGTAAGGTGCAGCAACAAGGCACAGGTATTTCTTGGAAAAGGTTGGTGCGACAGGTGTATATATACAGTGTTAAAATAAAGATGCATTAAAGTGTTTCCCCAGGGTAAAGCTGTCTGTGCACAGTGTCCCAGTGAAGCAACAAAGAAAGTGTGGGCAATTGCCCTCTCACCAACGACCAGGCCGATTCAATGCCTTCTGAACAGCGGTTTCTGGAGAGGTGTCCTTGCATCGGGTCTGCTTGCGGCGATCATCTGCTGCGAAACGCAAAGCGCAGGTTGTCGGACTATCAGGGAGGTGCTGGCTAGATGTCTGGTGAACCGCAAGAAAGAAAGGGCCCTTCTCGGCTTAGTTAGAATGTCGTACACCGCGTGGTAGGCCGCAACCTCACCCTCTCTGAACAGAGAGGTCCGTCACACACCAGGCTCAGGAGGAAGAGAGCGTGTGGCACATCTCTGGTCTCTTTTATTGCTCTTCCCAGAATTCTCTCTGATGATTGTAAAGATCCCTGGGATATGTAGTCTGGGTGCAAAATCATATGGAGCAATTGCCATTCTGAGGAACTGATAATCCTACAATCCTTTTGGTTTGGCTTACAGATATGATGTCAGTTAGGGCACTAGAGGGACAATACAGTAAATAGAAATGACGGGGGAACGCTATTGTAGTCCACATTGCTACATAGGTATTCTACACTTTGGCGTGTATGAATATCTGCTACACATGCTGTATTTCCTTTTGCCAGCCTACATGTCACTACAATATTTCATAGTTAAGGAGGGTAACCACTGCAAGCAGCAGGGAACAAGTATTTGACCTACCTGTGAAGGTGACCTTAAGGGTTAGATGATAGTGTCATAATAAGGTCTCATTTACACTGGCATCAGATGTGTTGCAGCACTGACTATAGACTACATTCAAGGCTAATGCAATTGATAAAAATAAACTCAAATGATCAAATATTTTGGCGCATTCCCCTGATGACTGTTGTACTTTTTCTTCTGCCTTCTTTTCTTCCCCATCAGGGCAGCTGATCTTGTGTCCATCATCTATGGAGTCCGCTATTGTATATAATGCTGATTTTAACTAGTTGCACATGATGTTAGTTAGTACCGTATTTATCGGGGTATTGCGCGCTCCGGCGTATAGCGCGCACCCCTAATGTGGGCCCGCATTCCTGTAAAAAAAACATTTTAGTACTAACAGTTTTGGTGTCTTGCGCGGCGTCCATCAGCGGCCTCGTCGGGTCCGGCGTCCGCCTGCGGCTTCGGTGGTGTCCTCCTCGTCGGGTCCGGGGTCCGGCGTCCGTCTGCGGCTTCGGTGGTGTCCTCCTCGTCGGGTCCGGCGTCCGTCTGTGGCTTCGGTGGTGTCCTCCCGTGCTGTTCCCCGTCGAATCGCCGCTTCCCGCGCTCAGTTTGAATGCCTGCCCCGACGTATACCGAGTGCAGTACACTCGGCTACATTCGGCCAGGCTTGGCTTCGCTCGTGCTCACGCTCTGTGACGTTTATGCGTGAGCACGAGCGAAGCCGAGCCTGGCCGAATGTAGCCGAGTGTACTGCACTCAGTATACGTTGGCGCAGGCATTCAAAGTGAGCACGGGAAGCGGGTATCGGCGTATATCAAGCACCCACGATTTTCCCCTTATTTTAAGGGGAAAAAAGTGCGCGGTATACACCGATAAATACGGTATATGATACTTACCACTAATGTGAGCAAATACGTGTTAAACTCGGTGTACTAGCCTGTAGTTATTTATTTATTTCTGTGTTCAAAGATAATTATGGAGTCTTTGACTTTTCACCTGTGAAACGTGTTGTGTATCAAGACCAAGACTGCTTTTTGTGCAACATTAGTACAATCAACCAAAAATGTTAAATGAGACAAATAAAAAAATGTATAAGCTCATGAATATATTGCAATATATATTCATAAAATCAGGTATTCACAGGCATACATTTTGTTTTAACTTTCAAATTCAAAACCAATGTTTATGGCTACAAAATACTGACATGTGCAAGGAATATGTAAATCAGTACACACACCCTTATCAGGATCATACCCATTAAGAGTAGGGGGAAACTGCATAAATCAAGAGTATTTTTTACATTTATGGATAACTTTACTGAGCTATTAGCTGTGGAAAAAGTTAGTTTGGAAGGCTTAGGCTCCATGCACACTGGGCTTAAAAAAAACAAAAAATGTCAGTTCCCTTTGCAGAAAAAAACGCTCATAAAGAGCATTTCTGTACAAAGTTTAGACGAGTTTAGGAGAGTTTCACGTTTTCTCTGCCAGAAAGCTCCAATCAGAAATGCATACCAGAAAGTTTTTTTTTTCTGCCTCTTCACACTGAAGCTGATAAACTGCAGTTTTTTTTTAAAAGCCCATAAACTCCACTCTTTTAGCCTATGGGCCAGATTCTCAAAGGCGTTACGACGGCGCAACACCATTAGCGCCGTCGTAACACCTCATCTGGCCCCGGGTATCTATGCGACTGATTCTCAGAATCAGTTGCGCATAGGTACCCATTAGATCTGACATGCGTAAGGCTGTTACGCTGTCAGATCTTAAATGTATTTTTTTTTCCCGCCGCTAGGTGTCGCATCGTCGCTTTTCCCCGTCGTCTATGCAAATGAGGTAAGTACGGCGATTCCCGAACATACGCGAGGTCGACGCAGCGAATTAACGTCGTTTGCGTAGCGTACCCGACGCGTAAGGTTGCCCCAGCTAATTAGCAGGCGCAACCAATGTTAACGATGGCCGTCGTTCCCGCGTCGAATTCAATAAAAATTACGTCGTTTGCGTAAGATGTCCGTGAATGGCGCTGGACGCCATTTACGTATACATCTAGGCAAATGACGTCGGGGCGACGTCATTTAGCGCAATGCACGTCGGGTAATTTACCCGACGGAGCATGCGCAGTACGCTCGGCGCGGGAGCGCGCCTAATTTAAATGGTGCCCGCCCCATTTGAATTGGGCGGGCTTGCGACGAGCAATCTAACGCTACACCGCCGCAAGTTTACAGGTAAGTGTTCTGAGAATCAGGATGTAAACCTGTAGACCTGCGGCGGTGTAACGTAGATCTCATATATTCCGCTGCCCAGGAGCAGCGCGAATGTATGAGAATCTGGCCCAAAGTGTCCATGCACACATGGAAGTTTTTCAGCTTTAACGAGCAGTGGAGTTTATGGGCTTTTTTCTGAACGCCCGAAAATCGTGTTCAAAGTGCCAGTTTTTTTACTCAAAAAATGCTAACGCTGAAAAACGCAAAAAAACGCTAATAAACGCTATTGCAAAAATGTTAAAAAACGTTGAAAGATTCCCTGCAAAGCTAGTGGCGTTTTTATAACATTATTTTAGAGTCCAGTGTGCATGGAGCCTAAACGTTGAGCTCAAAATATGCCTCTAATCGTCCTAATGTACATGGACACATAGGATAACATTGAGGTGCTTCTACAGGCAGAACACAAAACTCCTGTAGAAGCAGTGTTTTTTAAGGCAGCATGCATGGAGTCTAAGCCCTTTCACACCGGGGCGGTAGGTGAAGTGGTGGTATAGCGCCGCTATTTTTAGCAGCGCTATACCGTCGGAATTGTCACGGAATCGCTGCGGTATTCGGCCGCTAGCGGTGCGGTTTTAACCCGCGCTAGCAGCCAAAAAAGGGTTAATACGGCCGGCAATGCGCCTCTGCAGAGGCGCATTGCCGGTGGTATAGCCGCGGTGTCCCATTGTTTTCAATGCGAAAGAGCGGTGGAGGAGCGGTAAACACACCGCTCCTCTCACCGCTCCAAAGATGCTGCTGCAGGACTTTTGGAGCGGTCCCGCCAGCGCATCACCTCAGTGTGAAAGCCCACAGGCTTTCACACTGAGACTGCACAGCAGGAGTTTTTCATGCAGTATTTAGGCGCTATTTTTAGCGCTAAACCGCCTGAAAAACTCCTCAGGTCTTAGGCCTCATGCACACTGGGCATTTTTACAGCTGCTGTTCTGGGCGGCAGGCGTTTTTTTCTACAGTCAGTAAACTCCTCAACATGTTATTCTATGTGTCCATGCATACATTTTTATCAGCGTTTTTTGGTAGGGGTGTATTCAAGCTGGAAAAACTACTATGTTTGAAGAGGAGTTTTTCAGCTTGAAAAATGCTCTAACGCAAAAAAATGCTAAAAAAACGCTGTAAAATGTGGCATGTTTTTGAGCCTCAAGCTTTTGTCATAGTATAGTTTTGCTAAAAAAAAAAAAACGCAGCAAAGCACTAATGCAAAAAACGCTGCAACATTTGTGTTTTTAATGCAGCATTTTACAGCTAACACTACTGGCGTTTTTATAATGTCCAGTATGCATGAGGCCATAGATGTAAATATTTAAGATTAAATAGTAGCTATGTCAGGAATTTCTACACTACTCTGTGCCTCGACACTGCAAAAAAAATTATAAAAATGGCCACAGCAGCAGACTTGAGAGGAACATGTTATTCCATCTAACTAGGTTCTTGTTAGGACAGATACCCTTTACTGTATGTGCAATGCCTGGGAGATTAGCTACCGATGGAAACACCCATTTCCTACTCATATTCCGTGTTCTAGTTCTAGGCAATGACACAGTGATTAGGTGTTCTTCTCTTCCACAAGTCTGGAAATAACTGCTTTCTTACAGGCTCAGTTATGTGTGCGTTTTTGTTACATAAAGGAACTCTTTCCAGACGGAAGCTTGCCTTTTCATTTAAGAAATGCTAATTGCCTGGCTAACATGCCTTAGCTATCACTCTTGCCCTTAATACTGTGAGTCCCTGACCTAGAACAGGTATGCAGGTTATGCAGGTTATGTTTATGCAGGACTTCTGACTTTACTGTTCATCATGCTTTCTCTGGATTAGTGAAAGTATAGGATCTTGAATCAGCATAAAAGCCAAGCAACTAGCGTTTTCAGAAAAAGGTCAGTAGTAATGGCAGCTTCTATAATTTTCTGCAAAAAAACATATGTTAAATCAAAGATTTTACATTTAAAGATCATATTGTAAGAGAATATGTTCAATCAATTTCCTTTTAAATGTATACTACCTTTGCTGAGTATTTAAAATTCAGCAATTTTGCCTCTTGCTCCACCATGTAGACAAATAGGGGCAGATTCTCGTAGATCGCCGAATCTCTGCGGCGGCGTAACGTATCTCATTTACGTTACGCCGCCGCAAGTTTTATGAGCAAGTGCTTGATTCACAAAGCACTTGCCTGTAAAGTTGCGGCGGCGTAGGGTAAATCTCCCGGCGCAAGCCCGCCTAATTCAAATGATCCGGGTAGGGGGCGTGGATCATTTAAATTAGGCGCGTTCCCGCACCGAACGTACTGCGCATGCGCCGTCCCTAAAATTTCCCGACGTGCATTGCGCTAAATGACGTCGCAAGGACGTCATTGGTTTCGACGTGAACGTAAACGGCGTCCAGCCCCATTCACGGACGACTTACGCAAATGACGTAAATTTTTCAATTTCGACGTGGGAACGACGACCATACTTAACATTGGTTGCCCCTCATATAGCAGGGGCAACTTTACGCGTCGCAAATCTAACATAAACGTCGTATCTTCACTGCGTCGACCGCGCGTACGTTCGGGAATTCGCGTATTTTGCTAATTTGCATACTCGCCGGGGAAACGGCGGAGGCGACACCTAGCGGCGAAAAAAAAAATTGCATTTAAGATCCGACAGCGTAAGAGCCTTAAGCCTATCGGATCTAATGGTTATCTATGCGTAACTGATTCTAAGAATCAGTCGCATAGATACGACAGCCCAGATTAGGACTTACGACGGCGCACATGGCGTTGCGCCGTCGTAAGCCCTTTCAGAATCTGGGCCATAGTGGCTTGCATTTAGGGCTTATTTACACTTGCAGTGGGGGAGTTAAAACATGCGGTTGAGGCACATTTTTACTGCCCCCAACTGCTCCCCATGAAGCTGCAAAAGCACCTCACAGGGGCGTACACATACCATGGGCATTTGCGCACAGGGTGTGCCGGATGTGCATGGGCACACCTTAATTACCCTGTGCACCATGGGTGTAGCTTTAGGGGTCACAATAATGACTCCGCTGGGCCTGTACGGTGTCCCTGTCACTTTAGGTTTGACTGAAACCGCGGGGGCAACATATACTGGACCTGATCCCCTTTCTTGAAGCTGCTGAAAGCTTACTTCTCCCCCACTCCCTCCTGCCAGCATTTAACTGCTGCAGGAGTGGAAGGGGACATGTTGCAGTAAATACCACACCTACTCTCTTTCAGGTTCCCCTGTGTAAGTCCCTGATCCCCCACCTGCTGGTTTCCCCTCCATGTCTGTCCCAGGAAAGAGAACAGGGAAGAGGCTGGTAAATATGTAGTCATTTACCAGCCCCTTCCTTTTCTGAATCAACACAGTGAGTTATTCATTTGTAATTGAAGCATAGTAAACTGTGTTCACTATGCTTCAATTTGTAAATGAATAGGAAGCTATAACAGAGCTATTCCTGTTCACTCATTCGGTGCAGCTAAGGCTGAAGAGATTATTGGACTATGAACTCAACGTCCCTTTTCTGTCTCAAAAGTGAGACATGAGGGGTCTGTTTAGACACCTGATATTTCACCAAAAAAATAATAATAATTTAAATTGTAAAAAAATAATAAGAAAATGAAGTAATAAAAAAAAAACTGCCCTACTGACACCAACCTTTGCCTTGCTGACACTGTCAACTGCCCTGCTGGCACTGTCTATTGCTCCACTTCTCTTTGACTGAGCCGGCAGAGAGATCAATGTGAAGGCGCCCCATATATATATAGATATAGACTATATAGACCAGGGATCCTCAAACTATGGCCCTCCAGCTGTTGTAGAACTACACATCCCATGAGGCATTGCAACACACTGACAGCCATTCACAGACATGACTAGGCATGATGGGATTTGTAGTTCCTGAACAACTGGAGGGCCGTAGTTTGAAGACCCATAATATAGACCATTGGGGTGCACATTCTAATGCAATAGGCTGTGCACACCTATGGGCATGATGATTTGAATCATGGCGCACCAAAAATGTTCCCCCCCTGTCACCATGTTGCACTCAGCTGAATAGTGTTGTTCTACAATTGTGTGCAATGCACGTGGGTATGGAGCAGGGGTGCCAGTTTTTAGGGATTAAAACAGGCAGTGGGAAGGCATTATGTTGCCAAACGCCCTGTGGCCATGCCCTGATCTTCAGAGGGCATCACTAGTGTAATCCAGCCCTAGGAGCTCTGAACCTTTGATGTGTGTCTGGATGAAGTGGATCATTATTCAAAATAGCTCTACCCACATTAAATTCAAAATTAATTCAACTCAAACACTGATAGGCCCCTTTCACACAGGCGGACCCTTTAGGTCCGCCTGTCAGTTTATTCGGCGGACCTGAACAGGCGCTCGATGCTTGTCTATGGAGCATCGGATGTCACTGCTGACACTAAAATCAGACGGATGACGATACGTCGCCATCCGTCCTGGCAGATTGGATCGGGTGAGAGCTGATAAAAACGAACATGTCTCTTTATAGACAAGCAGCGGCGCTCGACAAGCCCCTCCCCGTTCAGTCAGCAGAGACAAACCTGTCATCCGCCGGCTCAGCGGAGATCAATGGAGAGATCTCCCGCTGAGCTGGCAGACGCCGATGATGGATCCGCCCCCATGTGGAAGGAGCCATAGGCTCATATGAGGGACTTGGCATGCACTCTATGCTTCTCTTTAGGTTTATGTAAAATCAAGTGGCACACTCTAAGTACAATATGTAGTATCAGTGTGCCCAACCCTGAAACTGCTGTACATAATGCTGTCTTTTAAATCTAACACCTCTAGGATGCTTATTGTAAACATATGTTATGTATGGACAACGTGATGCAAATATAGGCACTCTTTTTATTGGACAATTATTATGCGCCTCATTAAGACCCACACACCATTGGAACATCTATAGCATAGGCAGTAGTATGTGAGATGGACATAAGCACTTTGGCTATTGTATTTAAATCAATGGACCTAAAGGTATCAAGGTTAAGTCAAGATATGTAAATCTGGACTTCATCGTGAGAAGATGGGAGTCTTCTAGAAGACTGGAACAAAGGGACCACAATACAAAAGGAACCCTGCTCTGGCTCCACTTTGCTGTCTTCTAGTCCCAGACATCATCATTATTATGGTAGTAGTCACCTGCTGGGTGATCCAAGGATAATCCTCTGTTCTCTCTGGCTGTGGTCATTTTGAATAAATATATTCAAATCAATTTGAATACATTTAAATAAACGGTGGCCACTTTTTTTTTTTGCCAAGCATAGAAAGTTTATTAACCTTCAGAAGAAATTACATTATCAACCCAATAAAGCCACCATTGTAAAGTTATATTTTTCTGATGTAGAAGAGACACAAAACAAATTTTTTTATTATACGTGATATTTAACCACTTGAAGACCTTGTCTTTTCATGGCACTTTTTTTTACAAGTTTAAATCAGTATTTTTTGCTAGAAAAATACTTAGAACACTCAAACACTCTCTCTCTCTCTCTATGTATATATATATATATATATATATATATATATATATATATATATATATATATATATATTATTTTTTTTTTTTTAGTAGAGAGCTTAGGGAATAAAATGGCGATTGTTGCAATTTTTTATGTCACGTGGTATTTGCGCAGCAGTTTTTTAAAACACAATTCTTTTGAAAAAAATACACATTAATTAATAAAAAAATAAAAAACACAACATATACCCCAATTCTTTTGTAGAATATGAAAGATGATGTTTCACCAAGTAAATAGATACCTAACATATCACGCTTTAAAATTGTACACACTGGTGGAATAGCGACAAACTATGGTACTTAAAAATCTCCATAGGGAACGTTTTAAAAATGTTTACAGGTTACCTGTTTAGAGTTACAAAGGAGGTCTAGTGCTAGAATTAATGCTTTCTCTCTAACATTTTGCAGAAATACCTCACATTTGTCTGCATGACTTATATATATATATATACATATATACAGGTCATTCTCAAAAAATTAGCATATTGTGATAAAGTTCATTATTTTCTGTAATGTACTGATAAACATTAGACTTTCATATATTTTAGATTCATTACACACAACTGAAGTAGTTCAAGCCTTTTTATTGTTTTAATATTGATGATTTTGGCATACAGCTCATGAAAACCCAAAATTCCTATCTCAAAAAATTAGCATATTTCATCCGACCAATAAAAGAAAAGTGTTTTTAATAAAAAAAAAGTCAACCTTCAAATAATTATGTTCAGTTATGCACTCAATACTTGGTCGGGAATCCTTTTGCAGAAATGACTGCTTCAATGCGGCGTGGCATGGAGGCAATCAGCCTGTGGCACGGCTGAGGTGTTATGGAGGCCCAGGATGCTTCGGTAGCGGCCTTAAGCTCATCCAGAGTGTTGGGTCTTGCGTCTCTCAACTTTCTCTTCCCAATATCCCACAGATTCTCTATGGGGTTCAGGTCAGGAGAGTTGGCAGGCCAATTGAGCACAGTAATACCATGGTCAGTAAACCATTTACCAGTGGTTTTGGCACTGTGAGCAGGTGCCAGTTCGTGCTGAAAAATGAAATCTTTATCTCCATAAAGCTTTTCAGCAGATGGAAGCATGAAGTGCTCCAAAATCTCCTGATAGCTAGCTGCATTCACCCTGCCCTTGATAAAACACAGTGGACCAACACCAGCAGCTGACATGGCACCCCAGACCATCACTGACTGTGGGTACTTGACACTGGACTTCAGGCATTTTGGCATTTCCCTCTCCCCAGTCTTCCTCCAGACTCTGGCACCCTGATTACCGAATGACATGCAAAATTTGCTTTCATCCGAAAAAAGTACTTTGGACCACTGAGCAACAGTCCAGTATTGTTTCTGTTTCAAAAGTGGCTTGACCTGGGGAATGCGGCACCTGTAGCCCATTTCCTGCACACGCCTGTACACGGTGGCTCTGGATGTTTCTACTCCAGACTCGGTCCACTGCTTCCGCAGGTCCCCCAAGGTCTGGAATCGGTCCTTCTCCACAATCTTCCTCAGGGTCCGGTCACCTCTTCTCATTGTGCAGTGTTTTCTGCCACACTTTTTCCTTCCCACAGACTTCCCACTGAGGTGCCTTGATACAGCACTCTGGGAACAGCCTATTCGTTCAGAAATTTCTTTCTGTGTCTTACCCTCTTGCTTGAGGGTGTCAATGATGGCCTTCTGGACAGCAGTCAGGTCGGCAGTCTTACCCATGATTGCGGTTTGGAGTAATGAACCAGGCTGGGAGTTTTTAAAAGCCTCAGGAATCTTTTGCAGGTGTTTAGAGTTAATTAGTTGATTCAGATGATTAGGTTAAGAGCTCGTTTAGAGAACCTTTTCATGATATGCTAATTTTTTGAGATATGAATTTGGGGTTTTCATGAGCTGTATGCCAAAATCATCAATATTAAAACAATAAAAAGGATTGAACTACTTCAGTTGTGTGTAATGAATCTAAAATATATGAAAGTCTAATGTTTATCAGTACATTACAGAAAATAATGAACTTTATCACAATATGCTAATTTTTTTAGAATGACCTGTATATATATATATATATATATATATATATATATATATATATATGTGTGCTTGCTTCTGTGCACGGGCACAGAGGGATGATGCGCTTTACTTTTTTTTTCTTATTTTTTTTTTTACACTGCCCCTTTAATATTTTTTTTTTATCAATTTGAAGGCCCTCTGTATGCCTAGATAGGAGCAGCGGCAAGGACGGCTGAGACCGAGCTCCCCAAAACTCAGCCGAACTGTAATCGGCACTGTGGGAGCTCGGTCATACTGTTTACACCTAAAGTGAAAGCACAATGGCCCGGATTCACAGACACTGGCGCATATTTATGCCGCTGTACCGTATCTCCTTTACGCTATGCTGACGCAGCTCAGAGAGGCAAGCACTGGATTCACAAAGCACTTCCTCCCAAATCTGCGCTGGGTTTCTCAGGCGTAAGTCGGCATAAGTGGAAGTGGGTGTGAGCCATGCTAATGAGGCGTGACCCCATGCAAATGATGGGCCGAGCGCAAGACAGGTACGTATCGCCAACTGCGCATGCGCTGTCCCGTAGGCGCATCTCAGTGTGCATGCTCACAATCACGTCGGAACAACTGCCTTAGATACGTCGGATCACTGCCTACGGCGTGTACGTAACCTACGCCTAGTCATATTCATGTCCTACGTAAACTACGTAAAATACGTCAGCTTGTGTTCCCTGCTGCAGCCCTTTGCATGGATGCTGCTGAGTTACACCTCCTTTATGGGGCATAACTTTACACCGGACGTATGACTTTACGCGCACTGCGTCGGACGGACGTACATTCGTGAATCGGCGTATCTCCCTTATTTGCATATGTGAATAGAAAATCAATGGGAGCGCCAAATACGTCCAGCGTAAATATGCGCCCACTCTACCCCGGCGTAGGCAAGTTCCTTCGGTCGGATGAAGCCTATTTTCAGGCGTATCTAGTTTTGTGGGCACGGCGCACAGATACAACGGCGCATATTTGCACTTACGCGGCGTATGTTGAGATACGTCGGCGCAAGTGCTTTGTGAATCCGGGCCAGTGTGTGCTGTGCTCTCTGCCTCCCCCTACAGTGCAGTACCCGGCTGGAAGTGTTAAAAGAGAAGTAAAGGTTGTTTTTTTTTTGGCTATTCATACTTACCTCTGTGAATGCAGCATCAGACTGATTCTGCATTTGTCCCCCGTCATCTCTGCACTCTCAAAGTGTGAGCTGGCGCCATCTGGTGGTGAGCCGTTGGTATTACAAGTTATTACCACCAGATGTGAGCTGGCGCCATCTGGTGGTGGCCGTTAGTATTACAAGTTAAGCATTACAAGTTAAACAGCAATTCTAATGTCATTTTACACTATTTTCACTGCCATCTTCTTCCCTCTAGTTAGAACCCCCAAACATTATATATATTTTTTATCCTAACACCCTAGAGAATAAAATGGCGATCGTTGCAATACTTTCTGTTACGCCGTATTTGCGCAGCGGTCTTACAAGCGCACTTTTTTTGGGAAAAAATTACACTTTTTTTTATTAAAAAATAAGACAACAGTAAAGTTATCCCCATTTTTTTTAATATTATGAAAGATAATGTTACGCCGAGTATATTCATACCCAACATGTCACGCTTCAAAATTGCGTCCGCTTTTGGAATGCCGACAAACTTTTTTACCCTTTAAAATCTTCATAGGCGACGTTTAAAAAAATCTACAGGTTGCATGTTTTAAGTTACAGAGGAGTTCTGGTGCTAGAATTATTGCTCTCGCTCTACCAATTGCGGCGATACCTCACATGTGTGGTTTGAACACCGTTTACATATGCGGGCGCTGCTCGCGTATGTGTTCGCTTCTGCGCGCAAGCTCGTCGGGACGGGGTGGGTTTTCTGGCTCCTAACTTTTTTAGCTGGCTCCTAGATTTAAAGCAAATTTGTCAAACCCTGACTTACACCAGTGCTGGTGGTAATAATGCGCTCGCTGACACCAGTGCTGGGGGTTAATAATGTGTTCGCTGACACCAGTACTGTTGTTTTTGAAGTTTGAAAGTTTGCATGCGGCCCCCCATGGCATATGAAAACTTGTCTTGTGGCCCTCAGGTGATTTGAGTTTGAGACCCCTGGTTTAGACCCTCGATATCTCTCAAATAAACAAAACAGCATTTTAGCTTTAACATGATTGGATGATAAAATCAGCAGAGCTTCTCTTCATTTCAGATCTACCCCTCAGATTTACAGCGACTGCACTTCCAAGTGCACTTTCACTGCAATTTCAAGTGCACTTTTCACTTGCAGTTTTCACTTGTAGTGCAAAGTGGATTTGCCTTTCGGAAATAACCCCCAATGTGTCACATTACCTGCATTGGGGGTTATTTACGAAAGGCAAATCCACTTTGCACTACAAGTACACTTTCAAGTGCAGTCGCTGTAGATCTGAGGAGGACATGCAGGGAAAATAAAAAACAGCATTATTGCTTGCACATGATTGGATGATAAAATCAGCAGAGCTTCCACTCATTTCAGATCTACAGCGATTTACAGCGACTGCACTTGGAGTGCACTTGTAGTGCAAAGTGGATTTGCCTTTCGTAAATAACCCCCATTGTGTATTTACTATACAGAAACAGTGGGGGAGTTTTTGCCTGGAGCAAGGAACACTGATGTGCGCGGATGAGGCGGCACTGATGTGTAATAATAGGCTGCACGGATGGCCACTGATGAGATGGCACTTTTGGGCACTGATGAGGGGGCAAGCTTACTGAGGATAAACAGGAAGTGAGAAATTCAAACAAAGAAAAAAAACATTTAGAAGGGAAATCAAAGGAAAAGGTAAGTGAACCAACAATGCACTAGCATAAAGGAACCAATTTAGAAAATAAAAGGCGAAGCTTTACAACCCATTTAAAACAAATAAGCTCCAATCGGGGGAAAAAAAGGAGAAAAAACTCCTCATAGTGTAATTTTTTTTAAATTTAATGATAAAATCCCAAAAGTAAACACTGAAATCCAAAAATAACCACATCCAAATCCACATCAGCCAAAATATCCACAAAAAATAAAATGAAAGGATTAGCGCAATATATTTACATTTCAATTAGCCCATTAAAATAGCCAATATATTTGAGGTAATATTTGCTCCATAAAGCGGGGGTTCACCCTAAAAACAATTTTCTAACATTACATTGACATGACTCTCGACAATGACAGTATGCCGTTTTTTTTTTTTTTTTGCTGTACATACCTCGTACAGCTATTTTCTTCCCTGGCTTCCGGGTAGTGAATCCCGCGGGAGTGGGCGTTCCTATCCAGCAGGTGATTGACGTGATGACAAAAACTACCTCCCCCCGTCGCATAAGGAGCGTCACGAGTTGCTGAAAGAAGCCGAACGGCGAGTCATCGCTATACGGCACCTGCGCACCACCGTTCGGCTTCTTTCGGCAACTCGTGACGCTCCTTATGTGACAGGGGGGGGGTAGTGTTTGTCATCATGTCAATCACTAACTGCGGCATAGGAACGCCCACTCCCGCGGGAGGCACTACCCGGAAGCCGGCTAAGAAAATAGCTTTACAAGGTATGTACAGCAAAAAAAAAATCGGCATACTGACAATGTCGGTAGTGAGCTGGATGTAATGTTAGAATTTTTTTTAGGGTGAACCCCCGCTTTAAGCTCAATATAATGGGGGTTATTTACAAAGGCAAATCCATTTTTCACGTGGAATTGCAGTCGCTGTAGATTTGAGGGGAAGATCTGAAATGAGTGGAAGCTCTGCTGATTTTATCATCCAATCATGTGCAAGCTAAAATGCTGTTTTTTATTTTCCTTGCATGTCCCCCTCAGATCTACAGTGACTGCACTTGAAAGTGCACTTGTAGTGCAAAGTGGATTTGCCTTTTGTAAATAACCCCCAATGTGTTATAGTATATCCGGCTAATAAAAACATGAATGCACCACATATTTCTCTACGTGTTTCGTGGTCAGAGCCACTTCCTCAGGAGAAGATGCTTCATGATATCTGGAAAAATACATAAATGCCAGTTGGAAAAATCAAGGGAAGAAAAAAGATGGAACAAAGGGACCAGTAGATCTTTAATTACTTACATGGAATGTATAAAAAAATCACCATGTGGTACTAGGAATAGGGACTGCTGGATAGGTATGTTCCGGCAGCTGAGGTGACTTGATTGGCATGCAAGGTGGAGGCACACAAAGTGTCCCCAGAAAGTGATGAATTCTTCATAGGTACTAGGTAATAACTTCAAGCATATCTGTAGAATTAATGAGTTGTAAAAACTCAGATGTGTGGACTGATCTAAGTAAATGTAAATCGTTGTACTAGGAAGGAAGAAAAGTATAAGGAGAAAGCAACCATGTGCAGTGAAAGAAAGGTGCATTAGAGCAGTGAAAACAGGTCACTGTGTTGAAAAGACCAACATAGTGGTGTGTGAAAATATTACATGAAAGACCTCATGCAGGTTACCAAGAAGAAATGACCAATCAGTGAAATAAGGTGATGAGATGTGAGCCAAAATAGACCCAGCTTAATACCTTGTGTGTGGAGATCCTGGTGAAATACATGTGTAAAATGTGTCATGTGGAAGCCACATTCAGGGGCTGCGGCAACATGTGGTATTTATGCGTGAGTTCAAAATACTAGCCCGCCAATCAGCCACCAGCGTCACGCTTGCGGGACACGAAGTGGAGGAGCCACCAATTAAACGGGCCTATCCAGCAGTCCCTATTCCTAGTACCACATTATGATTTTTTATACATTCCATGTAAGTAATGAAAGCGGAGGTTCACTCTAAAAAAATAAAAAATTGCCAAAAAGGCTACAAGAAAATTGAAATATATATTATATATATATATATATATATATATATATATATATATATATATATATTTTTTTTACCAGAAATGGCTGTTACTAGGCAGATCGTCCTAATTTGCCACTTCCTCGTCCGCGGTGGTCTTCTTTCTTCTCGCGCTGCCTCCTGGGAAATGGGGAGCGGTGTCTTCTGGGACCTTGTGTGTGTCCCAGGAGACATCTGCTTCAGGTGCCGACATCGCGGTCACCCGGGACAGGTAAGTGTCCTTATTAAAAGTCAGCAGCTACAGTGTGTGTGTGTTTTTTAACGCTGGACCTCCTATTTAAGGCCTTCTGGTCCCTTTTTGTTTGTTCCCTTGATTTTTCCAACTGGTATTTATGTTTTTTTCCAGATATCATGAAGTATCCGCTCCTGAGGAAGTGGCTGTGACCACGAAACGTGTAGAGAAATATGTGGTGCATTCATGTTTTTATTATCTGGATATACTATATCACATTATCTTGATGTTTAATATCTCATGGAGGAAATATTACCTCGATAGATTGGCTATTTTAATGTGCTGTCTCCAGATCTGTGAATGCATATCAATATGCAGATCATTCATGCTATGTATGTGTAAATATATGAGATGTTTTTTACAGCAATATCGCAATTTGTTATGTTTACAATCATTGTCAATATATATATATATATATATATATATTATTGCCTGTCATTTGCCCCATGCAAAGTCCCACCTTCTCTTGGTTTGCATCTTCACCATGTGTACGCTCACAACCCATGCAATGGGTCTTCATGCCTGGTGAGTCCTACGCTAACAGTTATGGGTTATGGGTTATCCAAGCATGGTCATATCTTGGTAAGTTTTTGATCCTTAATACTAAAAAAATAATTCAGTAACGTATGCCCTTTTTATTGGTCTTTTTGTGTTATTTAAACGAAAATACTGTAGTTTCAGTACAGGCACTACGCTAAAGTTAGTGGGGAATGGGAGAGTTATTTTGCTCCCATTCACAATTTGTTAAATTGTGGGCTGCTGTCATTCCGGAACTGTCCTGTAGGTCAGTCTGCGCTTCAGGGATGCAATCCCATCCCTGGGCGACAGTTGGCGCTAGAGGGGTTCTGGCAGAGCTGCTTTTCCCCAGCAGCCAATTAGAGGAGTTTTCCCTCGCGGGGCATGCTGGGGGAGAGTATATCTGTGGCGGACGCCATTTTGTGTGGTTCTTCCCGCGGGTTCCAGGTGCTGCATCCACCTTTAGGGTGCGTGCATCCAACGGACCGCGGCGATGGCCTTCCAGGCCGGGGTCGCATGCCACGCGGAGCTCCATATTGCTGAGAGAGGCCCCAGTGACTTGTGGCAGAAGTCTGTCCGGGGGCACTTCACCCACCCTAGCTAGAGTGGCGACGAATGGTGACTACTATTATTGTGCTGCTGAGGGCAGGATTGCTCTCTCTAAATCCAGGCCTGATACCGCAAGTTCTCTATCGCTTCATCAACCTTTTCCTTCCTACTGCATGTTGATGTTGGCTATGTTGGGCCTGAAATAAAGCATTTGAAAACTTTCCTTCATGTACTGGACATTCGCTCACTACTTTATTCATCAGTTACACCCCTAGACAACATTGAGGTAACTTAATATGCCGATCCCAATAACAAACCAGCGGCTCCTGCGGGGGTAGCGCTACAATACTTTAGGAAAAGACAGCGGGGGGAGATTTACTACTCTGCATAGAAACCAGCTTCCACTGTTTATTGTCAAACATGCTGAAGTTAGAAGCTGATTGGCTACAATGAACAGCGGCACCAAATTCTGTGTTCACCAGCTTTAGTAAATCTACCCCAGTACTTTTTTCACTGTAGAGGTTTGCAGGATGATGAACTTTTTTATGCTGTGTCATTGTGCTTTATTATGCTGTGTCAATGCGTTTAGTTATTGTAAATAGATAGTAACAACATTTCCTCCATTCGCAATCCTATCTTTCACATGAATCTTACTTTGAAGGTATATTTAGGCCTTCCTGACAATCCAAGTTGGGTTTACATATTATTTCCTTCCATTACCTTGTCTTGATAAGCATCGACAGGTTTTTTCTGCATTTGTTTATCTTAGTTCAGCACATCTTATCTGCTTGTGTATGGTTATCTTGCTTTTCTCAGTTATGTATACATGTTTTGTTTCCATTAAAACAATGTTCATTTAAGCGGAGGCTCTTGTTGCAGCATACATTCCTAGTTCTATGTGATTGTAGTACTGGTTATATAGGATGGGCCCACTTCTGCAGTGTCATGTAGCTCTAATGTTATGAAACTTCTGCTTAGCTACTGTTCTGCAGCTTTGGGGAGGACTTATACAGGTGACATCACAGGCATGTTAGAACCTACCTTTGCTGCAGTACACATTTTTTTTTATCAGCAGATGGCTCGGGAACCATACCAATATGTTAATGCGCCCAAAGAGGTGAAAGAATGTTGAGGTGTCTCATAGTGGAAGTTTTCCATCTCCACACATCCTTTGGGGCCTATTGTCATAACAGTGAGGCTAGAGCTTATCAGTCTATACATGGTTACAGGGGGTCCCCGGGTTAACAACCCGTTAGGGACTTTCCTCCTGTTTGTAGATCGGAAATTTTCGTAAGTCGATGTTTTCCGATGCTCTGTCGAATGCCGGACATTTCCGACATTTTCCGAGGCTCCGTCTGGCCGCGTATGCGCAGAACAGCAGACAGTCCACGGAAAATGGCAGAGGGTCCCCGCAGCACCCGGTTTGTAAGTAGAAGTTCGTAACTCGGCCGTTCGTAAGTCGGGACCCCCTGTATATCTGTGCTTAAACAACTGGAATCATAAAGTTCTAAAGTTACTCATAATCGTATTATGAATAACATAGAACAATATGATTATTATTTTAATCATAATCGGGTCATATTTACTAATTTAGACTCAAAAAGATGACCGAGGAGGAGAACTGATGTTGTCCTTATACATGTATCATTTTTTATGAAACAATATAAAAAGCCGCGCCTTTTTATATTGTTTTATTTTTCTTGTCATCACACGCTAGCCGCTGCCTGAATTTAATGTGTTGTGATAGCGCGGTTTTTTGGTGTATATCATTTTTTATGACTTTCCTACAATTGAATAATTGAAGCTGCACTCTGCTCTTCTCAAAGTGATTCAAAGGCAATTCTGAAAGGATGAAGATACTATGGGGGTTATTTACAAGAGGGGAATCCACTTTGCACTACAAGTGCAAACTGCAAGTGCAAAGTGCACTTGAAATTGCACTGAAGGTGCACTTGGAAGTGCAGTCGCTGTAAATCTGAGGGGTAGATCTGAAATGAGGGGAAGCTCTGCTGATTTTATTATCCAATCATGTGCAAGCTAAAATGCTGTTTTTATTTTCCTTGCATGTCCCCCTCAGATCTAAAGCGACTGAACTTCCAAGTGCACTTTCAGTGCAATTTTAAGTGCACTTGCATTTGTAGTTTGCACTTGTAGTGTAAAATGGATTTGCCTTTCGGAAATAACCCCCAATGTAACAATTGATTGTGGAACAATTTCAGATCTTCATAAAAAGTACTGTATCATACACTCAGTTCTAATTTACATACTGGCATCCAACTGACAAAAAGGGCAGTGTCTGGTGGTTTCCAAAAACAGTTCACCAGTACAGTAGAAGCTTACCTGCACTCTTTCATTTCTCTCGCATTCCTATTTATAAATCATTAGGACGGGCTGCCTCAAAAACCCAGTGTGAATGTGTATAGGGTGGGCAAGCTTTAACACTACCTGGAATTGTCAGAGCTGTGCCTGTCAGCGTGGCACAACGTCTGAGCTCGAAGGCTTTTGCCGGCTCATACAATTTATACCCAAAAGCACTTTTTGTGTGTTTTTTTTGTAGATAAAGAGTTTTATTAAATCAGACTTGCATTGCTTTTTGATGTTGACAAGCTAACTAAAAGCTAAAAATAAAAATATTACTGTCAAGTGACGCTGCCCTAAAATTATATGCTTAATTATATTTATCTATAATTCTATAAGTAGAATCAACTCCTAGATGGACCCTTACAGGCTAATTTAATAAAGCAATGCAAATGAGAAATAGGTAAGCATGATGTGCTTTATCCTTCAGCAGGCATGAGATGACCACCACAAGCGACCATGTCCATCTTGACTTCACTCAAAAGTGAAAATACCACTCCTGCTCCAAACAGATTTGAGTTGACTTGAGTTAGGGAAGTACATGCTCTTCCTTCCTCAATTCTCATCTAGGTCTGCTTGGCATGCCTCTCTTGCCTGACACATAGAGTTGCCACCTCATCCCTTTAAAAAGGAACACATATGATTTACACAGGTTCTGAGGTTAATTTAATGCAGGTAAGGCACCAAATGAGTCTAATTACCACCTTAATCAGCCACAGAACCTGTGTAATTAATATGTGTTCCTTTTTAAAGGGATGAGGTGGCAACCCTACTAACACATGTCCCAGGAGGCTGCAGGACCAGTCCCACAGCACTGGCATAAAGCTTGCACAGTGTTTAGCCAGCTGTGAGACATCAGGAGGTCACAACAGATTCCCAAATCCAACCGTGGAGAAGAATCGACTGTGGGGATGACAACGCTTAACTCCATGGGCCAGTGTGTTTGGTTCCTGAAAGTCGGTAGCTACAAAATTTGTTGATAGTGACCTAACTTTTTTAAACAAGTATTTAATTCCTCTTTAACAAGTCATACACGTGCACACATCACCTCAAATCCATGCACTATATACATTTTATAAAAATATGCACTGCAAATAAAAATAGTCTAAAAAATTACTTAGCAGTCCCAACAGAAACAGCATATATTCATTCTTAGACCAAGCCAGCACAGAGATTTTAAAGCACACAGGAAGCAGTCATTGATCTCATGATGTAGCACTTGAAATAATGATTAATGGTAATAATGGAGAGCAATTTTGCCTTAAGAAGAGACACCTGTTAAGCATTGTTTTCAATTCCGTCTGTCATAGGTCCAGGCATGCCCACACACAAACATGAAAACATAGTGGCCTTTTGCTTTTATCGCTACTATTCTCAAATTGCAATTTTACTATGTGGGCTGTTGCGAAACCAAGGCAATAAAACAGGTTTCATGATAGGAGGACCTAATCATTTGTTAAAAAAGGAACTCAAATGGTTCTCTAGTATTTAAAGAATCAATAAAACTCAAATAAAAGAAGTTATACTGTGTACTTTATGTAAAACACTTACTAACATTTACAAATATATATCTAAAAGCACCCACACCAATATAAAAATGTAATAAAAATGTTTTCAAATGCATGAAAACCTTTTGTTCTTCTTTAGATAGCATGTTAGGAAAACCATTACCCATGTTATCATTAATTATTATTATTAATACAAAAAAATCTGTGTAATATAATATATTAATTGCTATGCATATGATTTTTGTGAAATGGTTTTGTTTTTGTGCTTGTGCATTATTAGGTTTAGTACTTTGAAAAGGCTACCCCTTTTTTGAGGTTTCCTCTTAACCACTTAAAGGGGTTGTAAAGGTAAATGTTTTTTCACCTTAATGCATCCTATGCATTAAGGTGCAAAAACATCCGACGGTACTGGCCCCCCTGAACCCCCGTTTTACTTACCTGACCCCCTCGAAAGTCCCACACGCGTCCACGTGATTCTCTTCGGTTTCCATCCTGGCCGTTGATTGGCTAGGCTGGACGGATTGATAGATGCGCAGCCAGTGGCAGGCGCTGCTGTCAATCGGCGTGCCAGGGGGCGGGACCGAGTGATACTGTCGGCGGCTATGCCCGCCGCTGTATCACGGGAGCGCGCTCGCAAAAGCTTTCCACCATGCAAGATCGCTCGCATGAAGGTGGAAAGCTTTTGCGAGGGGGAGCCGAGACAGCTGCCGAGGGACCCCAGAAGACCGGATTCGGGGACACTCTGTGCAAAACAAGCTGCACAGTGGAGGTAAGTATAACATGTTTTAAAAAAAAAATTCTGCCTTTAGTGTTCCTTTAAGGACCAAGCTTCTTTCTGAGATTTGTTGTTTACAAGTTAAAAACTATTTTTTTTTGCTAGAAAATTACTTAAAACCCCCAAACATTATACATTTTTTCTAACACCCCAGAGAATAAAATGGCAGTTGTTGCAATACTTTATGTCACACCGTATTTGCGCAGCGGTCATACAAGCGCACTTTTTTGGGAAGAAATACACTTTTTTTAATTAAAAAATAAGACAACAGTAAAGTTGTGAAAGATAATGTTAAGCCGAGTAAATTGATACCCAACATGTCACGCTTCAAAATTGCGCCCACTCCTGGAATGGCGACAAACTTTTACCCTTAAAACCTCCATAGGCGACATTTAAAAAAATCTGCAGGTTGCATGCTTTGAGTTACAGAGGAGGTCTAGGGCTAGATTTCTTTTTCTTGCTTTACCAATAGCTGCGATACCTCACATGTGTGGTTTGAACACTGTTTTCATATGCAGGCATTGCTCACGTATGCGTTCACTTCTGCATGCGAGCTCATCGGGACGTGTCACTTTTGTCACTTTTATTCCTTTTACAAGGTCCTCTTAAATATGACAAGTCGGGGGACGTGGCTACCGCGCAACTGCATGGACGGATGACCTGAGAGCTCCGCTCCAGTAAGGGAAACCGAGTGAACTGAGGCTCTGTAGGCTGCTCCCAACAGCACCACCGCCTAGCTGCCATCCGGCCCGACTCCCGGAGATGGCTAAAAAGAGGAAGCCCGCCATCCAGCCGACGAAATTGGAGGATTTCTTCTCCTCCAAGAGCAGCAGCGCTTTCCAAGATGGCGCCGGCGGCTGCTCTGCGGCCTCCACAGGCGGCTCCTCTGCTACCATGCCGAGCCCTGGATCCAGAGACAGCTCCCACCGACACTCTCTGGCTGCATCAACCCCTCTCTCGTGCAGCCCGGTGAAATCAAAGCCCCGTTTGTCAAACAAACTTCTCAGCTCTAAGGTGAGTGCACACCAGGGCTCTATGGATGATACGAGGGAGCTGGCAGATACGATCAACGCTTTCCCCACAGCTAACCTGCCCTTGTCTGACACCACTCTGAAAGACATGTTGATCTCCCTGCGTAGTTCCCTGCACTCAGACATGATGAAGTGCATGAGAAATTTTAAGGCAGAAGTGGGGGAATTGGGAGGCAGAATTGATCATGTGGAGAAGAAAATGGGTGGAAATGCATCCTCATACAATACTTTAGTGGACTCCCACAATGAGCAGTCTGATGAAGTCGCATGGCTCAGAGCTAAAGTCGCAGATCTCGAGGACAGATCACGTAGGAATAACATCAAACTACGTGGCATTCCTGTATCCGTCCTCCCTGCCCAACTTCACCAATATGCCCGGGAACTTATGGGGTCTTTCCTCTCCTCAACACCTGAATCAGAGCTAGTAATTGATAGAATCCATTGGCTCCCTTAACCTGCACATCTCCCGGAAAATATCCCTAGAGATATGCTGATGCGGGTACATTTCTATCATGTGAAAGACCAGTTCACATTGGCCTTCCGTAAAAACTCGCAACCACCTGACCGATACTCTGCTCTTCAGGTGTTCGCGGATCTCTCTCAGTACACTATGCAGAATCGCAAAGCCCTCCTGCCGGTCACCAAAGCACTTTGCAACCACAGCATAGTTTACAGGTGGGGGTACCCAAACTCACGATTACAAGAGAGGGTGTAACATCTGTGATCTCAGGCTTAGAGGAAGGCCTGGTGCTTTTGCGTAAGTGGGATATACTACCGGATCAACCTGAGGACAGGCCAGCCTCCTCTTCCAAAATTCCGACTCAGGATGGTTGGCAGGTGGTGTCGCACAAACGCAACAACAAGAAGAAATCATGAGGCCTCAATGCCTTGGTAAATAAAAGATATTCACTCTACGAGTTTCCTGACTTACTTTGGAGCTCCAATTCCACGCACTGTGAAGGCCACCATCCCTTTCTTCTTCGTACCTCAGATAGTAGTAAGATTTTCAACCCCCAAGATATTTTCACTTCTTTTGCTGATTATTACTCCTCCTTGTACAATTTACAGGAGGATTCTTCTACCCCCCAACCAGCTGATGTTGCCATCCAGTCTTTCTTAGCAGATCTCACACTCCCTGCATTGTGCCAGTCACAGCTGGAATCCCTCAACTCAACCATCACGGAGCCTGAGATCCTGAGAGCGATCAAAACCCTCCCTACTGGGAAATCACCTGGTCCAGATGGACTGCCGAACAGCTATTATAAAACTTTTCACTCTATCCTTGCCCCCGAATTAGGCAAAAAAAGTTCTGAAGCGATAATCTCTGCCTCTTTCCCCGATGAAATGCTGAAAGCTTTCATTGTTACTATCCCAAAACGGGAAAGGAACCTACCACTCCGGACAATTTCAGACCCATTTCATTATTAAATACGGACGTTAAACTTTATGCCAAGATTTTAGCTTACAGTTTACTCCCTATATTGCCAACTCTGATCAACCCAGACCAAATGGGGTTCACCTCAGGTAGACAGTCGTCTGATGCTACTAGGAGGGTTGTTGATATTCTGCACCCGGTTCTTGAGAAATTTGGGTTCACTGGTAGTATCTTGTCGGCCATTCTGGCATTGTATTCCTCCCCGTGTGCTCAGGTTTGTACCTCCAACATGCTCTCCCGTCCCTTTTGTATATCCAATGGCACTAGACAGGGGTGTCCTTTATCTCCCTCTATTTTCAATTCACTTATAGAGCCCCAGGCGGAAAAGATCAGAGCCCATACAGGCACTCCTGGCTTCTCATTCCTGGGTAGGTCATACAAAATAAGTCTCTTTGCGGATGACATCATCCTCTTTTTGACCTCCTCACAAACATCCCTATTTCAAGCACATCACATCCTTACGGAATTCAGTCAACATTCCTACTACAAGGTTAATTTCACGAAATCTCTTATACTGGGTCTGAATGTTCCCCCTCGTCTCCAATCCCACTTGCAAATCTCCTTCCCCTATTCTTGGGCCGTGTCTAGTATACCGTATTTAGGACTTCAAATAACGGTAGACCCCTCGAAACTTGCGGATGCCAACTACACCCCCTTGATAGATAAAATAAGGAAGGAGGCTAATCGATTGTCTAGAGTCGAATTAACCTGGTCGGGCCGTTTGGCCTCGTTCATAATGCTTCTACTTCCCCAGATTTTATATATTTTTCGAACACTACCCATTCCTCGGAAACATAGTCACCTCAATGCTTTGAGCCACACTCTGAAAAGCTACATCTGGGGCTCTAAGCAACAAAGATGTGCTAAATCCCTTTTAATTAAACACAGGTCGGTGGGGGGCATGGGCCTGGTCGACATTAGGGACTACCATCGGGCATCCATACTTGCCCAACTCAAACAATGGTTTTCTCCATCTCCAGATGTCTTGTGGTGCGGCATTGAGCGGGCCCTCAGCCCAACCACAGACTTGCGCACCCTCTTACTCCTTGATGTCTGGAGACCCTTTCCCTTACGCCGACTTTCGCTGACTCTTCAGGACTCCCTGTTGGCCTGGAGGGAGCTGTGTAAATTGGCATCTAACTCTCCTGATACTGTGGCCATCCCTGTCTCCATTGAAATCCTGACGTACGCTATCCCACACACCACTTACTCCAATTGGGTTGCTAGTGGCATCCTATGGATTGACAATTTGTATTCTAATGACAAGCTCAAACCACTTGCTGCAGAATTTAATTTACGGCTTGCAGATAATTTTAAGTATATTCAGGCCTCTCACTTTTTGAAAACATTAAAGTCTAGGCACATACTTGTCCAGGACAATATATGGAGATTCTACACCAAAGCGCTCACATCCCCTAAGGTAATCTCCCTTTTTACAACCCTTTCCAACATAAATTAACTTTTGATGTAGCCTCTCCTTTCCGCAAGTGGGAATTGGACTTGGGTAGGACATTCACACCGTCTCAATGTCAATATGCATTTAAGATTTTGTATAAAGCTTCCAGATGTGTAAACCACTGGGAACTTTCTCAAAAAATAGCCCAGAGGTGGTAATTAATACCGCACCGGGTGTCGAAATTCTCTCCCTTCGTCTCTCCGCTGTGTTGGAGAGAATGTGGCTCTGTAGGTAATATTTACCACATCTTCTGGCTGTGTAAACACCTTACAAGCTTCTGGAGAAGTGTGTTTAACTGCATATCACGGATCACAGGTATTCTGACACCACCCAGCCCTGAATTAGCAATATTAACCTCTTCCCGCCCGCACGGCAGGTTTTTACGACCACATTGTGGCTCTTAATTGCCGGGAGGCCGTCTATATATGGCCTCCAGCCACTGGGGGGCGCACGCAGCGCGCGCGCGCATGCCGCGTCAGTCAGGTGCTGATGCGCGATCGCTAGTCACCCACGATCGCTAGTCACGGAGACAGGGACTTGGAGCTCTGTGTGTAAACACAGAGCTCCACGTCCTGTCAGGGAGAGGAGACCGATGGTGTGTCCCTTGTACATAGGGACAACCATCGGTCACCTCCCCCAGTCAGTCCCCTCCCCCCACAGTAAGAATCACCTAGCAGGGCACACATTAACCCCTTGATCGCGCCCTAGTGTTAATCCCTTCCCTGCCAATCACATTTATACAGTAATCAGTGCATATTTATAGCATTGTTCGCTGTATAAATGTGAATGGTCCCAAATATGTGTCAAAAGTGTCCGATGTGTCCATTGTAATATCGCAGTCCTGACAAAAATCGCAGATCGCCGCTATTACTAGTAAAAAGAAAAAAAAATGTCATAATTCTATCCCCTATTTTGTAGACACTATAACGTTTGCGTAAACCAATCACTATACGCTTATTGCGATTTTTATTTTTACCAAAAATATGTAGAAGAATATGTATCGGCCTAAACTGAGAACATTTTTTTATTTTTTGGGATATTTATTATAGCAAAAGTAAAAAATGTTTTTTTTTTTTCAAAATTGTAAAAAATATTTGTTTATAGTGCAAAAAATAAAAACCGCAGAGAGCAATCTTATTTGTTTGACATGTTTACCTAGCTCCTCATTGTTATCCATCCTTCTCTCCTCCCTTCCCACTTTCTCTCCCTCCCCCCCTTCTCCTTACTCCTTAATTAATTTTTTCTTTTCCACCGGGATGTACTTCTCTGCCCTCTGGTAGTGAGATGACTAGCTTTGTTGCTACATGTAATGTATCCCTGGGATATTTGTAGTTGTTATGTTATACTGTTTACTCTTTGTACCTCTGTACTTTTGGTGCTATTTGTGCTTTTTACTTTGTTTTGTATATTAAAAAGCTTTCAATAAAAACTATTTAAACAAAATATGACAGGTCCTCTGGGGGGTCTGGGGGTAAAAAAAAACTCATATCTCATATCTGGACTAAAATGCAATAAAAAAAAATGTTGTCATTTGAAAAAAATGGCTCTAAGGGCTATGGGCAGAAGTGATGTTTTGACGTCGCTTCCGCCCTGCTATGGTATGGAGACGTGTGGGGGCCATCTTCCCCTCATTTGTATCCATACCAAGCAGGAGAGAGGACCCGACGGCTCTGTTAAGCGGCGGAGGGCACAGGAGAGTGGCGAGAGTGGGGGGTCCTCTTCCACCGCCGATAACGGTGACATTTCACCGCAGACACCACCATTATTGGAGACCGGACCACCCGCTGAAGAAGAGGATATTTGAGTTATGGCAGCTAGCCTCGGCGTGTCTTCTGTGTATCGCGGCTCCAGTGCTGTGAGTGGCTGGAGCCGCAATGTCGTCACTCCTGCGCATGCACGCAGAAGATTTCTTTTTGGCAAGGTCCGGCGTCTGCCGAGCCTTAAGTCGAGAATCCCCTGTGCTACAGTCAGCGGCTCATTGCGAGGGGAATGTCTAGTAAACCTTAAAGGTTTAGGAGATTTTTTTTACCTACAGGTAAGCCTTATTATAGGCTTATCTGTAGGTAAAAGTACAAAAATGCACTATACAACCACCTTAAATTCCCTTATGCTACTGAAAGCTATGCAGGCTGGTATCAGCACAACAAGGGGATGCAGATTTGCTGTCTTTTTTGCCATGGACACAATATCCTCATGCTTAATGTTCTGGGCTTGTATTGGGATGGTTGAGAGGTAGTGGGCATGCATTTTTTAAATTAACATTACAAAAAATGTATTACCGTATTTATCGGCGTATAACACGCACAGGTGTATAAAACGCACCCTAACTTTAAGAGGGAAATTTCAGGAAAAAAACATTCCACTGCCCCCTGCGTATAACACGCAGGCACAGTTTACCCTCTATTTTCAAGGTAAAAAAGTGAGTGTTATACGCCAATAAATACAGTAATTAAGTCACTTATTGCTAAATCTAGCTGGTCAGGAGTTATTTTAACAGCTTATAGTTTATTTTACCTTTTCTAAATATGGTATTTGGGAAATGTGCAGCTGTTGAATGTGCTCTAAAACCACCACAATTTTCCACATATGATTTAAAAATACACCCTGGAGTTGTTGATCATGTTTTGCCGCGCACATGAACGTTTCAATGTGTTTTCATTACATTGCACTGCTTTTGAACCTACTGTTTTCTGTATAGTAAGTTAATGTAATCAGACGTAACAGAACTATATGGAAAAGCACTGTAAATATAAAGATAATGGCCCAGATTCACAACCGAGATACAACGGCGTATCTCCGGATACGCCGTCGTATCTCTGAGTTGCGCCGCCGTATCTATGCGCCTGATTCTTAGAATCAGTTACGCATAGATATCCATTAGATCCGACAGGCGTAAGTCTCTTACGCCGTCGGATCTTAACTGCATTTATTTTTTTGCCCGCTAGGTGGCGCTTCCGTCGAATTCCGCGTTGAGTATGCAAATTAGCTAGATACGCGAATTCCCGAACGTACGCGTGGCCGACGCAGTAAAGTTACGACGTTTACATTAGGCTTTTCCCGGCGTAAAGTTGCCCCTGCTATATGAGGCGCAGCCAATGTTAAGTATGGCCGTCGTTCCCGCGTCGAAATTTGAAAAAGTTACGTCGTTTGCGTAAGTCGTCCGTGAATGGGGCTGGACGTCATTTACGTTCACGTCGAAACCAATGACGTCCTTGCGGTGTACTTTGGAGCAATGCACACTGGGAAATTCCACGGACGGCGCATGCGCCGCTCCGAAAAAACGTCAATCACGTTGGGTTACAGTAGGTTTGCATAAAACACGCCCCCCTGATCCAAATTTGAATTAGGCGGGCTTGCGCCGGCCAATTTACGCTACGCCGCCGCAACTTACGGAGCAAGTGCTTTGAGAATACAGCACTTGCCCGTGTAAGTTGCGGAGGCGTAACGTAAATCAGATACGTTACGCCCCGCACAATTTTACACGGCTCTACGTGAATCTGCCCCAATGTGCATAAACACCTTGGTTATGAATCTAACAAGATTTCTGTAATTTCAACTAAAATTGTTAAATTTGTTTTATATTTATTTAGTCAGGTAAAGTCTTTAATATTGCACAGTATTCCTCTGTCAAGCCAGCATTTGAAACTTTAGGCTTCTTTTCACATACGGTACTTTCCTCTGATTTCTATATTGTAAAAACACATGTAGTTTATAGAGCTCAGTAGTCCAAGCTGTACTTTATTTAAGTAAGTGATTCAAAGGAGATTATTAGATCAGGGCTAAAAAAAAAAATAGCATTTTCTTTTAATGTCTGGCAAATATAAAATATTAATATAATCACCCAACCCAGTGTAACAGACATACAATACCCCAAAAATAATATTAAGGCCAATATCACAGCCTTCAATTCAATATAATGTAACACAATATAACAATAGCACAGACTAGGACTCACCAGACAACAATGCCTCTCAGTTTACATATTGGCATATAATGCTTATACAGATGACTTCTATCTAACATGGCTTCTGGTCCTGTCTCTCCTCTCTTGTGGAACTCCCTATAAGGTATAAAATATGGCTTACTAATATGTTGCATTCTGTAAAGACTCGCAGAGTCATCAGATCAATAGAAAAGCAATGTTAAAGAGGTTGTAAAAAACAAAAACAAAAAGCAAACCCTGCAACACAAAGGCATAATGAGCTAGCTAGCATGCATCGCATAATAGCTCATTATGAAATACTTACCTTAGAACGGGAGCTGCCGGTCACAGCACGTCTCCTGAACAGCACCAGTCGCCGTTTCTTCAGTGCCCATGCGCCATTGACGTCGGCAGCAGTGTATATACTGAATATCTCCTAAACTGAGATATTCAAGGTACCTACAGGTAAGCCTTGTTATAGGCTTACCTGTAGGTAAAAGTGGTGTAAAAGGGTTTACAACCACTTTAACTCCAAATTAAAAAACGTATTTCCTAATATTTTTAGGAATGCACAAATGGATAAACCAACATGTCTTCACTCTGCACTGTGTATATGCAGAGGTATTAAAACCACTGCACACACTGCTTTGGAATTAGATTAATGTCCTATACTTTATTTATAATGTAGAGTAGTATCAAATGAGAAAAAACTGTCACAAATTAAAGGAGATAATCTGTTTGACATAAGCAAGGCAAAAAGGAAATGCTACAGGCGTTAGTAATTATATGGCTCTCTAGCCTTAGAGCTGGAAATTTGCCTAAAGGCTGTCCTTTACTCTCCTAATCTGCTTGTGACACACAGATAGAACAGGCCCGGAGCAAAAGGGAACATGGGTGAAGGGCCAACATGACTGGGGAAAGCTGTGGGGAGAACACTAGGAAGTAGGTAGGAAGTGTGTTGGGAGAAAAAGGGGAGGGGGAGTATTGGTCAAGGGGAATGGGGCCCTTTACATTACACAGCCCCCTGCACCACTGGGCCCCTTACATTACACAGCCCCTTGCACCTCTGGACCCCTTTACATTGAACAGTACCCTGCACCTCTGGACCCCTTTACATTACACAGCATTGCACCACTGGACCCCTTTATATTACACAGCACCCTGCACAACTGGGCCCCTTACATTACACAGCACCCTGCACCTCTGGGCCCCTTTTTATTACACAGCACCCTGCACCACTGGACCCCTTTACAATTACACAGCACCCTGCACCTCTGGTTCCCTTTTTATTACACAGCACCCTGCACCTCTGGAGCCCTTTATATTACACAGCACCCTGCACCTCTGGGCCCCTTTACATTACACAGCCCCCTGCACCACTGGGCCCCTTACATTACACAGCACTGCACCACTGGACCCCTTTATATTACACAGCACCCTGCACCACTGGGCCCCTTACATTACACAGCACCCTGCACCTCTGGGCCCCTTTTTATTACACAGCACCCTGCACCACTGGACCCCTTTACAATTACACAGCACCCTGCACCTCTGGGTCCCTTTTTATTACACAGCACCCTGCACCACTGGACCCCTTTATATTACACAGCACCCTGCACCTCTGGGCCCCTTTACATTATACAGCCCCCTGCACCACTGGGCCCCTTACATTACACAGCACCCTGCACCTCTGGGCCCCTTTTTATTACACAGCACCCTGCACCACTGGACCCCTTTACAATTACACAGCACCCTGCACCTCTGGGTCCCTTTTTATTACACAGCACCCTGCACCACTGGACCCCTTTATATTACACAGCACCCTGCACCTCTGGGCCCCTTTACATTACACAGCCCCCTGCACCACTGGGCCCCTTACATTACACAGCCCCTTGCACCTCTGGACCCCTTTACATTGAACAATACCCTGCACCTCTGGACCCCTTTACATTACACAGCACTGCACCTCTGGACCCCTTTACATTACACAGCACTGCACCACTGGACCCCTTTATATTACACAGCACCCTGCACCACTGGGCCCCACACATTACACAGCACCCTGCACCTCTGGGCCCCTTTTTATTACACAGCACCCTGCGCCACTGAACCCCTTTACATTACACAGCACCCTGCACCTCTGGGTCCCTTTTTATTACACAGCACCCTGCACCACTGGACCCCTTTATATTACACAGCACCCTGCACCTCTGGGCCCCTTTATATTACACAGCCCCCTGCACCACTGGGCCCCTTACATTACACAGCCCCCTGCACCTCTGGACCCCTTTACATTGAACAGTACCCTGCACCTCTGGACCCCTTTACATTACACAGCACTGCACCTCTGGACCCCTTTACATTACACAGCACTGCACCACTGGACCCCTTTATATTACACAGCACCCTGCACCTCTGGGCCCCTTTACATTACACAGAACCCTGCACCACTGGACCCCTTTACACTACACAGCCCCCTGCACCACTGGGCCCCTTACATTACACAGCACCCCACAGCTCTGGACCCCTTTACATAGCACCCTGCATCACTGGACCCCTTTACATTACACAGCACGCTGCACCTCTGGAACCCTTTATATTACACAGCACCCTGCACCTCTGGGCCCCTTTACATTACACAGCCCCCTGCACCACTGGGCCCCTTACATTACACAGCACCCCACAGCTCTGGACCCCTTTACATAGCACCCTGCATCACTGGACCCCTTTACATTACACAGCATCCTGCAACTCTGGACCCCTTTATATTACACAGCACCCTGCACCTCTGGGCCCCTTTACATTACACAGCCCCCTGCACTACTGGGCCCCTACCATTACACAGCCCCTTGCACATCTTGACCCATTTACATTGAACAGTACCCTGCACCTCTGGACTCCTTTACATTACACAGCACTGCACCTCTGGACCCCTTTACATTACACAGCACTGCACCTCTGGACCCCTTTACATTACACAGCACTGCACCACTGGACCCCTTTATATTACACAGCACCCTGCACCTCTGGGCCCCTTTACATTACACAGCACCCTGCACCACTGGACCCCTTTACACTACACAGCCCCCTGCACCACTGGGCCCCTTACATTACACAGCACCCACAGCTCTGGACCCCTTTACATAGCAGCCTGCATCACTGGACCCCTTTACATTACACAGCACTCTGCACCTCTGGACCCCTTTATATTACACAGCACCCTGCACCTCTGGGCCCATTTACATTACACAGCCCCCTGCACCACTGGGCCCCTTACATTACACAGCCCCTTGCACCTCTGGACCCCTTTACATTGAACAGTACCCTGCACCTCTGGACCCCTTTACATTACACAGCACTGCCCCTCTGGACCCCTTTACATTACACAGCACTGCACCTCTGGACCCCTTTACATTACACAGCACTGCATCACTGGACCCCTTTATATTACACAGCACCCTGCACCTCTGGGCCCCTTTACATTACACAGCACCCTGCACCACTGGACCCCTTTACACTACACAGCACCTTGCACCACTGGGCCCCTTACACTACACAGCACCCCACAGCTCTGGGCCCCTTTACATTGAACAGTACCCTGCACCCCTTTACATTACACAGCCCCCCATAGCTCTAGACACTTGTATGTTACACAGACACCCCCCTAACAGTTCTGGACCCCCTGTATTTTTTTAAAATGTAATCTACTGTGACACCAGAGTGGTGGCACTGCATGGGCAAGTGGGCACAGTAAACGCTGTGAGCCTGAGACACGCTGGCAGACAACTGACTACTATTCTCTATTGCAGTGAATTTTTTTTTTAAATGTTATCTACTGTGCCAACAAATGAGATGTGGCACTGGACAAGTGTACACTGTGAGCCTGAGACACACACACACGCTGCCTGGCAGGCAACTGCAATTAGATTACAGAGAAAAAAAAGCAGACTGTTGTACTAGCCCTATACAGGCTGTCACCTGTCAGTATATTAGGAAGAGCAGATCTAGTCTAGCTAGCTCAATACAGTGTATAAATATATATACAAAACCTGGGATACATATATATCCTCTACACACTGTAACTCTAACTGACTAGCCTGCCTGCCTGCTCTATCTAACTCCAAAAAATTACACTCTCTGTCTCTCTCTGTAAACCACCGCAACACACATTAGATTACAGAGAAAAAAAAAAGCAGACTGATGGACTAGCCCTAAAAAGGACTGTTTGGGGTGTTGTCAGGATGCTGTGGTTACAGCAGAGATCAGATGAGTCTTTCAGGACTAGAGTGGACACTGAATACACTGGCCTAGCTATCGATTTCCCTATTAAATCAGCAGCAGCTACACTGTCCCTCCTCTCACTAAGACTGCAGCTTCAGAATGAATCTAAAATGGATGCTGTCCAGGAGGTGGGAGGGTCAGGGAGGGAGGGTATGCTGCTGATTGGCTGGAATGTGTCTGCTGACTGTGAGGTACAGGGTCAAAGTTTGCTCAATGATGATGAATAGGGGGCGAATCAAACATCACATATGTTCGCCCGCGGTGGCGAACGCGAACAAGCGATGTTCGCCGGGGAACCGTTCTGCACATCTCTACTGCAGATATGTATTCGGGTACACTAATGGGCTGTAGATTGTAGATAGGTACTCCGGTACTCTGGGCTGGAGACAGGTACTTTGAGCTGGAGACAGGTACTCATGTACTCTGATGGGCTGGAGACAGGTACTCGGGTACTCTGATGGGCTGCAGATAGCTACTTGGGTACTCTTGGCTGGAGACGGGTACTCTGGGCTGGAGTCAGGTATTTGGGTACTCTTATGTGCTGCAGATAGGTACTTGGATACTCTGGGCTGGGGACAGGTACTCTGGTACTCTGATGGTCTGCAGTTAGGTATTCAGGTACTCTGGGCTGGAGACAGGTACTCTGATGGGCTCCAGCTAGGTACTTGGGTACTCTGATGGGCTGGAGATAGATACTTGTGTACTCTGGGCTGGACACAGGTACTCGGGTGCTTTGATGGTCTGAAGATAGGTACTCAGGTACTCTAGGCTGGAGACAGGTACTCGGTTACTCTGATGGGCTGGTGACAGGTGCTCTGATGTACTGGTGATAGGTACTCAGATGGGCTGGTATAGTCACATGGGAATTGATAAATGCATTTCTGGCAATAGACATTTTCTGCACTTGCTGCACTTGCTTTGGACCGCTCTCATCGGATGGACCGACCGTGTGTACAGGGCCTCAGAAGCCTTGCATGTTCACTGGGATGCCAAAGACCTTCCTGCAGCAAAACCCTTTGGGTCCAATGTGATTTTATTTTATTTGTTTCAGGTACTTATATAGCGCTGTCAATTTACACAGTGCTTTACATATACATTGTACATTCACATCAGTCCCTACCCTTAAGGAGCTTAATATCTAAGGTCCCTGACTCACATTCATACATACACATACTAGGGTCAATTTACACAGGAGCCAATTAACCTACCAGCGTGTCTTTGGAGTGTGGTAGGAAACTGGAGTATCCGGAGGAAACCCACGCTGGCACAGGAGAACATTCAAACTCCAGGCAGGTAGTGTCTTGGTTGGGATTTGTACCACCGACCCTTTTGCTGCTATATCTTTCCACCTTCATCAACGTTTCAGCTGCAAAAGACTTCAATGTCCAAGTCCTCTGCTTCTTAGGATGATACCATTTGGATGGCTTGTATAAAAAGGATGACAGCTAGTGCTGCGCTGAAACATCATACAATTCAAAAGGAAACATTATATAAAAGGAATGTATTTGGAAACTAATGGCTGCTTAAGTGAAAAAACATATCCCACATGGTGTTGCTTCAAGAGCAGAGAGTTTTTAACCCAGAGGACTATTTACTACCTGCCTGTTTTCAAACCCAATAAAATGACACAACAGTCATCCCAGAAAAGCAATAGCTGCATACAGAAGTCTATAAGTACTGAAAAAATCTGATAGCTTTCCTTTATTATTTAGCTACAAGGAAGTCACTGGACAACTTAAACAACTAGTATCCCAAAGCATTTTTATTGCTGTTAGATGGAGAAGGGAAAGTTTAAAAATCTTTGCCAGAATCTTACTGCTATCTGTGTCCCTATTCCGTAAAGAATATCTATGGTCAAAATGTAAGGTCATATATTAGATTCTGCTTTGTATTTCAATTACTTCTAGCCTACTCATATTAATATGGATGATCTTGAAGTTTGTAAACTAAACATTACTTTCTTGAATTTTGTGACATGTACCCACTGTGCCCTGTGAGCAGGCACTTCCGTGTCACACTCATCAGAGCCTGTCTTATGAGCTACAGAAGTGCTGAGAGTAGGAGTTTCTGGAATACAGGATATCATTTCTTGAAGGAAGCAAGGTACCATGGGATATGCAGTCCTTATAAATTGAAAGTAAACATCAGATGAGAAGCTGCAAATCAAGGAAGTTGCAAAAAGAAGTGGTGAGCAAACAGGCAAAACTCACAACATTAAAGGGGTGGTTCACCCTAAAAACTACTTTTTCTTATTCCACTGCCCCCCCACATTACAATACGATTAAGGCTCTTATTATTTTTTTCATGCTGTACATACCTTAGTACAGCATATTCACCCGTGCATCCGGGTTGCGAGTCCCGCGGGAGTGGGCGTTCCTTACATGCTGGTGATTGACGTTTTGCCCAAAAACGAGCTCCCCCCTGTCGCGTAAGCCGCGTCACGGTTGGCGAAAGGAGCCGAACGGCGAGTCGGCGCTATACTGCGCATGCGCATCGCCGTTCGGCTCCTTTCGCCAATCGTGACGCGGCTTACGCGATGGGGGGGGAGCTCGTTTTTGGGCAAAACGTCAATCACACACATGTTAGGAACGCCCACTCCCGCGGGACTCGCAACCCGGATGCACGGGTGAATATGCTGTACTAAGGTATGTACAGCATGAAAAAAAAAATAAGAGCCTTAATCGTATTGTAATGTGGGGGGGCAGTGGAATAAGAAAAAGTAGTTTTTTGGGTGAACCACCCCTTTAAAGGAAATTTTACACGTAACATTATACCCGATTGTCAAAAATAACCATTGAATCCTACCCATGGGATCACAGCTAAAACAAACCTGGCACAGGTTCCAATCCTTTCTCAATCAATTGGTCTGTTTTATATTACTTCCTGTTTCAGGTGGCACCAATAACCAGAAAAATAAAGTGCACTCTGTGAAATACATTAAACTTCCAAAATTATTGTGCTGTTTCTGACTCTTAAGTGTTATCAGGAAAAATAAATCCTGAAGTTGGAGACACTGGCTGGTAACTAAAGGAAAACGTAATATATATATATATATATATTTTTTTATATATATATATATATATATATATATATATATATATATATATATATATATATATATATATATATTTTTTCAATATGTTTTGGTGTTGGGTTATGGGGGTTGCAGCGGGAAAGACCATAATCTTTACATTGTCTGTTTTTCATGGCATTTGTGCACTGGTTACCTCACAAGTTGTTGACCAAGTATTCTCTGCTCTTAGCTCATACATCTCATCTCGCTGGCTGAAGTAAATGGTGTATTATTCATTGTCCTGTTTGCTCATTAGTGCAGGAGCTTTGTTTATCAATGTATCCATCAACTTGACTGCTATTTTTCTGTCCTTTATTTTATCTTATTTTTCCTTTTTTGCAACTTTCAGTGTCCTGTGTGTCCAATCTGCTCTAAACATCATCCTCGATTACTTTGTCATCTGAATTTGCATTCTGTGTGAAAAGAAGAATTCATGCCTTTTCACAATCTCCTAATTGTGAAAAGGAAGACACGAACTGCAGTTTGTAGATATTTTTTAAGATGTATCATAAAAAGAAACTATGAGACACTGCACTTTCCACCCCTGGCAAAATCAGGATTGTCCTGGCAGAAGTTATTGGAAGAGTTGAGAAGTTTTTAGACTCATCAGATTTAAAATGTTCCTTACAACCATCCCATTGCAATTAAAAAAGATACGGCTTGTTGCCTCTGTTTGCTGTATTTTGCAAACTTTCAAGTATCGGAATAAAGTTTATAACTTTAAAATCATACATGTGATGAGAGCAGAATAATATACTTTGTACCGGTTAAACAGTAGCAACATCTCATTATGTAATTATTATTATTTCCAAATTTCAAATTCAAAGTTTCTCTTGGGAGATCCATGAAAAAAAATCTACCTTTGAAACCACACACTTTATTAATGAATAGGTTAAAATAATGTTATGTTACATTCATAAAAACATTAAAACATTTTTTTACAGCATTCCTAATCACCTTTCTGTCTTCCAGTTATTATGTTAAATTTAGAACATTTAGTTTAATATATTTTTTCTAGCATAGTTTTGTTGTTGCTTCCAATTCACCATATGATTTTGCTGCAAGCGTCAAACTCTTATCATGTTCAACAGGTTTCACAAACAGTGATTGCTTCATCAGGGCAGGTAATCAGGGTGAATGTCCAAAATCTTTTGGCTAGACAACAGCTCAATTAAGCTCACAAACAGTTATACCTTTTTAAAGCTATATCATCCAAAATCCATACATTTGCCTATTACTGAATTATTGTAAACAGTGTGTTCTAAACAACGTAGCTCCTCTGCACTTGGACAATCCCTTGGGCTCTATTCACACTTGTACGACTCTAAATTTGGATTGACTTTGTAGTACAACTTTGGTGCAACTTTGACACAACTTTGGATGGGTGCAACTTGGATACGACTTTGGCTTTGACCAGTGATAATGGACAACTGTTGCACACAAGTTGCATTGTATAACATTCAGGTAATTTTTTGAACATTCACAAATTTTGAGGGTGAACATTGATGTCTATGGCCCTCAAGTTGCATGAAAGCTGGACCAAAGTAGTGCATGAACTACTTTGAAGTCGGTGCAATTTTAAGTCGCACATATCTGAATGGGTATAATTGGAAAACATGGGGAATGAATTGTCATACAACTTTGACAAGTTGATAAGTTGCAAAAGTGTGAATGGAGCCATAAGCACCAACATTTATTCAGGATGGTACACCAGATGAAATAATAGGTGCATCAAGAAAGGGGACAAACAGTATTTTCACTGTTTCAACCTAAAATACCACTAACCAACCTCCACCATCAAGTAACTCAATAAAGGTCACAGGGACTCACTGCAGGCAGAAAATTGAGCTGGTATAATATATGGGGGGTTCCTATCAATGGTATGGGAAAGTCTATGATGAGTTTGAGAAGGAGGAACATTAGACTCAACAGGTTTGGAGTTTTACATTATGCCATCTAAAATGTCCAAAGAGAAACTTTGAATTTGGAAACATTTCATATACTGTAGGAAGAACGTTGCTAATTATCAATCATACATAGACAATGATGCCAAAAGCCATTAGTCCTTAGACACCTGCAAGCAACCACTGTTTAAATGCATCATGAACCTTAAGATCAGAAGCTAAAGTTCTTCAGTGTTGTTGGTTGGCCATAGTGATAAGGGCCTGGTTCACTAAAAAATAGCTGTGTACACGGTTACATCAATGTGCATGTATTGAGATATTAGACGAGGCATCTAGGAGTTAACTAAAAAGGCATGTTTGGAAACACCAGGCAATTACATCAGTCAAATACACAAGGATTTGGATAAACATCAAAGTTTACCAGACTACTAATCAAGAGAAAAAAGGTTACTCAAGTCCTTAGATGCCTTGAAAGATGATATTACTAAAGTGAAGGGACAACAAATTCTTGAGATAAATCTGATTATGAGGATGGAGTTGTATATAAATATATATAAATATATATATGTAGCGCTACCCCCAAAGGTGCCGCTGATTTGTTGTTGGGATCGGCGTTTTAAGTTACCTTGATGTAGCCTAGGGGTGCAGTTGGAGAACAGAGCAGTGAGCAAAGGTCCAGACAGTGAATAAAGGTTTTCCAATGCTTTATTTCCAGGCCAACATGACCAACATCAACATCAAATGGGAAAGAAAAGGTTGATGAAGGAAAAGAGAGAACCTTGCAGTGTCAGGCCTGGATATGAACCGAGCAGTCCTGCTCTCAGTAGTATCAGATTGTGGTTCGTCGCCACTCTAGCCAGAGTGGGTGAAGTGCCCCCGGACAGACCCCCATCACAAGCCTGGCAGCCGAGGTGTTACCCCAGATTTGCTGGGAGGAACAGGTCTCTCTCACAGGCCTGGCTCTAGGGCCTCCGCCACAGGCCTACTACTTTAAGCGAGCCAGATGGATGATTGAAGCGAATCCTCCCAGTGAGCTCTAGCATAGGTCACCGGATGACAGCAAAGCATACCTGTCAGCACTCCAGTCACCAGACCCCCGACTGGCCTCGCTCAAGCCCTGCCGGACAACCTGCCTCCGGGTTCTCCCCAAGCCGACCCCCCAATCGAATGGTGCCCAGCCTGGGATCCTCTCAACAGAACTGGGGACCCAGCAAGTCACTGGAGTCCCTTTTCATCCCCGGATGAGGTTCTGTGTAGCCTGCAAATTTGGCCAGGTGGGCCGCGCCGGCGGGGTCCATGGATGCGCGCACCCTAAAGGTGGATGCCACACCTGGAACCCGCAAAGATTTTAGAGCACATGACATCTGTCCCAGATATACTCTCCCCCATCATGCCCTGCGAGGGAAAAACTCCTCTGATTGGCTGCTGGGGAAAAACTTGCTCTGCCAGAACCCCTCTGGCGCCAACTGCCGGCCAGGGATGGCACCGCATCCCTGGAGCACAGACTGACCCAGTGGACATTTTCTGGAACGACAATTTAGCAAATTGCGAATGGGAGCAAAATAACTCTCCCATTCCCCACTTACTTTAGCGTAGTGCCCATGCTGAAAGTAAGGGGGCGCTACCAGGGCCGGCCTTAGGCCTTTAGGCGCCCTGTGCGAGAAAGCTTTACAGCACCCCCTAGTGACCACGCCCCTTGGTAACCACGCCCCTTGGTAACCGCACCCCTCGGTAACCACACCCATTTCTCCAATACCAGCTCCATTTAAAGCCTTCCATTCCGTTAAGTTCCCAACAAAAAGATTACAAGCTATGATAAAAATACAACTTTTATTCACAAGGTATAATAACGCCACCTATACTGCAAATCACACTCTATAATAACGCCACATATACTGTATATCACACAGTATAATAACGCCACATATAAAGTAAATCACACGCTATAATAACGCCACATATAAAGTAAATCACATGGTATAATAACACTACCTGTAAATTTACTATCAAATATCAAACATAATTACAATAAAGTATTTTTTAACATTTGCATTTACAGTTCCTTTAAGAAACACCCTATTTAAAAAAGAAAATACAAAACAGACATTAAGCAGTACACTGCACTTATAAAAAAGAATTTACTTACAGAAAAAGTTTTTACATCTGCTGCCTGCTTCTGTGGATTTTTGCCCTCTTTTGTCTTCTCAGTGCGCATGGCATATGAGCTCCTCATAGCAAGGCAAGGACAGCCGCCATGCCATCTTTCCGGCAGAATCCGCCTGTGGCCTGCCAGGTGTACCTAGAGCATTTGGCACCCAGGGCGGATCCTATATCTGCCCCCCCCCCCCCGTAAAATGTAAAAACACCCCACTGTGCCCCCTGCATCCTTCTATATCTCTGTCACTACTGTGTACCCCCTCTCCACAACTGCACCAATGGACCTCTCTACATTACACAGCACCCTTCACCTCTGGACCCCTTTACATTACACAGCCCCCTGCACCTCTGGACCCCTTTACATTACACAGCACCTCTGGGCCCCTTTACATTACACAGCACCCTGCACCTCTGGGCCCCTTTACATTACACAGCACCCTGCACCTCTGGGCCCCTTTACATTACACAGCACTCTGCACCTCTGGGCCCCTTTACATTACACAGCACCTCTGGGCCCCTTTACATTACACAGCAACCTGCACCTCTGGGCCCCTTTACATTACACAGCACCCTGCACCTCTGGACCCCTTTACATTACACAGCACCTCTGGGCCCCTTTACATTACACAGCACCCTGCACCTCTGGGCGCCTTTATATTACACAGCACCCTGCACCTCTGGACCCCTTTACATTACACAGCACCCTGCACCTCTGGGCCCCTTTACATTACACAGCACCCGGCACCTCTGGGCCCCTTTACATTACACAGCACCCTGCACCTCTAGGCCCCTTTACATTACACAGCACCCTGCACCTCTGGGCCCCTTTACATTACACAGCACCCTGCACCTCTGGACCCCTTTACATTACACAGCACCTCTGGGCCCCTTTACATTACACAGCACCCTGCACCTCTGGACCCCTTTACATTACACAGCACCCTGCACCTCTGGGCCCCTTTACATTACACAGCACCCTGCACCTCTGGGCCCCTTTACATTACACAGCACCCTGCACCTCTGGGCCCCTTTACATTACACAGCACCCTGCACCTCTGCACCCCATTACATTACACAGCACCTTGCACCTCTGGACCCCATTACATTACACAGCACCTTGCACCAATTGACCCCTTTATATTACACAGCACCCTGCACCTCTGGGCCCCTTTACATTACACAGCACTCTGCACCTCTGGACCCCTTTACACTACACAGCACCTTGCACCTCTGGACCCCATTACATTACACCACCCCCTGCACCTCTGGACCCCTTTTACATTACACAGCACCTCTGGGCCCCATTACATTACAAAGCCCCCTGCACTTCTGGACCCCTTTACATTACACCACCCCCTGCACCTCTGGACCCCTTTTACATTACACAGCACCTCTGGGCCCCATTACATTACAAAGCCCCCTGCACGTCTGGACCCCTTTACATTACATAGCACCTCTGGATAGACCCCTTTACATTACACAGCACCTTGCACCACTGGGCCCCTTACATTACACAGCACCCTGCACCTCTGGGCCCCTTTACATTACACAGCACCCTGCACCTCTGGACCCCTTTACATTACACAGCACCCTGCACCTCTGGGCCCCTTTACATTACACAGCACCCTGCACCTCTGGGCCCCTTACATTACACAGCACCCTGCACCTCTGGGCCCCTTTACATTACACAGCACCCTGCACCTCTGGACCCCTTTACACTACACAGCACCTTACACCACTGGGCCCCTTACATTACACAGCACCCTGCACCTCTGGGCCCCTTACATTACACAGCTCTGGACCCCTTTACATTACACAGCACCCTGCACCACTGGACCCCTTTACATTACACCACCCTGCATCTCTGGGCCCCTTTACATTACACAGCACTCTGCACCTCTGGACCCCATTACATTACACCACCCTGCATCTCTGGGCCCCTTTACATTACACAGCACTCTGCACCTCTGGACCCCTTTACACTACACAGCACCTTGCACCTCTGGACCCCATTACATTACACCACCCCTGCACCTCTGGACCCCTTTTACATTACACAGCACCTCTGGGCCCCATTACATTACAAAGCCCCCTGCACTTCTGGACCCCTTTACATTACACCACCCCCTGCACCTCTGGACCCCTTTTACATTACACAGCACCTCTGGGCCCCATTACATTACAAAGCCCCCTGCACGTCTGGACCCCTTTACATTACATAGCACCTCTGGATAGACCCCTTTACATTACACAGCACCTTGCACCACTGGGCCCCTTACATTACACAGCACCCTGCACCTCTGGGCCCCTTTACATTACACAGCACCCTGCACCTCTGGACCCCTTTACATTACACAGCACCCTGCACCTCTGGGCCCCTTTACATTACACAGCACCCTGCACCTCTGGGCCCCTTACATTACACAGCACCCTGCACCTCTGGGCCCCTTTACATTACACAGCACCCTGCACCTCTGGACCCCTTTACACTACACAGCACCTTACACCACTGGGCCCCTTACATTACACAGCACCCTGCACCTCTGGGCCCCTTACATTACACAGCTCTGGACCCCTTTACATTACACAGCACCCTGCACCACTGGACCCCTTTACATTACACAGCACCCTGCACCCCTTTACATTACACAGCCCCAGACACCTGTATGTAACACAGACCCCCCCTAACAGTTCTGGACCCCCTGCATGTTACGCAGACCCCCGCACAGTGCATACCCCCTCCCCCTACAGATCTCTCCTTACAATACAGAACCCCCTATACAATACAGATTTACCCCTACAATACAGAACCCCCCCTACAATAGACCACCCCTACAGTGCAGACCCCCCTACAATAAAGAACCCCCCCCTACAATAGACCACCCCTACAGTGCAGACCCCCCTACAATAAAGAACCCCCCCCTCCCACAATGCAGAACACCCCCCTACAATAGACCACCCCTACAATAAAGAAACCCCCCCACAATACAGAAAACACCCCCCCTACAATACAGATCAACCCCTAAAGTGCAGACCCCCCCAACAATAAAGAACCCCCCCACACACACAATACAGAAAACACCCCCCCCTTACAATACAGATCAACCAATACAATAAAGAACCCCCCCCCTAAAATACAGACGACCCCCCCTTCAGACCTGTAAAGCAAGCAGGCTCAGATAACCTGCTTGCCGCGTGCTGCACACACAGCACAGTACAGGCAAGGGGGAGGCTGCTTCACCGCTCGGCTGCGTGACTGACACAGTCACAGGCAGCCGAGACTCAGAGCCGCGGAGCTGCCTAAGGAGAAGGGGGATCACTGCCGCCAGGTCCCGGGTGTGCCGACGGCTCGCTGGGATGCGGCTTGCACGGCACCCCCCCTGCAAAGCCAGGCACCCGGCACCATGCCATGCCACCCGCCAAGGTCCTCTTCAGTCGCGGGGGGGCGCCGGCGCCGGCCTGACACCCCCAGTGTGCGGCACTCCCCCCCGCCCACTACTTAATATACAGGCGAATTAAAAAAGCTGTGCGGTCGCCAGGCGCCCATGTTGTTATGGCGCCCTGTGCGATCGCACTGTCTGCACACCGCAAAGGCCGGCCCTGGGCGCTACACATATATATATATATTAGGTACTCTTGCGAGCAACTAGAATACAATCTGATTAACATATGCAAGCACATGTTACAATCCTAACAATCCTATTATAAATGTTAAAAAAAACTCAAAACAAATAATGCTGCACAAGTGATAATAAATGAAACCAACCACTTAAGCCGCGTACACACGACCATTTTTAATGTCCTAGAAAAAACAAAGTTTTTTTCGACGTGATTGTTGTCAAACCTGCCTTGCATACACACGATTGTGAAAAAAAAATGCTTGAGCAAAGCGAGGTGACGTACAACACGTATGACGGCACTATAAAGGGGAAGTTCCATTCAGATGGCGCCACCCTTTGAGCTGCTTTTGCTGATTTTGTGTTAGTTAGGCCGGGTACTCACGACCAAACATGTTCGCTGGAAAGTGTCCGACGGGCTGTTTCCGGCGTACAAGGCTGTTTTGTCTTTTGACCCGCTGGCTTGTACACACCAGCGGACCATATTTCCCGGCGGACCAGAACGCGTGCACGTAAACCACGTTTGACGTCACTATAAAGGGAAAGGCCAAAGTCAATGGCGACGCCCTCTGTTCCGCTTTTGCTAGTTACGGCTTTGCTCGTGTTAGTGAAGGTTTGGTTAGAGCTGATTCGCGCTTCTCGGTCTCCGTGCTTTAGCAGGTAGTATTTTCTGGTTCAGTGCGTGTGCTTGTGGGTACGTAGTTGGCATTCGGGTACAGGCGTGCAGTTCGTTCTGCTTTGCAGCTTCGTACTGTGCGATCGTATCTGTGTGTCGTGCGTTCTTTGCAGGTACCGCTGGATTTGATTGTGCTTTCTGTTGGAGTGTGTTCTTGACTGACCAGCCGGACGGTTTGAAGCCATGATGGAGCAGCAGCGTAAATTTTCGCGAGTTGGTGCTGTTTATGGGATGGCTGCTGGATATGTTCATCATTCCAGTACTTTGGCCAGAAACAGGGGGAGGAGGCGTTCCTGGACCAAGAATTGGTTGCGCCAGCGTGACCAGTTCTCTCATATGCCTCTGCTTAGGGAAATCCAGGAGAATAATCCTAATGACTATAGGAATTTTCTCCGCATGACGGACCCCGTATTCAACCGTCTGCTGGATCTTCTGTCCCCCTATATCACGAGGCAGGACACTGTGATGCGCCAAGCCATCACGGCCGAGCAGAGGCTTATTGCCATGTTGCGGTACCTGGTGACTGGGAGGAGCCTGCAGGACCTCAAGTTCTCGACAGGCATCTCTCCGCAGGCGCTTGGGGTCATCATACCGGACACGTGTGCTGCCATCATCAAAGTTCTGCAGGAGGAGTATATTAAGGTAAGTTTCCTCATTTTAACCTCACAATGTGTCTTTAATAATGTGGGCAACTAACTATTTATTTTATTTCCCAGATATGCTGTGTGTTTAACTAACGTTCCCTTTTGTCCCTATGCATGTTGATATCAGCTTTCCATGTAATTTTTATTTTGGCCTACCTGCATATTTGTACCTTACCCAATATTAACCTGTCCAGCATGCTATCCTAGGGCCAACCCCCACCTTGCCTATTTGTAGTTAATATTTTTGATTTTTAAACAGTTTAAACACCCCCCACCCCCCCTTAAAAGTGTTTTTGTCCCCATCAGAGGGCTGTGGAGTCTCTTATTAATTAAGTGGGCCTATATATTTGTGCCCCGAAATTCTCCCTTCACAATTTGAAAATGCTATTTGAAAACTGTGAAGTTGCACAAGGATGCTTGTAGGATTATGTTTGCAATGTTTATGTGCCAAAGTACTAAATCTCTTTTTTTGTTTGTCCCCACAGCTACCCTCCACACCACAGGAATGGCAGTCTGTGGCTTCCCAATTTGCCCAGCGGTGGGATTTCCCGAACTGCGGTGGAGCAATAGATGGGAAACACGTCCGCATAGTGCCCCCACCCCACTCGGGGTCCTACTATTATAACTACAAGGGTTATCATAGTATTGTGTTGATGGCGGTGGTGTCGGCACAGTATGAGTTTCTAAATGTGGACGTGGGGAAGAACGGCCGGGTGTCAGATGGGGGAGTGTTCTCACGGACTGAATTCTATGATAGTCTCCAAGCTGGTGGTCTGGCATTGCCACCAGATGAAGATAATGTGGAAGGACTTCCGTTTGTGTTCCTAGCGGACGAAGCTTTCGGGCTTGGACCTCACCTAATGCTGCCTTTTCCCCAGAGGACCCTCACCTTAGAGAGGAAGGTGTTCAATTATCGGTTGTCCAGGGCTCGGAGGGTAGTCGAGAATGCCTTTGGGATCCTCACCAACCGGTTCCGCCTGTTCCTGACAGCGATACACTTGGTGGAATATAAATTGAACACCATTGTATTTGCCTGCTGCATTTTGCACAATTTTCTACGCAGGCACTCCCAGTCGTACCTACCCCCCATGGGCTCTGAGGCAGGACTACCCTCAGATAACATTCCTGGGCTGGACACTGGTCGCGCTGGCTTGGCCACCCAATCAGCTCGTGAGGTACGCGACAAATATGTTGAGTACTTCATGGGTGGGGGGGCCATTGCTATGCCAGATCATATTTCTTTCTAATTCGGCCCACAAAAGAAAGAAATATTCACATAACTAATAAATAATTAGACCATTGGACTTTATACAGTTGTTTGTCATTAATGCTTTTTCTCTTTTTTTCTGTCTTCCTGGTTCTCAAACTAACTTTTGCACTTCTAGTGCCAATTTTAGTTAGGCAGATTTACTAAATAACCACAATTGCACATTATTCACTCATCTACAAACTGGGTATTGAGTCGAGAAATAAGAAGCCACTCATTTTTCAGCTTTTGATGTCACCAAATATTTTTTTATTTTATTCCTTACTCCAAAAAAAATTATGCATTTTTGGATTCCAACATTTTTTCTGAATTTTGTGGTGAAAATATTTTTATTACATATTTTTTCTATTTTTTTTTTTTTTTTTTTACAGTGATTAGCAAGAATACTGATAGAAACACAATGTTATAATTAGATTTTAGCAAATCTACATAATAATTTGCTGGCTTGTCTCTCTCTCTATATATATATATACACTTCAAAACGTACAACTCTTTTTATTTTGAGCATCAAAATCATATTTTTTTTTGGTTTGGTTTTCTGTAACCAAGATGTATTATTTATCTCATATTTTTGTGGTGTTTTTCAAAAACAATTCCAAAAATGTTTTTTAAGATAATTTTGTTTGGGTATTTAAAAACATTTTTTTAACATAAAAAAAATTTTTGGTTGTGTTTTTCTCCAAAATATTTTTTGGTTAGTATTTAGATTTTTTTTTTTTTTTTAACCCAACAAAAATGTGAGATTTATCTTTTCGAAAAATATAGCTATTTACATATATTTTTGGGGGTCCTTCTTAAAATTTTTTAATCTTAATAAATCTTTTATTTTCTTTCATTTAGTTCCCTTTTTTTTGTTTTGTTGATTTGCTGTTAGTTTTGGGATCTGAAACTGTAAACATTTACAACCAAAACAAGATCACCACCAAAAATAATAATCTTTTCAAAACAGCAGTCAGTCATGGATGGTGTGCTTTCACACTGGAACACGCCAAAATTTCAAGATGCACACATTCAGTGTGAATTCGCCAAATGTCATTGGTTAAACAGAGAAATGGCCACATGTGCTATCTGACATCATGGGTGATCAATGTCTGTGTTTTGTGGGAGCAAACCCTTCTTCCTCTCAAATACTTGAGGATCGAGGAGGGGTTTATACCCACAAAGCACAGACAATAGATATTCTGTGATGGCAGATAGCACATATTGGCACACTGTGTGTGCATCTTGAAATTTTGGCGTATTGTTAAGTACAAAGATTGAAAATGGTTGGGGGGGGGGGGGGAGGGGGGGGGGGTGTTTCAGTCTTTGACACGGCCCATCATGTCAATGATATTTTTGAAATTCTGTTCGATGACTATCATCCTTTGGCGCATGTTGTCCATTTCCGTGCTGCACTCCAAAATGACATTTCGAACATTCTGCTCCATGACGACCATCCTTTCCCGCATGTTGTCCATTTCCGTGCTGCACTCCATTACCTGCTGTACTATTATTGAAGCACTTGCACGTGAAAAATGTGCTACACCATCTTCATCCCCTAAAAACAAACAAATTGGCATTCAAAATATGTAAAGAGTTCCCGGCCTATCTGCAGATCTTTGGCCCTATTAAAGTTGGGGTGACACTGACCTGATGGCCTGATAATTTCCACATCCACAATTTCGCCATCTTCTATGACTCCTCCTTCTTCCACCACCTCAGCCTCATCCTCCACGACTCCTCCTTCTTCCACCACCTCCCCCTCATCTTCCACGACTCCTCCATCTTCTTCCAGAACTCCTTCTTTATCCATCAATACCCCTTCAAAATCACTCAATTCTGCTTCGTCCAGTTCCACCTCATCTTCCCTGAATTCTAACTCCAAATTTAAGTCTTCCTCCTCTCTTCCTTCCTCCTCTCTTACTTCAACATCCTCCTCTCTTCCTTCCACATCCTCCTCTCTTCCTTCCACATCCTCCTCTCTTCCTTCCACATCCTCCTCTCTTCCTTCCACATCCTCCTCCTCCACATGTGGAGGTGTGTGATTTTGGGGGTGTCTGGCCCTCTCTGCCTCCTCCAATTGCTGGCGTCTTCTTTCCCCTATAAGAAATAAGAAAAAACAAAAGGTATACTCATCAGCACACAGATATTGTAGAGCAGAAATCGCACACATTGCTTAGACAAAAAATTTTTTAGGATTTTTGTTTGTTTCTTCTTTCAGCAATACTACATTTTTGGCGGAGTTCTAGGCCAAGCTCTGATCCTGCCCCTTTTTTGCTAAGAAGTGACACACATGGATGTCCCCCCAAAACATTAATTCTCGTAGACCCTACAAAAAAATCTCCTTTGATTGTTGAGACACAGGTGCTTTGCATTTCCAGATGTTAAAACATATGCTTTATTAGCACTGTTGAGAATGAATCTTGTTTGGCTGTCACATTCACTCAATTTAATTTCTGTGATTTAGCTTTTCAACAATGTTTGCAAACAAAGTTTGTGGCCAGTCAGCCATGTCCAGGTGTGTTGTTCCTGGACTAACCTCGCATTTCTGCGAAACAATGTCATATTACGCGTGTTACTTTTTCACGAAATTTGGTAAAGGTTGTTATTTTACAGAAACACAATACAGTATCTACACGTGTTCAAAAGTACAAGCAGGCCAAGGAGGCAGATGTCAAAAACTACATGTCAACACATTCTTGCAGACATTCCCCCCCCCCCTTAAATAATATGGACTTACTTTTCCGCAGAATTTTGAGGATCTTCTTCATGTGATGTGGCTCCCTCAATTTCAAGTCGGACCAACGCTTCCTGAGTTGCTCTTTGGACCTGGTGACACCAAACATCTTCCTCATTCTCCTCGCCACCTTGTCCATAATGTGTGACTTTCTGCGGTTAGGTGTTTTGTAGGGCCCAAATTCACCATCATAGTCCTTCCTCCTCATGATGTAAACTAACTCCACCATTTCTTCGAAAGCCATATTAGTGGCTTTATATCTTTTTGGCCTGGATCGGGACGGTCCTGCCTCTGTCCCTTCACTTGCGCCATGAGAGCTCCGTGCCCGCTCGTGTGACATCGCCATCTTTCCTTCCCACAGAGATTAGGGGCGTGGAAACGAGGAAATGTCCCGTCATGGGCGGAGATGAGGGCGGGGATTCATGCATATGCGGAGTGTCGAGAATGCAAACAACGTGTTGACGTAGGTTACGCAGAGAATATTCGCGCGATTCCAGAACCTACACAGTTAACGCCATATTTACATTTCCAATTGATTAGGGGCATGGCAAAGGTGACGAGGGCGGCGTTTCATACATACGCGGAGTGTATAAAAGGCGCACGACGTGATTACGTAGGTTACGCGGTCATTAATCGAGCGTGACAAACGAACAATTTGAGAGAGGAAGGTAAGAAATTTAAACATGGGATCAGCAGCGGGCTAGAAAATGGAGAGCCATGGGATGGGGGTTTGGTCTGTTGGTTGCACAGTTTTATTAAGCTATTAGGTCTCTTGGATCCCAGAATGTGATTTTAGTAGCCAAATGCTTTTGTAGACATCACAAAATATAGATGCCAAAAATGCTGTACCTCATTACAATTTATGTAGGGTGTATTCAGATCAGGCCAAGTATTGTTCTGTGTTGGTTGGACAGAGGTCATTAGGAAGTGTCTTTCATGTAATCAATGCTGAGGGGCAGGATATCTACACATGAAATAGTGCCTTGATGAATGCTCTCATTTGTAATAATTGGGTATGGTTCTAGATTCCACTTAATTACTGCAATGGAACCAAAGGGGCGGCATGTATCAAAACAATGTTAGGTACAACCAATGGGGCAGAGCTGGCCAGCATTTTGGAAACAAGAGACACTGTGTTTGTATTTCTATATAGGTCCTACATTTTGTGCCACATATTCTATCAATGTAAACGCTGAGCCTTTTTTAAATCGTGTTTTTTGTTTCTTTTTCTTTTTGGATTCTAGACTAAAATTACACATAAAAAAAGTTAAAAATGGATCTACTGCAGACCCAAGACATTATCCAGCACTTGCTGGATAAATTCCGAGAAATGCCCATCCTGTGGGATTCCAAGCAGCCCACTTACCACAACAAGGACCTACGAGCGGCAGCACTTGAGCAGCTAGCAGCATACATGAGAACATGGGTGCCAGAATGCAGTGCCAACATGGTGAAGGATAAACTTGCCAACCTCAGGGGCACATATAGGAGAGCGTACAAAGCTCACCAAAAGCAGCTAAGATCTGGAGCAGCAGCAAGACCACCAAAGGAACCCAAGCTATGGTATTTTAACCAGATGTCGTTTTTGCGGGATCAACTGGAGGGCAGGCCATCAATGTCAAGTCTGACTCCCAGCCTTCCCTCCACGCTACCTTCCAGCGGACCTTCCCCAGATCACAACAGCCCTGCAGAGTCGGATGAAGAGGGCCTGGCTGACAGAGAGGCAGATCTGCGCCTCTACGATGATGAGGTATAGTAGTTTCATAAATATTTTTAGAATAATATTAATTATTGTTGGATTATTGACTTGATATTGTAAAATAAAAGACAAGCTGGGAAAAAAAAATCCAAACTCGTGGGCAAAGAAATAGGTGTCAGGGATGACAACTGCAGGGGTCAGAGGGGGAGTCTGTTCAAGTTTAAATTAGCCCCAAAAAAGTAGATTCATGCATGAAAATGTGAGTGATTATATTTATAAATATATTACAACATGTCCCTTTTTTTTACACAGGAAGAAGAGACCAGCCAGGAGGTGGCAGATCCTCTCCTCACTGACAGCCAGGCCGAAGGGGTCAGTGGCAGCCAGGAGGAGGCCGGGCCCAGTGGCGTTCAGCAGCTCCCCAGGACAACCACCACCAGCCAGGCTCCTCCCCTCCAGATTAGGCCACCAGGCCGAAAGAGGAAATTGGGGCCAGTGGAGGAAGCCAGCCTCAAAATGATTAAGGAGGTGAGTGCCATCATGAGGGCCCCCCTCAACCCCACTGAGGCCTACAGTGCCTCCCTGGCACACGATCTGAACAAAGGGATGGAGAAGCAACTGGCAAAGGGCGTGATCAACCAGGCCCTTTGGTGGATGGAGAGGGAGCTGCTGACCACAGACACTGGGCTATGTGACCCGGCCCGGCTTGCTGAACACCATCCTCCTGCTGCCACATCATCCCCACCTGCAAGGGGCCAGGGAAGATCCGCTGGAAGGCAGCCTGGAAGGAAGGTTGCAAGGAAGAGGAGACATTGATTCCCTGCCTTCCATTTGATCCCCCACAAATGGCATCTTGTTTGGACTACCACAGCTTGGGTTCCTTTGGTTATGTGCTGCTGCTTCAAATTTTTGTTTGTGTGCCTCCTGAGGTTTGCTAGTTTATCCTTCACCATGTTTGAAATGCAAGTCTGCATGTATTTTGCTAGCTGTTCAAGTGCTGCCATTCTGTTTGATTTCCTTTTTAAGATTTGCCAAAATAAATGGCTTTTTGTTTAATTTAAAAACGTGCCTATTGGTTGTTATACTGTGGGGATTATTTTAGGCATCAAACATTCCAAACAAATCCAATGTTTCATATAAAAATTTCACAAAGTCCTTTGGGGGGGGGGGTGCATTTGGTGTGCCAACATGGTAGACAATTGAAACAACCTTAAAAATAAGCAAGGAAAATATACAAACAAAAGCAAAATATAAAAAATTAGGTAACACAAAAATCTAAATGGTGACATAACTATAAACACATAAAAAAAGTGGCAAAGAAAAACATTAAAAAAATAAAAAAATAAGATATACATGTGGAGGACCCTAAAAAATATGATACGTCGGGCCTATAAAAGATTGCTAAAATCTTACTACATCCCAGGCAACAAATGTCACTTTTCAGTATGGAACAACTCAGTTGAAATAACATCAGCAAAAGAACAGGGTTTTTTCTAGCAAGAGAAGAATGAATAAAACGACGGCATCAACTGTTGTTTATTGGCTCGTTTTCTTCAGTGTTCTATTGCTAGAATTAATCTTTCTATTGACGAATGTGCCATATCCCAAACAAACGTGAGTTTTACCTGAACGAGCGCTCCCGTGGCCTCATTTAGTCTGAGCATGCGCGGGGTTTTTGTACGTTGCTTTTGTGTACTAACCACCAAACATGTCCGTGCGGACAGGATTTCAGCGGACGGTTTTAAAACAAGTTTGGAAATAAATGTCTGCTGAAAAACGACCCGGCGGGCAAATGTACGCTAAAATTCTGTACGCTCGTAACTACACACGACCGAACATGTCTGCTGAAACTGGCCCACGGAACAGTTTCAGCAGACATGTTTGGTCGTGTGTACGGGGCCTAAAAGTTTGGTGAGAGACGATTCGTGCTTTTCAGTCTTCATGCTGTCCAGTCTGTTACAGTGTGATGAATGTGCTATCTCCATTACAAATGCTAGTTTTTCCAGAACGAGTGCTCCCGTCCCATAACTTGCTTCTGAGTATGCACGTTTTTTTCCCGTCGTTAAAGTCTACACACAACCTTTTTTCACGACGTGAAAAACGACAACGTGAAAAATGAGGCGCAAAATTAGAGCATGTTCTAAATTTTTAATGCCCATGTTTCACGTCGAGAAAAATGCTCTGGAGCCTACACATGATCGTTTTTAATGACCATTTTAAAATATGGCATTTTTCACGTCATGAAAAACGGTTGTGTGTATGCGACATAAGTGTTCTAATTTTCCCATGCAAATATGAGTGCCAACATAATAACATGTGAATATACAAATATATAATACATTCATATGTATTTCTTCTTGTGATAATATAAATCCCATGCTTGAGTGCAATCAAATGTTTAATTAATAAAATGTCTTCACAAATCCTCAAAAATCTGTGCTTTGTATCTATTCACCTCAGTGCTCCCCCATAAGAAATGCTCTCACCTCACAGACTGTGACCTCATCCCTAAAGCGGAGGTTCACCCTAAAAAACATGTATGTACCTATGTACCATCCCATCCAGCATACTTGCGTCAGCTACAGTATGTTTTTTTTTTTGCGCTGTATTTACCGTTTAATCCTTCAGTTTCTTTTCAGACTCCCCCGGGGAGTAGGCGTTCCTATGAAGAGGGGAACATGATTGACGTCCGGCTATGGCACGTCACGCGTTCCGAAAATAGCCGGACTGGGTCTCGGCTCTTCACGGCGCTATACGGCGCCTGCGCATGGGCTAGGAGCTGACTGGGCAGGCGCCGTATAAAGCCGAGTCCTATTTTGCCTAATTTCATGAACGCGTGACGCGCCATAGCCGAACGTCAATCATGTTCCCCTCTTCATAGGAACGCCTACTTCCCACGGGAGTCTGAAAAGAAACTGAGGGATTAAACGGTAAATACAGCGCAAAAAAAAAAAGCATACTGTAGCTGACGCAAGTATGCTGGACGGGATGGTATATAATTATTTTAGGGTGAACCTCTGCTTTAAGTTTGGTCAAATAAAGCTTTTTAGTCACCCCGGACTAACAGATCATGCTTTCCTCCTTGTTGCTCCATTGTTGTACTTCCATTATGACTCGATATATATGAGAGAAAAAGGGCTCCAAATAGTCCTTACTGTATATAGTTTTAACACAGAATCTGTTGCACCTATGCGTAGTAACCAATTTATACAGTTCTGCATTTATGCCAAGATGGGTGTTTTCTGTACTTGCTGAAAATGTCCTTTCCTGTAAAATAATATAAAAGTCTTGTTTTCTTTTCCTATAAAAATAACATGTTATACTTACCTGCTCTATGCAATGGTTTTGCACAGGGCAGCCCCGATCCTCCTCTTCTTGGGTCCCTGGCCAGTGCTCCTGGCCCCTTCTTCCTGCTGAGTGCTCCCACAGCAAATAGATTGCTCTGAAGACACAAAGCCGAGCCGCTGCTCTGTGTGTCCATTCAGACACTGCCCCGCTCCCCTCTCTCCTCATTGGTTCGCTGGATTTGATTGACAACAGTGGGAGTCAATGGCGCCTGCTGCTGTGTCTCAGCCATGCACGAGGAAGAGTCACCGGACTTCTTGGCTCTTGTGCAGCCTCGCTGTATCAAGAGGGAGCTAAGGGAAGGATTAGGGGGACTGAGGGGGGGGCTGCTGCACACAGAAGGCTGTTTATCTTAATGTAAAGAATGCATTAAGATAAAAAACCTTCTGCCTTTACGATTACTTAAAAAAAAAAGATGGAAATTAAACCACCACATCTATAAAACTGGTAAGCTCCAATATATTACATTTTATTTTGGAGTTTAGATATCCTTTAACCTCCCTGGCGGTATGATTCTTTCAGATTTTAGGTGCTGAAAGCGGTACAATTATTTTACATGTAAATTTGGCGTTTTATATTGTAGGCCTGCAATTCTTAGGAATAACTCACTTAAATCTGTCCAAACAAGAGTCTAGTAGACATCCCGGGTATATGCAATGCAATGACCGTCTACCAATACATCTGTTTTTTGCCATCAGGCAATGATGTCATGTCTATAGGTATCTCCTGAGCCAGCTGACAACCTACTGTTGGGGAAACAACCAACTGAGCAATTTAGATAAGCTGTCCTGCTCACTGTTGTTCCAGCCCTGTTAAACTGATGCCAGTTCCTACGATCTTCTCAATAGGAAGTACTTGTAAGCACAGCCAAGCAGAGCTTTAGAATAATAGTGTGCTCTGCACTGCCTCATGTTAGGTTGCCTAGATTGCGATCACAATGTATCTGCATGATTGACCAACGCCTGAAGTTTATGGGTAGTCCTACTAAACAAGCTCAAACTTGCGTAAATATCTTATTGTGGTCTGTGTTATACTAATGAAATGAAACAGGCAGAGATTAATTTCTCTTTCACAGCATAAGTGCAAGCAACATCCCCTGGGCTCTTTCAGGAATGGTAGATAAACAATAATGATGGATGGGTGTTATTGTAGGTACAAAAAACTAAAACAAAACTAGCACTCATGCACCTGTGCTTCTTTGCCTTTCCCGTCTAGAATGGGGATATAGACTCACCGGCCACTGTATTAGGTACACCTGTTCAATTGCTTGGTAACACAATTGCTAATCAGCTAATCACATGGCAGCAAACTGAATGCATTTAGGCATCTAGACGTGGTCAAGAGGACTTGCTGAATTTTGAATCGAGCATTAGAATGGGGAAGAAAGAGAATTTAAGTGACTTTGAATGTGACATGGTTGTTGGTGCTAGACGGGCTGGCCTGAGTATTTCAAGAACTGAAAAAAATTGTTCATTGTACTCTAATGGTCTCCACAGTCACCAGATCTCAATCCAATAGAGCACCTTTGGGATGTGGTAAAACGAGAGATTTGCATCATGGATGCGCAGCTGACAGATCTGCAGCAACTGCGTGATACTATCATGGATCAAAATCTCTGGGGAATGTTTCCATCTTTGTCACAAAGAATTAAGGCAGTTCTGAAGGCAAAAGGGGGTCCAACCCAGTACTAGCAAGGTGTACCTAATAAAATGGTCAGTATATACAGTGGGTAAAGAAAAGAATGACCCCTTTAAAATAATCACATTTGTCCCAATGGTTCTCCCCTTCACAGCATATGCCATGGAAGAAATTTGAAACTATCTCGATTTTACCACTCCATCTTCAGGGCATCATTTGGTCTAACAACGTGCCTTATTGAAAGCTTTTAAAACTCAATTCAATAGTGGCCCATCTATTTTAACTTTGGTTAACCACTTGCCGTCGCCGCACCGCCGAAATACGTCCACAAGGTGGCTCTCCTAGGCGAGACCACGTAAATGGACGTCCTGCCTATTAGCCGCCACTAGGGGCGCACGCGCGCCGCCGGAGGCGCGCGCGCGCGCCCCCCGCTCGCCCCCGACTCCCGTGCGTGTGCCCGGCGGGCGCGATCGCCGCCGGGCACACGCGATCGCTCGGTACAGAGCGGGGAACGGGAGCTGTGTGTGTAAACACACAGCTCTCGTTCCTGTCAGCAGGGGAAATGCTGATTTTCTGTTCATACAATGTATGAACAGAAGATCAGTGTTTCCCCTAGTGAGGCCACCCCCCCCCCCCCCCACAGTAAGAACACACCCAGGCATACTTAACCCCTTCCCCGCCCCCTAGTGTTAACCCCTTCACTGCCAGTGGCATTTTTATAGTAATCTAATGCATTTTTATAGCACTGATCGCTATAAAAATGCCAATGGTCCCAAAAATGTGTCAAAAATGTCCGAAGTGTCCGCCATAATGTCGCAATACCGAAAAAAAAATCGCTGATCGCCGCCATTACTAGTAAAAAAAATATTAATAAAAATGCCATAAAAATACCCCCTATTTTGTAAACGCTATAACTTTTGCGCAAACCAATCAATAAACGCTTATTGCGATTTTTTTTTACGAAAAATATGTAGAAGAATACGTATCGGCCTAAACTGAGGAAAAAAAATGTTTTTCTATATATTTTTGGGGGATATTTATTACAGCAAAAAGTAAAAAATATTAATTTTTTTCAAAATTGTCGTTCTATTTTTGTTTATAGCGCAAAAAATAAAAAACGCAGAGGTGATCAAATACCACCAAAAGAAAGCTCTATTTGTGGGAAAAAAAGGACGCCAATTTTGTTTGGGAGCCACGTCGCACGACCGCGCAATTGTCTGTTAAAGCGACGCAGTCCCGAATCGCAAAAAGTACTCTGGTCTTTGGGCAGCAATATGGTCCGGGGGGTAAGTGGTTAAAAGTAAAGGACGCACACATGCTTTCCTCGTCTATCTCTCCCCTCACATCCTTTCTAGGTGACACCAGACTCAATCTAGCTTATGTTACCAGACAACAGTTCTCATCTTGGATAGACAATAATCTCACCACACTGTCCTCACTACAATCCAAATGGGTGTTTAAACCCTTTGCAGTAATACAAAAGGAATATAACCTTCCTTCTTCAGAGATAGAGAACTACAGGTTGATTAAATCTTTTTATACTCTACACTTCTCACTCTCCACCTCCTCCACCAACACACTATTTGAGAGGATTTGTCTGTCCTCCACCAGAGATAGAAGGATGATTTCTCACTTGTATAACTACCTCAATAACTTTAACCTACAAGACAAGTCCACTCAGATGCTCCACTGGGAGGAGGATCTAGACAGATCATGGTACATGGTACTCTATGGCAGAGAATCTCCGCAAATGCAACAAAGCTATCTCCTTTAGAGAGACTCCAATAAAATTATTTTCCAGATGGTACTGTACCTTACCCCCTCTAAGTTACATTTCTTCTACACCTCATGCCCCGTACACACCATCACTTTATGTGATGGAAAAAAACGACATTTTCTGTGAAGTAAAAAACAAAGTTTTTGAAACTTCAATTTTCAAAAACGACGTTGCCTACACACCATCGTTTTTTCACAATGCTCTAGCAAAGCGAGGTTATGTTCACCACTTTTTTCCATTAAAGTTCGCTTCATAACTAGCTTCTGAGCATGCGCGGGTTTAAAAACGTCATTTTAAACGTCGTTTTTTGCTACACACGGTCAATTTTTGTGAAACAAAAAACGACGTTTTGAAAAACGACACAAAAAATTGAAGCATGCTTCAATTTTTTTTTGTCGTTTTTCACAAGACATAAAACAAAGTTTTTCCCCACACACGGTCATTTAAATTGACGTTTTTAACTACTTGCCGACCGCCCACCGCCGTTATACGTCATCACTTTAGAGATGAATATCTCGGTAACGGTAGCAGCTGCTGCCACAATCGAGATATTCATCTCTTCTGTGGGCGGCCGTGTTAACGATAATGGCGGTCTCCGCCGCTTACCGGAGCCGTCGGTAGCGGCGGAGGAGATCGCGACCATCCGGCAGCTGAGCGGGGACGAGACTGAAGGAAAAATCTCCTTCGCCCGTCCCCATAGCTCCGCTGGGCGGAAGTGACGTCAAAACGTCAGTCCCGCCCAGCGTCTTAAAGAAACATTTTTTTTTTTGTCATTTGAAAAAATGACATTTCCAAATTTTTTTTTTTTTTTTTTGCATTTAAGCCTAAATATGAGATCTGAGGTCTTTTTGACCCCAGATCCCATATTTAAGAGGACCTGTCATGCTTTTTTCTATTACAAGGGATGTTTACATTCCTTGTAATAGGAATAAAAGTGATAATTTTTTTTTTTTTTTCAGTGTTAAAAATTGTAAAATAAATAAAAATAAATGCGAAAAGCAAAAAAAAAATTTTTTAAAGCGCCTCGTCCCGACGAGCTCGCGCGTAGAAGCGAACGTATACGCGAGTAGCGCCGACATATGAAAACGGTAGTCAAACCACACAAGTGAGGTATCGCCGCGATTGTTAGAGCGAGAGCATTAATTTTAGCCCTAGGCCTACTCTGTAACTCAAAAAATGCAACCTGTAGAATTTTTTAAACGTCGCCTATCAAGATTTTTAAGGGTAAAAGTTTGACGCCATGCCACGAGCGGGCGAAATTTTTAAGCGTGACATGTTGGGTATCATTTTACTCGGCGTAACATTATCTTTCACAATATATAAAAAAATTGGGCCAAATTTATTGTTGTCTTATTTTTTCATTTAAAAAAGTGAATTTTTTCCAAAAAAAGTGCGCTTGTAAGACCGCTGCGCAAATACGGTGTGACAAAAAGTATTGCAATGACTTCCATTTTATTCTCTAGGGTATTAGAAAAAAAAAAAATATATAATGTTTGGGGGTTTTAAGTAATTTTCTAGCAAAAAAAAATGGTTTTGTCTCGTAAACACCGACTCTGAAAAACAGGCCCGGGGCTAAAGTGGTTAAAAACTTCAGAGGCTGCGCGGAGCAGGGCACATTATTACAAACCTTTTGGAGTTGCCCCCTTCTTGACCAAATCTGGAAGACAGCAGCATCTAGATTTGAAAGGTCTTCAGGTTATAAAATCACCCCCACCCCTCAAATATGTATCTTATATGCCAAAATCCTGGATATTCCCATGCCTTGTACCAGACTATTTCATTCTCTGTGTAGTTCCATACAGTGGATGGTTGCACTCAACTGGAGATCTAGTAATATCTCATGGACACAGGTACTGGAGAGAATGGAGATGCTTAAACTCTCTGAAAGAGTCTATCACACACTTAATGATAGCCTTCATGTGTATAACACCAAATGGTCAAATTGGACCACCCCCCAATAATGATACCTTTAGTTTCTTTCTTTCCTTAATTTTTTTCTCCTGAACATTGAGCAATTTATTCCCACTTACTAATAATTTGTTATGCAATGTTACCGTACACTGAATCATGTATTTCATACAGTTAACTTTTGTACTGTTCACTTATTATCATTTGAATGCTTATTTTCATTCATATTTACAATAAACTTTTGTAAATAAAAAAAATAATCACATTTTGTTGCTTTGCAGCCTGGAATGAAGACAGACACAGTTTTTGTTTTATCTAGCTGTACTTACTCAGTGCAACTTATAACATCCAAGTGAAAGATATAACACCAACATGTCAGAAAGAAAACAAAAAACACAAAAACAGAATCACTGAATTGGAAAAATGATCACTCCCTTATGTCAGTATTTTGTTGAATCACCTGTTGCTTTAATTACAGCCTTTAGTCTGTTGTGATATGTATACTAACTTTGCACATCTAGGGCCAGATTCAGGTAGATCAGCGGATCTTTAGATCCGCGTGATCTATCTGATTTAAGATACCCTGCAGCAAGTTTGAGAGGCAAGTGGGTAATTCACAAACCACTTACCTCCAAACTTGCGGCGGTGTATCGCAAATCCCCCGGCGGAATTCAAATTCCGCGGCTAGGGGGAGTGTACTATTTAAATCAGGCGCGTGCCCGCGCCGATTTATATGAGCATGCGCAGTCCGTGAATTTTTCCAGCGTGCATTGCTCCCACTGACGTCACTAGGACGTCAGTGGTTTCGACGTGAGCGTAACTTGCGATGCACGTTTTTCTGAATCGGCGTACGCAAACGACGTGAAAAAATTCAAAATCGACGCGGGAACGGCGGCTATACTTAACATTGGCTGCGCCTCATAGAAGTAGGGGTAAGTATACGCCGGGAAAACCGCTACGGAAACGTCGTAACAAACTGCGTCGGGTCCGCGTTCGTTCGTGAATTTGCGTATCTCGCTGATTTACATATTATTCAACGTAAATCAGCGGGAACGCCCCCCGCGCCATTTTCAAATTGAAAATAAGATCCGACGGTGTAACACAGTTACACCTGTCGGATCTTAGCCATATCTATGCGTAACCGATTCTATGAATCAGGCGCATAGATAAGACCAGTGTAAGTTAGAGATACGACGGCGTATCAGGAGATACACCGTCGTATCTCTTTGTGAATCTGGCCCCTAGACTTTTCAATATGTTCACACTTTTCGCTGCAGTACTGCTCACGTTCAGTTAAATTTGGTGACCGTTTGTGGACTGCAGTCTTCAAGTCATGTGATTTCCACCTGTTTGGCCCCCTAAATGAGTTCCTTGGAGGTCAGCATTTCAGCACTGATGATGAAGTGAAGCAGGCTGTCCTAGAATGGTTCAGGAATTCTAACAAATCTTTCTATGCTAAAGCTTTCCAGGCATTAGTTAAACGCTGGGGTAAGTGTATAAATGAAGCGAGGGAGTATGTCCAAAAATAAAAGCAGTTACCACTCCTTGAAATTTGTGCTTTTATTATATGAACTCAAAAGTCACGGTTTAACTTGAACGTACCTCATATTTACAGTAAAACCTTGGTTTGAGAGTAACTTTGGTTTGAGAGTAACTTGGTTTGAGAGTAACTTGGTTTGAGAGCGTTTTGTAAGACAAGCTGAATTTTTTTATAGATTTGGCTTGATATACAAGCGATGTCTTGATATACAAGTAGCGTCATGTCACAACTGAGTATAAAAGAGAAGAGAGGCACCTCTAAATGTAGCAATATGGTTACATTTAATGAAGGTACAACATTTAGCAACATATTATTACACTTAGAGGCACCTCTCTTCTCTTTTATACCCTGTAGTTCCTGCTGGGTTTTGCTTTGAATCCCCATGTAGAAGCTTCCATTTGTGGATGGACATTTTATTAGACATGTGCATTCGTTTTCGTCCGAATGCATTTTTGTCCGAATTTCAGGTATTTTCGCTATCGTTTTAACAAACGATAACGAAAGCACAGAAAACAAAAACCAAAAGATCCGACATAAACAAATGCTTTCTTTATGTTTTCGTTGCGGTCGAATGTGCCTAACCTTAACTCTATTAGTCCAATATTATTCTACATAAAGAGAAAAGATTGACATTATAGAGACATGAAGAAGAGTCGACATAGAGAGAAAAGATTTGACATAGAGAGAAAAGATTCGACATTACAGAGACATGAAGAAGAGTCGACATAGAGAGAAAAGATTCGACATAGAGAGACATGAAGATTCGACATAGAGAGACATGAAGAGTCTAATTTTTTTTTTAAGATTCTGTTGATTTTTTTTTTTTCTTCTTCTTCTTCTTCTTCTTCTTCTTCTTCTTCTTCTTCTTCTTCTTCTTCTTCTTAGAACATTCGACAGACACCATAAGCCTTCAATGACATATTCCACCTTAAATTGAATTTTCGGACGAATGCATTTTTTTAACGAAAAACGAAATACATGTATTTTTCGGACGAAAACGAAATTACGAAACAAAATATTTCAGTGTGCACATGTCTACATTTTATGGGTACACAACCTATCACATTGCTATAATCTTTTTATATGGACTATAGACTAAAAAACGTATGAATAAATGGTTGTGGAACAAATCATTTGAGTTTCTATTATTTCTTATGGGAAGATTTGCTTTGATATACAAGTGCTTTGGACTACAAACACGTTTCTGGAACGAATTATGCTCGCAATCCAAGGTTTTACTGTATTCATTTTACTAATGTTAGTAGCATAAAGTAGTCAAAGTTGATTGAGAGAGTGAAGTTCCTCTTTAAAGTTTACTGACTTTTCTGGAGATAAGACTTATGTGCGTCTTTGAGCAGGGCCACACAATGAAAATCATTGTATCAAGGCTGAAGGTACTGTAGGTAAGTTGTATGACACTCAGTATACAGTACATTGAAAAAATCCCCCAGATGTTACCAATTCCAGAAACAGCATATTCTTGCAGCACACTTTTTAGGTGGATATGAAATGTTATTTAGTGAATTCAAATATAACAGTGAAATACTCAACCATTATAACCTGGGCAACAGAATTTAGCCATGCACCAAAAGTAAAAACATTAAGCCATTCAGTTATTTTGAAGGATAGTACAATTCCATATGCTACTACTTAGGTTACACCAACTGATGTGGTACCTTTTTTGAACAATTTATTTTACAGCCTACTGACCTCTACTTAAAAACAGAAGAAATGTGGAATCCCCTGTGGTTTATATTTCTATTGATCAATGCTCATTGAGCAAGTAAATCAGAATCCTGTTTGGTTTTTTTTGGTTTTGTTTTTACTGACATCATTATGATGTACTGATCTGTAAGTAAAAGGGCCATTCAGATAAGAATCAAGACACAATATTCAAATTGCAAATGAAAAGATAACAAAACTTTTGCTTCAGAACCAAATTCAGATATAGGAACATGAGTTACAAATACTGTATTTATTGGCATATAACACTCACTTTTTTCCCCTGAAAATAGAGGGTAAAGTGTGCCTGCGTGTTATACGCAGGGGGTTGTGGAAAGTTTTTTTCCTGAAACTTCCCTCTTAAAGTTAGGGTGTTTGTTATACGCCTGTGCATGTTATACGCTGATAAATATGGTAACTACAGTGCACAGACAAATGCAAACAAATGCAACAAATTTTACTTGCAATAGTTTAACAGCTACTTGCCTGTGTCTGTTTAAGCACAGTCAAAAAGCTTAGCCCTGATGAAGGTGGAATGTATTTGGCCCCTGAAACACATTGGACTTTCTCTGCTGTAAATCAATTTTAACATAAAAAATCTTGGACTCTTGGATGTTCATTTGTGCTCTCATTGGATTGTATGTATAAAAGTCAATATGACAGAAAAATAAATTGCCCATAAGTCATATAAGGATGTTGCCAGTAGTCCTTTTTACTTGATCCAGTCACTTCTTGAGCTTGAACTCAAGGATTCTCTGATTCCAAATCCCACTTTACTCATGACAAACTGCTGCCCTTGCTATGTGCCAGCATCCTCATTTAGCGGCTCCTGTGCTGCAAACTGGCTTCAGGTCTTGAGTCCCAACCAGTTATATAGGACAAGCAAGAGATCATTGCTGGATCCACATTCAGGTGAACTAGGAAAAGGTCCAATCTAAATGGAAGCCCAAGCCTAAGCTGCTGACAACTCTGATCCACTCCACTGCATTTTATCTAGGTTGGTTACAAGAGCCAGCACTAGGGGCCAATGCACCTCCCATGCACACCTTAAATGACAACCCAATGCCATTTTGCCTACTGTTAATCAAAACCATTGAGGCAATGAACAAAATTAAGAAAATATTAAAAGCATTGGGAACAATAATATAATGGGTACTAAAAAGTACCACCTGGTACTCATCCACTCACTGACCTAGTATAAGTAAGGCTCTGTGGCAATGGCACGCATATGAAGAAAGGAAATGGTGCCAGATAGAGGGTACAGTCTAAAGTATCACAATAATGAGCCTCAGGGGCGTAGTAACCAAATAAATAGAAAAACATCTAAGTATAAAAATGAAAAAATGTATTCATAAGAAAATATAACAAAAGTACATTCAAACCTTCACCTTCCACCATCTAAAATAGACAATATTGTCTGAACCAGAATAATTTCTCGACGCCACTCATGCAACCAAACAGTTCAATACATCAAGAATAAACCATGTAATATATAGGATTAAGGAACTGTATAGTGATTCCACTGATAGTAAGGTTTAAGCCCTTCAAATGTAATAGCAGTGGGGCTATAGTCAGCTGAAAAGGCCTCCCAGAGAGTATGAAGTGTCCATCTAACTTCAGATCATGCAGTAGATGGGAGTATATATATAAGAAAATACATAGCACAATCTTTCAAAAGAGCCGTAATAAAATGGAGTCTCCCAGCTGATGAGAACATGAGCCGCGATATATTCAAAACAGGTAAAGAGACGAGGCAGAGCATCAAATACCGTAGATAGCAAGCTATAAGCATATAATAATGGCAAGCAAGCATAGTTCATGCAGTGATAAGATGTTAACTGGGTCTCCTTCTATAGGGATACAGTTGCTGCAAGAGGAAAAGCAGAAAGCACAGGTGTAATGTGTCAATGCATAGTTACATGTCCATGTGTCGGCTTGAAAACTCTGTGAATACAGTGAATGACTGCAGCCAGTATACTGTAAAGATTACAGGCTTCCTTGAACTTTCCTTGTAGTAGATCAGTCAGTAGCGTGCCATCTAAAGGTGCATATCTCTCATGCTGCTAAATAGTTCAATGTCAGGGCACCCCCTTGAAATTTACAAGCACTACACATACAGCAATCCGTTTGGAAATAAAAAAATACAAAATAAATTATAAAAAGGATAAAAAAAAATGAATGAATAAATGAATTAAAGGTGAATAAGGGATAAGTAAAATGTGAACAAAGCATAATCCATACAGATTTTTAAAAGCTTAGGAATACCTGTTAAATTTAACTCATTGTTGAGTGTTTTGTCATCAGTGTATTTAATCTGTAAATCCAAAATGTTTCCTTTTTGGGTAGTACCTTATCTAAGTCATCCAGTCTTTAACTTCAAAGCATAAATGCCCTCACCCACAGCCCACCCGCAGCCCATCAAAGTTTGCCTGATGGTGAAGGATGAAATGCTGAGCTAAAGGGCTTTTTGGCTCCTTATGTTTAATGTCACCAAGATGTTGGCCAATGCGGACTCAAAATTTACGTTAAGTTTTGCCCACATATATTTTATTAGATGGACATTGCAGACTGTAAATTACTTTAGTGGTTGCACAGTTATTTAGACTTTTGATCTTGTATTAATTGTCCGCATCAGCAAATGTCTTGGTGCGCTCAACAAATTTACATATCTGACAATGTCCACATGGGACCACATGGGACCATCCCTGTTGTTCTAGAGAAGGTGGTTAACCAGGAGTCCCCAGATGTCCATATCTATTCTTTTTTTAAATCAGAATCACTGGTGCAATTAGTCCTGATACGGAGGAATTGGCCAATAGGTATGCCTTGCACAAGTGATTTGGGGTGGAAGTTGTCCGAACGAAGTAGCGCGTTGGCTGCTGTAGGTTTTCAATAAGTGGAAGTTTCCAAGTGTCCATCTTTTTTAGAACAAAATTAAAGCAGTAGGTGAGCAGTGTCTATACAAACACAGGGGAGGGAAGGCAATCACAACACAAAGAGAAATACAAAATGACGGGGGATATACATATACACACATGTAGTCATTGCACAAAGAGGAAACCCGCTAACATGCATTCTTGTTGTCAATGGGATGCTATACAGATTGTTACAGTTTAAGCAAATTTCAAATACCTGCTTAACTTTTGAGTCTTGGGCCATATACAGTGGGTAAAATAAGTTTTGAACACGTCACCATTTTTCTAGGTACCGGTAAATATATTTCTAAAGGTGCTGTTGGTATGAAATGTTCACCATATGTTGGTAACAACCCATGCTATCCATACATACAATGTATGGAAAGAAATTAAAAAATGCGCAACCTAAAAAAACTATATATAAATTAAAAAAAGTGACTAATCTTACAATCATATTTTTTCAATACCATAAGAAACACAAGTGAAATTAATATATGTGTACATGAATAAGATGGCATTGCTCAGGTATGATTTCTGCCAATTCGACCACACAAATCTAATGCCGCGTACACACGATCATTTTTCAGGTTCCTTGCTTCAGAGCATGCACGGATTTTTCACATCGTTAAAGCCCACACACGACCATTTTTACAACCCGTAAAACGACAAAGTTAAAAACGTTGTGAAAAAATAAGATACCATAAGAAACACAAGTGAAATTAATATATGTGTACATGAATAAGATGGCATTGCTCAGGTATGATTTCTGCCAATTCGACCACACAAATCTAATGCCGCGTACACACGATCATTTTTCAGGTTCCTTGCTTCTGAGCATGCATGGATTTTTCACATCGTTAAAGCCCACACACGACCATTTTTACAACCCGTAAAACGACAAAGTTAAAAACGTTGTGAAAAAATAGAGCATGTTCGAATTTTTTTTTGCCCATTTTTCAGAACCCGAAAAATGCTCTGAAGCCCACACATGATCGTTTTTAATGACATTAAAAAAAAAAGTAAATTTTTTACAACCCGAAAAATGATAGTGTGTACGCGGCATTAAAGGTTCCATGGGCATCTTCTATGAACTCTGATCGTTAGTTCTTTCCATAGTTTTTCTTTTGGATTCAAGTCAGGTAGGTGATTGGCTGGGCCATTCTAGCAGGTGTGTATTATGTCATCCAAAGAGTTACATTTTGGTCTCATCTGACCATACTATATTCTCCCAATATTTCACAGGCTTGTCTAAATGTTGTGCAGCAAACTTTAACCCCTTCATGACTAAGCTTTTTTCTGACACTTGTTGCTTACAAGGTAAAATCTGTATTTTTTGCTATTAAATTACTTAAAGCGGGGGTTCACCCTAAAAAAAAAATGTTTTTTTGTCTACCATGCCATCCAGCATACTAGCGTGAGCTACAGTATGCCTTTATTTATTTTTTTTGCGCCGTACTCACAGTTTAATCCATTAGTTACGTTTCAGACTCACCGCGGGGAGTAGGCGTTCCTATGAAGAGGGGAACATGATTGACGGCCGGCTATGGCGCGTCACGCTTCCCGAAAATAGCCGAAATAGGACTTGGCTCTTAACGACGCCTGCGCAGTCAGCTCCTAGTCTGTGCGCAGGTGCCGTATAGCGCCCTGAAGAGCCGAGTCCTACTCCGAGTCCTAGCCGGCCGTCAATCATGTTCCCCTCTTCATAGGAACGCCTACTTCCCGCGGGGAGTCTGAAACAAAACTAATGGATTAAACTGTGAGTACGGCGCAAAAAAATAAAATAAAGGCATACTGTAGCTCATGCTAGTATGCTGGATGGCATGGTAGAAACTTGTTTTTTAAGGTAAACCTCTGCTTTAAAACCCCCAAACATTATATATATATATATATATATGAGAGACCCTAGAGAATAAAATGGCGATCGTTGCAATATTTTATATCACACTGAATTTGTGCAGTGGCCTTTCAAATGCAATTTTTTTGGAAGAAATATAATTTTGTGAAAAAAAAAAACAGTAAAGTTAGCACAATTTCTTTGTATAATTTGAAAGATAATGTTACGCCGAGTAAATGGATACCTAACATGTCACGCTTTAAAATTGCGCACATATATGGATTGGCGACAAACTAGGGTACTTAAAAATCTCCATAGGCAACGTTTTAAAAATTTCTACAGGTTACCTGCTTAGGCCTTGTACACACGGTCAGTCAAAACCGATGGAAACGGACCGAAGGTCCGTTTCATCGGTCCAAACCGATGGTGTGTGGGCCCCATCGATCCGTTATACTTCGGTCTCAAAATGTAAAACTTGCTTTAAAATTCAACTGATGGACGCTTAACCGATCGGTCAAAACCGACAGTTAGTATGCAAAAGCATCGGTTAAAAGCCCGCGCATGCTCAGAATCAAGTCAACGCATGCTTGGAAGCATTGAACTTCATTTTTCTCAGCACGTTGTTGTGTTTTACGTCACTGCGTTGGACTCGATCGTTTTTTTAACTGATGGGGTGTAGGCACATCAGACCATCAGTCAGCTTCATTGGTTAACTGATTAGAACGGTCCTTTGGACCGTTCTCATCGGATGGACTGATCATGTGTACAGGGCTTTAGAATGTGAGGGGAGGTCTTGCACTAGAATTGTTGCAATCCCTCTAACGATCTTGGTGATACCTCACATGTGTGGTTTAAACACTGTTTACATTTGTGGCCGTGACTTACATATGCGTTCGCTTCTGCACACAAGCAAGGAGGGATGGGGCGCTTTAAAAAAAAAAATCTTATTATTTAATTTATTTTTTATGTTTACACTTTCTACATTTTTTAATTTTGATTACTTTTATTGCTTTCCCAAGGAATGTAAACATCTCTTGTGACAGTAAAGCCCTGTACACACGATCGGTCCATCCGATGAAAACGGTCGGATGGACCGTTTTCATTGGTTAACCGATGAAGCTGACTGATGGTCAGTCGTGCCTACACACCATCGGTAAAAAAACGATTGTGTCAGAACGCGGTGACGTAAAACACAACGACGTGCTAAAAAAACGAAATTCAATGCTTCCAAGCATGCGTCGACTTGATTCTGAGCATGCGTGGATTTTTAACAAGAAATTTTAAACAAGATTGCTTTTTTTTAACCTATGGATAAATAACCAATGGGGCCCACACAATCGGTTTGGTCCGATGAAAACGGTCCATCAGACCGTTCTCATCGGTTTGACTGATCGTGTGTACGCGGCATAATAGGTAGTGACAGGTACTCTTTATGGTGGGATCTGGGGTCTCCTTTGCACTTAAAAGCACTTAAAAGCTTAAAAGCACTTAAAAGCATTTAAAATGCCAAGTTTGGCTGTTTTGAATACTGTAATTTTTTAAAAATCTGGTGCCTTTAAGTCTTCATTAAACCGGAAGTGATGTCATGAAATTGTTTCCAGGTTACTAGATCCTAGACCCCATCAAAACCGATTCCGGGAATTGTTTGGGTCTCCCTTCAGCAGGTGGTCGCTCAGGCCTCTGGCCTCCTGGTAGAAATCCTTCTGTAACCAATTCTTGTGTGACACCTTTGTAATGAGACACCTTTTTACAGGCCATCAGTTGAGAGTGAACTGGCTGATATTAATTTGCACTGACAAGGGGCGGGATTGCTTTCTAATTACTGAACATTTTCAGATAGTGTCTTGCAGGCCCGGACTAGGAGAAAAAATAGGCCCAGGCATTTTAGGCTGAGCAGCCCATGGCATGTTTACCGGCCCCTTCCCCAATCTCCATCACAGGGGGGGTCGTAAAGCATATGGGGATGGCAGAGAGCATAGGGGGTTCTGGAGAACGTGGGGGAGTGAAGGGCACTGAGGGGGGCTGGTGAGCACGGGGGGGGGGGCAGAGAGAACAGGGGGGGGGGCAGAGAGCACTAGGGGGACTGTAGAGGAGTAGGGGGGCTCTTTGGAACACGGGCACAGAGAGCACTGGTGGGAGGAGGGAGTCTGAGAGCACAGGACTAGGGGGCTTGAAAGAAGGGTGGGTGGGAAGCCTGAGAGCACAGGGGGAGAGCACTGGGGGGGGGAAGTCAGAGAGCACTAGGGGGGGTGGAGAGCACATGGGTGGGTGAGCTGAGAGCCCGGCATGACGGTGGAAAGGAACTGGCTGGCCGGCCGGCCGTAGAGGGGCCAGGAAAGCGGCGCAGGCTTCAAGGAACAGCCCGGCTGCTTTGGCCACACCAGCACATGAGCGCAAGTGCCCGGTGTGCCCTATGGCCAGTCCGGGCCTGGTGTCTTGGCTTTCCATGCCTTTTTGTACCTCTTTTTCTTCATGTGTTCAATCCCTTTTCCCTGTGTCGCTCCATTTTATTACACATGACCTAATTTCTGAACTTGTTTTGGTTTCTTTGTATGTATGGATTGCATGATTTGTTACTGTGGTGAAAATTTCCTGTCAATAGCACCTTTAGAAATATATTTTCCTAAAAAAATGGTGACGTGTTCAATACCTATTTTACCCGCTGTATATACAGCCTTAGTAGAGATATCGCCTTAGGGAACCTCAGAAACGATAGCACACTAAATAAACTAATATTAGTTTTGAGTAGGGAAAATCTCAGCAAGTTCCTCAATGAATATTTCAGTTTGTCAGGTGACCATATCTTAAGCACCTGTTTCTGTATAGTAACAGGAGCTCTGAGAGGAAATGCCCCTGGATCAGTATACAATTGCTTATGTGAAATTAATTAGTAGGTATGTGGCAGTAGCAGACAAATTTGATCACCAGGTTCCTCATGTCATAAAGTGGATCAGTAATAATATACGTATTGGACAATTATTATAACTATGTCATTTTAGTAGATGGGTTGCTGGACACACAATAGGAAATGGAAAAAGAACTATAATTAGGATAATGCATGCACTGAACTTGGGAGAAGGAAGTTCTTGTGTTAATGACTCATTGAGGAAATCCGGGAGAAAATATTTATACACTGAGTAACCAGAACTGAAAGGCATCATATATGTTTCCCAAATATTAAATGACTGTATTAGGGTTGTAACAATGTGTGGTAAGGACCATAACAAATCCATTAAGGGCCCCTGTCTGTCTAGTTTCTATCTCAAAAGGAGTTCTTGCAGTGGTAAAAAATATATAATAGTAATGTTAAAAAGTAATGTATACAGTGCCTTGAAAAAGTATTCACACCCCTTGCAATTTTCCACAATTGTCATGTTACAACAAAAAATGTAAATATATTTTATTGGGATATTATGTGATAGACCAACACAAAGTGGCACATAATTGTGAAGTGGAAGGAAAATTCTGAATATTTTTCAGATTCTTATACAAATAAATATCTGAAAAGTGTGGTGTGCATTTGTATTCAGCCCCTTTACTCTGATATCCCTAACCAAAATCTATTGGATATCCACAGCTCAGGTGGGAGAATCTGTCCACAGGACAACTATTTGGCCCCATACACACAAGAGAATTTATCCGCGGATACGGTCCAGCGGACCGTTTCCACGGATAAATCCTCTCAAAGATTTCCGCAGATTTCTATGCGATGGAGTGTACACACCATCGCATTGAAATCCGCGCGGAAATCCTCTGGCGATGACGTGTCGCGCCGTCGCCGCGATTATGACGCGGCGACGGCGCGACGCTGTCATATAAGGAATTCCACGCATGCGTCAAATCATTACGACGCGTGCGGGGAATCCCTTTGGACGGATGGATCCGGTAAGTCTGTACAGACGAGCGGATCCATCCGTTGGAATGGATTCCAGCAGATGGATTTGTTGTGCATGTCAGCAAATATCCGATCTGCTGGAATCCATCCCAGAGGAGATTTCTCCGCGGAAACAGATCCGCTGGCGTGTACACACCATAGGATCTATCCGCAGAAACCCATTTGCTGGGATTTATCTGCGGATGGATTCTATCGTGTGTATGGGGCCTTAGTCATGTACTCCACAAATCTGGCATTTATGGAAGAGTGGCAAGAAGAAAGCCATTGTTAAAATAAAGCCATAAGTCCCATTTGCAGTTTGTGAGAAGCCATGTGGGGGGACACAGCAAATATGTGGAAGAAGATGCGCCGGTCAGATAAGACCAAAATTTTACTTTTTGCCCTGAAAGCAAAATGCTGTGTGTGATGGAAAACGAATACTGCACATCACCCTGAGCACACTATGCCCTAAGTAAAACATGATGGTGGCAGAATCATTTTGTGTGGATGTATTTCTTCAGCAGGGACAGGGAAGCTGGTCAGAGTTGATGGGAAAATGGATGGAGCGAAATACAAGACAATCTTAAAGGGGTTGTAAAGGTTTGTTTTTTATTTTCTAAATAGGTTCCTTTAACCACTTCCCGACCGCCATATGTATATGTACGTCCACAGAATTGCACGTACAGGCAAATGAGCGTACATGTACGTCCTTGCCTTTCCGCGGGTCGGGGGTCCGATCGGGACCCCCCCCCGCTACATGCGGCGGTCGGGTTCCCTCGGGGAGCGATCCGGGACGACGGCGCGGCTATTTGTTTATAGCCGCTCCGTCGCGATCGCTCCCCGGAGCTGAAGAACGGGGAGAGCTGTGTGTAAACACGGCTTCCCCGTGCTTCACTGTGGCGGCGTATCGATCGAGTGATCCCTTATATAAGGGAGACTCGATCGATGACGTCAGTCCTACAGCCACACCCCCCTACAGTTGTAAACACACACTAGGTGAACCCTAACTCCTACAGCGCCCCATGTGTTTAACTCCCAAACTGCAACTGTCATTTTCACAATAAACAATGCAATTTAAATGCATTTTTTGCTGTGAAAATGACAATGGTCCCAAAAATGTGTCAAAATTGTCCGAAGTGTCCGCCATAATGTCGCAGTCACAAACAAAATCGCTGATCGCCGCCATTAGTAGTAAAAAAAAATAATTGCAATAAAACTATCCCCTATTTTGTAAAACGCTATAAATTTTGCGCAAACCAATCGATAAACGCTTATTGCAATTTTTTTTACTAAAAATAGGTAGAAGAATACGTATCGGCCTAAACTGAGGGAAAAAATGTTTTTATATATGTTTTGGGGGATATTTATTATAACAAAAAGTAAAAAATATTGCATTTTTTTCAAAATTGTCGCTTTATTTTTGTTTATAGCGCAAAAAATAAAAACCGCAGAGGTGATCAAATACCACCAAAAGAAAGTCCTATTTGTGGGGAAAAAAGGACGCCAATTTTGTTTGGGAGCCACGTCGCACTACCGCGCAATTGTCTGTTAAAGCGACGCAGTGCCGAATCGCAAAACCTGGCCTGGACATTTAGCTGCCTAAAGGTCCGGGGCTTAAGTGGTTAAGCTAGTGCATTGTTGGTTCACTTACCCTTTCCTTCTATTTCCCTTCTAAATGTTTTTTTTCTTTGTTTTCTTTGTCTAAATTTCTCACTTCCTGTTCCTCCTCAGTAAGCTGTTCAGTAAACTGTTCTGGCTGACTAAACACCGCTCGGATGATGGTGTGAAGTTTACTGAGGAGAAACAGGAAGTGAGAAATTTAGACAAAGAAAATAAACATTTAGAAGTGAAATTGAAGGAAAAGGTAAGTGAACCAACAATGCACTAGCTTAAAGGAACCTATTTAGAAAATAAAAAAAACAAACCTTTACAACCCCTTTAACCACTTCCTTACTGGGCACGTATACCCCTTCCTGACCAGGTGAAATTTCAGCTTCTGGCACTGCGTCGCTTTAACTGACAATTGCGCGGTCGTGCGACGTGGCTCCCAAACAAAATTGGCGTCCTTTTTTCCCCACAAATAGAGCTTTCTTTTGGTGGTATTTGATCACCTCTGCGGTTTTTATTTTTTGCGCCATAAACAAAAAAAGAGCGACAATTTTTAAAAAAAAGTCAATATTTTTTACTTGTTACTATAATAAATATCCCATTTTTTTTAAAAAAAAAAAATATTTTTTTTCTCAGTTTAGGCCGATACGAATTCTTCTACATATTTTTGGTAAAAAAAAAAAAAAAATCGCAATAAGCGACTGGTTTGCGCAAAAGTTATAGCGCTTACAAAATAGGGGACAGAATTATTATTCATTTTTATTATAATTTTTTTTACTAGTAATGGCGGCGATCTGCGATTTTTTATTGGGACTGCGACGTTATGGCGGACACATCGGACACTTTTGACACATTTTTGGCGACATTCACATTTATACTGCGATCAGTGCTATAAAAATGCACCGATTACTGTATAAATGTGACTGGCAGTGAAGGGGTTAACACTAGGGGGGCATGGAAGGGGTTAAATGTATTCCCTGGGTGTGTTCTAACTGTGGGGGGAGGGGGGTGACTGGGGGAGGTGACCGATGCTGTGTCCCTCTGTACAAGAGACACAGATCGGTCTCCTCTCTCCCTGACAGGACGTGGAGCTCTGTGTTTACACACAGAGCTCCACGTCTTGTCCCTGTAGCCGCCGATTGCGAGTGCCTGGCGGACATCGCGGCCGCCAGGCACGCGCATCGGCATCTCAGGAATGCGGCGGGCACGCGCGCGCCGCCGGCGGCACTCGCGCGCCCTCTAGTGGCTTGGAAGAGCGGAGGACGCATATATGCGTCCTGTTAGAGATTTAGAACCACCCTGCGGCCGCACATATTCGTACGGCCGTCGGGAAGTGGTTAAAAGAAAAGTCTGCAAAAGACTTAAGACTGGGGCAGAGGTTCACCTTCCAACAGGACAACGACCCTAAACATACAGCCAGAGCTACAATGGAATGGTTTAGATCAAAGCATATTGATGTGTTAGAATGGTCCAGTCAAGTCCAGACATAAATCCAATTGAGAATATGTGACAAGACTTAAAAATTGCTGTTCACAGACGCTCTCCATCCAATCTGACAGAGCTTGAGCTATTTTGCAAAGAAGAATGGCCAAAAATGTCACTCTCTAGATGTGCAAAGCTGGTGGAGACACCCCCAAAAAGACTTGCAGCTGTAATTGCAGTAAAGGAGGTTCTACAAAGTATTGACTCAGGGGGGCTGAATACAAATGCTTTCACACTTTCACATATTTATTTGTAAAAAAAATTGAAAATCATTTATCATTTTCCTTCCACTCCACAATTATGTCACACTTTCTGTTGGTCTAGCACAAAAAATCCCAATAAAATATATTTACATTTTTGGTTGTAACATGACAAAATTTGGAAAATTTAATTAACCACCTCCCACCCGACCTATAGCTAGCAGAATGACGGCTGAGCGGTGGTTCGGTTATCCTGACTGAGCGTCATATGACGCCCAGCAGGATAACATGCCAGCGAGTGCCTGCGGAGTCACAGCACGGCGATCAGTGCTGCTGTGTGTCAGTCTGACACACCCCATCACCAATCGTGGTAAGGAGCTTCTGACGAAGGCTCCTTACCACGTGATCACAGTGTGTACCAGGAAGTGCCGGTAAACGGTAGATCTCACTGTCGGAGGGGGTTCTGCGCTAATAATCAACACATTGATTATCAGCTCAGCCTCCATGAGAGGTGCCACAACAATTCCAATCAGTGCCCTTCAGCTGCCAGTCAGTGCCCATCAGGAACATCTGTCAGTGCCCATAATAGTGCCAATCAGTGCCCATAACAGTGCCAATCAGTAACAAATGTCAGTACCTCATCATCAGTGCTGCCCATCAGTGCCATCTATTAGTGCCAATCGGTGCTGCCTATCAGTGCCCATCATTGCTGCCTGTCAGTACCCATCAGTGCCACCTATTAGTACCCATCTGTGCCACCTATCAGTGCCGCCTATCAGTGCTGCATATTAGTGCTGCCTTTCGGTGCCCATCAGTGCTGCATATTAGTGCCCATCAATTCTAAATATCAGTGCCTCCTCATCAGTGCCCATCAGTGCCACCTTATCAGTGCCAACTTATCAGTGCCCATTAGTGCTGCCTCATCAGTGCCAATCAGTGCCGCCTCATCAGTGCTTGTCAGTGAAGGAGAAAAAAACATTTTATAACAGAAACTACGATTTTTTTTTTAGTTTGTTTAGCAAAAAAGAAAAAACCCCGGTGGTGATCAAATACCACCAAAAGAAAGTTCTATTTGTGGGAATAAAATGATAAAAATCGTATTTGGGTACAGTGTTGCATTACCGCGCAACTGTCATTAAAGTGCGACAGCGCTGAAAGATGAAAATTGTCCTGGTCAGGAAGGGGAGAAAGTGTCTGGTATTGTTAAACTGACCGTGCACCTGGCGTTTTTTTCTTTGAACATTTTTTGGTCAGTATGCACCAGATTTTACGGTTTGAATTATAAATATATTGCACTGGTACACTAAAGCTACTAATTCCCAGATTTTATTGTACTAGGATATTTGCCACCAAATAGCAATGACATGATCTCACCACCGCTGTTTCCTGTCTGAATATTCACAGGTGTGTACCTTACCATTCTTTTACAACAATGTGGCATCGATAGATGAACGCAAAGCTGTTTTTCAATGGGTCTGTGTTTAATTACAGCTCAGACAGAACTTGTGTATGTAATTACAGAGGGCTTAATACTAGAGGATTAGAAATGCTGTGCTATTATGTGGCATATATTATACACTAACAGACACGCACCAGATAATAAAGGGTCCATGACATTCTGCATCCCCATCCGTTTACATTTTTTGCTATTAAAATTATAACTCAATGTGAAAAACAGTTGATAACTATGAATGCTGTGCATGTTATGTGTTATTGTTAAAAATTACTATTTCAAGGGGCGTGGCTTGGAGCGCAACGGGTATGGACGCACATTGAGAGACACACCTAGCCTGCATCTGCCTAACTACCCGACCCAACGCTCTCAGATTCCGGGCAAATGTCTTTACAGCACCCTGCACTCATGCCTGAGGAGAGGATTGGCTGCAACCCCAACAAAAAACATCTCAGACCTATTTAAACCTAAGACACGGGCCTGCAGCAGCGTGGGGAAAGCCAAGATGGCGCCGGAGCACCACGAGGAGGACTACAGCGAAGACTCCCAGTCTGGGCCTGAGGACTCAGGTAGGGGACAAGCTCGACACGATCACCCCCTCACCCTCGCTGACATGTCAGTGGTAGCCGCTGACATTAAGAGAGACAAGAAGACATGGGGATCGATTTTGTAAGAGCACATAGGGCACTCAGACCGAAGGGACCTGACAATGCACCCCCTCAAAACATCATCTGCTGCAGAACTTTACACTCAAAGAAGAACTCATGCGCAAGGCATGGAGGAATGAGCAGATTATTTTCAATGGGGCTAATATCATGCTGTTTTAGGATTTATCCCAAATTGCTCTTGAGAAACCTTGCAGACTTACGCCCTCTCCTGGAAAAGTTAGGGGAACGGGAGCTGAAGTATACCTGGAGGTTTCCATTTGCTCTGAACCAGATGACCTGCAGGACTTGTGTACGGCATTGGATCTTGAATGAATGACTATATCCCAGTGCCCGATTGGTATGCAGAATTCCAGGAGGCTCCCTTGGAATGATCGCCACTGATATCTCCCTTCTCCACCCCGGATAAGAGGCTTTACAAAAGGCATAAATCGCACCGTTCTGGAGGCTCAAAGGCTGTAACACCTAGACCTTCCAGGGAAGACTGCAGAGAACAAGAAGAAAACTGATCGAGGCCTGAAAGGGCCGACCTGTTAAGTTACTCCTTTGTTTATCCATTTTTACTAAACTTCCCATCAGCATATGTCCCACTTTTCTCTGGTTTTGAACACCCCTAGGATGTAATACGGCAGAAGAAAGCCTTTTGGCACACCTGTGCTGCATTATCTGCCCTAGTTAACCTTTTTACAGTTTAAGGCTGGCAGAGGCAAGTGGATGATCGAATACCCAGTTGTTAGTCGCCTCCTTCTCCCCCTGCCAAGTGCCTGCATACCTACTGTATTTGTTGGGTATTGGACAAACTAATTTGCTTCCTATTCAGGACAGCAAGTTCTGCCTGATAAGGGATATCTTCAGTCCACTCGATCATCTTCTATTTCCCTTTATCTCTAACTTTTTAATTTCTGTTTTCTATCTATTGGTATAGCTTTCGATTTCTTTCTGTGAATATAATTGCATTGATACTAATCTGTTATTAACAGTTTTGTTTCCTAGGCATTCTCCAGACCGTCTCACTCACGTCCTCAACATGGCCTACTCCGACCTAGGCCGAGGTCCATTAGTGATCTCCCATAAAGTCAAAGGGTTGAACATGCCCGAGATACGCTCTACACTGTTGAGAGATCTTAAAAAAGGTAGGCCACACTTTGTGTTCTTGCAGGAGACCCACTTCAAAATGCACCATGCTCTCAAACTGACAGACACCTTTTTAAAGAGGCATACCACGCCACGAATGACGACTCCAGAGCCAGGGGGGTCTCCACCTTGATAAGCAAAGAAGGCCCTTTTACCCTACAAGAAAAAATGCTAGATCCCAAAGGTAGATTTGTATTTTTAAAAGGTCTGTACAACAACACACCTATGACATTGGCCAATGTCTACTTTCCGAACCGATCACCCGTGTCCTTCTGCCAACACATGTTTCAGGAGCTTCTGGGGTTCTCCTCGGGCTGCCTAATCCTAGGCGGGGACTTCAATGTGCCCCTTAATCCATTAACTGACACATCCAATGGGAAAAAGTGCATTACATACAAGATCCTTAAACAAATTAAATCCCTGCTCCAAACCCTACAACTGATTGATACCTGGAGGTTCCAACACCCTGATGGACGTGATTTTACATTCTTCTCTTCACCACATAATCGACACTCATGTATAGACTACCTTTTCATCTCTCAGCGGGGCCTGGCACTAGTCACGGGGGCACACATAGCCACCCAATCCTTCTCGGACCAATGCGCAGATCTCACTGTCCCTAAAAGCAATCACACCCTCATCACGATCTCACACATTGCGGCTAAATGTGCCTCTAATGACTGATCCTGACCTCCTGACGGAACAGACCACCTCAAACACTGATTTTTTTTCACGGATTCCTCCTCGGACATGGACCCGCTCATGACGAGGGAGAAAAATGTACATTAAGAGGGGAACTTATTAGGATGGGCTCACAGCACAAGAGGGACAGGGATAAAATCATTCAGACTCTGACGGATTGAATAAAACATTTAGAAAATCTCCACAAACAATCCCTTATCATCCTTACAGCTACTGAGCTGTTGGAAAAAAAGAAGGCCTTCCAACAGCTCTTTGATGACAGATAGAAGAGATATCTATTTTTCAAAAAGCGGATTTATTATGAATCTGGTAATAAGACTGGGAAAATACTAGCCAGGGCTTTAAAGGAACAGGTGACTAAAAATGTCATACTTGGTATCCGGAGGGGAGATGGTAAGATAGACGTGACCACTAAGTCTATAGTGAAACATTAACATGACCTTTACACAAAGTTATACAACCTACCTGCCCAGCACAGACTGTAGGGCATGGATGGGGAGAAGACACAAATAATTTGGGACTACCTCGAGAAAAGTGGCATGCCTGCTCTATCAGACTGGGACATATCACTTTTGGAGGAGCCAGTAACAGCCGCAGAGATTAAACTTGCCATTAAGCAGCTTAAATCAGGTAAAAGCCCAGGACCGGATGGTTTCACATCCATATATTACAAGACTTTTGCGCATATCCTTGCGGACCCACTCAGAGCTGCGTTAGATTCTATGTCTGAACCTAGAAAGGTTACCCCTGATTTTCTATTGGCCCACATCACTGTACTTTACAAAGAAGGTAAAGACCCAGCGGAATGTGCTAGCTACCGTCCGATCTCCCTACTAAATCTAGATGCTAAGATTTACACAAAGATTCTACTGCCGGATCTGCCGGATCTGATTGGTCCAGACCAGATGGGCTTCATGCCTGGACTTTGGGCCAGAGATAATGTGATAAAGGCTATTCTTTTGACCCAGGCAGAGAACACAGGGAACATGGAGGGCCTTCTCCTGTCTACGGATGCAGAAAAGGTCTTCGACCGCATAGCGCGGGATTATATGCTGGCCGTGTGTGCCAAGGTGGGTCTGGGGCCTCGCCTGATGGCCAGGATCGCCGCGTTGTATCAATGCCCAACAGCAAAACTAAAGATAAATGGCACTTTATCAGACAAAGTCCTGATAACCAACGGCACCAGACAAGGGTGCTCATTATCTCCTCTGCTGTTTATATTATCTTTGGAACCTTTTATTAGAATAGTCAGAGCTAATGCAGACATTCGGGGGCTTCATGGTTTAAAATAAGGAATGTAGCTGCTTATGCAGACGACTTGCTTTTCTTTTTAACCAACCCAATAACCCCAACCTGATGAAGGAGTTTGACATCTATAGCTATATCTCTAATCTCAAGATTATTTATACCAAGTCAGAAGCCCTGAATGTCTCCTTGCCCGATAGACTGCTTAACCAGGTGAAAGCGACTTCCCCCTTTAGATGGGAACCTAGGGCTTTAAAATACCTGGGAATATGGATCACACCCAAATTAACAAACACATATGGACAAAACTTTCCCATGTTTCCCAAAAACATAAGGGAAGACTTAAACAGGTGGCAGTCGGGACACTTCTCTTGGTTTGGCCGTGCGGCCATAATCAAGATGACCATCCTCCCCAGACTACTCTACCTACTTCATGCGCAGTTCCTTTGGAATTCACAGAGATCCAGAATCAGGTATTCTCTCCTGATGAAACCTAAAGAACAAGGGGGTATGGGCATACCGGATTTTAGGTCCTACTACCAAGCCACACACCTGACCAGAGTCATTGATTGGCCCTAGAAGCTGCTTTAAGCCCACACCCACTGAACTACTCCCCATGGGTTCCTTGGGGATGCTGCCCAACTAGTCTAAAACGGCACCCTCTTACTGGATGCACGCTGGAAATGTTCCATATAAATAACCAGAACCCTTGATATTTCCTTCCAACCCAGTCCCCTGACATCATTAAAAGATAATCCTGACTTCGAGCCAGGCATGAATAACCCCCACTTTCAATCCGGGGAGAACTCGGAGCCCCTTCTGGTGGGAGACTGCTTCACTAAAGGCGTAGTGAAAGAGTGGGCACCACTCAAGGTGGGGGCAAAAATACCACACTTGCCTTTTTGGGCTTATTTGCAACTGCGCAGTTACCTAGGGAGGCAAGCAGACAAAAGTATCTTTCATAGACCCCCTACGGCTCTGGAGTCGATCTGTCTTAGCGGTACTTAGTGTACCAAAACAACTTCCATGGTCTATGCCTGGCTACAAGACTCAAAATATAAAGAATCAGATAGACTCAGAGGGAGATGCACATGGCAAGCAATGGAGGTATGCCTGCATTTTAGCTCTTAATTGTTCTATAAGCACTAGGATGCAGGAGACAGCCTACAAATGTATGACTCACTGGTACAATACCCCAGACAAGATGCATGGATGGAACCCACAGATAACAGAAACCTGTTGGAGGTGCAAATAAGAGAAGGGTACACTATTCCACATATGGTGGCAATGTCCGCAAATAGGACAATTCTGGGATGAAGTTAAACTCTTAACTAAGCAAATAACAGAAACCAGAATCATTTTGAATGCAGCATCATGCTTGCTTCACATCACAAATGTCTCATTGAGGAGGTACAAAAACTCCTTGACAAGACACCTATTAAATGCGGAAAAGTCCCTAATTTCACTGTACTGGAAATCTTCAGATACTCTGCTGCATACACAGATAACTTGTTGCAACTCCTCACCTAGAATATTTAACTGGATAGGACCTGGGGAACCCCTGTTCTCCCAGTTCTCTATATATTGTTAGGACTATATATGTTCACAGAAATACAACTAATGCCAACTTACTCTTTTTTCTGACTAATGTTCTAATTTCTGTACTTTCTCTTTTTCCTTTCTATTCTGGTTATAGATTACAAATGATATTGTAGCTGATTGTTATTATTAGCAAATCCTATCACAATATAGTTTTGCTCCTGAGGGGACAGTTTTACAATTGTGATTTAATCATCCAACTAACCATCAGAAAAGATGGGGATTGGCACCTGATGAGGCTGATTTCTAGTAGTATAAGTTTGATGACTTAATTTCATTGACATATGGATACTAGTTCTTTGTGAAATGTGATATCCTGTATACATCATATTGCCACATTGAGAGCAGTTGCATCTGCAAAAGATTTGTTATGCTTCGCTTCAAAGTATAATTTTAATTGGAATGTTAAAAAATACAGTACTATTACTTTCAGTTTGATGCCATCTTTTGACTTCTAAAATGTCCAAAGTAAAATTCTAATATATTTAAATTTAATTTTCAGTATTTCAGTATCCAAAAACAGATTGCATTAAGGATTTTCTATACCTCTTATACCCCTGCTTCTGTAATTGTTCCTCCTATGCAGAGAGCCTTAAGGTGAATTTATATTTAATATAGTGTATGCAATATAGTCCCATTCACACATTGTTAGATATAAATTGAATTGAAGTCTAAGTAAAACCCTTCAATAGGCCAGTTCTCCTAAATTAATGTCCAAGCTCCAGTTACAATTTTATTGTGAATCATGCAATGTTAGATCTTCTGCTCAGTTATTTTTGCTTTCTGGGTTCCTATTGGGAAGACTTGATAACACTAAGGCCCCATACTCACGACCAAACATGTTTGCTGAAACTGGCCCGCGGACCAGTTTCAGCATACATGTTTGGTCGTGTGTAGTTACGAGCGTACAGAATTTCACCGTACATTTGCCCGCCGGGCCGTTTTTCAGCAGACATTTATTTCCAAACTTGTTTTAAAACCGTCCGCTCAAATCCTGTCCGAACGTACATGTTTGGTGGTGAGTACACAAAACCAACGTACAAAAACCCCGCGCATGCTCAGACTAAATGAGGCCACGGGAGCGCTCGTTCAGGTAAAACTCACGTTTCTTTGGGATATGGCACATTCGTCAATAGAAAGATTAATTCTAGCAATAGAACACTGAAGCAAAACACACAATAACCAATGCTTGATGCCGTCGTTTTATTCATTCTTCTCTTGCTATAACTAATCAGTTATTTAGCTCATGTTATTTCAACTGAGTTGTTCCATACTGAAAAGTGACATTTGTTAGCTGTGATGTAGTAAGATTTTTGCAAACTTTTATTGGCCCGACGTATCATATTTTTAGTGGTCCTCCACATTTCAAATTTTTTGCTTTTAATGTTTAATGGTTATCTTTCCCACTTTCTTTAGGTGTTTATAGTTATGTCACCATTTAGAATATTTTAATAGGAAATAGTTTTGATTTAGCTTTTGTTTGTATATTTAACATGATTTTTTTGAAGGTTGTTTAAATTGTCTACCATGTTGGCACACCAAATGACCCCCCCCCCCACATGAGTTAGTGAATAGTTTAGATTAAACATTTTATTTGTTTGTAATGTTTGATGCCTAAAATAATACCCACAGTATTACAAACAATAGGCACGTTTTTCAAATCAACAAAAAGGCTTTTATTTGAGCAAATTATAAAAAGGATCAAAAACAGAATGGCAGCACTTGAACAGCTAGCAACATACATGCAAACTTGCATTTCAAACATGGTGAAGGATAAACTAGCCAACCTCAGGAAGCACACAAAATAAAATCTGAAGCAGCAGCACATAACCAAAGGAACCCAAGCTGTGGTAGTCCAAACAAGATGCCATTTGTGGGGGATCAAATGGAAGGCAGGGCATCAACGTCTCCTCTTCCTTGCAACCTTCCTTCCAGGCTGCCTTCCAGCGGGTCTTCCCTGGGCCCTTGCAGGTGGGGATGATGTGGCAGCAGGAGTATGATGTTCAGCAAGCCGGGCCGGGTCACATAGCCCAGTGTCTGGGGTCAGCAGCTCCCTCTGCATCCACCAAAGGGCCTGGTTGATGATGCCCTTGGCCAATTGCCTCTGCTCCTCCGTGCCTTTATTGAGGTCATGTGCCACGGAGGCACTGTAGGCCTCAGTGGGGTTGAGGGGGGGGCCCTCATGATGGCACTCGCCTCCTGAATCATTTTCAGGCTGGCTTCCTCCACTGCCCCCAATTTCTTCTTACGGCCTGGTGGCCTAATATAAAGGGGAGGAGCCTGGCTGGTGGTGCTTGTCCTGGGGAGCTGCTGAACGCCACTGGCCCGGCCTCCTCCTGGCTGCCACTGACCCCTTCGTCCTGGCTGACAGTGAGGAGAGGATCTGCCACCTCCTGGCTGGTCTCTTCTTCCTGTGTAAAAAAAAGGGACATGTTGTAATATATTTAGGAATATACTCACTCACATTTTCATGCTTGAATCTTATTTTTTGCCTTGAATTTAAACTTGAAAACAGACTCACCCTCTGACCCCTGCAGTTGTCATCCCTGACACCTATTTGTTTGCCCACGATTTTAGATTTTTACTTCCCAGCTTGTATTTTATTAACCAATATCAAGTCAAGAATCAAACAATAATTAAGATTATTACATAACTAGTTATGAAACTACTATACCTCATCATCGTAGAGGCGCAGATCTGCCTCTCTGTCAGCCAGGCCCTCTTCATCCGACTCTGCAGGGCTGTGGTGATCTGGGGAAGTCCCGCTGGGAGGTAGCGTGGAGGAAAGGTTGGGATTCAGACTTGACATTGATGCCCTGCCTTCCAGTTGATCCCGCAAAAATGACATCTGGTTGTAATACCACAGCTTGGGTTCCTTTGGTGGTCTTGCTGCTGCTCCAGATCTTAGCTGCTTTTGGTGAGCTTTGTACGCTCTCCTATATGTGCCCCTGAGGTTGGCAAGTTTATCCTTCACCATGTTGGCACTGCATTCTGGCACCCATGTCCTCATGTATGCTGCTAGCTGTTCAAGTGCTGCCGCTCGTACGTCCTTGTTATGATAATGGTCCTGCTTTGAATCCCACAGGATGGGCATTTCCCTGAATTTATCCAGCAAATGCTGGATAATGTCTTGGCTCTGCAGGAGATCCATTGTGAAATTAGGATTTACTCTTTTTTTTTCTAGATTGAAAAAATAAAAAGAAACCAAAAACACAATTAAAAAAAGCCTCAGCATTTACATTGATAGAATATGTTGTTTAAAAAGTAGTACCTATATAGAAATACAAACACAGTGTCTCTTGTTTAGAAAATGCTGGCCAGCTCTGCCCCATTGGTTGGTTTTAGATAACATTTTTTTTATACATGCCGCCCCTTTGGTTACATTGCAGGAAATAATATAAATCTACAACCATACACAATTATTACAAATGACAGCATTCATCAAGCCACTATTGCATGTGTAGATATCCTGCCCCTCAGCATTGATTACATGAAAGAAACTTCCTAATGACCTCTGTCCAACCAACACAGAACAATACTTGGCCTGATCTGAATACACCCTACATAATTGATAATGAGTCACAGCATTTTTGATCTCTCTATTTTGTGATGTCTACAAAAGCATTTGGGTATGAAAATCACATTCTGGTATCCAAGAGACATAATAGCTTAATAAAACTGTGCAACCAACAGACCAAACCCCCATCCCATTGCTCTACATTTTAGAGCCCGCTGCTGATCCCATGTTTAAATTTCTTACCTGCCTCTCTCACAATCCTCGTTTCTTCCGCTCGCTGAATTAACACGTAACCTACGTAATCACGTCAAGCGCCTTTTATACACTCCGCGTATGTATGAAACGCCGCCCTCGTCACCTTTGCCATGCCCCTAATCAATTGAAAAAGTAAATATGGCGTTAACTGTGTAGGTTCTGGAATCGCGCGAATATTCTCCGCGTAACGTACGTCAATACGTTGTTGGCATTCGCGACACTCCGCATATGCAATAATCCCCGCCCTCATCTCCGCCCCTGACGGGACATTTCCTCGTTTCCACGCCCCTAATCTCTGTGGGAAGGAAAGATGGCGATGTCACACGAGCGGGCACGGAGCTCTCATGGCGCAAGTGAAGGGACAGAGGCTGGACCGTCCCGATCCAGGCCTAAAAGATATAAAGCCACTAATATGGCGTTCGAAGAAATGGTGGAGTTGGTTTACATCATGAGGAGGAAGGATTATGATGGTGAATGTGGGCCCTACAAAACACCGAACCGTAGGAAGTCACACATAATGGACAAGGTGGCAAGGAGAATGAGGAGAATGTTTGGTGTCACCAGGTCAAAGGAGCAACTACGGAAGCGTTGGTCCGATTTAAAATTGAGGGAGCCACATCACATGAAGAAGATACTAAAAATTCTGCGTAAAAGTAAGTCCATATTATTTAAGGGGGGGGGGGAAATGTCTGCAATAATGTGTTGACATGTATTTTTTCACATCTGCCTCCTTGGCCTGCTTGTACTTTTGAACACGTGTAGATACTGTATTGTGTTTATGTCAAATAACAACCTTAAACAAATTTGGTGAAATAGTAAACACGCGTAATATGACATTGTTTAGCAAAAATGTGACGTTACTCCAGGAACAACACACCTGGACATGGCTGACTGGCCCCAAACTTGGTTTTCCAACATTGTTGACTAGCAAAATCACAGAAATTAAATTGAGTGAATGTGACAGGCAAACAAGATTCATTCTCCAAAATACAAATAAAGCTGATGTTTTAACATCTTGAAATGCAAAGCACCTGTGTCTCAAAAATCTAAGTATATTTATTTGGAGGGTCGACGAGAATTAATGTTTTGGGGGGGACATCCATTTGTGTCACTTCTTTGCAAAAAAAGGGGCAGGATCAGAGCTTGGCCTAGAACTACGCCAAAAATGGAGGATTGCTGAAAGAATAAACAACCAAAAATCATCATAAATGTATCGTCTATGCAATGTGTGCGATTTATGATATCCAATATCTGTGTGCTGATGAGTATACCTTTTGTTTTTTATTATTTCTTATAGGGGAAAGAAGACGCCAGCAATTGGAGGAGGCAGAGAGGGCCAGACACCCGGAAAATCAAACACCTCCACATGTTGAGCAGGAGGAGGCTGGGGAAGGAAGAGAGGAGGATGTGGAAGGAGAAGAGGATGTGGAAGGAGAAGAGGATGTGGAAGGAGAAGAGGATGTGGAAGGAGAAGAGGATGTGGAAGGAGAAGAGGAAGGAAGAAAGGAGGAAGGAAGAGAGGAGGAAGAAGTTATTTTGGACTTAGAATTTATATCAGATGAAGGGCAAGTGGCGGAAGAACAATTTGGCGAATTGCAAGAAGGTGGATTGATGGATGAAGGAGGAGTCGAAGATGATGGGGAGGTGGTGGAAGAAGGAGGAGTGATAGAAGATGATGGGGAGGTGGTGGAAGAAGGAGGAGTGATAGAAGATGAAGAAATTGGGGATGTGGAAATTATCAGGCCATCAGGTCAGTGTCACCCCTATATTAATAGGGCCAAACATATGCAGATAGGCTGGAAATTATTTACATATTTTGAATGCCAATTTGTTTCTTTTTAGGGGATCAAGATGGAGTAGCACATTTTCACGTGCAAGTGCTTCTATCATTATACAGCAACTAATGGAGTGCAGCACGGAAATGGACATTATGCAGGAAAGGATGCTAGTCATGGAGCAGAATGTGCGAAATGTCATTTCAGAGTGTAGCACGGAAATGGAGAACATGCGACAAAGGATGCTAGTCATCAACCAAAATTACAAAAATATCATGGACATGATGGGCCGTGTCAAAGACTGAACCACAGAAGCCCATCCCCCGCCCATCCCCCGCCCACAAAACCCTTTTTAATTTTTGTACTTTAGAATACGCCAAAATTTCTAAATGCACACACAGTGTGCCAATATGTGCTAGCTGCCATCACAGACTATCTATTGTCTGTGCTTTGTGGGTACAAACCCCTCCTCGATCCTCAAGTAGTTGAGAGGAAGGGTTTGCTCCCACAAAACACAGACATTGATCACCCATGATGTCAGATAGCACATGTGGCCATTTGTCTGTTTAACCAATGACATTTGGCGAGTTTGCACTGAATGTGTGCATTTAGAAATTTTGGCGTGTTCCAGTGTGAAAGCACACCATCCATATGACTGACTGCTGTTATTGTTTTTAATTTTTGTTTGGTGTTGATCTTTTTTGGTTTGTAAATGTTTCCAGTTTCAGATCACAAAACGAACAATAAATCTCACCTAAAGAAAGAAGTTAACTAATTTTGGTAAAAAATCCAAAAATTTTTGTGTTGTGTTAAAATCTTGTTGAAAAAATTAGACACAAACAAATGACAAGCCCAAAAATTCTTGCGTATAGTTTTAGTGAAATTATTCTTACATTGTGTTTCGATCATTATTATTGATAATCACTGTCAATAAAGACAAAAAAATAAATAATTAAAAGCCAATATTTTGTCTCAAGAATTTGCAGGAAATGTTTTCTGCCTAAAAATACACATTTCTTGTTAAAAAATGAATAAACTAAAAAAAAAAATATGAGACATCAAAAGCAGAAAAATGAGTGGCTTCTTATTTCTAGACTGAATACCCAGTTAGTAGATGAGTGAATAATGTGCAAATGTGGTTAGTTTATACATCTGAGTAAGTAAATCTGGCACTAGAAGTGCACTATTTTTGGAGATAACCTGGAAGACAGAAAAATATAGAAAAAGCAGTAATGACAAACAACTGTATAAAGTCCAATGGTCTAATTATTTATTAGTTGTGAGAATATTCCTTTCTTTGGGGGCCGAATTAGAAAGAAATATGATCTGGCATAGCAATGGCCCCCCGACCCATGAAGTACTCAACATATTTGTCGCGTACCTCACGAGCAGATTGGGGGGCCAAGCCAGCGCGACCAGTGTCCAGGCCAGGAATGTTCTCTGAGGGTAGTCCTGCCTCAGAGCCCATGGAGGCTAGGTACGTCTGGGAGTGCCTGCGTAGAAAATTGTGCAAAATGCAGCAGGCAAATATAATGGTGTTCAATTTATATTCCGCCAAATGTATCGATGTCAGGAACAGGCGGAACCGGTTGCTGAGGATCCCAAAGGCATTCTCGACTACCCTCCGAGCCCTGGACAACCGAAAATTAAACACACTCCTCTCTAAGGTGAGGGTCCTCTGGGGAAAAGGCCGCATTAGGTGAGGTCCAAGGCCGAAAGCCTCGTCCGCTAGGAACACAAACGGAAGTCCTTCCACATTATCTTCATCTGGTGGCAATGCCAGACCACCAGTTTGGAGACGATCATAGAAATCAGTCCGTGCGAACACTCCCCCATCTGACATCCGGCCGTTCTTCCCCACGTCCACATATAGAAACTCATACTGTGCCGACACCACCGCCATCAACACGATACTATGATAACCCTTGTAATTATAATAGTAGGACCCCGAGTGGGGTGGGGGCACAATGCGGACGTGTTTCCCATCTATTGCTCCACCGCAGTTAGGAAAATCCCACCGCTCGGCAAATTGGGAAGCCACAGACTGCCATTCCTGTGGTGTGGAGGGTAGCTGTGGGGACAAAGAAAAAAAGAGATTTAGTACTTTGGCACATAAACATTGCAAACATAATCCTACAAGCATCCTTGTGCAACTTTACATTTTTAAAATAGCATTTGCAAATTATGAAGGGAGAATTTCGGGGCACAAATATATAGGCCCACTTAATTAATAAGAGACTCCACAGCCCTCTGATGGGGACAAAAACACTTTGAAGGGGGGGTGGGGGGTGTTAAAACTGTTTTTAGAAAAAAAAAAAAAAAAGTGGCATGGTGGGGGTTGGCCCGAAGATAGCATGCTGGACAGGTTAATATTGGGTAAGATCAAAATATGCAGGTAGGCCAAAATAAAAAGAACATGTAAAAGCTGATATCAACATGCATAGTGAGAAAAGGGAACGTTAGTTAAACACACAGCATATCTGGGAAATAAAATAAAAAGTTAGTTTGCCACATTATTAAAGACACATTGTGAGGTTAAAATGAGGAAACTTACCTTCATATACTCCTCGTGCATAACTTTAATGATGGCAGCACACGTGTCCGGTATGATGACCCCAAGCGCCTGCGGAGAGATGCCTGTCGAGAACTTGAGGTCCTGCAGGCTCCTCCCAGTCGCCAGGTACCGCAACGTGGCAATAAGCCTCTGCTCGGCCGTGATGGCTTGGCGCATCACAGTGTCCTGCCTCATGATATAGGGGGACAGAAGATCCAGCAGACTGTTGAATACGGGGTCCGTCATGCGGAGAAAATTCCTATAATCATTAGGATTATTCTCCTGGATTTCCCTAAGCAGAGGCATATGTGAGAACTGGTCACGCTGGCGCAACCAATTCTTGGTCCAGAAACGCCTCCGCCCCCTGTTTCTGGCCAAAGTACTGGAATAATGAACATATCCAGCAGCCATCCCATAAACAGCACCAACTCGCGAAAATTGACGCTGCTGCTCCATCATGGCTTCAAACCGGCCGGCTGGTCAGTCAAGAACACACTCCAACAGAAAGCACAATCAAATCCAGCGGTACCTGCAAAGAACGCACGACACACAGATACGAACGCACAGTACGAATCTGCTAAGCAGAACGAACTGCACGCCTGTACCCGAATGCCAACTACGTACCCACAAGCACACGCACTGAACGAGAAAATACTACCTGCTAAAGCCTGGAGACCGAGAAGCGCGAATCAGCTCTAACCAAACCTTCACTAACACGAGCAAAGCCGTAACTAGCAAAAGCGGAACAGAGGGCGTCGCCATTGACTTTGGCCTTTCCCTTTATAGTGACGTCAAACGTGGATTACGTGCACGCGTTCAGGTCCGCAGGGAAATATCGTCCGCTGGTGTGTACAAGCCAGCGGGCCAAATGAAAAAACAGCCTTGTACGCCGGAAACAGCCCGTCGGACATTTCGAACGGACATGTTTGCTCGTGAGTACTCGGCCTTACTGTTAAGAAGATAATGGGAAATCTCCCCAACAAGGAAAAGCCCAAAGAAGAGAAGGATTAGAACTTCTGACAGTGTTTTATTGTTGTCCTTCATTCTAACCCAGTGACAACTCCTTTCCATATTTTTAGAACTGGTGTTTAAAGCCAGCCATAGACAAATTCGAAATCTGTTCAGCAGGACCAGCTAAATTTTCTTTTTTTTAATCAACAAAATAGAACTTTATCAAATGAAACATAAGGCATTACGGGGTACAAATAAGTAGGCATATAGTTCATAAAAAAAACAGGAGATGTAATCAGCAGTACAGAAAATGATCTGCAATAACTGCATAGCCAACAGAAGAATCAAAAGAAGAATAAACATTGCATAATACTTTACATTTAATGTACTGTCAAAGAACGGTAAACAATTAAATAAAAGAAAACCAACATGAAGCTAGCATTAGTTAACTTGTACTAAAGAAGTTCTGATTCCAGCATGTCACTGTCAGATATCCCTTAAAGTAAAACATTGCTTTTAGGTTTTGAATAGTCCCTTATAGTCACCCAACAGAAACTAGTGCAGGTATCCATCTAGCCCAACAATAATCTTCCAAGACCAGCTGCGGGGGTATTTTACCAGCTCTGCCAGATATTTATGAATTTCTTTGGTGAGTTCCTATAATAATAGGCGTTTCTTTCTCGTACAAGAATATTATTAACCTCTTGGATCCACTGCGCGTCCGTTGGGGGTTGTGCCAAATGCCAAAGTTGAGCAATCAGTTTCCAGACTAGGTATAGAAGTCTCATAAGGGCAATGTACACCGGAGGAAGGTACTGTTCCTAATTGAGACTTCCCAACAGACACGTCAGTGAGTCCATAGTCAGTTGAAAGTAATATATTTTATTAATTGTTGTTATAACTCGATTCCAATATCGCACAAGCTTGGTACATCTCCAGGGCATGTGGATAAGATCACCAGGATGAGCCTGACATTTAGACTCTCTCCTCCCCCATTTATGTAGTTGTACTGGTGTGCGATATGCCCAGTGCAAAATGAACAAACCACCTTTATGAACATTTGGATGCCATAAGATAATACCATTGTGGGTCTCGAGTCTTCATCTTGTTGGTTTCAACAGCATATGCCCTTTAGACTCACAGAGACGTATGTCCCCCTGAGTCCAATCCATATGGTAAGCCTACACTCTCATCGGTGGTGGTTTTGCACTATACAGTATAAGCAAGAGTAACCGTTCCCTATATAGAAGCTTGAGAACTGAGTTTGGAGTTGTTGATGTTCCTCCTTCATAGCTTCCTGGTTGACACATGGTGGGCACTTTCCTTTAATTTCAATTGTATTAATGGACTATGATGTTACTCACTTTAACTTTTTGGAATACATTTTCACTTTTTTTGTGAATTTATGTTATTATTTCAATTGTGGTCATTCCAATTTTGCCACAGTGAGCATATCACTTTTGATTGTTTTTTTCAACCATTCAAGCGCTACACATATATTTTATCCACTGTTTTTCAGCTATTATCTAACTAGCCGTGTTAGCTGCTATTTTTACACAGGCAGTGCAGGGTTATTTTTACAACACTATGGTGCAAAATGAACAGTGTTGACATTTTCTGCACTGCAGACACCGACACCAAAGGTCCCACCCCAAGGATCTGATCCCCCTGTTCATCATCAATGGGGCCGACATCTCTGGGGGGGCAGAAGGTCTCCCTGCCACATTGTATCTCGCAGGAATTTAGGTCCTTCTATCAGGCTTTGTATAACGTTCCCCCGCCATCTACTAACCCAGACTCGTCGACAGACTACCTAACCTCTTCCCTGATGCCGACTATATCGGCAGACGTACATACCCTATTGGACGAACCTGTCACTCTGCTAGAACTCCAGCTTGCTCTAAAGGCCACCAAATCAGGTAAAGCCCCAGGATCAGACGGACTTACTGTGACTTATTACAAGACTTTCCTCCCCTCGCTAGGCGACCGTATGGTAACCCTGTTCAACAGTCTTAGCACGGGTAAAAAACTACACAAATCTACACTGTAAGCGCAGATATCAGTGATCCCAAAGGATGGTAGAGACCTGGCCCAATGCGGTAGCTATCGCCCAATTTCGTTAATGAACACCGACCTTTAAACTTTTTACCAAGATTATCGCCACTAGAATGCAATAATACCTCCCCGGCCTTATTCACTTAGACCAAGTGGGGTTTGTGCCGACGAGGGAAGTCAGGGACAACACGACCAAAGTTCTAAATCTACTACACGTCGCCAACACTACTAAAACGATGTGTGTCTTTGTCAGTACGGATGCTGAAAAGGCATACGACTGAGTTGGCAGTTCATGTTCTCTACCCTGAAACATATAGGCCTAGGCAAAAACATGATACACTGGATTTCAGTGGCCTACTCGAACCCGACGGCTAGAGTCAGGGCGAACGGGGTGCTGTCGGACTCGTTGCCAATTACTAACGGGACCAGGCAGGGATAAGTTCTCACAGTTCATCATTATGCCCAGTGTTAGGTAACCCACATTTCGAGCCGGGAGTGCGTGATAAGAGATTCTGTGACCTGAGAGAATCGGGCCTTTATCAGGCTTCCCACTTTAGAGACGCAGGGCAATGGAAGACTTTCGCTAAGCTCACAGACCCAGGTTGCAGGTACCGTCTGGACTTTCTGAGAGCTGGGCAATTACGCCATTTCCTTGGGACTATGCCGCCCCCTACTGCTGCAAATAAACCCCTCACGCCTCTGGAGGAGCTATGCTCTGACACACCCTATCTCTTACACATGAACTCCTGACTACACCGGGAGAGGAATACCAGATCTTAAGCCTCTCCAGGTGGGAACAGGAACCGAGCTGCACATTCACCACCACTAAGACACAAAGCATCCTCACGTTCACACACAAATCATCCATATACACCAAAATACAAGAGACCAACTACAAAATCCTCACAAGTTGGTACAGGACCATGGCTATCCTTGGTAAGCTTTTTCCAACAACCTCAGACCTGTGCTGGCGTTGTCAAGTGGAGAAGGGCACGTTACTACATGTCTTCTGGTCCTGCCCTCGTATCTGGAATTTCTGGACGGAGGCTATAGCCACCGGCAGTGATCATTGTATTCTGATGTTAGGTGAAAGCTCCTGCTGTTAGAATAGAATAGAGCAGCAGGAGGGATTCCCCATCAACACTGACTGTGTTAATGGCAGAATCGATCAATTTTCTTTCCTTCAACTGGTAGTTGAAGGTTAAAAAATTGAATAGTGTATCACCTGTTTTAGTGACATGATGTGAGTGACAGCATCCCCAATATGCTCACAGAAAGGATTATAAACAAAATAGAAAATGTTTAAGTATATTTATTAATACAAAATATTTTTAATATTGTATGGATTAAGGGCAGGGTTAAAGCAGAGATTTCCTTTCACTTCCTGTCCTGTAGACCCAAAAGGGAGTGAGAGGACATTTTTCCAATCTGAGGCAAAAAAACTTTTAGGATAGTTATCACAGGAAGTAAAGGACGTCCATTGGAAGTTTACCATCTATTCCTGCTCTGATGACAGCTACAAATTTTGGACATGAAATTCATTCCTGGTGACCCTGGTGATCAGAACAATTAGAGAGAGTAGAATCTCCCTAACAGGGACATCAACATCAACATACTCTTGTTTGCAGTTTCATCCCTTCACCACTTTTTCTAAATCTAAAAAAAAAATAAAAAAAATAAGGTTTTGTCTTTAACTATATTTTAACTGTTTCCCACGCTACCCAAAACTAAACAACTACCTAAAACAAGGCTTTAAACTTTACATCTGTTTTTGTAATATGTTTATTAGAAAAGCATTTTGCCAAGGACATTAAAGCCCTGAAGAGATACTTCCACATCAAAATAAGAAACATTTATGACTTACATATTTTTCATTTACCGGAATATTTGTATACTAATCTTTCTGATGTGCAGGGAGTTACACCATTCAGGAAGCCAGGCAATTGTGATCAATCGTTTCTATTACTCAGCATAGTTTGGAGAACTGCTTGCATATATGAAGAACATTAGCAATTTGTTTATTGAGGTGATTTTGATTTTCCCATTACTAATTGCTACTATGTAAGTAACTTGTTGGAAGAATGTTGTATGTAATGCAACAAGAGTTAGGAACTGCAGAAAACCTCAGTTAGCCCTGATTTTTTTTTTTAAATCCATTGTAGGTAAGATTTGGTAAAGCATTTCATACCTGAATGATTCAATACCCACATATTTCTTTGGTCACCTTTAAAGTGAATGTAATCCCACTCATCCTTTCTAAACTACTGCCATGTGGTTATCTATAAGGATACACATGCCTCCTGCATGTATCCTTACCTGTCAAATGTCTCCCCTCTGTCTGTTATGAGACCCAACAAACAACAGATTCTGTGGGTGGGTCTATTGTCTGGAGCTCGGTGGGTGGAGTCGTGATGTCTGTAGACTCCCCGCCCACCTCTATACTCCCCTTGTCAACATGCATTTTCTCCTGTGTATTTTGTACACTGAACTTCTGGTATGATCACTATCATCCAGTCAAAACTCACCACATGACTTCAGCATGCCCAATCATGCTGAGGTGTGGAGCAGCCAATCCTCGGAGAGCTGGAGAAGAAAGAAGAAGGGGATCTGAAGTACACAGAATACCTCTCTCAGGCATAAAATATGTAAATCACTTGTCACTCACAGCAAGGGGGAAGAACTGACTCCTATTTCTCTGTGTCAGGTTTTATGTCATTGAAAAAAGATAAGAAGATTGCTCAGAGCTGGATTAACTCTTAGTGACAAGACTGGACTGCCATTAATCCTATACTGTACAAGGTGCAGGCCTTAATTTTTAAAAAAATTGGGTTTACATCCACTTTAAAAAAAGAAGAAAAAAAATTATTTGCTATATTTTTCTATAAAGAAGTGTTTATTTTTACTTTTAGACCTGTGTTTGGTATTCTTAAAAAAGGGTTTTATGTTCTAAAAAATCAAGCAATCTAGGGCTTTGGCACAAGCTAGGCTTCACATTGCTTAATTTCTTATATCATCAGGCAACCTAAAGCAAAGGCCATAATCTTTGCTGGTCCAGGTGAATCATGCAGTACTGCACATTGGCATATTTTCTCCATAGACCCTAATAGCTTTTCCATTAAGGTCTACAGAGATGGAAGTGAGGCCTGGAATAGAATAGATTATATCCATTGCTCTGGGTTGCCTGCTGATCTAAGGTCTGGCTGTTTAAAACTGCATGGGGTGGGCAAAGGGGGAGCATTTGGGATCAACATTTTGCAAGTATAGTTATCCCTTCAGCTCTTGCATTCTTTCTTGAGAGATTTACCTACATGTTGCCAGTTTCCCCATTTGCAGTACCTCAAATTGGCCACAATTTTGACTGTCCATGGCCAGCCTTAGTTCTAGTCCAGTACAGGCACAGCAATCACTTATGATTTTTGACAGGTTGCAATGAGGTTAAATTAATACAGGTATATGGCTATTTACGTAGATTTTTGCCTTATGCCCTATTTTTTTTTTATGCACGTCGTTGTGTTTTACGTCACCGCGTTCTGACACGATCGTTTTTTTAACTGATGGTGTGTAGGCACATCAGACCATCAGTCAGCTTCATCATCGGATGGACCGATCGTGTGTACGCGGCCTCAAAGTTATATTTATGTGTTAAAAACAGCTTATGTTGCAATACTCCCCTTCAATCCAAAGCTGTAAGACCTTTCAGCCTCGGTATTTCTTCTGTTCCTGGGTTGAATGATGGCCGGCCCAGCATCATTCAATCATCTTCATCTGAGCCTAGGCAGTTATAAACTTGCCCCCAGCCTGTGACTGGTTAGTGAAGGAGAAAAAGCACATTGTTGAAGTCATCTCTTTATTACTTTTTACAATTAGCATTCTTCCAGCACATGAAATATCTGGCTCCTTGTACTGTTTCTTCCTCTCCAACTCTGATCTCTGCTGCACAGGGCCTATAAGAGACTAATACCAAGTCATATTCAGACATTACACTGTTTGCATTTAAAACATACCTTGGGTGATGTATTAATGAATTGCATTAATTTGAGTCTTTTATATTAGCTTTACCTTATGCTGTTAACATTGTGTTGTGATATAGCTACTCATTTTTAAAATGTAAAGTACAGAAAAGTGCATGTGTAATACTATGATTTAAAAAACGGGGATTTTTTTTTTTTTTTTAAAGGAAGGTCTGAAAATAATTTTGGTTTGTTGATACAGAACCTACTCGTGCCCTAATAGCTACAGGTGAAATACCTATCCCTTTCCTTTAAGGCCTCACAGATATGAGGGTAATGAGTGATTTCTTACCTTTAGTAACAGTTATGGGCAATATGGTGCTTTTCTGCACGTGATATTGTGCTTGTTTTTTTTTCAACTAAAATAGAATACAATAGTATGCAGTATTGTTCTGCTACTAAAGAGCAGCATCTGCTGTTTTACCAGGAAGTTCACATGTTGTTGACCCTCTAAAACCATAAAATACCCTGACAAAATTGCATAGAAATAAAATATACCACACAGGAAAAAAAATATATAGGAAAAAAATGAAACACTATAACCCCAAAAAAATTTAGGCAGGTGTTAAAAAATTAAGTAAATTAGGAATGCTTTCAGAAACAGAAGTATTATTAGTTTATTTTTATCAATTAACAAGATGGAAAGTAAATTAACAGAAGAGAAATCCAAATCAAATCAATATTTGGGGTTACCACCCCTTGCCTTCAAAACAGCATCAATTCTTCTAGCTACACTTGCACACAGTTTTTGAAGGACCTCGGCAGGTAGGTTGCTCCAAACATCTTGGAGAACTTATCATATTTCCATCTAAAATTTCATCACCAGTAATGTGTCATGAGCCTTAAACTTGCAATTAAAGCGGAAGTCCTACAATTTTTTTATTTTTGAAAGCCAGCAGCTACAAATACTGCAGCTGCTGACTTTTAATAAATGGACACTTACCTGTCCAGCACGCCCACAATGTCGGCAGCAGAAGATGAGCAATCGCTCATCTCTCTTCTGCCCTCACCGGGATCCTCGGTGAGGGAATCAGGAAGTGAAGCCTTGCGGCTTCACTGCCCAGTTCCCTACTGCGCATGTGCGAGTAGCACGGCGCTTTCCCAGTGGTCCCCGCTGTATCTTGGGACCAGTATGTTTTCCAGAAGGCAGCGGGGGGACGGGAAGTGGAGTGACTCCCGTGGGAGTCATTCCCGGAAGTGGGTGCAAATACCTGTATTATACAGGTATCTGCACCCCCTCCCCCCTGAAAGGTGCCAAATGTGACACCGGAGGGGGGGGAGGGTTCCGAAAGGCGGAAGTTCCATTTTTGGGTGGAACTTCGCTTTAGCAGGTCATGGAAGCAGATGTGATCTAGTGGATAAGTTATCTAAATATACTGCAGGCCAGGAAGGGCATGTGGGTGGAGGTGCATCATTAAAACATGTTTTAAAACTCCTAGAATGCAATGTCTTGTTTTTGACTTCCTGTATCTCTTTTTCAAGAAGCGAGAAGAAGCCTAGGCAATACGGTGCTCTTTCAGGTGCTCGACCATGCAACAGTTGTCAAGCAGCAACAGGGATAGAAGTGACAATTGGGCTAAAATGATATGCCTGCACTCTGGCTAAAGATAGTGTCCCTGCTGCAGATCATATGTCTCATGTGGAGGACGAAAGAGAAGCTTAAGAGGAGCTGGGAGCTCTGTAGGAGACTAAAATTCTTCAGGAAGCAGTAAGTACTCTTACCCCAGCAACCCAGTGGCAAGGTTTCCTGATGCATTAGTTCCCCTTAACAGGCCCAAGCCCTGCTTATTCAGAGGTAGAACCTACTTGAAAGAGGTATTATCAGCCACTAACAAGTATAACGCATTTCATTAGCTTAAAACTCAGTCATTATCACATAAAGCGCAGGCATGCAAAGGTTTGAGAAACCTGATGCAATACTATAAAGGTTGTTTTCATCAAGATTAAAATATGGCCGCCCACAACACAGATGTATTGCAATACATTGCAATACAAAAGGATGTACATTCTCTAATCTCTAGGCTATATTTATATGGGCTGTTGGGCATCATGGACTTCCAGCTCCATACAAAGTGAAGAAGTCTGAAGATTATATAACATACACTGTTACACACACACACACATATATATTTTTCCAGCAATAGCTCAGCTCAGCTGTCCAACTTTACAAGCATCAAATTGCAATATATAATATTCTCCTCCTAACTGGCACAATGGTGTAAAAACCCGTCGTCATCCGATCACCCTTAGGGTCCCTGCACAGTGTGCAAAGACAGACCTGTCACCTGCCTGCTCAGCGGTGATCGACGGAGCGATCCCCGTTGAGCAAAGCAAAGCCTGGACATGGACCGTGTGAAAGGGCCCTTAGGCTTTTGCAGGTATTGAGAAGGTGAGATATCAAGGATTATTTGTATTTACCAACAGGCCGATGGGAAGCATGAAATATCACAGGAGAATGATCATCCTCCAGCTGGTATTGGGTATAATAGCAATCTGTATAGCACAGACAGAAGTCTGGTGGGTTGGTCAATCTCCACACACATAGGGCCAGATCCACGAAGCAGTTACGCTGGCGTATCTATATACGCCGCGTAACTGCTAGGTTGCTCCCGCTTATCTTTGTTTTGTATCCACAAAACAAGATACGCCTGAAGCTGGGCTAGATCCGACTGGCGTACTGGCGTACGTCTTAGTACGCCGTCGGATCTAAGGTGCATTTTTACCCTGGCCGCTAGGTGGCGCTTCCGTCGATTTCCGTGTTGAGTATGCAAATTAGCTAGATACGCGAATCCACAAACGTATGTCCGGCCGGCGCATTTTTTTACGTTGTTTCCGTAAGGCTTTTTTCGGCGTAAAGTTACCCCTGCTATATGAGGCGTATGGACGTTGTTCCCGCGTCGAATTTTGAAAACTTTGCGTCGTTTGCGTAAGTCGTTCGCGAATAGGGCTTTGCATAGAATTACGTTCACGTCGAAAGCATTGGCTTGTTGCGGGTTAATTTGGAGCATGCGCACTGGGATACCCCCACGGACGGCGCATGCGCCGTTCAAAAAAAACTTAATTTACTTCGGGTCAAGATGTATTAACGTAAAACACACCCCCATCTCATCCATTTGAATTGCGCGCCCTTACGCCGACAAAGTTACACTATGCCACCGTAACTTGCGGCGCAAATTCTTTCAGGATACAGAAAATAACAGAGATACGCTACGCCGGACGGAAAGATGCGCTGAGGTACGTGGATCTGGCCCATAGTCTCAAAAAAGGTGAGAAAATCTCTGGGTTATATCGTGCCACGTAGACACTGTTTTGCTGTTTAATATGCTACCAGGTATCCAGTGGGGTAATGCCCCATTACCTCCAAAGCTCCGAAAATATTTAATTTTTAAAAACTGAAAGCATCTGACCCGTGCTGGACTTCCCCAGGGTCGAAAAAAAGTGCTTCCCGGGTGTTACAGCATGCCAGCATTTTCTCTAAGGGCACCTATATTTTATCATGGGTGTAAAGGTTCAAGTTAAAGGGTTTGTAAAGGTAAAAGTTTTTTTACCTTAATGCATCCTATGCATTAAGGTAAAAAAACATCTGACAGCACCGCCCCCCCCCCCCCCGAGCCCCCGTTTTACTTACCTCACCGTTCGAAAGTCCCGGGCGCGTGCTTGTCATCCTGCTTGGTTCCCAGCCTGGCCGTTGATTGGCTAGGCTGGGCGGATTGATAGCAGCGCAGCCATTGGCTGGCGCTGCTGTCAATCACAGCGGATGACGCGGCGCGCCGGGGGGCGGGGCCGAGTGATACAGTCGGCGGCTATGGCCGCTGCTGTATCACGGGAGCGCGCTCGCAAAAGCTTTCCACCATGCGAGGGAGCTCGCATGAACGTGGAAAGCTTTTGCGAGGAGGAGCCGAGACAGCCGCCGAGGGACCCCAGAAGACACGGATCCGGGTCACTCTGTGCAAAACGATCTGCACAGTGGAGGTAAGTATAACATGTATGTTATTTAAAAAAAAAAAAAAATTGTACCTTTAGTGTTCCTTTAACAATGCAAGACAATGCATTACCCTGATAGTATAAGAAGTGATCTGGAAGTCCTAGACCTTCTCTATATTTGGCTCAATGCAGAAGGATAAACTGGGAGGTTTGCCATTCAATACAAATCTGGTCAACTTGAGTCGGGCCTGTTGGAAATAGATCTTAGGCAAATTTACAGGGACCATTTGGACCATTTGGAAGAAGAAGAAAAATCCCATGATGCTCAACTACAGTGCAGAGTGCATGAGCATCATGGTAAATGTAGTTCTAAAACATCTGGGGTGCCAAGGTTTGCCATCATTGTTCTAGAGTATTTCCTTCAGACAAGAAAGAGCCTGCACACCTGTAGAAAATTAATGACTGCAGTTGAAAAGATCCTGTAATGTGTTTTAGTCATTGTACATTTGGAGTTATTGCTGTAAATTTATACTAATTGCAGTTTTTTTAAGAACTTGCCAGCAATTGTTTTGTTTATAGCATTCAGCTGTCATCTGGGAACACCACTGACAGCTGATGAGTTATCGGTTGTTAAGGATGTTGCGGCCGGCTTGCTGGCCTGCTCTTTAGTAACCTGCTGTTCTTCAAATACAATTTGGATCAGTTGACCCATTTTTGACCAATTCAAACTTTAATTGTTCCAACAATTCTAAACTCATTAGAAAATGAGTAAACAAAATGAAACAAAAAAAAAAAAAAACGAACAAAATGAAGCTAAACAAATTCCGAAAACGATCAACTAAACTAAATTAGTAACATAAAGAATATACCCAAAACAAACCTAAACACATTTTTCCCATTCTGCACATGTCTAATATAAATTGTATATCTCCTTGATAAGGTAAGCTTTAAACCTAATCACTAATATCTCATATACGTTTTGCCGAACAGTTATGAAACAAAAATGAAAAATGGTAAAAACTGTATTTTATAGAAAATGCATGATGATTGTTTATAAGACACAGTACTTTAGCTAAATAAATATTACCCATTTACGTTCACACTTCTGCGTTTTGTGCAACCAGCGTTTGTGTGGGCACTGCAGCCCATTTAAATGAATAGGCTGCTGTGCCTGCGTATAAATATACAGCCACAAGGAAATCACATGGTCTTTATGACCATGTGACTTCCCTGTGGTTCCCACACCCACAAACGTAGTGCGTGCTGAGATGCGTGGGGGTGCCATTCAGAATGAATGGCAGCCCTGCGAGTCTCCTAAGAGCAGCGCGATTTAGTTGCAGGTGGTTGCAGGTACAGGAACAGATGCGATTCCTGCAGCCACGCGCTGAGGTGTGAACCTAACCTTAGGGTTTAGATCAACTGTAGTAGAGAAGAGGCAAATTTCTAAGCTGGCTGTACAGTCTCAAAAATACAAAAAAGTCAACATCCAAAAATAAAAACGTATGGGGCAATAAGTAACTTAAAGTGACACTAAAGGTTCACTTTTTTTAAATAACAAACATTTCATACTTACCTCCACTGTGCACTTCATTTTGCAGAGTGGCCGCGATCGTCCTCTTCTGGGGTCCCACAGCAGCTCTCGCGGCTCCTCCCCGCAAGAGCTAACCTCCTCTGGGAAGCTCTATCCCGAGAGGGTTAGCTTGCGGGCCAGCTCCCGTGCCATACATTCGGCGTCCATAGTTATTGGCACCTTTTTTCATAACCAAATGAGCCTCATTATGGGGTGTTGACTTTTTCAGTTTTTTTTAGCTATATTATGGCATCACTAGTATTATGGCACTCCCCACACCAGTGTTTAGGGGCTGGTTCTGGATGAATTTGTCTAAAGTTTATTAGCTGTACAGTCTGAAAGCTGGTGTAAATCCCAGGACTGGATGGACAGATATCATTGGGCAGGTAAAATAGGTCTGTCTGTGTATTTAGATGTTTGCTGGTATTCAGTTTTAGAAACCAAAGGTAGCTCAATAATGGAATCCTTTGATTGTTACCATGCTTAATATTCTTATTAATTTGTTATGCCTTCGTGATTTTCTAAATAGCATTTTTAATCCAGCATGTCTTCTATTCTAATCTACAAAAACTCACATTCTGTCTGACAGCACTTAATCCACCTCCCACAGAAACATCTAGGAGATTACTGTCCAATAAAATGTGTACAAGTGCGATTTAATGACACTCGGTTTTAAGCCGAACAAGTAATCAGACATCATGTTAATGGAATGCTTGCTTACCAAACATTTGTGAGATGTCTGTCATAATTATCAATACGATGTTGTTTGTGCCTCAAGAAGGAAATTAAATCTGAGCCTGAAAAACAATTTAATTTCCATCACTCATACAATTGAAAAAATAAATGATGGTGCAAATAACTACAAGACATTACGTATTACCATTTTGCTTATTTGTTTGCCTTAGCAAGCCATACAGATGATGCTCACCTTTGGCAACCTAAACAGTTTCAAGAGGATCATGCTAGGAGAACTTCTATAGATAACACATCCTATGTTTTAGTTATTTGACTTCCACAAATTTACAGCTTTCAATCCTTCGTCTTATTGCATTTAAACCAAAATGCTAATTTAGTTTACAACAGCAAAATACATTTCAGGTGCATTAAAACAAAAGTTGTGCAGTCTTACAGTTTTCTTCCATTTTAAAGCTGCCACATGTTTAGCAGGAAAAACTCTTCTCTGTTAGGCGCCCCGCCCCCCCCCCAGTTTGCATGCAGGGTGTTGTGTGTATGAGTTTTTTTTTTCAAGTCATATGATTAGAGCCTAAAGCTCAAATTGGCTTGAAAAAGCCCACTTGTGACAGTAGTGAATCAACATTCGCTATCATCTTCTGGCTTCTCCTCCCAGCCAATCAGGACAGGAGGCGGATCCGGTTGGCCGGGAGGAGAAGCCGCAGAGGGGCTGAGTGCAGAAGGATCGTGCTGGGGAGGGGTGAGTGTGGGGGGTAAATGCCATGGAGGGGTGAGTGTGGACCTGAGGGGGGGTTGGTTTACCGGGGATTGGTTTACCGCCCCACCAAAAAGTTTTACACCAGTCACCACTGTTCTCTGACAACATTCTGGGCCAGATTCATGTACAATTCCGGCGGCGTAACGTATCCCATTTACGTTACACCGCCGCAAGTTTTCAGCGCAAGTGCTTGATTCACAAAGCACTTGCCTGTAAACTTGCGGCGGCGTCGCGTAAATCCGTCCGGCGCGACGCGGAAAACTACGCAAACTCCACCCAGCGGGCGCCGAAGTATTACACCTACGATCCGAAGGCGTACGAAGCCGTACGCCTGTCGGATCGAAGCCTAAAGCCGTCGTATCTTGGTTTGAGAATTCAAACTAAAGATACGACGCGGCAAATTTGAAAATACGCCGGAGTATCAGTAGATACGCCGGCGTATTTCGACTGTGAATCTGGCCCTCTGTATTTAGTATGATAATAACCTTATTTATATCTAAAATTTTCTTTTACGCAAGATACACAAAAGTTTACTCAAAAACACTTGGAGGATATTGACAAGTGCTGGTGTTTATGCCACATCTACTGAAAAAATAATAAATTGGAACTGGAAGAATGGTACATGGTTGGTATCTAGTTTTTGTGGAAGGTGTCATGAAAATGGGGCTGTAACCACTAAGAGAAAGGCAGTCTAAGAAATACAAGAGCATACCAGACATTTGTTGTTTACATGTAAAAATCTGTATTTTTTGCTAGAAAATTGTGCACGCTCGTGTCAACCTACGGTACTTAAAAATCACCATATGTGACGCTTTAATTTTTTTTACAGATTACCTGTTTACAGTTACAGAGGAGGTCCTGTGTTAGAATTATTGCTCTCAATCTAACAATTGCAACGATATCACACATGTGTGATTTGAACACCGTTTACATATGTGGACGCGACATACATATACGTTCGCTTCTGCACACGAGCACAGAGGGATGGGGCGTTGTAAATGAATTTTTTTCTTATTTATTTTACTTTTTATTTTTCATGTTCACACTGTTCCTTAATTTATTTATTTATATTGTATTACTTTTATTCCTATTACAAGGAATGTAAACATCCCTTTAGCAATATAAATAAGCATGACAGGTCCTCTATATTGAAAGATCTGGGGTCAAAAAGACCCCTGATCTCTTATTTACCTTTAAATGCAAAAAAAAAGACATTTTGGCCCAGATCCACGAAGAAGTTACGTCGGCGTATCTATTCATATGCCGCATAACTTCTAGGATGCTCCGGCGTATCTTTGTTTTGCATCCACAAAACAAGATACGCCTGAAACTGGGCTAGATCCGACTGACGTACGTCTTAGTACACCGTCGGATCTAAGGTGCATATTTACGCTGGCCGCTAGGTGGCGCTTCCGTTGATTTCCGAGTTGAGTATGCAAATTAGCTAGATACGCCAATCCACAAACGTACGTCCGCCCGGCGCATTTTTTTACGTAGTTTATGTAAGGCTTTTTTCGGCGTAACGTTACCCCTGCTCTATGAGGCGTACACAATGTTAAGTATGGACGTCGGGCCAGCGTCGAATTTTCCGTCGTGTACGTCGTTTGCGTAAAACGTTCACGAATAGGGCTTTGCGTAAATTGCGTTCACGTCGTCTAGGCATTGAGCGGGCGTAATTTAATTTGAAACTTCGACATGATACTGAGCATGCACGCGCATGGGCCGTATGAAAAAAGTGTCATTTACGTGGGGTCAAGCTTATTTTACATAAAACACGCCCCCCTGTTCATCATTTGAATTCCGCGCCCTTACGCCGGGAGATTTGTGAATACAGCACTTGCCTCTCAAAGTAGCGGCAGCGTAGCGTAACTACGATACGCTACGCCTGCCTAAAATTACGCCGGGCTACGTGGATCTGGCCCTTTGACTTTAAGAAAAAAAAGTCCTGTCTATCTACCCGTGAACTGGAAGTGACGCTGGAGGTCACTCTGTTCCTCCAAGTGCATAGAGCCCAGTGGGGGCTACCGTGCCCTCACTTGGCTTCCTGCCTAGCCATTGGCCACTTCAGATGGGTTCTGGGCTTACCGACAGCTCCGGTAAGCTCGAAATTGGTGGGAGAGGGGCACCTCTCCAGCCACCTATAAAAGTGATCTTGCCGCGAATCCACCGCTGGGACCACTTTTATCTGAAAGCTAGCCACCTAGGGGAAAAAACAATACTGGGTTATGACAGCTAGCTGCTGCCATTACAACGGTATTTAATGTCAAAATCATGACGTACATTCCCAGTTAGGCAGTTGGCAAGTGCTTAAGCCGCCAACTCAGACACTAGCATTAAATGATGCAGTGGCTTGCTGAAAAAAAAAGACAGCTCCAAGAATAGATGGTGAGTAACAATCAAATTATGCACTTTGAGTACCCCAAATGTAATAAAAAAAAAAGCTCTTTCAATTAAAAAAAAAAGTTAAATATCTAAAAAACTTAAAAAGAAGTCAAAACTCCAAAAAACATTCCTGTAACAATAGCACAATTTTAAGGGAACAACTTGCAGCAAAAAATAAAAAATAAACAACATACCTTTCAAACTGAGGCCTTCCAGCAAAAGGGAAAAAAAAGTGATACTTGCCTCACAGAGTTGATGGTTACAAGGAATAATACTCTTTAGAAAAGCCCTGTACACACGATCGGTTTGTCTGATGAAAACAGACTGATGGACCGTTTTCATCGGACAAACCAATCGTGTGTGGGCCCCATCGGTTTGTTTTCCATTGGTGAAAAAAAATAGAACATGTTTTAAAATTTTCCTATGGATAAAAAACCCGATAGAAAAAAACGATCGTCTGTGTGGAAGTCCATCGGTCAAAAATCCATGCATGCTCAGAATCAAGTCAACGCATGCTCAGAAGCATTGAACTTAATTTTTCTCAGAACGTAGTAGTGTTTTACATCACTGCGTTGGACACAGTCGGATTTTTGACTGATGGTGTGTAGGCAAGACTGATGAAAGTCAGCTTCATCGGATAACCGAAGAAAAAATCCATCGGATTAGATTCCATCAGATATCCGATCGTGTGTAAAGGGCTTAAGAGTAGAGCAAATAATTTCTCTAATGGGTGAAAAAGGTTGTTTTTGAAACACAAAAAAAAACAGAATTGGACTTTATTAAGGAATGAGAGGCCAACTGTCTCTAAAACAAGATACATGGGTTGGAAACATTACCTTACCTTACCTTGGCGCTGAGAGCCAAGTACTGGTTCAAACCCAGCCATTTTCCCACCCACCACGACAATTTTTTGTGAGCTCCGGAAAGGTTTACCCCCCTTTCTGAGCAGGCTTTATTTTGTGATACGGCACTGTGTTACTTTAACTGACAATTGCGCAGTCATGCAACGTCGTACCCAAATAACATTTATTTTTATGTTGAAGACAAACATCTGGTGATAATCTTTAATTTTTACAGTCTTATTCAGAAACAGGAACACTTTGAAAATCCTGACATTTGCAACCTACATACAGTAACTCACTCCTTATCCATATGAGACGTTACATGTGAATATAACTGCTGTATTGGGTTTATCTAAGAGAGTGGAAGGGGAGTTTCCTTGAGGATTTTGATAACTGACATTTCCTTCAGCAAACTGTCTTTTATCAATTTATTTTCTATAAATAAAGTATGACAGCTAGATTAGCATCTTTGCGTGTTTTGTAGAGTTGAGCGGACACCTGGATGTTCGGGTTCGGGTCCGAACCCGAACTTTAAAAAAAAAGTTCGGGTTCGGGAACCCGAACCCCAACCTGAACTCCGAACCCCATTGTAGTCAATGGGACACGGACTTTTAGAAAAAAAAATGCGCGGAGGTCCCCGCAAATTCAATAACCAGACCCTTCAGGTCTGGTATGGATATTAAGGGGAACCCTGCCGTCAATTTAAAAAATAAAATGACGTGCGGTTCCCCCTAAATATCCATAACCAGACCCGTTATCCAAGCACGTTGACCTGGCCAGCCGCAGAAAAGAGGGGGGACAGAGTGCGCCCCCCCTCTCCTGAACCGCACCAGGCCACATGCCCTCAACATTGGCAGGGTGCTTTGCGGTGCCCCCCAAAGCACCTTGTCCCCATGTTGATGGGGACAAGGGTCTCATCCCCACAACCCTTGCCCGGTGGTTGTGGGGGTATGCGGGCGGGAGGCTTATCAGAATCTGGAAGACCCCTTTAACAAAGGGGACCCCAGATCCTGACCCCCCGCCCCTGTGTGAAATGGTAATGGGGTACACTGTACCCCTACCATTTCACGAAGGAAGTGTAAATTCTTGTAAAAAAACAAAAAAAACACACACCGTAGAATAAAATCCTTTATTAATAAAAAAAAAAAACTCCAGCGGTGATAATCCACTCGTTCACGGCTTCCTGCTCCAACGTTGTCCTGATCCAGCGACGGGTGCGGGTGATCTCCAGCGATGAGAAGATCCATCCATCCAGAGCGCAGCATCGCCGACCTCCTCTCACCGCTGGACACAGCTCAGCGAATGACGCGCTGAAGCTGTGACATTACTTATATAGGGGAGGCAGGGCCACTCGTCACGTGACCCCGCACCCTCTGACGTACCCTCTGCTACGTCACTGGGTAAGCCCAGTCTTCCCTCTTCCTGGGCTTCCCCAGTGACGTATCACCGCTGGAGTTTTTTTTTTTTTTTTTTTTTTTTAATAAAGGACTTTATTCTACGGTGTGTGTGTTTTTTTTTTTTACAAGAATTTATACTTCCTTCGTGAAATGGTAGGGGTACAGTGTACCCCATTACCATTTCACACAGGGGGGGGTCAGGATCTGGGGGTCCCCTTTGTTAACCACTTGGGATCCGCGCTATGGACGAAAGACGTCCCTGGACGTCCAGTTGTTGTTGCTCCCCGTGCGCGCCGCTGGGGGCGCGCAGCAGGGAAACAACGTGCCCGGCGCATCGCTCGGGAGCCGATGCGTGTGCCTGGCGGGCGCGATGTCCGCCAGACACCCGCGATCGTCGGTGACACAGCAGGACGTGGAGCTCTGTGTGTAAACACAGAGCTCCACGTGCTGTGAGGGAGAGAGGAGACCGATGCTGTGTCTCTTTACATAGGGACACAGCATCGGTCACCTCCTCCAGTCAGTCCCCTCCCCCCACACAGTAAGAACACACCCAGGGAATACATTTAACCCCTTCCTCACCCCCTAGTGTTAACCCCTTCACTGCCAGTCACATTTATACAGTAATTAGTGTATTTTTATAGCACTGTTCGCTGTATAAATGTGAATGGTCCCAAAATTGTGTCAAAAGTGTTCGATACGTCCGCCGCAATATCGCAGGCCTGACAAAAAAATCGCAAATCGCCGCCATTACTAGTAAAAAAAAAAAAAATAATCATAAATCTATCCCCTACTTTGTAGGCGCTATAACTTTTGCGCAAACCAATCAATATACGCTTATTGCGATTTTTTTTAACAAAAATATGTAGAAGAATATGTATCGGCCTAAACCGAGGGAAATTTTTTTTTTTTTTTTTTTTTAAATTGGATATTATTATAACAAAAAGTAAAAAATATTGTGTTTTTTTTGTTTATAGCGCAAAAAATAAAATCGCAGAGGTGATCAAATACCACCAAAAGAAAGCTCTATTTGTGGGGAAAAAATTATAAAAATATAATTTGGGTACAGTGTTGTATGACCGCGCAATTGTCATTCAAAATGCGTCAGCGCTGAAAGCTGAAAATTGGTCTGGGCACGAAGGGGGTTTAAGTGCCCAGTAATGAAGTGGTTAAAGGGGTCTTCCAGATTCTGATAAGCCTCCCGCCCACATACCCCCACAACCACCGGGCAAGGGTTGTGGGGATGAGACCCTTGTCCCCATCAACATGGGGACAAGGTGCTTTGGAGGGCACCCCAAAGCACCCTCCCAATGTTGAGGGCATGTGGCCTGGTGCGGTTCAGGAGAGGGGGGGGGGCCGCACTCTTTCCCCACCTCTTTTCTGCGGCCGGCCAGGTCAACGTGCTCGGATAACGGGTCTGGTTATGGATATTTAGGGGGAACCGCACGTCATTTTTTTTTTAAATTGACGGCGGGGTTCCACTTAATATCCATACCAGACGTAAAGGGTCTGGTTATTGAATTTGCGGGGACCTCCGCGCATTTTTTTTTTCCCGAACTCCGAACCCGGACCCAAACTTTTTCCAATTATTCGGGTTCGGGTCCCAGAAAAACCCAAAGTCCGTACCGAACCCGAACTTTACAGTTCGGGTTCGCTCAACTCTAGTGTTTTGTGATCATATTTTTTTTTTATATTCCATTATTCCTCAATTGTTCTGGACTTGGAAGTGTGCTTTGAAAATGGTGAAAAATGAAGATGAACTTTTTAGTAGTTCAACTATTAAAGCGTTGATGCTATGTCACATTTTTTTAGGTGGAAAGGATTGTAGTACTACTAACACAGTTACAAGTCTTAGCAGAGATGATGGAAGTTCACACAAGTAGATCATTTGTGCTAAAGAGTTCCAGATCATTTTTTGACAGTTGGAGGTCATACACTTCCCGATCTTTTACCTTTTCACATACTTACAAAAACCCTGCAGGATATACTAAAGATTTCAAACTTGGATTTTTTTTCTTACAGTCTTTTCTAGCCCACGGGCGGAGGTTCCTGGCCCAGGAAGTTTCTTATTTTGCCAACTTTCAGGCTTTTTTTTGCTGCTACTTACAGTACCATGTCAACAGTACAAGCAAATGGTCACTGCCCACACCTATAACTGGCCTTTGGTTGGTAGTAGGCTGGCAGGCAATTTAAACTGGGAATATTCTTTGGTTTTGTTTTACATGCTTTGCCAGGTGGGGCAGTGGGCATTTGTTTTTACTGTTGGAATACTGGTGAGGAGACGCGCTGGACACCTTTGTTGCCATTGTGCTATATGCTGGGTGTCCAGTGTGCCCCTGTACCTTAAAGGAGGGATGGGCTCCTTTCATGCTCACCCGCTCTCTGCCTATCCATTATAATGCATGTGCTTCTACTATGGAGGCTCTCAAAAATGTATAAAGTTTGGACTGAGAATAATAATGGGGTGCCTTGTAGCGGCCTCCACCCCTTACGCATGTATTTGCAAATGTGTGCAAACTAAACCCCTGTTTTTAATGCAAGCTGTTAGACAGGTTAATTTGGTTGGTAGCAGACTGGCTGGTGAGTTGAGCTGGGAATTTTATTTGGTTTTGTTTTATTTACTATGTCAAGTCTTCAGCTCAAGGTCTTCTCTTACATCAACCAATGTTATGCTGCTCTTGCAAAGTATTACTGTTGTTTAACCCTTTTATTAGATTGGGACCACAACTGAATAAGGATGGTTAGATCTGGGAACAATCAAATCTCCTCTATAATAGAAGACATTTAAAACCTTAGTTCTAAGGACTTCAAGGTTCAGAGTTATTGGATCGCAGCTTATGTGATGGGAAAAGAAACAGATCAGGGACTTTTTGGGCAGTGAGGGGAAGACACCAGGCATCTAATACACCCCTGTTGTCTCCATAAACAGAACTTGTCACTGCAAAATGCTATTGCATATACCCTCTTATAATTGCAATACCGTAATTAAAAAATCATGCAACAACATTTTTTTAACTACCATAATTTTACTCTACAGTACTTCTGCCTTCAGAAAATATATATTTAACCCAGACTACTTTATATCTTCTGGACACTCCCGATCCCACTGCCGCAATCCTACCTTAAGTCCCTGCAGTCCATACTAGGTCACTTTCTATGACAAGGCAAGAAGCCCAGATGTAACCAGGCTAAACTTATCAAACACAGATCTGTGGGGGGCATGGGTCTCGTCAACATCAGAGACTATTATATGGCCACTATACTCTCGCAAATGCGTGAATGGATGGTAGAACATCCCACCACGCTTTGGGGCGACATAGAATCCAACATGATCCCGGGCTCTAACCTGTCCCAATGGTTATTCAGCACGACCGCCAAACACCCACACATCTCCCTATACTCCCCTACCATTCAGGCTTCTGTCAGGGTCTGGAAAACACTCCATTCCTCCAAATGGCCGACTCTCGCAACCAAATCTATTCCCATACCTGTAGAAACACTCTAGCCGCTGACTCCTGACCTACCTATCCCTCGCTGGCTGACTGGGCACATATCCCACATCCACGAATTACGCCCCCTGGTGACCAACACGTCCTTTCTCCACATTCAACAGACCCTCCATGCCCCTGCTTCGGACTATCTTACATATTATAGATTGCAGCATTGCCTCAAGACCTGTCACTCTCTTGAAGGTTCCTTGCCCTTAAACATATGGCGCTTCCTCTCTGATATGGCGAAGATCAAAGGCACCTCCTTAATTTACTCAACCCTCCAAGAAAAAAACTCCTTCACAAAATCCAAACCACTCATCGATTGGGAGTCTGACCTGCTCACCCCATTCTCTGACCATCAGTGGCAAACAGCGATTAAATCTACTTACAAATACACCTCCTGCACCTCCTTGTGGGAACCCTCACAAAAATTATTGATAAGATGGTACCTAACGCCATCTAGAATAGCTAGATTCCACCCTGACACATCTCACGACTGTTGGAGAGATTGTAACAACCCCAGCACTCTTCTCCAGATATTCTGGTCCTGCCCATGCTTAAGACTGTTGTGGACATCAGTGGAGTCGATGCTGCGGGACATACTTGGTCTTCCCATTTCACTGACCCCTCCACTGGCTATCCTTAACCTGACCATTGAGGACATACCACCTCCCCTGAGACTGGTGACTGTGCACGTCCTACTGGCAACAAGACTTTTGATTGCTCAAAACTGGAAGTCTAAAACTGTCCCTTCCCTAGCTGACGTAGTGAAACTGGTAAAAACCCATTATACGTACGAGACCACCCTTGCACGTAGGAAACACTCTTGCTCCACCATACTGACTCTCTGGGATCCGTGGCAAATTTGGTATGATGGTAAATGGGCCAATTGATTTACCCTCTGACTATACTGGTATACTCTTGATGCTCTCTGCCCCCCCCCTCTTTATTCCTCATACCCTCCCCTCCCCCCCCCTCTGTTAGCATAAATGTATTATGTTCATACCTTACCTACCGTTTAAATATCCACTCTGTGGATACTTGGCTGGTGCAGTATGTGGCCTGGCATTGAACACTTTGAGAGTCTACACGTTACTCTGCACTGTATATCCCGTTGTACTTTGATACTGTTGTATTGCTGTATTTGATGAATACCAATAAAAATTATTTGAAAGAAAATATATATTTAGGGGGTTATAAGTAAATTTTCTGTTAAAATTTGCATGTTTGCATGTGTGTGTAAAATATAAAAATTGGCCTGGGTAAAGAAAACTGTTACAGGCTCTGATAGAAACGTTATCTTGTATTACAGAAAAGCTGAAAATCTGCTTCGGCTTTGTGCCAAATAACAAAACATCATGAATTCCTTGAGAAAATTGTGCCAAGATCTGCCAAAATCATTTTGCTTGGCACAGAAGAATACAGTTAAATACAACTTTGAGGCATATAATAGTATTTCTCAATTGTTTAATAAAACGGTTTCATGTTCTGTTGGCATTAGTGACAATACATTGCTTGGCAGGGAAGCTGACAATCTATTGTAGCTCTGAGGCTTAAAAAAACTCATTATTATTTGACAAAACTATGTTAGGTTATGTGCTACATATTGTTGCTTGGTAGAAACACCTGGTATACTTGAAAGGGCTGGCTACACCACAAGCAGCTAGTAAATTAAATTAAAAACAAATACATATTCAACAAATGCCATTCTAATCTCCTATCCCAAAACACCAAACTCCTGTTTGGCCGCACAACCAAAAATCACGGACAGGGCAAGGAGGGCATTAATCAGAGTGGCAGCACAGAAACCTAAGGTAACCCTGGAGGAGCTGCAGCGTTTCACAGCAGAGACTGGAGTATCTGTACATAGGACGACAATAAGTTGTACACTCCATAGAGTTGGGCTTCATGGGAGAGTGGCCAGAAGAAAGCCATTACTTTCAGCAAAAGTATTGACTTTAGGGGGGTGAATAATTATGCACATTGGCCCGGATTCAGAAAGACTTACGATGGGCGTATCTGTAGATACGCCGTCGTAAGTCCGAATCCGGGCCGTTGCAACTTTAAGCGCATGCTCAAACTGAGATACGCTTAAATGTTGCTAAGATACGACCGGCGTAAGTCTCCTACGCCGTCGTATCTTAACTGCATATATTACGCTGGCCGCTAGGGGCGTGTATGCTGATTTACGCCTAGAATATGAAAATCAGCTAGATATGCCTATTCACGAATGTACGCCCGGCCGTCGCAGTACAGATTCGCCATTTTCTTTTTACTTTTTTTTGGGCGTAAAGTTACCCCTGCTATATGAGGCGCAGCCGATGTTAAGCATGGACGTCGGGCCAGCGTCAAATTTTCCATCGATTACGTCGTTTGCGTAAGTCGTTCACGAATAGGGCTGTGCGTAATTTACGTCGAAAGCATTGGCTTTTTGTGGGTTAATTTGGAGCATGCGCACTGGGACACTTTCACGGACGGCGCATGCGCCGTTCGGAAAAAGCGTAATTTACGTGGGGTCACAATAAATTAACATAAAACACGCCCACATCTTCCACGTTTGAATTAGGCGGGCATTATGCCGGCCTATTTACGCTACGCCGCCGCAACTTTGCTTTGTGAATACTACACTTGCCTGTCAAAGTTGCGGAGGCATATCGTAAATAGGATACGTTACGCCCGCACACAAATACGCGCTCCCTACCTGAATCTACCCATTCCATGTTAATTCCAGGTTGTGAGGCAACAAAACACGAAAAATGCCAAAGGGGTGAATACTTTTGCAAGGCACTGTATATGTGGTCAGAGAGGAAAGACGGTCCAGCACTTTGGCTGTTCATCTGATCGTACGAATTAGAGCAATTCAAGAACATTACAAGGATTATAAAACATTAGGGAGCATGCAAGGAGCTCAGAGGAGAAAACAAGGAAAGCAGAATGTAGGGTGATAAAACAAACTCAAGAAATGAGAGATGATAGTATGTGTGAATGGGCATAATGTTAGCAGTAGTGTCACTACTACTTTGTGCAGATGTGCTCAGGGCTGGACTGGGACAAAAATTTGGCCCTGGACTTCATCCAGACCGGCCCACTTTAATTCAATAAAATCACGCCCACCAAAAGGCCCCTACATCCATTATTGTATATCATGAGGGGGTGAGAGAGAGGGGAATGAGAGAGAGAGGGAGGGTTGAGGGAAAGGGGGTAAGAGGGGGTGGGTGAGAGAGGGGGGTGAGTATAAGAAAAAGAGAGTGAGTGTAAAAGAGAGGGGGTGAGTATAGGACCCCTTTTTACACTGTTATTAGGCACTTTTGGGCTAAAAATAGCGACTGTAAATCGACTGAAAAACGCTTCCACTGCAGTCCCAGTGTGAAAGCCTGAGTGCTTTCACACTGGGGTGCTGCAAGGGCGTTAGAAAAAGTCCTCCAAGTAGCATCTCTGTTTTAAAAAACGGCCCACTGAGCCATCGGCCCACCGGGAAACTCCCTGTAGTCCCTATGGCCAGTCCATCCCTGGATGTGCTCCCTCCCAAGGAATGGGCGGGATGAGAGCGATAAGAGGAAAGCTGAAGAACAGGATGTGACTGTAATAAAATTCTGATTATGCATTCTTGAAAGTTATTATAATGTTTTGTTTTTTAGAAAGAAAATTATATAGATGTACCAGCTTAATTATTATGATTACAATCATTTTGAATCTGGATTTCCAAATTTAGAATTTTCAATCATTTAAATTTAAATAAATTACTATATTTTTGTGGGAGATCTTTAATAGATTTGCCAATTTCAATTTAAGTTAAATTTGATATGAACTCAACATCTTTTGATATTAAAAATGGTGCACTTAAAAAGGGAAATGTTTTTTTTAGGAGGTAAAACATTCTGCCCCAAAGGAGAGTACACTGCGCTGCACCCACGCTGCAAGAAAACTGCAGCAGATCAAAGTGAAAGCAGCCTAAGTTAACATGTACATAATTAAAGTGGTTGTAAACCCAATTCATGAAATTTGACCCAAGCACATACATATATAAAAAAGAAGATATAAGATATAAAGATAAAGATATAAAAAAGAAGGAGGAAGGCTGACGTATTGCTGTTGGAGGGACGGACGAGCGCCATCTGATGGGTAGGAAGCGCTGGTCGCTTTCTTGTTACATTCTTGCTATCTTCTTTTAATATGTGAGTGCATCTATACTTATCTTGACAATAAATATTTTTAATCCGATAAGATGTTTGCGCAATGAGTTTCTCTCAAATTTTTTACACAGAATAGCATTTGGTCTGTTATTGGAGTTGCTCTGGTTAACCCCTTGCTGATATCCAACCCTATTCAAATTCAATTGGTCCGTGGAGTGAGTACTGGTAGAAGATCTTTCTGGGAGAGGGATCATTTGGGTTCCTTGATTTGGGATATCTTATATGTGCATTACCCATGTACTGACGGTAAGGGTCAGTGTGTTTGGGTGCTGGTGGCGGCTCTCCTATTCCCTTTACACTTGATCTTCTTATTTTTCCCTGGATCTTCTGGATTGGATCTATGCCTCAATTGCAATATATTGGAGTGATTCATTAGAACTTTTTTTGTATTATTTTAGCGCTACACCTCATTTTCCAGTGGATATAAAAAGTCTACACACCCCTGTTAAAATATCAGGTTTCTGTGATGTAAAAAAATGAGACATAGATAAATAATTTCAGAACTTTTTTGAACCTTTAATGTGACCTATAAACCTTACAACTCAATTGAACAACAAACTGAAATCTTTTAGGGGGAAGAAGTAAAAATAAAAAAATAATAATGATATGGTTGCATAAGTGTGCACACCCTTACACTAATATTTTGTTGAAACACCCTTTGATTTTATTACAACACTCAGTCTTTTTGGGTATGAGTCTATCAGCATGGCACATCTTGACTTGCCAATGTTTGCCAACTCTTCTTTGCAAAAACACTTCAAATCTGTCAGATTGCGAGGGCATCTCCTGTGCACAGCCCTTTTCCGATCACCCCACAGATTATCAATGGGATTCAGGTCTGGGCTCTGGCTGAGCCATTCCAAAACGTTATTCTTCTTCTGGTGAAACCATTCCTTTGTTGATTTGGATGTATGCTTTGGGTCGTTGTCATGCTGAAAGATGAAGTTCCTCTTCATGTTCAGCTTTCTATCAGAGGCCTGAAGGTTTTGTGCCAATATTGACTGGTATCTGGAAGTGTTCATAACTCCCTCTATCTTGACTAAGGCCCCTATTCCTTTTGAAGAAAAACAGCCCCAAAGCATGATGCTGCCACCAGCATGCTTCACTGTGGGTACGATGTTCTTTTGGTGATGTGCAGTGTTGTTTTTATGCCAAACACATCTTTTGGAGTTATGGCCGAAAAGTTTATCCTTGGTTTCATCAGACCATAACACATTTTCCCACATGCTTTTGGGAGACTTCAGATGTGTTTTTGCGAGATTTAGCTGGGCTTGGTTGTTTTTCGTTGTAAGAAAAGGCTTCCATCTTGCCACTCTACCCCATAGCCCAGACATATGAAGAATACAGAAGATTGTTGTAACGTACCACACATCCAGTACTTGCCAGATATTCCTGCAGCTCCCTTAATGTTGCCGTAGGCCTCTTGGCAGCCTCCCTGATCAGTTTTTGTCTCGTATTTCCATAAATTTTGGAGGGATGTACCGTTTTTTGTGAGGTCACTGTTGTGTCATATTTTCTCCACTTGATGATGACTGTCTTTACTGTGTTCCATGGTATATCTAATGCCTTGGAAATTCTTTAGTACCCTTCTCCTGACTGATACCTTTTAACAATGAGATCCCTCTGATGCTTTGGAAGCTCTCTGTGGACCATGACATTTGCTGTAGAATGCAACTAAGAAAATGTCAGGAAAGACCTACCAGAACAGCTGAACTTTATTTGGGGTTAATCAGAGGCACTTTAAATGATGGCAGGTGTGTCCTGACTATTATTTAACATGACTGATTGTTTAATTCTGAACACAGCTACATCCCCAGTTATAAGAAAGTGTGCACACTTCTTCCCCCCTAAAAGATTTTAGTTTGTTTTTCAACTGAGTTGTACGGTTTATATGTTGCATTAAAGGTGGAAACAATTCTGAAATGATTGATCTTTGTCTCATTTTATTTACATCACAGAAACCTGACATTTTAACAGGGGTTTGTAGACTTTTTATTTACACTGTATGGTCATGTTTCAATTTCTGCTTAATGCATTGACATACCTTCTTAGACCCAATGAAGAAGACTTAATAAAACTGGAGCATGCAGAGTCTGGAGCAGCTCTGCATGGAAACCAATCAGTTTACAGATTTTATTGTCAAAGCTTGACTGAACAAGCTGACTACAATGCACAGCTGCACCAGATTCTGAGTGTTCCAGTATTAGTAAATCTCCCCCAATATGTCTGGACAGTATTGTCACCTGCTGATTGGCACCATCAACAGACAGCTTAACCCCTCAACACAATTTTACTTTTGCTGATTACAGTATAGGGAACGTTTTCCCAATCTTTTCAAGTGTAAAGCCTCGTACACATGTCCGAGGAACTCGATGGGCGAAGCACATCGTTTTGCTCGTCGAGTTCCTTGTGAAGCCGCTGAGGATCTCGGCGAGCCAAATTTTCCCATTCCCGTCGAGGAAAAAGAAGACATGCTTTCTTTTTGGCCCGACGAGATCCTCGGCGGTTTCCTCGTCGAAAAGTGTACACACAACCGGTTTCCCCGGCAAAAAAAAAAAAACAGCAAGATTCTTGCTGGTTTTTGCAGAGAAACTCGGTCGTGTGTACGAGGCCTTAGGAGACAATGATTTTCCTATGTGTCTCTGTGAACAACTAACACTGACTGAGGGACCGTGAATGAAGTTTGGAGGGTCTAGCTAGGACTAAACAAACTAGAACTAAACAGAAGGCAAGGACAGAGAAGGATAGCAAAATCGCAATAGCAAACAAGTTGTACGGGCCCCAAACTGCCACAAGATTTCCACATACTACAATATAATAGCAACCTAATGCAGTACGATACAAGATAAAAAAAATACATGAAAGTGGGCCAGAATATCGACTATCTGTACAATGTACAAAACATTCATCTGCTAATTACACAAGTGCATTGCAACAATAAAATCAGCATTTATGAGTCTTGGCACTAAATACATAAAAAACTGGAGAAGGCAAAAGCTGGTGCAGCTGTGCATGGTAGCCAATCAGCTAGTAACTTCAATGTTGCGGTCATGCAACACTGTACCCAAATGACATTTTTATAACAACCAACCCAAAGGTGCTCCACCTGGCCTGAGGCCAGGACCCGACGTAGGCCAGCCAAGCCCCCCTACCCCAAACTCGTCCATCCATGTCTCCATGGAATTTGTCCTGTGCACTGGTCCAAATCACCTGGTGGAGGGGGATTATGATGTGGGGTTGTTTGTGGGGTTGTTTTTCAGGGGTTGAGCTTGCCCTCTGAGTTCCAGTGAAGGGAACTCTTAAGGCGTCAGCATACGCACTCTCCAGTTTTAGTAAATCAACCTCATTGATTGTGAGCAGAGCAACTTTTACTCTGTACTATACTTGTAGTAACAACTCTCAGAGCACATGGAAGGAATAGGGTTTCTTTGCATTCCATAATACTTTAATGACTTTTAAAAGTACAGTTCAAAAGAGCCAACTTTCCTAAACTACAAACCTTGCTAGAATATATAAATTGGGATAAAATCTTAGAAACTAAGAACACAGAGGCGAGATGGGTTTGCTTTAAGAGCATATTAAATAAGGGCATTAGCCCTTATTTATTATGCTTAGGAAATACATTTAAAAGAGCGAACAAAAGTCCTGGATGGCTTACCTGTAATGTAAAAATGCATATAAAAGCAAAGGAGAAGGCCTTCAAAAAATACAAGGCTGAGGGATCAACATCAGCATTTAGACTTTACAAAGAATGCAACGAGATATATAAGGGTGCAATTAGGGTGGCTAAGATAAAACACGAAAGACACATAGCGGAGGAGAGCAAAATAAATCCCCAAAAATTCTTTAAGTATATAAACAGTAAAAAAGGGAGTACCGACCATATTGGCCCCATAGAGATGGCAAAGGTATTGAATTTATTCTTCTCCTCAGTCTTCACAAGGGAATCAGGGGTCTTCAGTGACCAAAACTGCAGTGTTTGTCCTCATGGAAGGAAGCACCCTCATGGCCAACAGAGGACAGAATTAGAAATAGACTTGGGAAACTTAACAATAATAAATCACAGGGACCAGATGGCTTGCACCTGAGGGTACATAGGGAACTCAGTCAAGTAATTGCCAGACCATTGTTTCAAATTTTTACTGACAGTCTACTGACTGGAATGGTAACAGCTGAATTACAGACCGGTTAGTCTAACATCAATAGCATGCAAGCTCTTAGAGGGGATGTTAAGAGACTATGTACAATATTTTAGTAATGAAAAGGGTATCATTAGCAGTATTCAGCATGGATTTATGAAGAATTGTTCTTGCCAAACCAATCTATTAACCTTCTATGAGGAGGTGAGCTGCCATCTAGATAAAGGAAGGCATGTGGATGTGGTGTATCTGGGGTAAGGGGCAAGGGTAAGTTCAGAGGGTGGTGATAAATGAGGGAATACTTGGAATGGTCAGGGGTGGGAAGTGGGGTCCCTCAGGGTTCTGTGCTCGGACTGTTGTGCTTATTAAGAAAACATTTCCTGCATGGTATTTATGATTTAAGTAATTTTTAACAATGATATTTTTAAGATACAGGTTCAATAAAATATGACCACAGTCTAAAAATATGAAATTTATTCACCAGACATGTAATCATACAAAATAGTTATATATATCTTGTTGACAAAAACAAACGTTACATGAAATTAAAATACCGATTGTGCTACATAAAATCTTGAATATCAGTTGAAGCACCAGCTAAATGGGAGTGTAGTACCTTTGACATGACACAGCAATGATAAACTTCCCTGTAGAATCAATGACCTTGTAAAATGACAATTAGACAGAACGTCTGTATTTCACAAATTCCGTTACTATACTGCAGGTAAGTAAGTGGATAACAACGTGAAATAAAATTAGACATTTGTTATGTCAATAAAATGGAAACTATGCAAATGAAAAATATAGAACTATAAATCTTTAGAGAAAAATCTACAAGACGGTTATCGATTCGGGAGAATAATTATCAATTGTATAATACTCAATAAATCAACACAACATAATTATCCATTCCAAAACGGCTACTGGTCTGAATTGCTGGTTGCCAGAGTTTTTAGAATGGATGCCGTGGCTTTCAAGATGGCTACTCTTAAAGAGGAAGTACTTCTTCGAGTTTCAAAGCATAAGGTGTTCAGGAATCTTCATGAATGTAAAAGTGTGAATTGATGAATGGAGTGTGTCTGTGTGTGTGATGGAGTGTCATTGATTGTCCCTTCTCCATTGCGCCTCTCATACTTTATACCATCTGGGACAATAAGCTCATAAAATTATAATAAGCTCAGCCCAGAAGGTATGGCTTATTTTACAATGGTTGGAAAAATCGAATGATTTACTTTGGTAAATTTAGGTAATATCACCTTCAACCACTAGGCATGTTTGAGGGCAGAAAGACGTGTTCTGAACTATCTGTTAAATGATATGTTCTATTTTCATAATGTTTATCTGTTTGTATATTGGTGCTGAAAATATATATATATTATTTATAATATTTTGGGATTCTGGTAACCAGTACAATATAAAATACACTCAGTATAATTTTAATTAATCAATATCACATAGAATGATTATCTATATGGATCTAGTTCTTGTATATCCTATGAATATGTATTTATCTAGGAAAAACATAGGCTATATGTACGGTATATTTTTATATAGTTATAGTCATGATTCATATGTGTTTCATAACACTGATTAGCATCTGAAAACAATTCTTACTTCTAATTTATTCTACATCAAAATCTTATATTTTTACCTTACAACAGAATTATCATTGGGTCGGTAGACACTAAAATCATAATTGTATCTATGACTTGGAATATAGTATATAATTTGAGTGACTGATAATCAAACAGGTACAGGTGGTTCTCAAAAAATTAGCATATTGTGATAAAGTTCATTATTTTCTGTAATGTACTGATAAACATTAGACTTTCATATATTTTAGATTCATTACACACAACTGAAGTAGTTCAAGCCTTTTTATTGTTTTAATATTGATGATTTTGACATACAGCTCATGAAAACCCAAAATTCCTATCTCAAAAAATTAGCATATTTCATCCGACCAATAAAAGAAAAGTGTTTTTAATAAAAAAAAGTCAACCTTCAAATAATTATGTTCAGTTATGCACTCAATACTTGGTCGGGAATCCTTTTGCAGAAATGACTGCTTCAATGCGGCGTGGCATGGAGGCAATCAGCCTGTGGCACTGCTGAGGTGTTATGGAGGCCCAGGATGCTTCGGTAGCGGCCTTAAGCTCATCCAGAGTGTTGGGTCTTGCGTCTCTCAACTTTCTCTTCCCAATATCCCACAGATTCTCTATGGGGTTCAGGTCAGGGGAGTTGGCAGGCCAATTGAGCACAGTAATACCATGGTCACTAAACCATTTACCAGTGGTTTTGGCACTGTGATCAGGTGCCAGGTCGTGCTGAAAAATGAAATCTTCATCTCCATAAAGCTTTTCAGCAGATGGAAGCATGAAGTGCTCCAAAATCTCCTGATAGCTAGCTGCATTCACCCTGCCCTTGATAAAACACAGTGGACCAACACCAGCAGCTGACATGGCACCCCAGACCATCACTGACTGTGGGTACTTGACACTGGACTTCAGGCATTTTGGCATTTCCCTCTCCCCAGTCTTCCTCCAGACTCTGGCACCTTGATTACCGAATGACATGCAAAATTTGCTTTCATCCGAAAAAAGTACTTTGGACCACTGAGCAACAGTCCAGTGTTGCTTCTCTGTAGCCCAGGTCAGGCACTTCTGCCGCTGTTTCTGGTTCAAAAGTGGCTTGACCTGGGGAATGCGGCACCTGTAGCCCATTTCCTGCACACGCCTGTACACGGTGGCTCTGGATGTTTCTACTCCAGACTCAGTCCACTGCTTCCGCAGGTCCCCGAAGGTCTGGAATCGGTCCTTTTCCACAATCTTCCACCGGTCACCTCTTCTCGTTGTGCAGCGTTTTATGCCACACTTTTTCCTTCCCACAGACTTCCCACTGAGGTGCCTTGATACAGCACTCTGGGAACAGCCTATTCGTTCTGAAATTTCTTTCTGTGTCTTACCCTCTTGCTTGAGGGTGTCAATGATGTCCTTCTGGACAGCAGTCAGGTCGGCAGTCTTACCCATGATTGCGGTTTGGAGTAATGAACCAAGCTGGGAGTTTTTAAAAGCCTCAGGAATCTTTTGCAGGTGTTTAGAGTTAATTAGTTGATTCAGATGATTAGGTTAAGAGCTCGTTTAGAGAACCTTTTCATGATATGCTAATTTTTTGAGATAGGAATTTTGGGTTTTCATGAGCTATATGCCAAAATCATCAATATTAAAACAATAAAAGGCTTGAACTACTTCAGTTGTGTGTAATGAATCTAAAATATATGAACGTCTAATGTTTATCAGTACATTACAGAAAATAATGAACTTTATCACAATATGCTAATTTTTTGAGAACCACCTGTATTTTAAAATATCCTGAGTGTACAGAATTCAAATGTCTTCTTTTGAAATGAACTTTGGACAGACTTAGGCTCCATTCACACTAACTTTTTTTATGCATTTTGCAGAAATGCAGGGAAGTTTTTTAACATGGTTTCCTATGGAACATGTTGACATGATTGCTTTTTTGTGCCTCTGCATTTTTGGAATGGGTCGGGGACTTTTTTTTCTGCAAAAAGCAGCGTTTTGCATGTAATAGAATTCAATGGACACGCATCCAAAATGCAAGTACCGCGATTTTTAGCTGGTTACTAAAGGAAATGTAAAAAAAAAAATTGCCGGCTAAAAAAAAATTCTAAAAAAACCCTGCAAATCGCGGGAAAATCGCGTGTCAAAAAACGCAGCAAGCACCTCAAAAAGAACTGCAAAAACGCTCAAAAGCAACATGCATAGGTGTGAATCGAGCCTCAATAAATATTTAGTTTAGCTGTACATACAATTGCTAGAGTCTAAACAACGGGTTCCGTTAGATAAGGCGTATTTCTCTTTGAAAACAGTCCAGTTAGGTATCTGTGTAACCTTTATGGCAGTGTTGGGTCTATACTTTTATCTACCCAACAAGGACAGGTAAATATCTTTGGTTTCGTGAAAATGAGCACTTTTGTTCGGGAGACTCTGTTTCAACATAAGGATTGTATAATTTTAAGATGGTTGATCCATTGAAACTTGGAAAACATATGAAGTTGTGGTGACCTTTAGTTCACCTGTCTTGAGACCTAACTGAATTTAACATCTCCACCAGAAAATTCTGAAATGTATTATTTCTTCATCATAATTATAACAGGACCAATCCTGTTTAATTTGTTCATAAACAACCTGGAGGATGGGGTAAACAGCTCAATCTCTGCATTTGCGGATGACACTAAGCTAAGCAGGGCAATAACTTCTCTGCAGGATGTGGAAACCTTGCAAGAAGATCTGAATAAATTAATGGGGTGGGCAACTACATGGCAAATGAGGTTTAATGTAGAAAAAATGTAAAATAATGCATTTGGGTGGCAAAAATATGAATGCAATCTACTCACTAGGGGGTGAACCTCTGGGGGAATCTAGGATAGAAAAGGGCCTGGGTGTCCTAGTACAAGATAGGCTCAGCAATGGCATGCAATGCCAAACTGCTGCTAACAAAGCAAACAGAATATTGGCATTTATTAAAGGGGTTGTAAAGGTTAGTTTTTTATTTTCTAAATAGGTTCCTTTAAGCTAGTGCATTGTTGGGTTACTTACCTTTTCCTTCGAATTCCCTTCTAAAATGTATTTTTCTTTGTTTTCTTTGTCTGAATTTCTCACTTCCTGTTCCTCCACAGTATGCTTTTCTGGCTGACTAACCCCCAGACAGAACGGCTCGGATGATGGGGGCAAGCTTACTGAGGAGAAACAGGAAGTGAGACATTTAGACAAAGAAAAAAAACATTTAGAAGGGAAATCGAAGGAAAAGGTAAGTGAACCAACAATGCACTAGTTTAAAGGAACCTATTTAGAAAATAAAAAACAAAACTTTACAACCCTTTTAAAAAGGGGTTCAACTCCAGGGATAAAGTGATAATTCTCCCATTCTACAAGACTCTGGTCCGGCTGCACCTGGAGTATGCTGTCCAGTTCTGGGCACCAGTCCTCAGAAAGAATGTACTGGAAATGGAGCGAGTACAAAGAAGGGCAACAAAGCTAATAAAGGGTCTGGAGGATATTAGTTATGAAGAAAGGTTGCGAGAACTGAACTTATTCTCTCTGGAAAAGTGATGATTGAGAGGAGATATGATTTCAATTTACCAATACAATACTGGTGACCCCACAATAGGGATAAAACTTTTTTTCAGAAGAGAGTTTAATAAGACATGTGACCACTCACTAAAATTAGAAGAAAATATGTTTAACCTTAAACTGCATAGAGGGTTCTTAACAGTAAGAGCGGCAAGGATGTGGAATTCCCTTCCACAGGCGGTGGTTTCAGCTGGGTACATTGATAGTTTAAAAAACTATTAGATAAGCACCTGAATGACTGCAACATTCAGAGATATTCAATGAAATACTGACATATAATCACACACATAGGTTGGACTTGATAGAGTTGTATCTTTTTTTAACCTCACCTATTATGTAACTATGTAACTACAGAGTCAGGAAAAAGTATGTGAACCCTTTTGGAATGATATGGATTTCTGCATAAATTAGTCATAAAATGTGATCTGATCTTTATCTAAGTCACAGCAATAGACAATCACAGTCTGGTTAAACTAATAACACACAAATAATTAAATGTTACCATGTTTTTATTGAACACACCATGTAAACATTCACAGTGCAGGTGGAAAAAGTATGTGAATCCTTGGATTTAATAACTGATTGAACCTCCTTTGGCAGCAATAACTTCAACCAAACGTTTCCTGTAGTTGCAAATCAGACGTGCAGAACGATCAGGAGTAATTCTTGACCATTCCTCTTTACAGAACTATTTCAGTTCAGCAATATTCTTGGGATGTCTGGTGTGAATCGCTTTCTTGAGGTCATGCCACAGCATCTCAATTGGGGTGAAGTCAGGAATCTGACTGGGCCACTCCAGAAGGCGTATTTTCTTCTGTTTAAGCCATTCTGTTGTTGATTTACTTCTATGCTTTGAGTCGTTGTCTTGTTGCAACACCCATCTTCTGTTGAGCTTCAGCTGGTGGACAGATGGCCTTAATTTCTCCTGCAAAATGTCTTGATAAACTTGGGAATTCATTTTTCCTTCTATGATAGCAATTCGTCCAGGCCCTGATGCAGCAAAGCAGCCCAAAACCATGACGCCCCCACCACTATACTTTACAGTTGGGATGAGGTTTTGATGTTGGTGTGCTGTGCCTCTTTTTCTCCACACATAGTGTTGTGTGTTTCTTCCAAACAACTCAACTTTGGTTTCATCTGTCCACAGAATTTGTGCAGAAATCCATATCATTCCAAAAGGGTTCACATACTTTTTCTTGCAACTGTATATCATTTTGTTATCATTCAGTGCTCCCTATATGGTCAGTACCAGACTCAAAAGAAATATTCTAACCTTTTCTAAAGGGAGTTTAAAGTGTTTATATTTAAAGATGTTGATCTACATTCTTTGTGTTTCACACTTTAATAACTACTCCAGGGAAAAGTTGGATATCCTGCTGTTTTAACTGCCTACAGATCACACGCCTGCAATACCTGAAAGTGTATTTGTAAAATATATTATGTACAGTGACAAAATATTTAAACTGCCAAAGGCTAATAAATGACAGTGGTGGCTAAAGGAAATAATGTCAGACTTCAGAAGACACCTGCTGCCTGTATCTCTACTGAGAATTAAAGCATGCCTTTGCATTGAGTAATCATATGCAAAAAAAAAGTTCAGCAATTTCAAACACATCACTCAGATCTTTTAAATTCTGGTTTGTATACATCAGCAATTTCAAAGGATGTAATTTTTAACGTAAGGCAGTTTAGATTTCAGCGATTTTCAAAATCTTTTTTGATTAATTCATCACACATTTGCAAATTACACATATGTTTTGAGGCATATTTATGATTATATATATATATATATATACAGCCCTTAAAAATTCCCATTTTGCGAGTGGAATTTTGTGCAGGGTGGGACCAGTCTGACAGCTTCCTGTCTTTTTTTTTTTTGCAGGACTTCATAGTGGATTCCTTGATCCCCGAGACTGAACATACGCCGCCCGCCAGAGTGTAACACACAGCTGTGTGTTCTGGGTCTGTGTTCGGCAGCACTGTATCTAGGTCCCACACGCCTAGACCAGCTCTTGTGATAATAGATTAAATCAGTGTTCCGCCTATCACACAAGGGGGGCGGGACCTTGCTACAGTGCCACCGAACACAGACCCGGCTCCATGACACACACCATGGTGAGTGCTCCCAGCACTATTTAAAAATAATTATCAATTAGTGTACGAGTTATTTAAAAACAAAACAAAGATAAATATAAATATATATATATATATATATATATATATATATATATATATATATATATATATATATATATATATATATATATATATATATATATAATAAAAGAGATAAATATTAAAAGGGCATGAATACACAAATAATAAAATCACAAACAGCGCTGATGGTGACAGTTCTAGTGTAGATGCCCAAGGCACCACGTCTACACTTCAATATAGCATGAAGAAAATCAGTATGGTAGAGGCAAAAGTTCCAAAAAAGAGAGTGTGGTCCAATTTAGGAAAGAACAGATAGTAAGCACCTTCCACCCGAACTCCTCAAGAGACACCACGTGGGACACAATAAGCCCCCTCTGGGGTACGCACTCACCAAAAAGTAAATAATACAGGGCGATGTATGTGTAACTCCAGACTGATAATGAACCTTCATGCAGGGTAATCAAGCACATCTGTGTGGGAACTCCCAATTATACCAGGAAAAAAGACAAAAGAAGTGCCATAGCATAATTCCGTTTTTTAATGGATAAAAAATAGTAGCCCACAGATGAAAAAACCCCTTCAAACATTAAACGTACAATATATATAATTCAAAAGCGCATATTCACCAACTCCTCATGATAGATAAAGCGTCGCACTGGTCCTGGTTCAGTCTCATGGAGACTATCAACTTCCGGTTCCAGCCGAGGCTCTGGTGGAGCGCAAACGTCACTTCCTGAGCGTCGTGAGAAGCCACGCCACGCCCTATATATATATTTTAAAACCGCATACTGATTAATTACATTTACAACTAAAAGGCACTTGATCAGGATAATGTATGGGTAATGTAAGGTTGTATGTCTGATAAATCTACAGCAGATCTTCACATTTTGACTTTTTTTTGACAGATAGATAGGTTCAGGTGTGTAGTTTCAATCCAGAAACACTCCTGCTTCCAGTAACACAGCTTTCGTCGCCACTCTAGCCAGAGTGGGTCTTGCGCACCCGGATAGGCCTCTCTCACTAGCCTAGCAGCCAGGGTGACACACGGAAAATGGTACAGTCTCTGCCACAGACTTTCCCACAGATAGTGACACTTTTCGGTCCAGAATCCTCACAGTACAGGATTCAGCACCCGGATCTCTCCAAAGTAACTTCTTGTTGAACTTGAAACTGTCAGGCGATCACCATCCAGCCTTTCAGTAAACGGTGCATCCTTCAATGAAGTTCAAGGCCTCTCTTGAGACACCAGCCTTGTGCTCGGTCCTCTCCAAGATAGGTTCTTCATCAAGCGGCTTCCTCTCTCAGGACGGACAGCACAGGATCACCTTCCAATGCGTAGACCCAATCTGCTTACTGGGCCTACTCAGAAGATCACAACCCCAGACCAACGTGGTTCCGGAGCCAGGAATTTACAGGAACACGCACCCCTGGCCAGGAGGGCCACACACGGGGGTGGTGGGATGACAGACTCAGGATCGGCGACCCCAGTCCAGTGACGTCTGTCCCTTAAGTACCCCTCCCCAGCATGCACAGCAGGACGATCAACCCCACTGATTGGCTGCTGAGGGAGAATACTCAAATCACCTTGACCTAGCTGCTGCCACCCTTGGCCTGGAGTAACAACTACACTCCAGGCAAACATAGTGGTCACTCACAGCACAGACATGGCTGGAACAGAAGCCCAAATTTGCTCAAAATCAAACATGTCCGAGTAAACTAACTCTCAGACCTCCCTCTAAATTTACAACAGCGCTGTCTCAAAAAGAGCAAGCCGCTACATATATAAAAAGTCTGCACACACCTGTTAAAATGTCAGGTTTCTGTGATGAAAAAAAGGTACAACACAATTTAAAAACAAACTAAAATCTTTTGGGGGGGATAGAAAACTAAAATAATGTGGTTGCATAAGTGTGCACACCGTCTTATAACTGGGGATGTAGCTGTGTTCAGAATTAAGCTTTCACATTCAAACTCATGTTAAATAGGAGTCAGTTCACACCTGCCATCATTTAAAGTGCTTCTGATTAGCCCCAAATAAAGTTGAACTGTTCTAGTAGGTCTTTCCTGGCATTTTTATAGTCGCATCCTACAGCAAAAGCCATGGTCCGCAGAGAGCCTCCAAAGCATCAGAGGGATCTCGCTGTTAAAAGTTATCGGTCGGGAGAAGGGTACTAAAGAGTTTCCAAGGCATTGGATATGCCATGGAACACAGTGAAGACAGTCATTATCAAGTGGAGAAAATATGGCACAGCAGTGACATTACCAATGAACTGGATGTCCCTATAAAATTGAGGAAAAGATGTGACAAAACTGGTCAGGGAGGCTGCCAAGAGGCCTACAGCAACAATAAAGAAGCTGCAGGAATATCTGGCAAGTACTGGCTGTGTGGTACATGTGACAACAATCTCCCATAATCTTCATATGTTTGGGCTATGGGGTAGAGTGGCAAGACAGAAGCATTTTCTTATGAAGAAAAACATCCAAGCCTGGCTATACTTTTTCAAAAACAAATCTGAAGTCTCCAAAAGCATGTGGGAAAATGTGTTACAGTCTGAGGAAACCAAGGTTGAACTTTTCAGCCATAATTCCAAAATATATGTTTGGTGCAAAAACAACACTGCACATCACCAAAAGAACATCATACCCACAGTGAAGCATGGTGGAGGCAGTATCATGCTTTTGGGGCTGTTTTTCCTGAGCTGGAACAGGGGCCCTAGTCAAGGTAGAGGGAATTATGAACGATTCTAAATACCAGTCAATATTGACACAAAACCTTCAGGCTTCTGCTAGAAAGCTGAACATGAAGAGGAATGTCATCATTCAGCATGACAACGACCCGAAGAATACATCCAAATTAACAAAGGAAAGGCTTTACCAGAAGAAGAAGATTAAAGTTTTGGAATGGCCCAGCCAGAGCCCAGACCTGAATCTCATTAAAAATCTGTGGGGTGATATGAAGAGGGCTGTGCACAGGAGATGCCCTCTCAATCTGACAGATTTGGAGTGTTTTTGCAAAGAAGAATGAACAAGTATTGACAAGTCAAGATGTGCCATGCTGATACTCATAAGCAAAACGACTGTAAAGTGCGGTAATAAAATCAAAAGGTGCTTCAACAAATTATTAGTTTAAGGGTGTGCACACTTATGCAACCATGTTATTTTATTTTTTTATTTTTACTTCCCTCAACCTAAAAGATTTCAGTTTTTTGTTCAACTGAGTTGTATAGGTCACATTAAAGATGGGAAAAGTTCTGAAATTATTTATCTTTGTATATTTTTTTTACATCACAGAAACCTGACATTTTAACAGGGGTGTGTAGACTTTTTATATCCACTTTATGTGTATATATATATATATATATATATATATATATATATGTGTGTGTGTGTGATACCACATATGTAAACCAAAAAAACAATACATGATGCACTATATTAGAAAGTGCATCACATCATTGAAATACTCATACAATCAAGTGAAAAAGAGAAAATATGTGATTTAAAACATATGCGCAAGTAATAAAAAAAAGTCTATAAACAATCCATAAGGTCCAGGAAATAAAGTGTTTTAGTGCAAAAAAATAAAATAAGTTCATATAAACATTTAAGTGTTAACAAAATCCAGTGCACACCCAACTAACTACTTGTTTACCAACTATTAAGACCCCAAGATGGAGGTCAGACTATGCCTTATCCCAATATCCCTGTGGGCGTGATGGCATCACCGCTGCAGCTCCTCTCTTCACGCCCGCCAGGGTGCTGCATGTGTTTGACTGTATTTTATGTAAATTTACTCCTGTTTGTTATAAATAGTTTTAACCTTTATTAATGTAGTACTGCCCTCGTAGGGATTACTGTGTGTAGACGTTTTCACACAACCGCCCGTACTCTCATCCGCTCGTTTCCAATAATCAATCCAGGGGTTTGTTTTTTTGGTATTTATTGTTGGAACTTTGATAGGAGAAGGGAATAGTGGGATACTCCAACTGGAACTAATTACAAATGAGGACGACTCTCACTCGGCCTTACAGGTTGGATGTGGTAACAGACTTTCTGTTATACCATACGACACTTGTATGGGCAGAATAAGACTTTTGCTGCTCTGCCAGAAAACTTGATGAAACTGTTTATCTTCAGGAAACTCACTAGCATGCACTTTGACTAAAACCCATCCACTGACTCTACTAGGTGAAGGGGTGGCCCTCACAGGACAGGCACCATGATACAAATCTATACTCACTGTAGGCTGAAACAGATCCTTCCTGGATTGCCTCCCTTCCAGTCAGCTCTACAAGACATCTGGGTTGCAGCTATTCTCAGATTTAGACCCTCAGGTTAGCAACATAAGATCGCATTGCAGCTTTTACAGAGGAGGGGCAGTTGCCCCCTCCCTCCAGGACCCTGCTCTCCAGCTGAAGACCCCGAACATGTGCCATTGGCATATATACAGTCACCCAGCATGAACTGAGGCACTTTCCCCTGCCAATGGCCAGGGCTGTAACTATGCCTATGCTCTCATTTGTCAGGTTTCCTCCCACTGTCCAATATGCCTCCCTATTGGACCAGTGTGACATTCAGACAACATGAGCAACACCTGAAGACAATCAGCAGACCCTATCAATAAATCCCTGTTCCCTGGTAGTCAGAGAGCATCTAAATTTACCTGACAGCCTTCCTGCTAAGCAGAAAGACTCAAAAACTATACTCTTCTAGCACCTACCTAGGAGGGTGCTACATTAAAAACTTGAACTTTTAATACTACACTATGGGGGAGATATACTAAAACTGGTGCACACAGAATATGGTGTAGCTGTGCATAGTAACCAATCAGCTTCTAGCTTTAGCTTGTTCAATTAAGCTTTGACAATGAGGCTGGGTTCACACTACTACACTACTTTCATCCTACTTTGCTCTGCTACATTGGTCCTACATTTATCCTACATTGGTCCTACATCCATCCTACTTTCATGAACAGGATACTACTTTGGTCCGACTTCAATGATATTCAATGGGCCTGAAGTAGGATCAATGTAGGACCAAAAGTAGTACAGGGAGCATTTTCAAAGTCGGACCGACTTGTGTAGGACGCTACAAGACGCTCTCATAGGGAAACATTGAACACAGAGCAAAGTAGGATGAAAGTAGTGTAGTAGTGTGAACCCAGCCTAAAACCTAGAAGCTGATTGGTTACTATGCACAGTTGCATTAGATTCTGTGTGCACCAGTTTTAGTAAATATCTCCCTATGAGTTCCTTGTCTGTCCCCCCTTCTCATTGAATATACTGCTGGACCATTTTGACTGCATGGTTTACCCATCTCGGAACCCTTGCTCTTGGTATCTATCCATTTTATAGGGATATGGGGTTTAGGTGCAGTTATACTTTTTCCCTAATGCCGCGTACACACGATGATTTTTCGGCATGAAAAAAAATTACGTTTTTAAAAAACATCATTTAAAATGATCGTGTGTGGGCTTCACATCGTTTTTCGGCTTCTGAAAAACGACAAAAAAAATTCGAACATGCTGCATTTTTTCACCTCGTAAAAAATGAACGTGTGTGGGCTAAAACGACGTTTTAAACCCGCGCAAGCTCAGCAGCAAGTTATGAGACGGGAGCGCTCATTCTGGTAAAACTACCATTCATAATGGAGTAAGCACATTTATCACACTGTAACAGACAAAAAAGCGCGAATCGTCTTTTACTAACAATGAATCAGCTTTTGCGTTTTACAGATTTGCACTACAATCCATTTTACATGGTTTCCTATGGAACACGTTCTGTAGTGCAAATCTGCAAAATGCAAAAAGCACTAAAAATGCATAGGTGTGAATCCAGCCTAAGAGTGCCGTTGTACGTGTTGCACGTCACCGCACTTTGTTCATCATTTTTCAAAAACGATGGTGTGTGGGCAACATCGTTTTTAATGATGAAGTTGGAAAATCTTCGTTTTTTGGACATGCTGAAAAACAAAGTCTTTTTTCATGCCGAAAAACGATCGTTTGTACGCGGCATGAGTCCCAGCAGCTGAGTTTGGATCATCATGATTGCTTTGTTTTGTCGATTTTGGAATCAGGAATCCTGGCTCTTGTTATCCATCTACAGGGATATTGGGTTAAGGCACAGCCTCCATCTTTGGGTCTTAATAGCTGGTAAGCAACTAGTGAGTGGGGTGTGCACTGTTTTGGTGTGAAGAATCCTTTCATTCACTTTTGGAGCACTGGATTTTGTTAACATTTAAATGTTTAAATGAACTTTTTTTTTGCACAGAAGCACTTTATTTCGTGGACTTTATGGCTTGCTAATTTTTTTTATTACTTGCACATATGTTTTAAATCACATATTTTTCACTTGATTGCATGAATATTAAAACAACACAATATTTTTTTTTCATATTGATGCTTATAAAATGCTTTGTAAAAGTAGCAAATTAATTGAACATTTTGCTTTTAAGGAAAACAGAAAAAACATACACAGATCCTATTCGCTGATCATGTAGCATTTATATTTACTCTGTTGCCCAACTTATGACTTTTTCAAACCAACTTGGTTCTCTGGGGGGTGTTAAGTGCAAAAAAAGAAAAATGCATTACCATATATAATTTTTTTATTTAAAAATATAATAAAATGGTCCTACTCACAAACGAGCTTAAGTAGAAACTTTTCTGACAATCAAGCTGGATCTCTTGGCAGGACTTGATGACATCAATTCACTGGGACTGGATGGGAATCTCTGCTGGATCTCCGCCCATGGCGCCCCCCCCAAAATTTGAGATATTGGGGTAAGGACCTATAATCCTTGATCTGACTTGCATTTGCCTCTGGTTACCTGGCTACCCCTGTGTTGGTGTACAGTACTGTAAAAAGAAATGGGAGGGGCCTTAATGTTCTTCCTCTGGCCAGAATAGGCTGCCAATGGGTCACCTCCTATTGGGATGAGAGAGTGGGAGTTCCATCCTTATGAGCGGGAAGAGCTGAGATTGAGGGGCGGGGTCTGTTTGATTGATTGATGTCATCTGGCTTTAGACCTTTGGATGCGCATATATGCACACATATATATGGGGGCACACAAGAGAGAGGCCTAGGCTCTGAAGAAAGGGGTGTGCCCCAGAAACGCGTCAGCCGTTTGAGGTACCATCCGATCCTCTTGTCATCAAGTCCTGCCAAGAGGTCCAGCTTCTACTTAAGCTCGTAATGCACTAGGTTGGTGCACCCTCCTTTTTTCTTTTTCTTTTTAGCTATATGAACACCCATTTGTTCTGAGGAGGGCTGCAAGACTCTAGACCTTGCCCTAAATTAAAGACTGGACTACACTACCCATATCTAGCGAAACACCAGAGCGCAGGAGATTATTTGTTCGGGTGTTAAGTGTATGCACTTTAAATAATGCTTATTTGAATGGGCTGCCTAAGGCGCAACAATGAACCTATAATTATGCATGCAGCATTTCAGCAGTGTAGCATGCCACAATCAAAGTGTGCTGGGAAGGTGCATTACTGCACCAAAATAGTGTAAACAGGCCTTGAAGGGCTATTAAACCTTTTGCTGCCACGACGTAAGGTATATAAATCGGAAGCAGTGGGGGTATTTACATACACTCCTCACAATAGCAACTAAGAGTGTGTGTATACTTGGCAAGCCAACCGTTGGTTTTCTGATGGAAGTGATTATTTACAGATCACTTCCACAACCACTGGAAAGTTTTGTCCCTCCCTTTCATGCACAACTATCCACAAGTGTCCAGTCTCTGCTTTCCTACCTGTGAGCCCGGGATAGTGGAGGGTGGATTAAAGAGTGTTAGAGCAGAGAGAACTTAGTGAACATCCATTCTCTGGTCCTGCTTCTGGTGAGCAAACCCAAAAGAGAAGAGCATTTCATCCCTTTCATGTTTAAAGCTGGTATTCCTTAACTGATGTGCCAGGGAAGCAGCTAATCAAGCATGATGTGTGCTTGATTAGCTTGAGTGGAGTACTAATAGACCGCTAATGACCTGTCACCAGAAATATGTTATTGCATGTGGAGCTTGTAAGCTCTATGTGTGATATCAATAAAATTACAGTGCTCAGCATAAATGAGTACACTCCTTTTGAAAAGTAAGATTTTTAATCAATATCTCAATGAACACAAGAACAATTTCCAAAATTTTGACACAACTAAGTTCTATAGAATATTTGTTTAGCTCATTACATCAAAGTAAGGTTACAAAATCTTCAGTTTTATTAAAATGAGTTGATGCAAAAATGAATACACCCCACAACAAAAACATCTAGTATTTGGTATGACCTCCATGATTTGTAAAGACAGCACCAAGTCTTCTAGGCATGGAATGAACAAGTTGGCAACATATTGCAACATCTATCTTTTGCCATTCTGCAAGAACGACTTCTTTTAGAGTCTGGATGCTGGATGGAGAGTGACGCTCAACTTATCTCTTCAGAATTCCCCATAGGTGTTCCATTGGTTCAGATCAGAAGACATAATCTGAATCACTTTCACCTCGTTCTTCTTCAGACATGCAACAGTGGCCTTAGATGTGTGTTTTGAATCATTGTCATATTGGAAAAATGCACAACGACCAAGGGCACGGAGTGATGGTAGCATCTTCTCTTTCAATATAGAGCAGTACATCTGTGAATACATGATACCATCAATGAAATGCAGCTCATGCAGTCCCCACAGAAGGACACTGTAGGCACCATGCATTTTTCATTGTACTCCTCACCTTTGCGACACCATACAGTTTTGAAGCCATCAGTTTCAAAAACAGTTATCTTGGTCACTCCCGAGTACAGAGTCCCAGTAGTCTTCTTCTTTTTCAGCATGGGCCCTGTCAAATTCTAGGCAGGCTTTTTTGTGCATAGGCTTTAGGAGAGGCTTACTTCATGGACGAAACCCATGCATGCCATTCCTCTGCAGTGTATGACGCATTGTGTCATGTGAAACAATCGCCCCAGTTTCACTTTCTACCTCTTTAGCTAACTGCAGTGAACTTGCATGGCAATTTATTCAACCTTCTCATTAGAAGACGCTCCTATTGAGGTGGTAAATTCTGTGGATGCCTGGATATCTCTGTTAGATGGTTGCTGCTCCATCTTTGTTAACTTTTTGTATCACTTTTGCTACAGTATTCTGACTGATGAGTAAAGCTTTGCTGATCTTCTTGTAGCCTTCGTCTTTCTTGTGTAAAGAAATTATTGTGACATTTCTCTTCCGTGTGGTGCCATTGTTGACAGGATGAAATAGGAAGGGGTTTTCTTTAGGCTGGACACCTGTTTAATTGATAATTAGACTCACCTTTAGTTGAATTCTTGTTAATTAGGATTTTGTTATCTAAAATTTAGCTTTGCTCCTAATGCCGCGTACACACGAACGTTTTTCCTGTCATGCAAAAAAACGATGTTTTTCTCAACGTGATTCGTCATGATTCCTCTCAAGCCTGCCTTGCACACACATTCATGAAAAAAAAACGCTTGAGCAAACAAAACACGGTGACGTACAACACGTACAACGGCACTATAAAGGGGACATTCCATTCAAATGACGCCACCCTTTGGGCTGCTTTTGCTTATCCTCGTGTTATTAAAAGTTTGATGAGAAACGATTCATGCTTTTCAGCCTTGTGCTTTTCAGTCCGTTACAGCGTGACGCATGTGCTATCACCATTACGAACGCTAGTTTTACCAGAACGAGCGCTCCCGTCTCATAATTGATTCTGAGCATGCACATTTTTTTCCCCCTCGGAAAAGCATACACACGAGCAGTTTCCTGATGAGAAAAAGAAAGACGGGAAACAGTACGAGAAAAAATAGAGCATGTTCTATTTTTTTGCGGGCAGTTTTCTCGTCGAGAAAACTGCTATGGAGCATTTTCACGACCAATCTAAACAATGGCAGTTTTCTCGTCATGAAAAACGGTCGTGTGTACGTGGCATAAGATTTTCATTGAGATGTATTCATTTTTGCAACATGGTCTTAAATGAATTTGTTAGAAAAATAATTTTTTTATGTGTGCAAATTTACAAATCTTGGTTGCCACCAATGGCCCTCATTTGTGGGAACATTTTATAGTATAGTGTCCCATAGAAAATGTTGATTCTGAAAGGAAAATAAAGATTTTCTGACAAATCTGTTGGGGTAAACTTGTTTATGCTGAGCACTGTAGGTAAGAAAAAAAACATCCTGATATAGGTAGTATTATATACAGTATCTCACAAAAGTGAGTACACCCCTCACATTTTTTGTAAATATTTTGTTATATCTTTTTGTGACAACACTTTGCTACAGCTTGTATAACAGTGTCAATTTGCTGTCCCATCAAAATATCTCAACACAAAACCATTATTGTCGAGACCGCTGGCAACAAAAGTGAGTACATCCCTAAGTGAAAATGTCCAAATTGGACCCAATTAGCCATTTTCCCTTTCCGTGTCATGTGACTCGTTAGTGTTGCAAGGTCTCAGGTATGAATAGGGAGCAGGTGTGTTAAATTTGGTGTTATAATTCTCACTCTCATACTGATCACTGGAAGTTCAACATGGCACCTCATGGCAAAGAACTCTCTGAAGATCTGAAAAAAAGAATTGTTGCTCTACATAAAGAAACTGAGCTGCAGCACGGTGGCCAAGACCATACAGCAGTTTAAGGCCTCGTACAGACGACCGGACCTGTCCGATGAAAACGGTCCGCGGACCGTTTTCATTGGACATGTCCGCTGGGATCATTTGGTCTGATAGCTGTACACACCATCAGACCAAATTCCCCGCGGACAGGATACGCGGTGACGTGGCGGCGACGTTGCAGCGACGTGGCAGCGACGATGATGCAGCGACGTACGCGACCCCGGAAGTTCAATGCTTCCACGCATGCGTCGAATCACTTTGACGCATGCGAGGGATTTCGGCCGAGCGGACATGTCCGATGAGTCGTACTGACCATCGGACATGTCCGACGGACATGGTTCCAGCGGACATGTTTCTTAGCATGCTAAGAAACATTTGTCTGCTGGAAACCTTTCCGCTCGGCCGGGAATCTGGTCCGGTCGGCCCTACACACGACCGAACATGTCCGCGGAAACTGGTCCGCGGACCAGTTTCAGCAGACATGTTCGGTCATGTGTACGAGGCCTAACAGGACAGATTCCACTCAGAACAGGCCTCACCATGGTCGACCAAAGAAATTGAGTGCATGTGCTCAGCATCATATCCAGAGGTTGTCTTTGGTATATAGACGTATGAGTGCTGCCAGCATTTCTGCAGAGATTGAAGGGGGGGGGAGATAGCCTGTCAGTGCTTAGACTATACGCACGGCCACACACTGCATCAAATTGGTCTGCATGGCTGTTGTCCCAGATGGAAGCCTCTTCTAAAGATGATGCACAAGAAAGCCCGCAAACAGTTTGCTGAAGACAAGCAGACTAAGGACATGAAACACAAATAATTGAGCGCACTCCTGGAATGTACTGACAAACCTATTAAAAGAAGGGTAAAGGGGAGAAAGGATAAGAGGATACTGGTCACAGCCAGTGATCTATAAATAGTTAATGGATTTGCATCAGTCCATATTCAATGTCCATTAGCATATAGCATAAAACTATCACTTAGTGGCTGCCTGCTGTCAGATGAAGTATCTGAAGGAAGACAAAAAAAGGAAACAAAGCAGCGCCTTCTAAGCATAGTAAGTGGTGATTTAATGGAATAAAATCAATTCATAAAAATTGTCTACTCACTAGTGGAGCTTTTACAAAAGGCATCGAAAATAACAGATCATCCGCTGGGGGTCCCAGGAAAGACTTTGTGTCACTCAGTGTCCTGTGGACTCGATACAGCTGATTCCCCTTGCCTCGAGTGGCAGCGTCGGTGTGGGCCGAACGCCCTCGGAACCTTGGAGAAGGGGGGCTTGTTTCCAGAGTGTGCGGCTGATACGAATGTCTCGAACGCGCGCATCCTCCCGCCGAACCCTGACCCGGAAGTGACGTTGGAACAGCCGCACACTCGGGAAACAAGCTCCCCTTCTCCAAGGTTCCGAGGCTGCCACTCGAGGCCACTACTCTTAGAAGGCGCCGCTTTGTTTCCTTTTTTAGACTAAGGACATGGACTACTGGAACCATGTCATGTGGTCTGATGAGACCAAGATAAACTTATTTGGTTTAGATGGTGTCAAGCGTGTGTGGTGGCAACCAAGTGAGGAGTACAAAGACATGTGTGTCTTGCCTACAGTCAAGCATACTGGTGGGAGTGTCATGGTCTGGGGCTGGATGAGTGCTGCCAGCACTGGGGAGCTACAGTTCATTGAGGGAACCATGAATGCCAACAAGTACTGTGACATACTGAACCAGAGCATGATCCCCCTCCCTTCAGAGACCGGGCCGCAGGGCTGTATTCCAACATGATAACGACCCCAAACACACCTCCAAGACAACCACTGCCTTGTTAAAGAAGCTGAAGGTAAAGGCGATGAACTGGCAAAGCATGTCTCCAGACCTAAACCCTATTGAGCATCTGTGGGACATCCTCAAACGGAAGGTGGAGGAGCACAAGTTCTTTAACATCCACCAACTCTGTGATGTCGCCATGGAGGAGTGGAAGAGGACTCCAGGAGCAACCTGTGAAGCTCTGGTGAACTCCATGCCCAAGAGGGTTAAGTCAGTGCTGGAAAATTATGGTGGCCTCGAGGCCACTACTCTTAGAAGGCGCCGCTTTGTTTCCTTTTTTAGACTAAGGACATGGACTACTGGAACCATGTCATGTGGTCTGATGAGACCAAGATAAACTTATTTGGTTTAGATGGTGTCAAGCGTGTGTGGTGGCAACCAAGTGAGGAGTACAAAGACATGTGTGTCTTGCCTACAGTCAAGCATACTGGTGGGAGTGTCATGGTCTGGGGCTGGATGAGTGCTGCCAGCACTGGGGAGCTACAGTTCATTGAGGGAACCATGAATGCCAACAAGTACTGTGACATACTGAACCAGAGCATGATCCCCCTCCCTTCAGAGACCGGGCCGCAGGGCTGTATTCCAACATGATAACGACCCCAAACACACCTCCAAGACAACCACTGCCTTGTTAAAGAAGCTGAAGGTAAAGGTGATGAACTGGCAAAGCATGTCTCCAGACCTAAACCCTATTGAGCATCTGTGGGACATCCTCAAACGGAAGGTGGAGGAGCACAAGTTCTTTAACATCCACCAACTCTGTGATGTCGCCATGGAGGAGTGGAAGAGGACTCCAGGAGCAACCTGTGAAGCTCTGGTGAACTCCATGCCCAAGAGGGTTAAGTCAGTGCTGGAAAATTATGGTGGCCACACAAAATAGACACTTTGGGTGAAATTTGGAAATTTTTCCTCACTTTTGTTGCCAGCGGTTTAGACATTAATGGCTGTGTGTTGAGGTATTTTGAGTGTACAGCCCATTGCTACTGTTATACAAGCTGTACACTCACTACTTTACATTGTAGCAAAGTGTAATTTCTTCAGTTTTGTCACATGAAAAGATATAATAAAATATTTTATAAAAAGGAGAGGGGTGTACTCACTTTTGTGAGATACTGTATGTCAATAGCATTACCAATTGGTATTTAAATACATTTATGAACTGCCACCCTTTACTAATATGTAATTCTGGCAAGTATTTACATTCGTCAAATTGTTGTAAAATTATTATTTTGAATCCAGATCATACCATGTATAATTTCTGTTCTCTTCATAGCTCTAAAGCCAGAGGGTGGGGTGTGAGCAGTTCATAACAATTCCACTTAAGTAACACATATTTCAAAAACAAGGGAGTAGTTCTGATAATCTCTTGACATGATGTTGTATTATTGTAATTAAAATAAGGAGGTATTGGCATTTTATTCAAGGTACAAAAATATACCACTCAGCTATTTATTTGTATTCTCCACTGCTGCTTTCATTATATTATATATTGATCTTTTCATATTTTAATGCCTTTCCTTTTTGCCAAATGACTGCTTCGAAGAACTGCCCCATTTTCCATTATGCTTCACGTATATTTTAGAGTGAGAGTTCTGACTAACATCATCCATACATTACTACTGCACAACACAATGATTAGCCTATGCACTTATGCTGGTGCAGTAAGTATAGGTGGACTAGCAGATTGTATTCTCACAGTATGTACCTGAACCCACAAATACACAGGCACCAGGGTGGCATGTCTAAAATAAATTCTCTCAAATTCTTTCTATCTTTCTTTCCATTGTTAGGGCACTTTCCCACTGATGTGGTGCAGTTTTACACACTGCAGGTGCAGAGCAGTGTACCCACGGTTTTGGTGTGGGTTTTGCCATGCTTTGCCATAAACTTCCATTATGTCAATCAGTTTTGGTGTGCTTACTGAATGTGCATCAAAACTCATATATACAAGACTTTTGGTGGGCTTTCAGAAAGCACACCAAAATTGCAGGATATAAAGGAAGTCTAGGGCAAAGCATAGTAAACCTGCACCAAATTCGCAGGTACATTGCATTCCACCTGCAGTCCTGGAAAATTGCACAGCAACAGTGTTAAAGAGCCTTTAGGATTATGTGTGCATTGTATGTAGGAACAAAACCTAAACAGAGACGGCCAGATTTAGGTACGACTTACGCCGACGTAGCTTCTGATACGCCTCGTAAGTTCTAGGATGTGCCGTCGTATCTATGCGCGTGATTCAGGAAACAAGATACGCCTGAATTTTGGCTTGATACGACCGACGTAAGTCTCCTACGCCGTCGTATTTTGGGCGCATATTTACGCTGGCGCTTCCATTGATTTATGCGTTGAATATGTAAATGAGCAAGATACGCCGATTCACGAACGTACTTATGCCCGTCGCAGTAATCTACGCCGTAAGTTCACCCCTCATAAAGCAGGGGTAAGTCATGTTAAGGTATGGACGTCGGAAACGTCGGAACAGTATTCATACCCCTTAACATTTTCCACATTTTATCATGTTACAACCAAAAACGTAAATGTATTTTATTGGGGTTTTATGTGATAGACCAACACAAAGTGGCACATAATTGTGAAGTGGAAGTAAAATGATAAATGGTTTTAGTTTTTATTACAAGCAAATATGTGATAAGTGTGGCATGCATTTGTATTCAGCCCCCTTGAATCAATACTTTGTAGAACCACCTTTGGCTGCAATGGGATCGCAGGCAGCATGGCCCGAACATAAAGAAAACCAACAATATTTGGACAATATTTGTCCGCTGCCTTTATTACTGGTTTATAACAAATAGCCTTAAAGCATAACTGTTATCATGTATATCAACTCTAATGAATTAAATGCATCAACTGATTACACAACTCAGCCATTAAGACTCGAGCTGCAAATTATTCAACACAACTGTCCCCACCAAACCGGTGGGATAAATCATATGCCACCTGAACAGACTCCCCAGCCAATTCAATAATTGTTTGAAAGTCAAGGTTCAATGGGGTAGATTCACGTACGGGCGCCTAAAATTAGGACGGCCTAGCCTACACCGCCGAAAATTATTTAGGTTAGAAGTGATTCTCAAACCACTTACCTTCAAATTTTCGGCGGCGTAGCCTAAAACGACCCGCCTAATTCAAATGACTGGGAGGGGGGCATGTAGTATTGAAATGAGGCTTGACCTCACGTTTTTTGACGTTTTTTACACTGCGCATGCGCCGGGCGACTACATTTCCCAGTGCGCATTGCGGCTAAGTAGGCCGTATGGGCCTATTGATTTTGACGCGTATGTAAACGACGTAAATCACGATTCGCGGACGACTTGCGCAAACGACGTAAAAAATTCGAACCTCGCGGCGGGAACGGCGACCATACTTAACATTGTTATTCCACCTCATAGATGGAATAACTTTAGGCGGCCTATCGCGTACGGAAACGACGTAACTTGACGGTGTAGGCCCGGCGTACGCTCGTAAATCGTCAGGAATCGGCGTATCCCCTCATTTACATAATCTAGGCCGGACGCAATGGCAGTGCCATCTAGCGGCCAAAAGAAACATTGCAACCTAAGATAGAATGGCGCAAGCCAGCCTATCTTAGGTATGTTTAAGTGTATCTCTGTTTGAGAATACACTTAAACATAGGCCGGCTTAGATTCAGAGTTAGGTCGGCTTATCTGTAGATAAGCTGGCCTAACTCTTTGTGAATCTACCTAAATATGTCCAGTCCGACTTCAGAAAGATGGACCCCATCATCCCTATACAGGCCAGAGAGACCCCCTTCTAGATTGGTATAGGGGAAAGATAACCAAAAATCAGGAGACATGAACCTTTCAATTGCTTTTTTTATCAGTTTTCTTACTTTCTCAAAAGGCTTCAGAGCTACTGACTCTAACCAGCGTAAGTGAAGGAATAATCTCTGAATACCAATCACTACATTAGGAGAAACATCATAATGTGATGGATAGAACTGCTAATCTGTAAAATCAAATCTAAAGTCTTCTGTTGGACAATATCATTGCCACCAAGGTGTAAAATGAAAATATTAGGAGCAGGCCAATGTAGGTGCAATTTGCTGAATTCAAATGTAGCACTACCCCCCTTTTCCTCCAATGGAATTCCGTCGGGATTCCATTGTGAATTTGGTCGGACAAAGGTCCGATCGTGTGTACAGGGCATTAGGGCGAACATACAGTTTAAAGACATGTTTTATATTGTAAGAGCCCATACCAATCCTAGCAGCCTCCCCGACTGCTCCTATCCTAAAGGAATGCAAGGTAAGTAAAAAATTGTTCAAATGTAAGAAATTACAGCATTTTGAAAGAACTCTATTAAATTGAAACTTAGTAAGAGGCAAACCATCTGCATGTATGAAAAGAATTTCATTGACAGGAGGATGGATGGATAAAGAGCCATGTAAAATCATGACAGGGCAAATTGGAGAACCTGGGCAAGCAAACAAAAGCAGCCAGATTCCCTTGCCCATTTGGTCAGTTTTACTTCTGTCAATATTTTTTTTTAGCAAATAACATCCAGGCTTATATGTTGTAATTTCAAGCCAGACTGGTTCATCCTGCTGGAAGAGACTACTTCAGAGATACGTAAAGCAGCAAAAAAGGATAAAGAAAAGACAGCATTAAAAAGAAAAGCTTAGTAGGAAGAATAACATATGAGGAACAATATATGAGGTAATTAAACAGGAAAACAGTGGGTAATAGAAGGGGTAATAAGTGGATACAATGATGACTAACTGAAACAAAGTTGCATCCTGTCTCGACGCGTTTCATGTGCAGACACTTCATCAGGCGGGAATGCATCCATTACTCTGTAAGAAATATTAATATAAAGATACCAATAAGTTCTGGTAAGAACTCCAGCATCAAAGGAAATTAAGAGTATTACAATTTGATTTCATACATAAGATTAGAAAAGTGGGAGTGTGTGATGCTGCACTTGAAGGCAACTGCTAGAATGGGTCGTTTGTCACGGGAGCTGAGGAAGCTAAACCATGCATGGGGCGAACTCCCAGACACAAAATCCCCAAGACTTTAGATTCTACATATAGTGTATGTGGTAGCGCAGAGTGGGGCTCCAAAGGAGTCTGTAACAATGGGGGCTTTACTATGAAGGATTCGCATGTGGTAATAATGGTATGAGGCAATTAAGAGCCAGGTAACCAGTGGGGAGAGAAGAATGGTGAAAAGAGTGATTGAAGGTAAGAATAAGCCATTGAGAACCATGCAGTCATATGCCAGATAAGTAAATCTGGGGATATATATGCCAGTAATATAAGACGACCAAAAAGTGAGAAGTGGTCTTCTCACTTTTTGGTCATCTTATATCTGGAGCTGCATGTGTGCTGTCAGCACTGTTGAGCTACAGTTTATTGAGGTAACCATGAATGCCAACATGTACTGTGACATACTGAAGCCAAGCATTATCCCCTCCCTTCAGAGACTGGGCCTCAGGGCAGTATTCCAAAAAGATAACTACCCCAAACACATCTCCAAGATGACCACTGCCTTGCTAAAGAAGTTGAGGGTAAAGGTGATGAAAAGGCCAAGCATGTCTCCAGACCTAAACCCCATTGATCATCTGTGGGGCATCCTCAAATGGAAGGTGGAGGAGCGCAAGGTCTCTAACATCCACCAGCAACGTGATGTTGTCATGGGGGAGTGGAAGAGGACTCCAGTGGCAACCTGTGATGCTCTGGTAAACTCCATGCCCAAGAGGGTTTAAGCAGTGCTGGAAAATAATGGTGGCCACACAAAATATTAACACTTTGGGCCCAGTTTGGACATTTTCACTTAGGTTTGTACTCTTGTTTAGTTGCCAGCGGTTTATTCAATAATGCCTGTATATTGAGTTATTTTTCGAGGACAGCAAATTTACACTGTTATACAAGCTGAACACGCACTACTTTACATTGCAGCAAAGTGTAATTTCTTCAGTGTTGTCACATGAAAAAAGACAAACTGAGCCGTGTCCTTCACATGTACAGAATGTATGTGCCATATAGGTAAACAACTAGGGTGACACTTCCTTTGTGCCATACAGCTTCCGACCTGGATATCGCCACTGTGTCTCTGAGGCGTAAAAGAAACATGTATCGTGCTGTGCCTTCATATTAAAATAATACATCAGCTAGAAGAACATCAGGAGCTGACCTTTTTATCATTGCTGGATTTCCCTTGTTATTGGAGATACCCTTATGGGAATGCTGTTTATGACCTAATCTAACAGAGGGTCATATCTGGGAGGTGAGCGGCCATTACTAACATTGGTGGAGGTGTTTCTACTTATTTCCACGCTACAGCACCTGCATGATTTTCTACTCATCACCAGTCACTTTAGAAAAGATTCTTTATGGACTTTCTAATATTGGACTTTTAGCACTGCACTACCTATTTTACATGAAAAGATATAATAAAATATTTACAAAAATGTGAGGGATGTACTCACTTTTGTGATATACTGTATATAAGTATTGCAGTTGGCAAGTGGTTAAATACCTAGTATGCATGCGTAAATGTGCATATGGATATACACATCTAAATTCTTTCATTAGCTGTGAAGAATTGTATGCAACCTAACTCTCACAGATGTACAGTATATTGTAACATCACAAACCAAACAGACATTTTACTGCCACTATTAGCAGGACTGGATTAAGAGACATCCTGCTAATGGGCCCTACTATGTGAAATTAGTTTATTACAGTGAGATTCCATTACATACAACTTGGTTAACTCAGATATTGAGCTATGCAGGATTTATGATCCTGCTGAAAATTTTTGTTTATTCCACTTATTTGCTGGAGCTGGTTGTGGTCTAGTGTGGGGGTGTCCAATATAGTCTATGGCTTTGAAAAGTTGTCACCCCTTGCTGAAGCACAAGCAATGTTCAATTTTAGAGAAATAAGGATGGCATGCTGTGTGGTTACACCCAACTTCCTCTTTCCCCTTACTCAGTTTGGGGTTCATTGAACCTCAGCACTGTCACAATTCCCACTATGGTCATGGCTAACACGCATACATTTTTATATAATACTGCCAATGACAAATAGCACTGTCTTGTGTTCTGACAGAGCAGTGTACAGCTTTGTTCTGCTGCTTAGTGCATGTACATTTAATTGCTTAGTAGGCTGATCCCATTTAAAAAATGTTTTTTAAAGAAAAATATTGACATGCTCTTCGGTGCACTATATTTGAATAAAAGTCCCAAAAACAGCATTATTTGGATGTTCAATGGACATTATCTCAACGGCAATTGCTCCAGTAATGCAGAATATTAGTTACTGTAATATTAATTATATAGTGGTTCCCAGACTGTAATTGTACAAAAAGTACATTAATGGTATATAATGTACTACTGGTACCTGCATAAATCACTGGGGTACCTGCATAAGCCAGCAGGTTGCATGGTCTCCTGTTGCTATAGTTTTACCCCTGCCAATTAGTTTGATCATAACAAATGATGCTCAGATTAATTGTATAAGTTGGGAACAGTTATGCCGCGTACACACGACTGCTTTTCGGGTTAAAAAAAAAAATGACGCTTTTTTTTTTGCCATTAAAGCGGGGGCTCACCCTATTAATAAAAAATAAAAAAAATGTTTTCTTCTAGCATAACATGAGGCATAGTAGCGCGAGCTACAGTATGCCTGTCTTTTTTTTTTAGTCCGGTACTCACTGTGTAATCGTAGAGACAAGATTCCGACCCCCCTCGGGGAATGGGCGTTCCTATGGAGAGGCAGCATGATTGACGGCCGGCTCTGGCACATCACGCTTCTCCGGAAATACCCGAAATAGGACTTGGCGCTTCACGGCGCCTGCGCATAGTCTGTGCGCAGGCGCCATATAGCGCCGTGAAGAGCCGAGACCTGTTCCGGCTGTCTTCGGGGAGCGTGACGTGCCAGAGCCGGCCGTCAATCACCTTCCCTCTCCATAGGAACGCCCATTCCCCGCGGGGAGTCGGAATCTTGTGTCTACGATTACACTGTGGCCCCATACACACGAGAGGATTTATCCGCGGATACGGTCCAGCGGACCGTATCCGTGGATAAATCCTCTCGAGGATTTCAGCAGATTTCTATGCGATGGCATGTACACACCATCGCATTGAAATCCGCGCCGAAATCCTCTGGCGATGACGTGTCGCGCCGTCGCCGCGTCATAATCGATTATGACGCGGCGACGGGCGCGACGCTGTCATATAAGGAATTCCACGCATGCGTCAAATCATTACGACGCGTGCGGGGAATCCCTTTGGACGGATGGATCCGGTGAGTCTGTACAGACGAGCGGATCCATCCTTTGGGATGGATTTCAGCAGATGGATTTGTTGAGCATGTCAGCAAATATTCATCTGCTGGAAATCCATCCCAGGGGAGATTTATCTGCGGATAAATATCCGCCGGAGTGTACACACCATAGAATCTATCCGCTGAAACCCATTCGATGGGATTTATCTGCGGATAGATTCTATGGTGTGTATGGGGCCTGTGAGTACGGGGATAAAAAAATAAAGACAGGCATACTGTAGCTCGCGCTACTATGCCTCATTTTATGCTAAAAACATGTTAATAAGGGTGAACCACCGCTTTAAAAACGATCGTGTGTGCGCTTCAGAGCATTTTTCGGGTTCTGAAAAACGCTCAAATATTTTTTCGAACATGCTCTATTTTTTTCACAATGTTTTTAACGTTGTCGTTTTTCGGGTTGTAAACAATGGTCGTGTGTGGGCTTTAACAATGTGAAAATTATAGCAATGTATGAGACGGGAGCGCTCGTGCTGGTGAAAAAATACCGTTCGTAATGAGTAAGCTCATTCATCACGCTGGTACAGACAGAAAAGATGGAATCGTCTTTTACATAACTCTATCACAGCTAAAGCAGCCCTAGGGTGGCGTCATCCGAATGGAACTTTCCCCTACTATAGTTGCCATCGTACGTGTTGTACGTCACCGACCTTTTTCTAGAGCATTTGTTTTTGTTCACGAGTCTGGTGTAGGCAAGGCCGTTTTTATGATTAGTTGAAAAAAACTTTTTCTAGAGCCTGGAAAATCTTTGTTTTTTTACAACCCGATTATATGTTTGTGTGTACACGGAATAATGCATAATAGACAAAGTGTTCACTGTACCCAAAACGACTTATTGTGGACACTGGAATATACCAGCATGCACTGCAGGCTCTAAAAAATGTCAATGTATTTTCTAAAATTTATTTCTAGAGAAAACCAAACTTTATAAAATGATTATAAAGCCTAAATATTTTTTATGTTATTGAATTCCTTGCATTAGGTAAAAATGTTTAGGTAGTGTCCCCCTAACCCCCCCCCCCTTTCTTGTACTTAGTTGAGCCCTCATTCGATCCAGGGGCGGTGGCTGTGTCTATAGACACAGACATCAAGGAGCAGGAGTGAGTTTATATGATTGCCCCCATAGAAAGCTGCTTTCTATGGGGACACTCACCAAAGAGGGGGAGCGGGGATCCGAAAAGAGGAGTCTATCATAAGGGGACCAGCGGGGGACCCGAAATAAGGAGGATCGAGGTCAATTCCATTGCACAGAGCAGGTAAGTATAATCCTGTTTGTTATTTAAAACAAAAATAGCATTTACAATAACTAAGCAGTATCCACCAATCTGTTTGTATATCTAATACTGTTTTTTTAACACTGGAAATTTTAATTATTAAGAATGTAAAATGTTGGCACCTTGATAGGAAAATCTTTATGATAATGAGTCACTTAAAAACAAATCTGAAGAAGTGGAGGAATTTTGTTCAGTAACTCATAACCTTAGATGTGCTTACCTTATCTGTAATGATGTGGGTAAGAAGGAAGCTTCCAAATGTATAATAAACCTTGTTTTTGACCAGGTGAACAGGTATGTGAGACAATAGTAAAATGTGAATGTTGTGTCCCCATCTTCCTCCACCTGTGCGACCACCACCAAAAATAGGATGTGCCCTGATCAAAGAGCATTGACCACCTATTATGGAGGGTCAACATAGGCTTGCAGTCTGGAAAAACTCCAACGTCTGTAAAGAGGTTCACTCTACAGAAACTTCAAGCCACCACCAGGGAAAACATCAGGTTTCTTTTACAACCTGATATCAGGTCCTATACCCCAAATGAGAGACAAATGAGAGACAAAATTCCACAAACCTTCATTTACCAGGATTTAATGAAGGTAACACACTTACATTATTTATGGGCATAGATAGTTTGACTTCCCATTGGAGGGGTAGCTTTAAAGTGAGTTGAATGGAATGGAAACTAAGGCCCCGTACACACAAGAGGATCTATCCGCTGAAATTGATCCGCGGATCGGATAGATCCGCTGGTGTGTATGATCCAGCAGATATCTATCCGCGGATATATTTCGGGCCGACCGATTTCCAGCGGATAAAAATTTCTTAGCATGCTAAGAAATCTATCCGCTGGAATCGGCTGGGAATCGCGATGGGAATTCGGCGCGGATTTTCGATCCGATGGTGTGTACACTCCATCGGATCAAAATCCTCAGAGATTGATCCGCGGAAATGGTCCGGAGGACCGTATCCGCGGATAAATCCTATCGTGTGTACTAGGCATAAGTGGAATTTTCTTCTCAAGAGTTATGTTCAACATGGGTTAAATGTTGATTGGACGTCAACAGTTTTTTTGAATAATTTGTAATATTTGAAAATTATTTTTATATATAGTTTCATTTTAGTCATTGTTTTATTATTTTCTGCATTTTTATCGTAATGTGTCTTTGTGGTTTTATAGCTTATTGAGAAATAAAGTACGGTATACTTTTTACTACATGGTTCGTATACATCTTGGTGTGGCACAAATACATAATGTCTTTTTATGTTAGGGGTTGGTAGTCAAAGCCAGGACCAGATCTGTATATATATATATATATATATATATATATATATATATATATATATATATATATATATATATATACAAATAAAACAATGAAAAAGAGGAAGGATACAATCTCCGATTTCCTTACTTCAAAAAAAAGGTTTCCACTCAAATTGCCATACATTGTAGCAGGAACCGTATACATATAAAAAGGATTTATTAGAAGGACCTTGAGGACTTTTTTATTTGCTAATACAGCAGCATTCAACAACACCAGCTGTATTACATTAGGTGGTCTAGAGGCCTCTCATCAATGGAGTTGGTCTCTGGCTGTCCCATGGAGGCAAGCCAAAAGTCTCCCACTTGGCATTATGTCCAGCAGGTGATCCTCTTACTGAAGGTCAGGGTTCAGCTTCAGCCGATCACCGGGTCAGCTGCTGTCTTTCACTGGAGCTCAACGGTAGTCTCTCAACAGAACTTGGAATCTCTTACCAGGTCTCAGTCATAGTTTCTTACCAGAACAGAATAGCAGACCAGAGCTCTGCAGTAGTAGCATAGTATGCGCAGCATGTCTCAGCACAGTCTCTAACAGCAGTAGATTTGGAGTCTCTGAAGCACAGATCACACAGTGCTGCTTGGTCTTGGACAGGAGCACAGCAACCACATGCTTTGAGGTCTCTTAGAACACTCTGTCCGGAAACATTGAAGCTCTTTCTCTTCCCATGTGCAGCTTATCCTGCTTGGCTACATGGGTCCTATTCCTTTGCAGACACACATAGCCCAAGTCTCATTCGACTATCTGCCCTCTCTAGATAGCATTTTGGGGCTTATTATCCAGCTGAGGGGGGTAGCCATCAAATCCTCATGGGCGGTGCCAGGCTGTGCAGCACACCAATCAGTGTTCTTTGCTATTTTCTCCTTTCCCTGTGCTGTCCATCAGGCAGGAAGGGAGACACAAGGCTAAGCAGGACAACGCTTTTACATCTGCTGACGGCTAAATGGGGTGCCTACACATAAATTGCCTTGTACCCCTTGAAATTTTCCACATTTTGCATGTTACAACAAAAAACGTAAATGTATTTTATTTGGGTTTTATGTGATCAAAACATAGTAGCATATAATTGTGAAGTGGAAGAAAAATGATAAATGGTTATCAATGTTTTAAAAAAAAAAAAACAAATGTGAAAAGTGTGCATTTGTATTCAAACCACCTTTCGCTGCGATTACAGCTGCAAGTCTTTTTGGGGACGTCTCTACCAGCTTTGCACATCTAGAGAGTGAATTTTTTCCCATTCTTCTTTGCTCTGTCAGATTGGATGGAGACCGTCTGTGAACAGCAATTTTCAAGTCTTGCCACAGATTCTCAGTTAGATATAGGTCTGGACTTTGACTGGGCCATTCTAACACATGAATATGCTTTGATCTAAGCCATTCCATTGCAGCTCTGGCTGTATGTTTAGGGTTTTTGTCCTGTTGGAAGGTGAATCTCCGCCCTAGTCTCAAGTCTTTTGCAGAATCTAACAGGTTTTCTTCTAAGATTGCCCTGTATTTGGCTCCATCCATTTTTCCATTAACTCTGACCAGCTTCCCTGTCCCTGCTGAAGAAATGCATCTCCACAACATGATGTTGCCACCACCATGTTTCATGGTGGGGATGGTGCATTCAGGGTGATGTGCAGTGTTAGTTTTCTGCCACACATAGCTTTTAGGCCAAAACTTTCAATTTTAGTCTCATCTGACCAGAGCACCTTCTTCCACATGTTTGCTGTGTCCCCCACCTGGCATCTCGCTAATTGAGAAAGGGACTTCTTATGGCTTTCCTTCAACAATGCTTTCCTCTTGCCACTCTTTCATAAAGGCCCCCAAATTTGTGGAGTGCACGACAAATAGTTATCCTCTGAACAGTTTCTGCCACCTGAGCTGTGACCTCTGCAGCTACCCCCAGAATTACTTGGGCCTCTTGGCTGTTTCTCTGATTAATGCTCTTCTTGTCAGCCATGTCTTGGTAGGTTTGCAGTTGTGCCATACTCTTCCCATTTTTAGATGGTGGATTGACCAATGCTCTGTAAGATGTTCAAAGCTTGGGATTTTTTTATAACCTAACCCTGCTTTAAACTTCTCCACAATTTTATCCCTGACCTCTCTGGTGTGTTCCTTGGCCTTCATGCTGTTTGTCCACTAAGGTTCTCCAACAAACCTTTGAGGGCTTCACAGAACAGCTGTATTTATACTGAGATAAAATTATACACAGGTGGACTCTATTTACTAATTAAGTGACTTCTGAGGGAAATTGGTTCCACTATATTTTAGTTAAGAGTATCAGAGTAAAAGGAGCTGACTACAAATGCACGCCACACTTTTCAGATATTTATTTGTAATACATTTTAAAATATCATTCATCATTTTCTTTTCACTTGTGTTGATCTATCACATAAAATCCCAATAAAATACATTTAAGTGTTTAGTTGTAACATGACGAAATGTGGAAATTTCAAGGGGTATGAATACTTTTTTCAAGGATACTGTATATTTTTCTACATGCACACTGGGGGCACAGGTGCGGGTTAAAAAAGGTGCAAAATCCATGACAGGAGAAAATAAGCAGTGTCTAGATGCTGTACCATGTAGGGCCATAAAACTATCCAGAATACAGGAACTCTGCATTCAAGGTCATAGGCCCCAGAGGTGCAGGAACTCTGCATTCTGGGCACACATACCCAAATGTATATAGCCCTAAAAATAAGCACCACGCAGTACAGTATCCAGCCCCCATTGTACTTCATCGCAGAACACCTGTGCTTCCCAGGTGGAGCAGGTTGAGTTATTCTGGGCTACGCTAAGGACTTTGTATAAAGTCACTTGCGTGCACATGGGGTACCTTTACTTGAGCCATGCTCACGACCTGGTAGATGATAAACATGAATGAACTCCAATAAACTCTGTACTAAACATTACCACAGTTACTTGGGCATGTAGAAGGGACATGCAGAGCCAATGCCTTCTCCACCTGCCCAGGGTATCACCACTACCTCACTCCCCATAATGGTATGGGGTTACTCTGTAAGAAAAGAAGGATTATTCTGGACAGCCGCATTCCAAATAATAATTGCCTTTATTGTAAAATCCAACACAGCACATTGGCCAGCATGGGGTTACTCTGTGCACCTAACGTGGACTTCATGCATGCACTTCACTTAACTTCTTCTCTTCCTTACCTGTGTACAGGATGAGGGCCCTGGCAGTGCAGATCTGCTCCTGCTGCTATGTGAGATGGATGGTGGCTGAAGAAGTGGTGACAACATCTCCCTCACTGCAAGAGGCTGTCACATGTATACTCTTACAACAGGCTGCTAGAGAGACTTTTGTTACCCTTGGCAACCCTCTTCACACTGTATGAACTCTTGTACTGATGGTTTCATACCCCAATGTGCTTAGTGACTTGAGCTGTAGACTATATGTGCCAGTTACTTACTGTACATTGCTCCCCTTTAGTAACTTCAGACCAGGCCAGGGCAAAGTTTCAAACAATTTACTTGAAAAATAAATTAACATGATGACAATGACAATTGACAGTCCAGGATAAAGTGCAGACATTCCCTAACATCCCTAGTCCCTAACTACAGGCGTGTAGCTGCCCCAGCATACCTGTTCAAGCAAAGTCCATATCTGGAATTTAAACCCGTCTTTAACAGGATATAGGCCATCCAGACTCCAGCAATGGCACAAAGCATAGCATCCCCTCTCCTCCCCCCAAGATCTGGACCCGTGTCTCTTTTATAGCACACAAAACCGGAGGATCAGACCCAAGAATAACCCACCAAGAAAAACCTGGGAGTGCAGTTAACCCCTCACTTCCTGCTGGTGCAGCCATGATCATTACCTGCATAAAAGCATGCATCCTCAAATTCTTCTTATGTGAATTAATGCCAGTACATATGCCTGCTGCAATTGGGTTGGTATTACAGTACTTAACAAACTAAAGCCATGAAATTCTTTATTTTTTTCAACTTTGCAACAACAAAAATGATTTAGGAATTATCTGCAGATACAGTGTTAGCTGCCTGAAAATCATCCCAATTTACAAAGTGTTTCAGAGCCAGCAGACTGTCATACTCATTTTTGCCCACTTCATGTTGTTGCAGTGAAGACATTTCCCAAAACCAAATAAAAGAAAAGAGTGATTTGTAAACCTCTCTAACTGCTGTTTTTTTAAGGTTGCATTGAGGACTATGGTTGATTTGTATGAGTCTATTCAGCTCTGATTCCCCTAGAAAGCTAATGACAACACGGCTGTATTATTATTGGAAGTGTCACTAGAATACGAAGCAGTGCATAGCATGGTTGTCTGAAAGTATCATGGGTAAAAAGAATTGAAAACAAACAAAGTTCAGATTGCTGTGCACACATTATTTTGTTATTAGTGCTATACTCTACCAGATTTAAAAAAATGTACTGTTTTCTTTAGCTATCCAATGTCTACCATCAGCATAAAGAAACACTGCATTCCTACAGTGGGCTAAGCCCAATCTGTTTACAGAAGATGGACACTTTGCACAGCAAACTCAGGAACAAAGCTCAGAGTGAAAGCAGTAACATACATAGAAATTTGCAGCTGGAATTACTAATATAATTTGAAGATGTCTTTTAATTAGGGATGATCATGCAAAGTTAAGTTCACAGGAGGTTTGGTGAGTCCAGGAAAAAAAATAGCTAAATTCTAACGTAGACTCAAACCCTACTAAAGTCTATGTTATTTTTTCAAGCATTTTATGGTCAATTTACTCATTTTTGTTAAAAAATAAATGGCATAGGTAGCTGGGCACTGTCATGGTCATGGTCACTGCCTTTACTCTGATATGCTGATTACCTTACAGCAATAAGGTAAGAAGGTAGTACACCTACGAGTGTTATACACACCGAAGATTCCAACCACTTAAGTCACATCACCACTATACAGCACCTTATTATTGCACCTGCACCTTGTGATTTTTTTTGGAAGATTCTATAAGATTACTATTGATTTGTACCACTTGCACTTTATCTAGCCATATGGACTATTATTGAATTTTATTATTTTATTCATATTTAGAATTGTTTTGATTATTTTATGATTAGTAATTTATTTCACTCGTTGCAATTTATTTATTTGGTACATATTTTTTGTGTCACATACCAGCACTGCATACTTTATTTTGGAGCGCAACACCAAGCATTGATTTTTATACATACAGTTGAGATAGATCAGTTTTACTTCAAGCAATGGTCCAGGGATCTCCAAACTACGGCCCTTCAGCTGTTGCGGAACTACATGGCCCATTAGGCATTGTAAAACTCTGACATTCCCATACATGACTAGGCATGATGGGAATTGTGGTTCCTGGACAACTGATGGTGCATAGTTTGGAAACCCCTGCCTTAGTCTAACAAGACTATATACATTTTTTAATTCCATGCTCTAGCTGATTTTTAAGTTCGTATTATTATCTATGTAACATACAAGTAAGATGTTCTTCTCCAGCTTTTATATATCCTTCTAGAGATGTCCTGTACAACTACTCTTCAATGTTTCCGCTACATTATGTTTTGATATCATAATGTTTCACATTTCATCTTTTGTTGGATGGCTATAATCAGCGCTGTTTTAAAAAACATTATTTTGCAATTGGAGCAATAATGGCATCATAGTCGTCACCATACTTTTATGGATATACCTTTTGCCACAACTCTTGCTCTGTATCTATGGACTTTACCCTCAGAGTCCTAATGGCTTTAAAAATGCATTTACATCCAAATACATATTTCCTTGAGGTAATTTTGTAATTTCTCAAGCTTGGAGCAGGTTGGGTGATATCATGTCTTCATCTGAAGCTTTAATTCACATTTACTGCTAATAAACAGGTAGCGTTTGCATTTCTTCTGATGACGCTAGCTCAGGCTGTGGCACTGTATTAACCATATATAACAAGCATTTAGCTGGGATGCCCCTATTATATCTCCCAGATGTTCTGACTGAAGTTGCTGGTGGTTCAGCTTCTAAATTGTAAATGTAGAGGATAAATCACTGACACCAAATTCAGCAATGTTCTACTCATTTCCTGTAGGGTTTCTTGCTCAGGTTGTTGTTCAGATGGTGATGGCTGCGTCACTCCATGAGGCCTTCGACAAATAGGTGTCTCAAAAATAATTACACTTCCTCTGATGATTTTCTTATTGGTGTTCGATGATGAAGAATTCTGTAAGCCATTTGAGATTTAATGATGCCAACAATTATAGCTGCCTAGCACAAGGTTGCTAATTTGTAAGCTTTCCTTTAGAAACATATACATATGCTTTGCTTTCAAAGATTTTGATGTATTTCAGGTCTGGCTTCTCTTCATTCCATAACTCATATGGAGTTTTCTCTGATGGATATTCAGTTAAGCGTCCAGAAGAGTATGTAAGTAACAGTAGTAGTTGTAAACAGTAGTCCACATACATAACAGAAAGCACTATACAGTAGTAGAAAATATTTATTTTAGGTACATCATTAAGAGGTACATCACCAGTCTTTGTGCTTCCGACTGAGTCTTTTGAGACAACTGAAGAAACTGTTGCAATAGTAAAAAGATTGGGCAATTAGTTCCCAACTATAATAGTTGGGTGTAGACATAATTCTCTCAGATAGAATTTTCTGTGTGAACTTGCAGATGTTCTGAAATATTGCATATAAGAGAGTATTCAAAAAGTAAGGAGAAAATCTATCCTCTAACAAAAACTTGTGAATAGAGGGAAGTTTCAAAAGACAAGTTGAATAAGGATTATTATTCTGAATTAGGTCTGCAGAAAATTTGGTTCCAGCACTACAATCAATTTAAGGAACTACTGACAAAAATAGCAAGATAAAAATGAATAACACACAAAATAAAATGTTAAAACCAACCTTTGCTGCAATATTCACTACCCTGAGCTGTTTACCTTTCCCTAGGTTAATTCTAGCTAGGAACCCCCCAGACCAAAAAGGAACACTGTTGCTTTAAATAAAGAAGTGGCAGATATACACTTCAACACAAACCAGACACAGGTTATAATCAAATGAGCTTTGCTCTCATACACTTGAGAATAGCCCAAGTAAATTGCAGTATGCAAATTGAAAGTTTCAGTGAATAAGAGAAGCCTCTGACAACTATCTCTGATTCCCACACAGGAGTGATCACAAAGGAGTGACATTAATATAACAAACAGTGAGCTACACAGTGCAGTAACACTTGCCTATGTCCCTTTTCAGCCTGGAAGGATGGATACAACACTAAATCAGCCTCCGGAACTTCCTGGCTTGCAAAGAATGTGTCTGGCCACTCTCTCCTTTCACTTCCTGTAAGACATCCACATATATAGCCTTGAGGGGCTTCCTGATGCTTAAGCAGGGGCAGGAAACAACCTACTAACAGGAAAAAAAAATGTAATAAAAACTCTTTGGTAGGTACCAGGCATGAATGTAAACAACCTCACAGATAGTGTACAACAGAACACTTTCCTACACACTCCCCCTGGTGAAACCTTTATATCCCATCGAAGACAACATAACATATATATGCAACATCCCAACAAAGAAACAACATTGATCCTCTCTCCATTACAATGGGTTGCTGAGGGAGAAGGCAAGTTAGTAAATCATTCCAGGAGAAGCAAAAACTGGTAACATATTCACCAAATTAGAAACTGCTCCCACCCAGGCATGATACAAGTGAGGCTGAGTAATAAATCTGGGATCCCCCAAACTATCATAAGTCAAGATGGGTGAGGGATGCCTTGCTTGTTCCCCTCTTTGTACTTCTCTCTGAGGTAAAGCTGTATTCCCAGGGCCTGAACAAGGACTTTGAGTCATGGGAAGGGATGGTACAGATTGTGAGTCAGAACTAGACTGCTGACTGAATGTAGGCACAATTTCTGGAGACCCAGGATCTAGCGTCTCCCGGGAAGGAGTAGTGTCGGTGCAGGCAATATCAGGAGTCACATTCCACTCACTCTCACTGACATCAGGAAGATCAGATGAGGCATTCGCCTGAATAGGAGGCAGATCATTTACTGGAATGTCATCTGTGATTTCCTCATCACTGACTTGAGGAATGGGCAGTAAATGATTTTGATGCCAAGCTTTGACCCCTTTCAGGTGTCTTTCTGCTTTCTGGCCCCTTTGTGTCAGGGAATTCCTGTGAGACGTTTTGCACACAGACGTGCACAAGCACATAGCCTTTGCCATAGAATGGCGAACACGCGCGCATGCACGCCATAGCCCGCAATCGCGAACGCGCACGCACGAGCCTAATTCTCCTTGGCGCCAGAAGGCCTATTTAAAGGGAGTCTGGGCCCTTGTGCTTTGCTGACTGATTTTCAGCTGTGTTCCTGAATCCTGCTCTGATCCTGTGTGCCCTTCCAGTATTTAGACCCGGCTTGCTCTTGACCTTGGCTCTGCGTTCTGTTCCTGTACTGTTGCCCATCTCTGACCCGGCTCCGTTCCTGACTCTGGCTCTGTCTATGATTTGGTACCTCACTGCCCGCCTGCTGACGAACCTGGCTATCCATGAGACCTTGCTCCTGTCTACGTTCCTGGTTGCTGTTAACTCTTGGTTACCTGCCTGGTTGTTTCCTGTTCCTGCCTAGCTCATCACAGTCTACTCCAGGCCGCTGAACCCCACCAAGCTGTTCTCCCGGGACCTCCTGCTCCAGGCACTCGTGTCCCTCTTGTCCTTCGGCTTTCTCTCTCTCACCTTCAGCGGAGCCAGGACAGGAGATATAAGAAAGGCCGACCTCATCAAATTAGTCTCCCATCCGATCCCTAACACTTTGTCTTGTATGCAGGGATCCCAGGCAACTGATCCACCACTGTGAAGATTTCTTTCCTCCATCTGTCAGCTAATTTATGCTTTCCTGTTGCACCGAGGTTTCAAAGTAGTACTCTATCGCCTATTATTAAGTCTCTGTATCTCAACCCTTCTTTTGTTTCCTTCATTAATTCTGGCCGCCATTTCTTAAGCCAAGCGGTAAGCAGACTTAAGGGTATCATTGCCATGATGATAATGCAGATTCCTGAACCTCATCTTGCGGAAGCATTCTGGGACCAACAATTGATGCCTCCCAGGGTGGTCATGACCACACAATAAAGTAGTCCTTTGTCTATCGCAAATTTCTTCCAATCCCTCAGGAAAGGACCATGCTCAGTGGGCAGAGACTTCTTTAACATCTCTGGATCTTTAGCACTTACTGCTCTGTACAAAGGTCCAATAACAGGGTCAAACGTTAGACTATTAATCATTTGATGGGGGGGGGCTATGGAGCATCTTTGAAATGACTCCAGTGCATCAGGGTAAGTGAACATATCAGGGAAAGCTTCTGGACCACTACCCATGCAGTCTACAAGCTGTATCTCAGAAAATGCCACTTTATCTTCAACAACTGTGGCTGTAGCACACAGGGCCCCGACACCAGGGCCAGGGACCTCTTCCCAGACATTCTCTTCAGATATAGGGACCAACTCGGGGGTCTTGATAGGGCATCTGCTCCAATGTTCTTTGTGCCGGCTTGTACTTCAATGTAAACTGGTAATTGGAAAGAGTGGCTAACCATCAGTGCCCGGTGGCATCCAGCTTGGCTGTGGTAAGAACATACGTCAAATGATTTTTAACAGTTCTTACTTCAAATTATTCTCCATATAGATAATCGTGTAACTTGTCAACGATGGCCCATTTGAGTGCCAAGAACTCCAACTTGTGAATTGGGTAATTATACTCGCTAGGAGAAAGACTTAAGCTGATTAAGGCTATGGGCCGCAATCCTTGGGGATACTCTTGATGCGATATTCTACCAAGGCCCTCCAAATTTGTGTACACATGATGTACATAGGGCTACTGAGCATCAGCGTAAGTCAAGACCGGCGCTCCGTCAATTTCTTCTTCAATTGATCAAAGGCTTCTTCACATGCTGAAGTCCAGTTGTATCCAAAGGGGCTTTTGGGAGACTTTTTTTTTCTTCTCAGAGCTGTTCATATCACTATTCAACAAGAAGGGGTTTAGCCACTTTTGAATACCCAAGGTAATATCTGCAAAAGCCCAGGAAGGACCGTAGCTCTGTAATATTCTGAGGCTGGGGCCAGTTTACCAAAGCCTTGACTTTTGCGGGGTCAGTGGCCCCACCTTCAACAGAAACGATGTGACCCAACGACGTGACCCATGTTCTTCTAATGTTGCATGAACACAATAATGTAATTGAGATACACCAGACATTCACTGGGGACTAAGTTACCTAAAATTTTTCCATCAGTCTCTGGAAGGTTGCAGTTGCACCTAAATTTTGGAACTGGGCAATGAGAGGTCAGTAATAGGTACTACGTCCCTTTATAATAATAAAGTCAATTGGGAAGAAACAGGTGGTACTTTAAAGGTTCCAAAGTAATGTACAAATGAATTTATAAAAATATGAATTTTTTTAATAAACAAAGTTTCTTTAAAATGAAAATAAATGTTCAAAAAAGCATATCATTCAGATATCACATGCAACCACTTCTTACTTTACATGTTTCGCTCAAAAGAGCTTCCTCAGGAGATTTTGAAAGTGTGGCATGAAGTTAAATACTACAAATGAAACAACAATCATGAAACATTGTACTTGAAAATTGTTATGAAGAGATATTAAATAATCGCATAACGCATTATAAGTAACAGTTATATACATTTTGCAAAGTATAATGATGAGCTGAGAGTGCATGCCTACCAGAGTCACACAAAGTCGGTTTTTAGTTCCTAGATTAGAGCCTGGATTACAGGGAGGGACATGTATGCAACCATAGAGAAAGAAAGTATTCTGGAAAAAAAGGGATAAATAATGAATAAAATTCATATATACGTTTGTAATATGCCTATTTTTGCCTGATGGTCCTAGCTAATTTGACCAAGATCAAGCAAACATTAACTGGTAATTTTTAAGGCTGTGGAAATTAAAGATTAATTCCTTGATTAATCGTTAATTTTTTTGATCGATCAAAATTCTTTTGATCGGTACTAGTGGTGATCCGAACGGGTCACCATATGCGGATCGGCACACCACGTGATCCGTGGAGCTCCGCTGCTGCCTCGGCCATAGGAAAGGCTCCCGAAGCGGCGGCCATCTTGGTCCACTCAGCGGCGGCCTAGGTGAGCCTAGAGCGGCGCGCTGACGTCATTACCCGGCCTCAACTGCTAGTGTTTCGGCCGGCTTCTCTGGTAAGACTAAGCAAGCATTAATCTTCCTATACAGTGGGGGCGAGGCATTGAAATGCACATATATGCTTTACATATATGAGTGTAATTGTGGCCGCATGCCTCCAGGGGGAGCTTCACAGCCTTACATAAGTTCCTTTGCCGGGAGCCAGATGGCCGGTTTGTGTACAAGTGGCCACCCAAGCCATTGGATGGATGGCTTTCTTCCTCCCTCCTCAGTTTGAAGTCAGGTGGTATGCCATCCACCAATGGCAACCGGACTGTATCCAACTAGTCCCCCAGCACTTCCGCCCATACAACGCCCTGGGGCCTGCCCTTGGTTTCCCTTGGCATTATGGCCGGCTCGCCTGACATCAGACGCTGTCTGGTACGTCCGTGAGCGGGGTACAAGTGAAGCGATGTGAGTCTTCACCCTCCAGCTGTCTTGGAGAGAGCAGCCACATCGCATACGGTGTTTTTGGGAGCCCCCCCGTGCACATTTCAAGGTGAGTCATTACTTAGATAAATCTGGAACTCCATTCCAGCTAATTCTTTTCCTAATCAACCTTTTAAGACCAATCTTGTAATTATTGTTGCCGTTTCCCCACCAGACTGATCTGAGCCGTACTTTAACATCAAGGGCTTTATTAGCGCACAGCCTGTGCAACGGCGCGCCTTTACAAATCAAGCAAGGTAATTTCAATTGCCCTGATATGTTGACGCTATGTATGTATGTATACTTATATCCGTGTATACACCCTTACAATTTATGGTTTTATAGTTGGATTCTTTTTCAAGAAGTATGTTTAATTATATAATTATTAACATAGAGCCCTATTAACCCTATAATGCCTTCCTATCATTTTTATTTGAATGTACACATCCCCGCAATAACCTAGTTGATAGGACTGCAGTAACTGCAAAATCTAATTAACGGATTTGTCTATATTTAGGATTATGTGGCAAAAGTACTATATTAAACCCTAACAACAATTGTAACATTAGCAACTTTACTCATATGAAAAACTGGCTTTTAATTGATGATATTTACTGTATCGTTACCCATCTAAACAAATTATCTTGGTGCCCTAATCCCTTCATTATTACTTTTGGATATATTGTGTCAATTTGACACATATTATTCCTTATCTATAAACAATCAACCGATAAGTTTAGTACAAATTTTTGGCTCTAATGTTAGTCCATTAACCTCGTTGCACTAGAGAGTCCCCTTTTAAGTATATTGGTCCACCAACCTAAATTATAGTTATTTTTCCAGTTACCTGTTGTACCCCCTTGTACACCAGCTGAACCGTCATCTGGCTACAGTGGTCTTCAGCACGGTGCTTATTTCATCTTCATTCACCCGGCTGGGTGTAGTAGGTCAGTGGCTATCCACCTGAGGGGCATGCGATCACGCTGAACACTCTATTAAAACACCATTAAATTGGTGAGTGTATATTAAATAATTATTCAATGCTTATTCATGATCCCAGTTTTGGAATGTGTTTTTTAGCATATGTTTCGATATCAATATCTTTGTTCTTTACTTGTTATCTTTTTACGTTGTAGTTCCTAAGCTCCTGAAGAAGCGGCTACGATCCGCGAAACTTGTAGAGCAACTTTTGAACAACATTTTTGTATATCAAGAATTTGACGGTGTCGACCCAGGTCAGATAAATCCTTATCGTCATGTTCATCTGGCGACAGTGACAACAGTAATAACAACCAGCTTATACCTGTGGTCATTTCACCTGGTCTCATATTCAGACATTTTCTCTTTTATTACTGTGTATTTTATATATTTCATCAGATGCAAATAGCATCATTTTTGGAATTGTACCCTTTTTGAAGATTATTAACCACTTGCTTACTGGGCACATAAACCCCCTTCGTTCCCAGGCGAAATTTCAGCTTCCGGCACTGCGTCGCTTTAACTGACATTTTCGCGGTCGTGCGACGTGGCTCCCAAACAAAATTGACGTCCTTTTTTCCCCACAAATAGAGCTTTATTTTGGTGGTATTTGATTGCCTGTGCGGTTTTTATTTTTTGCGCTATAAACAAAAAAAGAGCGACAATTTAAAAAAAATATATATTTTTTTAACTTGTTGCTATAATAAATATCCCGATTTTTTTTTAAAAACATTTTTTTTTCTCAGTTAAGGCCGATACGTATTTTTCAACGTATTTTTGTAAAAAAAAAATCGCAATAAGCGACTGGTTTGCGCAAAAGTTATAGCGCCTACAAAATGGGTAACAGAATTATGATTTTTTTTCATTATTTTTTTTTTTTACTAGTAATGGCGGCGATCTGCGATTTTTATTGGGACTGGGATAATGCGACGGACATATCGGACACTTTAGACACACATTTGGGACCATTCACATTTATACAGCGATCAATGCTATAAAAATGCACTAATTACTGTATAAATGTGACTGGCAGGGAAGGGGTTAACACTAGGGGGTGAGGAAGGGGTTAAATGTGTAGCCTGGGTGTGTTCTAACTGTGTGGGGGGAGGGGGGTGACTGGGGGAGGTGACCGATGCTGTGTCTCTATGTACAAGAGGCACAGATCGGTCTCCTCTCCTCTGACAGCACGTGGAGCTCTGTGTTTACACACAGAGCTCCACGTCCCTGCTGTTACCGGCTGTGTCACCGACGATCGCGTGTACCCGGCGGACATCGCGGCCGCCAGATACACGCATCGGCTCCCCAGCGATGCGGCGGCACAGTGGTTACCCGCCGCGCGCCCCCCCAGTGGCGCGCGCGGGTATTGCATTTCAAATGACGTCCAAAGACGTCCAGTTGGCACCTGAGAGCTGCACTGTTGACGTCTTTTGTCAATAGCGCGGGTCTCAAGTGGTTAAAATCTATTTTTTACATTTCTAAGTAGTGCCTACAAAGTCCATTTTTTCCTTTTCCATATTTCTTAAACATCGATAAAATGATGCCATATAAGCATCTTTGCAAAAAATTCCTGCATGTCCCCCCTATAAAAAAGGTCACGCTCCCACCCCCCCAGGTACAGGTTGGCATACGATGTAGCACATTTTGTCCCCATCAGTAACCCCTGCACCTGGAGGTAGTAGGAGCAACCAAAGAGAAATACATTTTTTGATAGTATAAATCTCAACAAGTGAAGAATGAATTGGTTATATGGTCCTGTTGTTCGATCTCGCTCCCGAATGAAGCCCCCCAGAACCCCAACCCCCAACTAGTGGGGGATGGAGTTGTAGAGGGCCTCCACATCAGTAGGCAACAACAGTTGCACCTCTTATGCCCTGTGGCATGAGTGTGAACTGGTAGAAATCCAAGGAACCACTTCTCCTGGTCCTCAGATGCCATTGGGACTTCTTAGTACCTAGACCGCAGGTCTAATACAGTGAACCACCAATTACCATTGAGAGCTTCCAAAGCTTCCTCTATCCTGGGTAGTGTGTACTGATCTGGTATGGTCCTCCGATTGAGGGTTCAGCAATTTACACACAGCCGGATTGACACACACTTTTTCCTCACTACTACAATTGGGGAGGCATGGCGGCTTTTCGGCCTCATTCACACGGACGGACCGCTCGGTTCCGCCTGTCAGTTTTGACGGCGGACCTGAACGGCCGCTCCATGCATCCCTATGGAGCGTCGGATGTCAGCTTTAAATATTAAAGTGGCAGATATACACTTTAACACAAACCAGTCACTTGAGGTTATAATCAAATGAGCTTTGCTCTCATACACTTGAGAATAGCTTGAGAAGTATATTGCAGTATGCAAATAGAAAGTTTCAGTGAATAAGAGAAGCCCCTGACAACTATCTCTGATTCCCACACAATAGTGATCACACCTGAGAGACAGTAATATAACAAACAGGGGCAGGAAACAACCTACTAACAGAAAGTATTCGTTTTTAATAAGAACTCTATGGTAGGTACCAGGCATGAATGTAAACTTCAGCCCCAGATGGATTTACCCACTTCCTGACCAGGCCATTTTCTGTTAGGAAAGGGGTTAACACTAGGGGGCTATCAAGGGGTTAAGTGTTCGCTAGGGAGATGTTTCTAACTGTGGGGGGAGTAGACTGGCTGGGAGTAGAGAGAGATTGCTGTTCCTGATCACTAGGAACCAGCAGATCTCAATCTACTTCAATGACACAACGGGGATCTGTCTGTTTACATTGACAGATCCCCGTTGTGGCTCTCTAAAGGAGCGATAGCGGGTCGCGGGCGGACACCATGGTGCGGGTGCGCACATCCCCTATAGCTCCTAAAGCGGCAGACGTACACCTACGGAGGTTTGCCCAGCCATGTAACGTTGGTGGCTGATCAGCAAGCGGTTAATGATTAGAGAGCTGCATTATTTCTGTTTTTTACATCTGAATAGAGTTACCTTTCAACTTTATCAGATCAATCATTGAGCTCTAAAAGTAAGTATTATTATTATTTGAAGGTTTATTAATTTTGTACAATAGGATTATATCACATATTTTTTATAGTAAATCCTTCGGTATAGATACTAACATCCAAAATGTGGGCCTTTTGAGTATGTAAATTATTATTTTTTAACCCTGTAAGACAAAGCACATTATGAAATACTTACCTTAGAACAAAGCCCCCCAGGGGCGCGCTGTCATCGTTGAAGGCGCTTCCATCTTTACCCGGTCTTCCTTCCGGGTTTGCGTGCTCCCACTATGATATCAATCCACCGCATGTGCACGGGAGTCAAGAACCGCAGCATGGAGCTCTAAAGGGATGGTATGGGTATGTCGTCCCTTCAGAGTGCATGAGCTAATAACGTCAACCGGTTGCATGCAGTGTGAATATCTCCTAAACCTTGCAGCTTTGTATAAGCTTACCTGTAGGTACACATTCAAAACTAGGGTTTACTTCCACTTTAAGTTACCTTCAACCTCAGAAACACCTGAATAAGCTGTTGCATGAAGGATTAATTGGTAGTTACTGTCCAACAACACATTTATTAAAAAAAACTTTACATTTTTTGCAAGCCTTGTATTAATGCTGAACCAAAAGAAATATTATCCATAAGATAGTGTCTCGAATTTTTAGACCATGACCACTGCACCAATTACAGCGCCAGCCAGGGTTGCCAACTTTCAGTGAATTTATAAAAAGGTTTGTAAAATCTGTACTTTTTGCATCTGTCCTTGATTGTCCATTACAGACATGTAGTCTGCATGTCCGTAACTGACATCCATTACCAGAAGCAACAATTATGGATTTTACAAACTGTTTGTAAATTTACTGAAAGTTGGCAACCCTGGCGCCAGCACCAGCAACTATTGCCATTTTTTAGTACATTAATAACTTTACCACACTTTGGTCCAAGAACATTTAAATAAAATGTGTAAATTGTATCTACGGAAGCATTTTATTCATAAATGAATGTCAAAAATGAAATGTAAAAAGGTCTGGTCAAAAGAGGTATTTAACCATTAGATCTGAATGGTTAATATATCTTTACCTGTCATCTATGTCAAGGTTGATAATCATTGCTTTATATCACTCAAAGCTTTGATAGAAACTACAGTAGACAGAGATAAAGTCATTTTCCTAGAGATAATGCAAAGTCTTTTCCAGAGACTCAGTAATTCTACCCCAGGCAGTTCAGATAGTTTCGACAAGCAAACATCACGCACAGAACTATTCCATGTTTATGTAATCTAAAACCTCATATTATATGTAAAAATGATACGCCCTTTGTATTTTACTTGAACAGGAAGAAGCTGACACACCTTACTTACTGTAAAAATTGAACACATTGCCAAATATTTACTCTACTTTACCAAAGAATATTTTGCTCTTTTCAGTCTTTTACGAAGTTTCGTAATTTTGAAAATCAGCAAATAACTGGTTTGCGTTAAGAAAACGTTTTTCAAATTTATAACATAACATTATTTTGCTTTTGGTTTACTATTTTGCCTTTTGGAGAACATTTGACCCTGTCTTATCCAAAGGGGTTATTAAACTCAATATCAATTTTTTTGTCAGAACTTCTTACATCTCGCCACCAAGACCCTTAAAGGATACATAAAGCTTAAAGCCCCGCACACACGGGCAGAATGTTGGGAGACATTTGCTGATACAAAAAATACATTCTGCCCGTGTGTATGTGGGAAAACCAGCATCCGACCGACTCCCGATTAGGCATGTGCAAAAGGGAAAATTTTGTTTTGTTTCGTTTCGTTTTAATTAGCTATTTAATTAATTTCGTTAAGTTAGGTTCGTTACATGTGTTAAATTCGTTTTCGGAACTCGTTCGTTTTCGACCGAATTTCCAAAAATCCGGTCGAATTCGAAAATATTTCGACCGTTTTCGGAATTCGTTAGTTTTTCGACCGATATTTCGAAAAATTCCGGTCGAATTCGAAAGTATTTCGACCGGATTCGACAACAAATAGTCTCTTTTCGAATATAGTTTCGAATTCGATCGGAATTCGAAAAAAAAAAAATTGAATTACGATCGAATTTCGTCCGCGGGTGTTCGATTCGGTAATCGAAACGTTCGTTCGGATTCGGTAAATTCATTAATATTGCAATTCGGGAATTCGTATGCATCCGAATGTCCGAATAATGAAAAATTTGTCCGAATTTCGATTCGGAACGAAACGAAATGCACATGCCTACTCCCGATCAACGCTCTCAGCCAATGGCAGATAGCACCATTCGGAGTGTTCTGGTGGGGGGGGCCATCCCTCTGTCAGAACACAATAGCTCAGAGGGAGAGATCGCTGGACTTACCTTGCATTGTTAGTACAGTGGCTCCGACCGGAGCTGACAGTTTTTTGTCTTTACAACCTGCTGGGTTACATGAAACAAAAACTGTAGCGTGTACCCGGCTTAGTGAACTTTTCCTATTTGATTCCTGCTGATCTGTTAAATTCATTAACCCTTTCGCCGCCAGGTCCGTATGTCAGACCGACCTAACGGCGGGGGTATTGCACACAATCCGGTGGCTGCAGCCACCGGGATTTTGTATGAAACTGACAGGCAGACTCCTGTCTGTCAGGGGATAGTGTCCCCCTGGTCCCGCCATACTTACTGGGCTCCGCTTGCCCATCGGCAGCTCCGGGACAGTCATGGTGGGTGCCGGCGGGTAGAGTGGAAGGAGAAGAGAGGATACACCTTCGCTCTCCTCCCCTTCTTGCAGTGACCCAGAAAGTGATGTCTCTGACATCACTTCCAGGTCACGTTCTCAGTGTCCCTCGGCTCGATGCCAGTGTAGGATGTTTTTCAATGGGGTCTGCATTGCAAAACATTCAGTGGAGTACAGGGGAGACATGCAGGGGCAGATCCACAAAAGAATTGCGCCGGCGTATCTATTGATACGCCGCGTAATTTTAAATTTCCTGCGTCGTATCTTTGTTTTGTATCTACAAAACAAGATACGACTGCATCTCGGGTCGATCCGACAGGCGTACGTCTTAGTACGTCGTCGGATCTTCGGTGCATTTTTTTCGCCGGCCGCTAGGTGGCGTTTCTGTTGAATTCCGCGTCGAGTATGCAAATTAGCTAGTTACGGCGATCCACGAACGTACGTCCGGCCGGCGCATTTTTTTACGTCGTTTGCGTTCGGCTTTTTCTGGCGTATAATTACCCCTACTATTATGAGGCGCACTCAATGTTAAGTACGGCCGTCGTTCCAGCGTCAAATTTTGAATTTTTTACGTTGTTTGCGTAAGTCGTTCGCGAATAGGAATTTGCGTAGAATGACGTCACCGTTGTAAGCATTGGCTGGTTCCGGTTAAATTTCGAGCATGCGCACTGGGATACCCCCATGGACGGTGCATGCGCCGTTAAAAAAAACGTTGTTTACGTCGGGTCACCATGTATTTACATAAAACACGCCCCCATTACATCCATTTGAATTCCCCGCCCTTACGCCGCCAAAGATACACTACGCCGCTGTAACTTACGGCGCAAATTCTTTGAGGATTCTAAAAAAAAAAAAAGTTACGGCGGCGTAGTGTATCTTAGATACGCTGCGTCCGGCGGAAAGATGCGCGGAGGTACATGAATCTGCCCCAATATGTCTCTAATTGAGCAATATTTGCATTAATGGTAGTTATTACAATGAGAAAAAAAAAGCCTAAAATAATCTACAGGAAGCTTGTTACCTGTAGGAGCGCAGAGAGAAAAAAGCCTGAAAAAAAGAAAAATAATACAGCCACTACTTTTAAACTTGGAGTAAACTCCCATCTCTGACTTTTACCTATACAGTAGGTAAGCCATTTAGGAGATATTTGCTGTACATGAAGCCGGTAACGTCACAGATGCATGCCCTCTGAAGGAATGGCCAACTGGGTCCTGTGCCGCAAATGACAACTTCTGTGCACATACGCAGAAGTGACATGATCGCGGCTCTGGCCAATTACACAGCGGAGTCCGCGACCTCGGAAGGAAGACGATGGAAGAGCCTGCAGTGGTGACAGCGTGGTGCTGGAAGGTATCCTTTTCAGGTAAGTTTATTGCTAGCATGCGATGCATACTAGCACAATATGACATTACCTTTCAGATTAGAAAAAAAACACCCAGCAGTTTACTAGCACTTTAAGGACTGGTAAGTTGTAATACATTATATTTTTCTTCCTAGGTTTAGATACATTTGAGTCATTACTTAGGTGTCAACAGGGCCCTGGAGGGCAGAAAAAAACTGATAGGATTTCTAATGCCCTGTACACACGATCGGTTCATCCGATGAAAACGGTCTGATGGATTTTTTCATCAGATATCTGATAAAGCTGACTTTCATCAGTCGTACCTATATGCCATCGGTTAAAAAAACGATCGTTTCAGAACGCGGTGACGTAAAACACAACGACGTGCTGAGAAAAATGAAGTTCAATGCTTCCGAGCATGCGTCAACTTGATTCTGAGCATGCATGGATTTTTAACCGATGTACGTACCCACAGATCGTTTTTTTTTCTATCGTTTTTTTAACCTTCAGATAATTTTAAAACAAGTTCCTAGTTTTTTAACCGATGGATAAAAAAACGATGGGGCCCACACACAATCGGTTAGTCTGATGACAACGGTCCATCAGACCATTTTCATCAGACAAACCGATCGTGTGTACGCGGCATTAGTCTTTTCCACTCTATCTAGGCTAAAAAAAAGTTTTGGCAGGATATATACTTAATACTAGCAACCAGCTACTCTTCAGTACTTACATACCTTAGATAATAGGATAGGTTCTAAACTGAAAGCTTTGTAGACAAGAAAATTTGTATCCAAACTTCTGGAACCTGTTTTCTTTTGACTTGAAGAATTACATTTAATAATGCATACCATTGTAAAACATGCAATTAGCTGTAATTAGTCTGCAGTGTGCCTGCAGATTGGGTTGAAAGATTCATGATTTTTTCTAAATTCTTTTAGTCCTGGACCTTCCAATCTTGGTGGACATAAACTTGTAAAACAAGTTTCAATAGTTTATACAGTGGCTTATCCCCAAGACAAAAGGGATTTCTTTGGAAAAAAGGAAACCAACTTTTCAATATATATTTGCTGTATCCATTCAAAGTGAACAAACATATTGTGGTATGTGCAGCACAGCCATTCATTGGCCTTGTCAGGGTGGAAAAATCACAGAGCCGCTATGGTATGCGATTTAGGCAAGGAAGGGTAGATCTCTCACTGCTCATCATTCTAAGTAAGGCATCTGTCCAGCAACGACCACCCTGACTGAAAACGTTCTACTCTTTGAGGATGCCAGATGCTTGGTGATGAAATGCTGCATGATTTAAATTATTCCAGTACTATGTTATGCATGTTTATTTGGGTAGGGATAAAAAAAAAAAAAAAAGTTGGTTAGTACTTAAAGCGGATGTAAAGTCGAATAAAAAATAAATTAAAAAATAGCATGGCATACTAAAAATACTGGGACATTTTTTACCATAATGAAGAGAATGTATCAAACTGTTACTAAACCCAGGAAACTGCATTCACTACTATATCTGGCCTCCCACAGTACACAAAACATGGAAATGCATTTAATAAATATACACTGGTAAATACCCTTTCTCATCCACAGTATATAGCAGTCTTGTGACTTCTATTAGTGTCTGGCTGAGCAGTTGTTAAAGCTTGCAGGAGGAGATTTCATTCTCCTCTGACCGTCCTATGAGGCTGCATGACCTCTGACCCTCTGTCTAGAGAGTGCTGATTGACCCTGTGCCGATCACATGAACCCTCTCAAAGCAAAAATAAAAAATAAACTCTCTAGCAATACACACCAAACATAGCATGTGCAGAGTGCCACCAAGACTCTGTACTATCAGCAGATGGATTGAGGACTGTGGAAAAAGGGGAGGATCAGGGAAGACTGGATCAAAGAGCTTTTTTACATAAAGCAGAGGATTAACTCCTTCCACAGTGAGTATAACAAACATGCTTTACTGCAGATACAGACTTATTTTACTAGTGGTGCACTGAAATGAAAATTCCGGACCGAAACCGAAAAACTCTCGCGCCGCCGCAGGGGCACACAGTGTAACGATCGTGGCCGCGCCGTGTTGCTATGACACAGCACAACCTTGATCTCTGTAAAGAGCCATGGCTTTTTAACCATGTGATCGGCTGTGTCCCCCCCCCCAAAGGCCACTGACTACCCTCTCCGCCCTGGATGCTATGCCGGGCTGCTGAGCTCCTTTACCCTTTCGGTACTCTATACTGCTCCTCCTCCATAGGGCTAAAATCACATTCCTTTACAGTCAGCCACGATCTGCACAGTGTGTATCTGCCTATTGCAACTACACTGCCATTTTGACCAGAGAATTTCACAGGTCTAAACGGCAACATAAAAGCGAGATACACCCTGTGAAGGATGACAGACTGTGTGTAAAGTAATGTGATTTCTAGACATGTGCAATTTGTTTCGTTCCAAATTAGTTTAACGAATTTTGACAAATTCATTCATTCGGAAATATCCGAATTAACGAAAACCTGTTTAACAAATTTTTCCGAATATTCGTAAATTCGAAAGCCCAAAAAAAATAAAAAAAAAAAAATAATAACATAATTATTACTAACTGTTAAACTATAGGTATTGGAATTTCCTTTCAAATTTGGCTGTTAGTGAATGTAACAAATAAGAATTTATCCAAAATTCCGAATTATCCGAAATAACGAATGCCATATCCAAACGAATGGAACGTAATGAATAAATAATAATAAATAACAATAATAACAATAACAAAAACATTTTATTATTTATTATTAATTTGTTCCGTTCCATTTGTTTAGATGCAGCATTCGTTTTTTCGGATAAATTCGTAGCTTTGATAAATTTGTATTCGTTCGTTCACTAACAGCCAAATTTGAAAGGAAATTCCAATACCCTATGATTTAATAGCTAGTTATAGTTAGTTAGTTCTTTAGAATTTTCAAGATTTTCTTTCTTAATTTAGGATTTTCTAATTATTGAATTTTTCAAATTTACGATTGCGATCATAACGAATGACCCGAAAAATAAAAAAAGACAAAAACGAATGTAATGAAAACAAACTAATTTTTCGGCTGTGCACATGCCTAGCACTGGTTTTTAGTCCTGTTGTAGTGTCGAGGGAGGAGCTGTATACAGTGCTGGGATGGGAAAGGAGCTCTGCCAAGTGACCTGCCAGGGGTCCCTGTCCTCTGATTCTCCAGCAATGATCCCTGTCCTCTGATGTAAGGAGGAATCCTGGGAACACAAAACTCTTAAGCCACTTTGAGTTTCTTGGCATGCGGTGGGTGTATCTGCACGCACGGTGGAAGTGGTGGGTGGTAGTGGGGGGGGGGGGGGGGGCAAGTCGTCTTTTGCATAGGGGCTCCCAAGCTTCAAGCTACACCTCTGCTTAAAAGATAAAATAAATCCAACTTTTATGGCAATTCACCTTCAATCTAAAAACTCCTCTGCAGTATTTTTTCTGCTGCTACAGTATATCCTTAATGTGAAGGTCAGCATTATTCAACCCACTTCTCCTGACCCCAGGTCATCCTGGACCCATTCTAGCCCATGACTGGGCAGTAAAAGGTGAAGCTGTACAAAGATGAGCACATATCTGCTTTTTATTCTTATCAGCATGCTTCTTGTCAGCACATGAATTGACTGGATCCTTGTGTCGCTTCCTCCTCTGAAGCTAACCATAGACAAAAAAAAAGGTTGATTTACTAAAAGCAAATAGACAGTACACTTTGTAAGTGCTTTGGCTCCACAGCTTAGTAAATGAGGGAAAACTCTGCTGATTTCCATCATCCGTTCATGTGCAATGAAAAATTCTGTTTTTTGTTTTTTTATTTTCCTTGAATGTGATAGGGTATTCTTTGCAAAGTGAAGCTTCACCTCTTCTACTAAGCTCTGAAGCAATTGCACTTGCTGTCTATTTGGGCAGCACAGTGGCTAAGTGGTTATCACCTTCACCTAGCAGCACTAGGGTCGTCGGTCGAATCCCAACCATGACACTACCTGCCTGGAGTTTGCATGTTCTCACTGTGTCTGTGTGGGTTTCCTCCAGGTAGAGTGGAACCTCGGTTTAAGAGTAACTTAAGCTAAATAGACCCACAGTACCTAATTTGGCCTGAGGTATGGGAGCGCAATAGCCCAAGCAGAGCCGAAAATAGGCCTGCAGTATGTCATTTGGCCTGAGGTACGGGGGTGCAGGAGCCAAGAAAAGCTGAACATTGGCTTGCAGTACCTAATTTGGCCTGAGGTAGGGGGGCGCAGGAAATGACCTGAAGTGTCCTCGGGCCTTTTTGGACGTTTTCGGCACTCTCTGGTGCCCCCCCGCCTCTGGCCGCATTCGGTATTGCATCCCATTGAAGTCAATGCAGAACAAAATTATTTTATGTGTCCTTGACGTCAATGGAAAACTCTCTTTGATATGCGAGTACTTTGGATTACGAGCATACTCCTGGAACGGATTATGCTCGTAATCCAAGGTTCAACTGTACTCCAGTTTCCTCCCACATGCCAAAGACATGCATAATTGTCTGCTGTCTAAATTCACCCTAGTATATGTATGTATAAATGTGAGTCAGGGACTTTAGATTGTAAGCTCCTAAAAAGTGCTGCATAAATTGACAACGCTATATAAGTACCTGGAATAATAAATTTGCCTTTAGTAAATCAACCCCATAGATCTCTCTTATTTAGGATTTTTTAGCCACAGCTAAAGAGCATGGATAGAGGAATCCTTACAGTCAGCTATTGTACTCTGGCAGCCTCTTCACCCTTTTGCTAAGTTCAGCAATTTTCTGTATTTTTTTTCCTTCAACCATTGTATTTTGGCAGCGGGAGATTTCCGCCTTTTTAGGATATGATTATGGAATAAATAGTGCAGCGCTTAAACAATCAATAATGAATAATAATACAACTCTCTACAGGATTGTTCCAGATTCCTTTGGAAACCACAGAGATCCCCCTGCTTTGATCCAGGTCTTTAAGACCCCAAGCCTGTTTGACCCACTGTTATATAACAGATGAGTCCATCAGTTGTGGTAAGAGTACCTCATTTGTTCATTATATGAAGAATATGAGTATTTCAACAGTCAACTTGTAACTCCTGTAACCTGTGCCAGTTCTTGGGAAGGATCACTTCACATTTTGTTTATTATAATGGACTTTTACACTGTCTATTGAAGTCTTTTTGGCTTCCTTAATATGTTATCTTTTTTCTTTTTTTGCACCATTTTTTGATTACCATTACTCACATTGTGGTATTATTATTCATTATTGATTGTTTAAGTGCTGCACTATTTATTCCATATTTCTGTTTTACTTTGTTTGTTTGAGTGCTGGCAGCTTTCTTTATCATTTGGGCTTTAGCGCAGTTTTTCCCCACATTTTTAGAATATGATTATTGCTGCTATTGCTATAGCTGGTGGCAGTAACTGTAAAAAACCTGAAACAATGGCTCGACTTCCATACAACCAGCCTGCCATAGATGGTTCGATATTCAGCTGGTTCCTACTGAGGCGGACAACGTTTGACCCATTTATGGCCGGCTTTAATGAAAATTATCATTCACATTTAGCTACAGAATTAGTTCAGTAATTATGTTATCAGTTCTGCAGTAAAATTTCTTATCCATCTGTATACACTGTCATTACACATAAAACAAACTACCATGAGCCAATCACAACAAGTCTATAGGAAACTCTGCTGAACTAAGATCTTAAAATTATCGGTGACGTACTGCCTTATTTATGCAGGCCTTATATCTCAATTTATTCCACTGTAAGCAATTCAAATAGTGTATGATTGCCCCCACCTTATTCCGGTCACACAATGCTACAATAGAAGGTGTGCCTGCATGTGGGATAACAACTAGGTGTATGCACCTTTCTGAGCTCTCCAATTCGACTCGTGCCTTAAAATAACACACCCAAGTCATGTGTGCCACACAATGGATGTACACACATGCATCTTCTTTTCAGAGATTATAGACTGCATTCTTCTTCAGATTAAAGTTAAACAGACAGTTAGACATGAAGTAATGCAGGGGGAACTTATTCTCATCACTGAAGCATGTCCGAATTTGGAAACACTGTATGTAGGAACGCAGACACCCTGTGGACTATGAGATGAGTAGTGTGCAGAGAACAGTACACATGACCACAATTACTAAGCTCACTGGGGACATTACATGGAGACAGGAAAACACAGCAAGAAACACTAAAAAGAATACAGACCATTAATTGTTTTATTCCTAGAATCCCATGTGTTAGATCAAGTTATGTGCCCTAGTGTATGTGCGTTATACGGTAAAAAAATATGGAGCTTTATACCTTATTTTTTTTTTTATTCCTAGAATCCCCTGTGTTAGATTATTGCTCATGTGACCGCCCACCGCTCTCCTCCCCCGATCTCCATCAAAGGCTGAGAATCCCCCACTGATATTAGCCAGGAGGAGAGGTAGAGAGCAACGGATGGTCACGTGAGCAATAATCTAACACACAGGATTCTAGGAATAAAACAAAGTTATTTTAGCAGTATTTAGTACTATAGCAGCAGGAGGGGAGGGGCGGGCGACAGATCGGCATTCGGCACTGAGACTAGATGATGGGCAGGGAGGGAGGGGGAGAAGGGTAAAGAAGAGACAGCGGGCTGACAGAGGCACATAAATTGACCACAGTATCATGGATCAGCAGGCATGATAAAAGTGGTCAGTTTACAGAACAGAGGGCAGCACCAGGCAGGATCAACCAGGTATTTTAGATTACAGAAAGGGACACATTTCACAGAACAAGCACTGTACTGTTATTCATGCTTTAAAGAAACAGAATTTTTTTTTTTTTAGGGTTAAAATCTCTTTAACCGCTTCAGCCCAGAAGAATTTACCACCTCCCTGACCCAGAGCACTTTTTGTATTCCGGCACTGCGTCGCTTTTACTGACCAATTGCGTGGGTCGTGCAACGTTGCACCCAAACAAAATTGATGTCCTTTTTTTCCAACAAATAGAGATTTCTTTTGGTGGTATTTGAACACCTCTGTGTTTGTAATTTTTTGCGCTATAAACAAAAAAGGGAAACAATTTTGAAAAAAAATGCAACATTTTTGACTTTTTGCTATAATAAATATCCCCCAAAAAATATATAAACTTTTTTTTCCCACAAAATTGAAATAAGCGTATATTGATTGGTTTTGCACAAAAGTTATAGGGCTAGATTCACGTACCGCGGCGTATTTTTGAGCGGGCGTAGCGCATCTCATATGCGCTACGCCGACGTAACATAGAGAGGCAAGTACAGTATTCACAAAGCACTTGCTCCCTAAGTTAAGGTGGCGTAGCGTAAATGGGCCGGCGTAGGCCCGCCTAATTCAAAGTAGGCAGGTAGTGGGCGTGCTGTATTAAAATTAACCGTGACCCCATGTAAATGAAAGGCCGATCGAACGGCGCATGCGCGCGCATGCTCAGAATCACGTTGCATATCCTCCCTAAGATACGACGGCTCAATGCGTACGACGTGAACGTAACCTACGCCCAGCCCCATTCACGTACGACTTACGTAAACGACGTAAAATACGACGCTGTTCCCGCGCCCATACCTTAACATGACTTACCCCTGCTTTAGGTGGGATAACTTTACGCCAGTCGTACGCCTTACGTAAACGGCGTAGCTTACTGCGACTGGCGCAAGTACGTTCGTGAATCGGCGTATCTAGGTCATTTACATATTCGACGCGGCCAGCGTAAATATGCACCCAAGATACGACGGCGTAGGAGACTTACGTTGGTCGGATGGAGCCAGAATTCAGGCGTATCTGGTTTCAAGAATACAGCGCATAGATACGACGGCGCATCCGTGGACTTACGCGGCGTATAAGAAGATACGTCGGCGTAAGTCCTACTTAAATCTGGCCCATAGAGTCTACAAAATAGGGGATAGATTTATGGCATTTTTTTTACTAATTTTTATCGTAACTGTGATATTGCGGCGGACACATCGGACAAGTTTGACACTATTTTGCGACCATTGTAATTTATACAGCTATCAGTGCTATAAAAAGGCACTGATTACTGTGTAAATGACACTGGCAGGGAAGGGGTTAACACTAGGGGGCGATCTAGGGGTTAAGTGTGTCCTAGGGAGTGATTCTAACTGTGGGGGTGATGGGCTACCACTGACATGACAGAGATCACTGCTCCCGATGACAGGGAGTAGTAAATCCCTGACATGTCACTAGGCAGAACAGGGAAATGCCTTGTTTACATAGGCATCTCCCTGTTCTGCCTCTCCGTGTCACGATCGGGGGCCGCCGGCCAACATCTAGTTTGCAGGGCCCGCAGGCACGGTCACAGAGCCTGCTGCATGGCAAATTAAAGGGGACGTATCTGAACGTCCATTTGCCCACCGCTGCCATTGTGCTGACGTATATCGGCGTGCAGCACTCGGCAAGTGGTTAAGTAGTGGATGTGTATAGACTATTTTTTGGAGAATAAGGATTTCATTAAGTGTTACTTAAATGTGTTAATCCATGCTTAGCAACTTTAGGAGAGTTGAATTATTAAATTATTTTGATTCTGCAAGGAGTTCTAAGATAAAAATGTCCAGGAAATCCCACCAGCTTATGCTGCTTTGTTTTCAGCTGCTGCTCATTGATAATTTTGATGATTGACTGTCATGGCACTGTCTATTGCATTGGTATGTGCACTTAAGCCACTGGGTTTTATTTAGTACAGACTGTGCACTTTGCAAGGACATTTTCAACAGAGCTTAGTGAATGAGGTGAAGCTCTGCTGACTTCTGTCATCCAATTGTAGAACCCCATAGAGCTACTATTTGTTAAATTTAGCTTTTGGCGTCCCTGTAATCAGGGAGAGCACTATTGATTAGTGAGGTCTGCCCAGGGATCTATTGACTTGGTCTGAACGGCTTCCCTCTGCATCCCAGGGGATCCTGGGACATAGTGGGTGGTAGAGTTCAGATCCCAGCCTGCCTGTTAGTATCCTCTCAGCCAATCCCTGGTTGATATGGAGATGACCAGCAGGGGGCCGAGGGGGGTATAAATGGTGCTGGAGGAGAGGGCTCTTGTTCCTGGGGGAGTAAGACCCAGCCTGAGTTATGTGCCATCCCTGGGAGTGTCTCATTGGACTGCAGAACCTTTTATGTCTCAGATCCTTCCTGGGTTTTCTTGCCCCCTGTTGTAAGCCATAGAAATACAAGGGAAGGACCCAGGGTCAGGACCTTCTTCCACATGGGATTATAGAGGAAACACTGCTGCCCCATGGAGTCCAACTGTAACATGTGCCCCCCCCCTTCTGGATCACCCTGCTGGGATTCTTGTTTACACACACAGCTCCCGTTCCTCGCTCTGTAACAAGCAATCGCGGGGGCCCGGCGGCGATTGCGCCCGCCGGGCACGCGCACGGGAGTCAGGGACGAGCGGGGGGTGCGCGCCCCTAGTGGCCGCTTTGCGCAGGGGAGCCGAGCTGCCGCCGTAGAACTGCGGCGGCTGGTCAGCAAGTAGTTAAGACTTGACATGTTTGTTACCTATTTACTCAATGCAACACCATCATATATATTTTACCACTATAAAAACTGTGGGCCAGATTCAGGTACATTTGCGGCGGTCTAACGTATCCCATTTACGTTATACTGCCGCAAGTTTTCAGCGCAAGTGCTTGATTCACAAAGCACCTGCGTGTAAACTAGCGGCAGCGTAAGGTAAATGCGTCCGGCGCAAGCCTGCCTAATTCAAATGGGGCGTGTATCATTTAAATTAGGCGCGTTCCCGCGCCGAACGTACTGCGCATGCTCCGTTTTGTAATTTCCCGCCGTGCTTTGCGCAAAATGACTTTGCACTGATGTAATCTTCTGAACGACGACGTGCGTTATGTCCTTTCCTATTCACAAGCGACTTACGCAAAAAAAATGTAAAAAAAATTTGACGCGGGAACGACGGCCATACTTTAACATGGGCAGTCTAAATATAAGCCATGAAATAGCAGCCGTAATTATTCGCCGGGAAAAGCCGACTAGCGACGACGTAAGAGAATGCGACGAACGTGCGTACCTTCGTGGATCGCCGTAAACAGCTAATTAGCATACCTGACGCGGAAAAAGACGCAAACTCCACCCAGCGGGCGCCGAAGTATTACACCTACGATCCGACAGGCGTACAAAGCCGTACGCCTGTCGGATCGAAGCCTAAAGCCGTCGTATCTTGGTTTGAGAATTCAAACTAAAGATACGACGCGGCAAATTTGAAAATACGCCGGAGTATCAGTAGATACGCCGGCGTATTTCGACTGTGAATCTGGCCCTGTGTATCATATTGTGTGTGGGTTTGTACTAAAAAAAAAAATATTATATCTTTCCCTGAAAATATGTGTGTGATAAACAGTTGTGCAAATATTGTGCAACTGCCATCTTTTTATTCTATAAGGCCTCTGCTCTCCCAAAACATATCATATTCTCTGTTTAAGTAATTTTATAGGCAAATTTTTATATTTTTGCAAAAAAAAAAAGGAAACTAAAAAAGTGGTTAGGATTACTCACCTAAAGCTAAATGTTCATTGGGGTTTACCTGCAAGCATTTTCAAGCTTACTAAGCTGTTTCACATACAGAACATCTTTATTATTAGTTAATGCATTAGTGCCACAGGCATGTTTCTTTTAGTCAGCCGTATAATTACATGTGCACTATATCATTGTTTCCCCTTAGGACAAAAGTTTATTCCCAAGCCATAAAAAATTAGCCTGTAGACAAGCATCAGCTCAAATTACAGAAGTTTGGTCTTATTCTTCTGGCAATATCTAGAATGTGAGTCATTATGACTTCCACTCAGTTAAGGTCAAACATAGATAGTAAACCCATGGCATGAAAATGGCTTCACAAGCAACTATTTATGTCAAAAGAGTATCTGAAGGGATCACTGTTGTGTAACGTTGCTTAGATCATTTTTAAAAGCATTAGAACTACCACTTTGAGATATAAATGTTGTAAACTGACTAAAGCTGTAAAAAGACATAATATGCATTACATTCCATGAACCAATTTGTAATTAACATCAGCAGTTTGAAGATCCCTGTCAGCAATGCTTCACTCAGCCTCCTCACTTCTACAGTAAATATTACAGCAAACGTACTGATTGTAAAGCCATAAAATGAATATTGCTACAGATCTGTGAGAGATCATAGTACTGGCCAGGGGTCAAGTCCTGGGGAAAAAAGTGTGGGAACTCCCTCTCAAGATCCACTCCCCCACCAAAAAAAAAAAAATGATACGCTCATATGCATAATTACTAAACCGCATGTTTTTTTTCCGATCCACTGTACCACTTTAAGCAAGTTCTTTCTAAATCCTGCGATAACTCGCGCCAGACCTCCAGAATGTCTCCTGGGAACAATGACAAAAGCTCCCAGGAGACATTGCGGCATCGAGGAAGAGACGGAATACCTGCACACTACCTGATGAATCCATATACAGGAAGCGGCCAGTAACATAAAGGATTACCAAGGTTTGCCTGCCCCTGACAATGACTCGAGCTGGGCATCACCGCTTAGTGAAGGATTGGCTCAGGCAGCTCGGCTGCTCTCGGCTGCTCTAGTCCTGCAAAGGGAACTGAGGGCCAAATTCTCAAAAACGCTGCCTAACTTAACTTTCAGCAGTTAAGTTACACAGGCGTTAAATTTCTACCTAAGTGCCCGATCCACAAAGCACTTACCTAGAAATTACACGCCGTGTAACTTAAGTGCCTCCATCGCAAGGCGGTCGTCTCCTCGAGGGGGCGATTCCTATTCAAATGAGGCGCGCTCCCGCGCCGGACGTTCGGCACATGCGTGTGACGTCATTTTTCCCGACGTGCATCGCGCGAACGTACTTTACGCCGGGCTTTGTGGATTGCGACGGGACAATAAAGTTGCGTCGGGAAAAAAAAAAATACGCGCCGGGAAAAAAAATTAAAAATTAAAAAAAAAACGCGGCGATCGAAAAAAAGGTCTGGTTTTACATGGTGTACTAACTTTACACATTGTAAAACCAGCCCTAATTTTACGCGTGCAAATCGTAACTTACGCAGAAAACACAAAGCTTAAAAGCTTTGTGGATCTGCTTAAGTCCTCATTTGCATACGCAAAGCGGCATTTCGACTCGAAATGCCCCCAGCGGCGGATGCGGTACTGCATCCTAAGATCCGACAGTGTAAGTCTATTACAGATGTCGGATCTTCTGACTATCTTTGGAAAAATCCTTCTGAGGATCGTTTCCAAAGATAGCCACAGGGATACGCAGGCTGAACAGCAGTTCCACCTGCGTATCTCCTTTGAAGATTTGGCCCTGAGTTCCTGCTGTGAAAAAAGTGCAGGAACTCCGTTCCCACGCGTTCCCGCAGGACTTGAGCCCTGGTACTGGCCTGCAAAGGATGTAGGGGTTACAGCAACAGCTAGTGTTCATAGTTTATATGTTCATAGTGAGCCCCTGCTCTGGCCTTGCAGGACAAAGCAACAGATTTAATAAAATATTGGCCTTCACCATATTCATTCATTCCATATGAGAGCACTACTGCTTAGCAATTGGTCTAAATCATGTGGGGTGAGGGGAGAAAGTCCTCAGGCCTGTGTGGTTGGTCTGGATTCAATGACTGCAGATTGATAAACTGAAGGTCACTGATCTCCTCCCACTAGACATTCTAAATATTAAAAATCAGGGGGCTTGGACTTCATTTTCTCTTGGGAGCATACATTTAAACCACAGCAGCGGTAAGGAGGGCAGTGGAAGTTAGGAGGAGGTAGCAGCAGTTTGAGTAGTGCCAGAGGTGAGGAAGGTTGTATTGTAGAGATGTACTGAACGTGTTTTTTTATTTTGCCTAACTGGAGGCTCTGAGGGCCAAATCTTCAAAGGAGATACGCAGGCGGAACTGCTGTTCAGCCTGCGTATCCCTGTGGCTATCTTTGGAAACGATCCTCAGAAGGATTTTTTCAAAGATAGGCATAAGATCCGACATCTGTAATAGACTTACACTGTCGGATCTTAGGATGCAGTACCGCATCCGCCGCTGGGGGCATTTCGAGTCGAAATGCCGCTTTGCGTATGCAAATGAGTACTTAGGCAGATCCACAAAGCTTTTTAGCTTTGTGTTTTCTGCGTAAGTTACGTTTTGCATGCGTAAAATTAGGGATGCTTTTACAAGGCCTAAACTGTTTAGACCTTGTAAAAACAAACCTTTTTTTTCGATCGCCGCGTTTTTTTTTTTAAATTTTGAATTTTTTTTCCCGGCGCGTATTTTTTTTTTTTACCCGACGCAACTTTATTGTCCCGTCGCGATCCACAAAGCCCGGCGTAAAGTACGTTCGCGCGATGCACGTCGGGAAAAATGACGTCACACGCATGCGCCGAACGTCCGGCGTGGGAGCGCGCCTCATTTAAATAGGAATCGCCCCCTCGATCAGACGACCGCCTTGCGACGGAGGCACTTAAGTTACACGGCGTGTAATTTCTAGGTAAGTGCTTTGTGGATCGGGCACTTAGGTAGAAATTTAACGCCTGTGTAACTTAACTGCTGAAAGTTAAGTTAGGCAGCTTTTTTGAGGATTTGGCCCTGAGTTTCTTGTAGCAATCTGTTGACTTTGCAGTTGCCTAGATAATTTCTAGCCTTAGTGGAGAGGCCAGCGATTACAAAGCTAAGGGTTGCTGCTTCATCTTGGGTTACTCCATATGGAATATAGCCATGAAGTATGGTACATGTCCTTTGCAGTCAGAGTTAACTACTGAGTGGTATACCAGATGGCTGAATATGTTTATTGTGTGTGTGTGGGGGGGTAAAGTATTTTTTTTAACACATTGAGGATGAATGAAACAAAGGTTGTACACATCCCACATTTCCCATAACAGTTCCTAGACCCTGGAAGGGATAATAATTATTAAGGCTAATTATGATTTAATGTAGTTGAATAAATTAAGAAAGTTGGTTGACTGAAAGGTGATTGTTATATATAGAATTTGGTGGGCTGAATCTGACCCTGGCCTTTTATATCTCAGGCCTCGTACACACGAAAAGATTTGGCTGGAAGATATTGTTTTGCCGAGGAAACCGGTCGTGTGTACATTTTCGTCGAGGAAACTGTCGAGAAACTCAACGAGCCAAAAAGAGAGCATGTTTTCTATTTCCTTGACTGGAATGGAGAAAATTGGCTTGTCGAGTTCCTCGACAGCCTAACAAGGAACTCGACGAGGAAAACGATGTGTTTCGCCCGTCGAGTTTCTCGGTCGTGTGTACGAGGCTTCAGATGCTCCAAACAGGGAATTCTCAGCTATTTTCTGGTCCGCCTGGGAGTTTTGGGTGTTCCCAGTCCAAATCACCCTTGCCCTTCAAAACAAATCTAGCCTTAACCCCCCACCCTAGTGGTGGCCTCTGGCGATGTGTACATCCTCAATACAGAAGTCCTCTTGTGCACTGTCCCCCGTACAACAGAGATGATGAATGTGCAGCTCCATTTAAAAATGTATACACTGTGGAAGGCTGACATTACCATGGAAGGGTAAATATGCACCAAGGTGACCTAGATAAGTTTAGCTTAGTTGGCTAGGGTGAGGATTGGTTTCCTTATATTTAAATTAAAATAATTTTCAGTTGATGGTTTTTTTGCCTTCCACATCACCCTCTCATGCTTTGTTGTGGCTCTAAGCAGGTTTAAGTTAGTTTAAATAGTCCTGGTAGGAAGCACTTTTATAGAGCTCCAGCATACCCACCAGTGTACTCCAGCCAGAGGGCCTTTTTCACACATGGGCAAGAGGCAGGCAACTGTGTCCATGCCAGCCTTCATGGTCTGTTTGAGTAGAATCAGCTCATTTTTTTTTTTAGCTAGCCAAAAAAATATTTCTTCCTCTGACTGTGATCCCAAAATGGTGCCCATGATGTCCAGTCTGATGCTCCAAATCTCTAGTATCTTCTTGAAATTATGAGAACTTGCGGAACTACATCAAAGCACCACCTACACTGCCAGGACCTGTAGCATTAAGATTCCCTCCTAGAAACCTCCTACAAAGCTTATATAAATACCTTAAGATCAGAGATACATTACATGAAGGCAAGGGTGATGTCAGGAAAATCAAGTACATGATCAAGCCCAAAGATCTCTGCATGCATGCAGAACAGTCTGCAGACCATTGCATGGGTCAAAACCATGTGCACGGTTGGGCGTACACACTAACACGCCCACCATTGACTTTGGTGCAAAGGGGCCTATTTAAAGCATAGCAGAGCTCAAGATAATTGCTGAGTGGTTGTCAATTCATGTGATCTGGGACCAGACCCTGACTTTTGATTCATTTGTGCTTGACCCAGTTCACCCTCTACCTCGCCTGATCTTGATCCTTCCATTACCTGATGCTTGTGGCAACAAACATTGTCTCCACTGTAAATACCATCTTCAGTAGCCTGTTAGGCAAAGCTCCAGATTTAGATCTCATCATCAACAGGGCAACAGTCCACATAATGTCATATGCCGCATTTACTTTCTTACTGACCAAGAATACATTATGGTGGACTCTTTTTTTTCAATCAAATTATTGTTCTATTAAATTTTTCATAATACAACAATAGCAATCGACTTTAATGGTAATCGACTATCTCTGCTTCTGAACCTATCAAGGGTAATCCTGACTTTATGCAAGGCTGCAACTACATGCCTTTAAAAATGGCAAATCTGCCACCTGGAGGTCCTCCCTCATTTTCTGTGCATGTTTGACCTCCCTTAGATTTGCACTACAGTGGTTAATTTGCATGCTGATTGTTAATGGTTCACATTTTAGTTTTGTTTTTTTAATTTTTCAACTGATTGTAGTTGCTTCCCATGTGTCTGGAGTGGTTAGTGCTCTGTTTAGGGGACCATCTCTAACAGATTCTACAGCTATACTTCTCTTTGCCTACCACAGCTTCCCATTTAAACTGTCCCCATGATAGAGGATGTTTTTTCACATTTCTCCACCTTCCCACCTTGATAACCTGATGACCTGCTCCAGTGTATAACCACTTGTATTTCCCAACCCCTACAATTCCCAGTAACTTTCATACAAGCTTTCAAAATGGGGACTTTTGATTTTTGATATTTGGGTCCCATAGACTTTAATAGAGTTTGTGAGTCATGTTTAAAGTTTTACTCTGTTTGGGGGTTCTGGTGCGAACCAAATCAGGGGATGTTTGGCCCATCACTACCTATTAGCCTTCAAAATTAGAAACAAAAGGAAGCCAGCTGAAAAATGTAATTGAGCTGCAAATTATATATTTTTTTCTTTTTAATTGTCACTTTTTAATTGTCACTAATCAAAGTAGTCACAGCAGTCACATGATCAGACCATCTCCACCTCTCAACAATAAATACATTTTAAAGGGCTGCTAGGTGGCCACATCAGCAAGGGGCTAAAAAGCTGCTTCTTGCCAGCCAGTATTGAAAATCAAATTTGCATTGGTACATGTCCCCCATTGGCGTGCCCAGCCCCCAATGCCCTTTGGCAATCCCTTGCCTATTAGCCATAAATATGGAATGAATTGATATTCAAGATTGACTTCAATGGGGTGCATATTAAAGTTAGCAATTTGCTAATTTTTCAACATACCCCTGAACAGAACCAAATAAGATTTGTCCATCAATAATCACAAGTTGCAAATTCTGCATTTTCAAGACTTTATTATATTTATGTGAAAGCCCTAAAACTGTAATAAAAATATGTGAATAATAAATAAATCACCTATAAGAAATTGGCTCTGTATATCACTTTGTGTGTGCTGGGGGGGAGGGATTTTTTGTAATTTAACCACTTAAGGACTGCCTCCTGTATATTTATATCAGCAAAGTGGCAAGGACAGGCACAAGGACCTTTAAGATGCCACCGTGTGGTCGCACGCTCGCGACCCTGCTGCTTTCTCCGTGAGCCTGACCATGGGTCCCTCGGATTTGATCGCCACAGGGACAACCGCAATCGTCTCACGGAGAGATAGAGTGGGGAGATGCTTGTGTAAACAAGCATCTTCCCGCTCTGCCTAGTGACAATGACACTGATCTCCGCTCCTTGTAGTCGGAGCGGAGATCAGTGTAATGTGACACACAGCCCATCCCCCCCTACAGTAAGAAGCACACCCTAGAAAACACTTAACCCCTACAGTGCCACCTACTGGTTAACCCCTTTACTGCCAGTGTTATTTTCACAGTAATCAGTGCATTTTTATAGCACTGATCGCTGTAAAAATGACAATGGTCCCAAAAATGTGTCAAAGGTGTCCGATGTGTCCGCCATAATGTCGCAGTCATGATAAAAATATCTGATCGCCACCATTACTAGTAAAAAAAAATATTAATAAAAATGCCATAAAATGACCCCCTATTTTGTAGATGCTATAACTTTTGCGCAAACCAATCAGTAAACGCTTATTTGTGATTTTTTTTTTACCAAAAATATGTAGAAGAATACGTATCGGCTTAAACTGAGGGAAAAATATATTTTTTTTATATATTTTTTGAGTATACTTATTATAGCAAAAAGTAAAAAATATTGATATTTTTTTCAAAATTGTCGCTCTATTTTTGTTTATAGCGCAAAAAATAAAAACCGCAGAGGTGATCAAATACCACCAAAAGAAAGCTCTATTTGTGGGAAAAAAGGAGGTCAATTTTGTTTGAGAGCCAAGTCGCACGACCACACAATCGTCAGTTAAAGCAACGCAGTGCCGAATCGCAAAAAGGGGCCTGGTCCTTTAGCAACAAAATGGTCCGCGGCTGAAGTGGTTAAAAATATTTAACGGATTTGAGCTAACATCTTACTTGCTTCCATTTTTATTAATGCATCTCATGGATTCAAGTAACTTCCTATTTCCATTATTGACCTTCTACTTCCTAGAATGTTAATTTGAGGGGTGAAGCAGAAATTTAAATTTTTGCCAGCAGTATAGAGAAGAACCCAAAACAAGGAAGGAAGCAGCTCAAAAAAAATAAACCATAATTTGTAATTAGTTGCCTGGCATCTTATTTTTTTGTATTGACACCTTACAACATAAATAACTTACATATAAAATAAATTACTTTTTTAGCAGTGTTTTTAATGTTTGTTTTTTTTGGAAATGTGTTTACTGAACTCTTACCTGTTTGGCACATCAGTCAGCCACAACGTTATAAATCATGTCACAAAGCACAGCTTTGAGTCTTGATTATTATGTGTTACCTACCATTTGTTTCCCAAACAACAATGTAACAGTTTATATCTGCCTGAAGGCATCTCATGTTTGTGTAAAGAAGATCTGTAATACCCATTTTCACTGCTCAACACTATCACCTTGTTTTGGTATTTTTGCAATTTGGCACTTGCTTATTATAACCTTAAACTTTGTAGAAGTCCATTTATTCTCGCCTCCTATATTTTCTGAAAGCGTAGGATGTGTAGAAATAATAGGTGGTGCTATTGATTTTGTATTTTTTATTTTGTTGTCTTGTAATAGTGGTACAATATTTTTGATAAAAATACTCAAATATCTTTATTAGCCCACATAAACAAAATCTCCCAAATTTCTGCTGAAAGTTAAACTTAAAAGAAAAGACAGAGGGCCAGATTCACAGAGACTTATGACGGCGTATCTCCAGATACGCTGTCGTAAGTCTGATTGGACGCCGTTGTATCTATGCGCCTGATTCTTAGAATCAGTTACGCATAGATTTCCCTAAGATCCGACCGGCGTAAGTCTCTTACACCGTCGTATCTTAGGCTGCATATTTACGCTGGTTGCTAGGTGGCGCTTCCGTCGATTTCAGCGAGGAATATGCAAATTAGGTAGATACGCCGATTTACAAACTTACGTCCGCCCAGAGCATTTTTTTACGTCGTTTACGTTAGGCTTTTTCCAGCGTAAAGTTTCCCCTGGGTCTATGAGGCACAGCCAATGTTAAGTATGGGCGTCGTTCCCGCAACGAAATTTGATTTTTTTACGTTGTTTCCGTAAGTCGTTCGCGAATAGGGCTGGACGTAATTTACGTTCACGTCGGAAGCATGACGATTTGCCGACATCATTTGGAGCATGCGCACTGGGATATGTCCACGGACGGCGCATGCGCCGTTCGTTAAAAATGTCAAAAACGTGGGGTCACTACTATTTTACACGCCCCGATATAAGTTTAAGCGCAAGTTCTATGCGAATACACAACTTGCTGCTCAAACTTACGGCGGCGTAGTGTATCTGAGATATGCTACGCCCGCCTAAATATAGGCGATTCTACCTGAATCTGGCCCAAAGTTTAGGAAATCCTTAAACTGCACCTATTTGCAAAACAGTTAAAATAGCATATTTGTGACACTGTAAACAACACATGCTAGAACCCTTACTGCTTCCTTCATTTAGTGTTATACCAAACCTCCACGAAGGCTTCAGACTATAGCACTACAGCAATATATATATTTTACCATACTTTATTGAAATGATCATTAGCACTTTTATCCATTTAAATAACATGAACTGCTTTAAAAAAAAACTAAACTGCACTGCAAAAAATGCAGAAATGCCTGTTTTTGTGCATTTAGTTGTGTTGCAGACCATTTTTAAATGGGTACATAACGCAGCATGCCACAACATGCCTTCATGCATGAAAAACATGCTTTGTAGTGCACTGTGTCCGGGTGTGATTGGCTCTTATTTATGCAGTGTCATTTTTTTTAACTTGGTAAAGAATTGTTTTTACTACACTGAATTACTGTCACTAGGAGATGACAAGCTTTCTGTTGGCAGTCAACTTTAGACCTAATGAGGGACAGCATGGAGGAGAAGGGATAATGCAAGGAAAATGTCCTGCTGTTGGTTTGCTTAGCTTAATTGGTCAGTGGAAGAAATATGCACAGCTTCAGTGAGAGGAAATAAAATTACCCGATATTAGTAAGAAGGATAAAAGGTCCCATCATTAGTGGTCAGTTGGAAATAAAAATGTCCCACCGTCAGTGGTCTGTGGGAAAAAAAATACACTAGCATCATAGGGGGGGGGGGGGGACGCTCTAAACCTGCCTTTCTCAACCAGGGTTTATTTGAATATTGGTGTTCTTCCAGAGGTGACCTGAGATTCCTTGAGCAAGAAGTAAATTCCCATATTGGTTCCCACTGACATCAATGGTATTTTTTTCTATCTGTAAAATGGGAGTTCTTCCCACTGACCAAATAAGTAGGAAGTATTCTTCCCTTCAGACTAATGTGCAGTGAGCTGTTGATATCATAATTATCAGGATTCCCTGAGTCCAAAATGTTATTTGAGGAGTTCGAAAGGTTGAGCAAGACTTTAGATTAGTCCCTCACCCTTCCTTAACATTTAGAGTAATAAGTAATAGAATGCATAAAATGCCAAAGTCAAATACCTACAGTTTAACATAATTTGACAATAACATGAAAAAGTAGAAGCTGTCTTTTTATATGTTTAAATCTCCAGGATGCGTAGAATAATGATTAAAGAATTTCATAAAATTAGGCGTTCATCTAGGAGGCGAGTCTTTAACAGAGCAGGGTTATATTAGGGATCCCATAGAAGAAAAGCGTTTAGCATGACAGGAGACTCACGAAATGTATAAAACTTTGGCTTTAACTAAAGCAGAAAATAGTAGATTCTTTCAAAAACAAAAACATTATGAGATGGGGGAATAGTTAGGTCGTATGCTGGCAGTTATAGCTCAGGCACCAGAGAGCCCAATAACTATCTCTGCAGTTAAAGACCCTAAAGGAGTGGTGAGGTATGATATAGGCAGCATTCAGAAGATATTTGTAATCGAGTCAAAGGTGTCAAAGTCAATTAATAAAGCTAAGCAATTCTTGGATAAATTGGTTCTGCCAAAACTTAAAACAGAGGATAGAGAAGCTCTCGACACATCCCTGGAAGAATTAAGACAAGCAGTTACACAAACTGATAATAATAAAGCGCCCAGGGATAGATGAACTACCGACAGAGATATATAAAAAAGTTTAAAAGATTTTTCTACCAGAAAGTGGTACTAAATGATGTGTATAAAAAAAAAAAAACTTCCAGAATCAATGCAGGAAACAATAGTAATAGTGATTCTAAAACAGGGTAGGGACCCAATGCTGCCTGAATCTTATCGCCCTATATCTCTCCTCACCTCAGATGCCAAGATTTTGGCACGAGTCCTTGCAAACAGGCTATCGAATTACATTAACAGTTTGATACATGAGGATTAAACAGTTTTTTTTAATTTGCAATTGCCTATGGAAAATATGGGATCTAGAGCAATATTAAGCCTTCGATATGGTGGAGTGGGAATACTTATGGGCTGTATTGGAGGCTTTTGGAATAGGACCTGGATTTTTAAAATGGTTTAAATATTATATAGTGACCCTAAAGCAAGGGTAAGGCCTTGTACACACGATAGGTTAAACAGAGGACAACGGTCTGATGGACCGATTTCATCGGTCCAAACCGATCGTGTGTGGGCCCCATAGGTTATTTAACCATCGGTTTAAAAAAAGCCAACTTGCTTTAAATTTAACCGATGGATTCCTAACCGATAGGTCAAAACCGATTGTTAGTAGGCACGACCATCGGTTAAATATCCACGCATGCTCAGAATCAAGTCAACGCATGCTTGGAAGCATTGAACTTCATTTTTTTCAGCACGTCGTTGTGTTTTACGTCACAGCGTTCTGACACGATCGGTTATTTAACCGATGGTGTGTGGGCACGATGGACCATCAGTCAGCTTCATCGGTTAACCGATGACAACGGTCCTTCAGACTGTTCTCATCGGATGGACTGATCGTGTGTATGCGGCTTAATAATTAATAATACACTATCCAGCCTGTTTAAAATTAAGGATACAGTAAAGTATTTGGGGATAGAGGTCTCTCTGGATGTAAAAGACTATATTAATTTGAATTTGAAACCTATATTAGTAAAATTTAAGGATAAATGCCAAAGTTGATGTAAGTTATCTCTGATGATTTGGGCCCTGCAATTACTTTACGTGTTTAATACCTATTTTTGGTTTAGAAAAATAAAATCTCTTTTTAGAGACTTGATCTGGAGAAAAAAACAACCACGTATAAAGTTAACAACATTAATGCTAACCAAAGAAGAGGGAGGTATGGCGATCCCCCATCCCAAATATTATTTTTTAGCCTCACAATTACAACACGTTAGTGGATGGACAATAGTATTGGACTCTGACCCTATACAGAGTTTGCTACTATCAATTTATGAAGTATATCCATGGATTTCTTTATTTAAGTCGAGAAATCAACTGTGCGACAAAGGATTCCTTACGGGTAAATTGTTTGACAAGCTATGGCAGGAAGTTAGGAAAATTACTGAAATGAATGGATATACCCCATATACTCCAATCTGGAATAATATGAGGAACTGATGAAATTGGAAGGGTTTGAGATCTGGAGGCAGAAGGGACTAAGGTACATAGAACAGCTATTTCAGGAAGATGTGATGAAAACCTTTAGTGAATTAAGTAAAGAATATAGTAAATATAGTAAAGAATATAATATTCCAAATCAAAGATTTTTTTCAATTTCTACAGCTTAGGTATGCATTAAAAACCTCATGGTCGTTCGCATGAATTGAAGTTTAATAATTCAGTGGTAATAGCCTTGTTGGATAAGATAGGAAAAAAAGGGCTTGATATCACAATTATATGATATATTATTTGATAAATTTAAAGGTACTGTGGATGTACCAGCAAGACTAGCCTGGTCTGGCGACATAGGGCCAATTTTAGATAAACAGTGGGCACTGGCACTATCGGCAATACCTCAGGCCTCTTTATCTCCAACACAAAATGTAACACAATTATTCATCTTACACAGGGCACATTATACACCAGAGAAATCATTAAAAAGGAAATGGAGAGATAAAGACCAAAGTCCTAGATCAGCCTTTCTCAATCTTTTCAGCATGGAAAAGTTTTATAAACTTAAACAGCAAGGGTTGTAGCCTTGACAAAAGGGAGTGGATCATATTAAATTTAGGGGATTCACAAGTTTAGTCAAGCCTAGGGCAGCACAAAACCTAAATACACTACTGCAGGAAGGAACCCTTGAAATAACTTTCTGGTCTCAGGGAACCCCTGCTAAAAAGGACCACATCTACAACTCCCGATACTTTAGTGTGATAGTCAGTGGAAAGAATGCCCCTTATACTTGTTCTCATTGAAAATAGGTACCTCCTTACAGATAGTTAAAAAGATCAATGGTGTCACTGGAAACTTATCTGAGAGGTCAAAACTGGTCATTGTTCAAGGAACCCCTAACGACTTCTGGAGTTACCCATGAAATGGATACAGCGCCCAGAGGCGATTCAGTTCGCATGTGTTGCGCTTTACAAGTCTCTCTCTCTCTCTCTCTCTGAGTGGGGGAGCTGGTAACTGGTAACTAAAGCTGGTAAGGGATCCATGGAACCCTGGTTGAAAAACCCTGTCCTAGATGTAAAGGGAGAGCAGCCAATTTAATACACTTGCTAAACTCCATCGATATTGGTCTGGGGTGGTATTTATCATTAATAATGTATTTGAGAGTGGGATGCCTATTGATCAAAATTTCCCGGGGAATATATTGTTTCAATAAATAGAAGTCTACTACAGGCTCATAAACTCATAGCACTAAAATGGCTATCACCATTCCCACCTACTGTAGCAGAATAGTAAATACAAGTAAGGGAAACTTTAATTAAGGAAAAGTATACTTTCTTACATAAAGGCTGCTTAGGGAAATTTGAAAAAAATGGAGAAGGTGGTTTGATATCTTGGAGGTATGACGAGAGAGGAGAGGATCAACGTGTGAGTAGCGGGGGGAGGGGGCGCATGGGCACCAAGGGTGTGGAGTATTTTTTTTCCCCTCTCAATACAGGCTGGGGTTGTATGTCATCTGTCGTTTTTTGTTGTGTTTTTTTCTTGTTGTTTGTATATAAAAGGAATAAAAAGATGATTTGATTAAAAAAAAAATCTCCAGATAGAGAGCTCATCCTGGATATTTCTATCATTCCATAATAATTTTAGCATTTGACCATTAATATGTATACCAAGGTCTTGAATAAAATGCATACTTCTCACATGATTCTTACATACTAATTTATCAACTCTCCTTCATAGCATGTAATGAAAACAAATATCACAATTAATATCCTAATTAGCATGCAATATTAATAAGCTGCTTGCAGTACAACACTGATGCTCTTTTGGTCACACTCTTGACACATTCCTTCGGTGACCTAATTCCATGAATTTTACAGTGTAGCCCTGCCAAAAGGATCAGTCACAGAAAGCAAGAAAGTCACTTAGCGAATGGGTGTTATTAATCCCAGGCTCAAATACTATCAATAAAGACTCCCAGAGTAGCTGCATGCAGAGGCATAGCTTGAAGCGTGTGGGCCCAGATGCAAAAGTCGACCTGCCCCCCCCCCCCCCACTACCACTCACCACTTCCATCGTGCGTGCAGATACACCCACCGCGCGCCAAGAAACTCAAAGTGGCATAAGAGTTTTGGGTTTCCAGAGTTCCTCCTTACATCAGAGGACAGGGATCACCGCTGGAGAATCAGAGGACAGGGACCCCTGACAGGTCACTTGGCAGACCTCCTTTCCCATCCCAGCACTGTATACAGCTCCTCCCAGTCCCCTCCACACTACACAGGACTGAAATCAGTGCTAGACATGTGCACTGCCGAAAAATGTGTTTGTTTTCGTTTCTGTCTTTTTTCGTTTTTCGGGTCATTCGTTATGATCGCAATTCGTATATTTGAAAATTCATAAATTCGAAAATCCCAAATTAAGAAAGAAAATCAGAAAATTCAAAAGAACTTACTAACAATAACTAGCTATTAAATCATAGGTATTGGAATTTCCTTTCAAATTTGGCTGTTAGTGAATGTAATGAATACAAATTTATCCAAAGTTATGAATTATCCGAAAAAACTAATGCTGCATCTAAACAAATGGAATGGAACGAATTAATAATAAATAATAAAATGTTTTTATTATTGTTATTTATTATTATTAATTTGTTACGTTCCATTAGTTTACATATGGTATTCATTATTTTGGATAAATTAGTATTTGTTACGTTCACTGCCAAATTTGAAAGGAAATTCCAATACCTAGAATTTAACAGTTAGTTATAGTTACGTTTTTAGTTATTATTTCAGATATTTGAATTTTTTACAGCTCAAATTTATAAATATTCAGAATAATTTGTTAAACAGGTTTTTGTTCATTTGGATATTTCCGAATGAATGAATTTGTCGAAATTCGTTAAACTAATTTGGAACTAAACAAATTGCACATGTCTAGAAATCACATTACTTTGCACACAGTCTGTCATCCTTCACAGGGTATATCTCGCTTTTCTGTTGCTGTTCAGACCTGTGAAATTCTCCAGTCAAAATGGCAGTGTAGTTGCAATAGGCAGATACACCATGTGCAGATTGTGGCTGTCTGACTGTGTTGTAAAGGAATGTGATTTCAGCCCTGTGGAGGAGGAGCAGTATAGAAGTACCAAAAGGGGAAAGGGGCTCAGCAGCCAGGCATAGCACCCAGGGCAGAGAGGGTTGTCAGGGTTTTTTTGGAGGAGGGGGGGGGTGCAACACCATGTGACACAATCTGGAGCCTGCAGCCCCTTGGGAGGTGTTAGGGGGTTTATTTTAGCAATTTCTGAAGGTTTCTTTGTCAGTGTTGGCAGGTGTTGGGGCAAGGTTACCTCCCAGAGGTGTGAGTCTTTTCCCCAGTTGTCAGGGAAGTGGGGTAAGCAGACATCCCTGGGTGGGGGGGGGGGATACAGAGAATCCCAGCTGGTGACTAGGAGACACTGAGCAGTGTCTTACCTCCCCAGTGACTTCAGTCCCATCGTGGCTACAGGATATGCATTATTATTATGATTATACTTATGCATTCTTAACTAGGGTAAGGACTGGGTTCAGCCCCATCACGGGTATGAGGCAAACCCTGTGATGTTGGTGGTGACAGTGAATGAATGTGGAAATTCGCAGAACTAATTCTTTGTAACCATAATGCACTGCCTGACCTTTAGACTTAGCTCAGCTGGATTAGAAGGACCAATAATATTATGTGCCAGACCCTTCACTGAGTGGGTTCTCAGCAGCCATTGGGCCCCTCCTATTCTCACTCTATACCTCTTTCCTGGGCCAGTTGATAACCTCCCATGGCTTATAATACCACCTCTATGCCGACGACACCCAAATCTATCTCTTCACTCCTCAACTCACTCCCTCAATCTCCTCATGGATCTCAAACTTACTGAATTACATATTGGTATGGATGTCACACCGCTTCCTCAAACTCAATCTTTCTAAAATTGATCTTGCTATATTTCCTCCTTCCCGGTTCCCCCCCCATGACTTTATCATTAAGATTAACAACACAACCATTGGTCCCTCCACACATGCCAGGGTTCTGGGTGTAATCCTTGACTCTGACCTCTCCTTCAGCCCCCACATCCAATCATGGGCTAAATTCTGCCGCCCTAATATTCGCAACATCTACAGAATTAGACCCATCCTGACTAATGACACCACAAAGCAACTTATTCACTCCTTGATTATTTCCCACCTTGACAACTGCAACTCTCTCCTTAATGGCCTACCCTTACGCAGAATATGCACCCTTCAGACTATTATAAATTCTGCTGCTAGACTAATACACCTCACTAACCGATCCGTGACTGCTGCTCCTCTATGTCAATCCCTTTACTGGCTTCCCCTACCCCACCGTATAAAATTCAAAATGCTAACCACAACATACAAGGCCATTCACAACAGAGCCTCATCTACATCACCAATCTCATCTGCAAATATCGCCCAAATCGTCCCCTTTGCTCCTCCCAGGAACTCCTGCTCTCTAGCTCATTTGTTACCTCCTCCCATGCTTGCCTTCAGGACTTCTCTAGAGCCTCTCCCATCCTCTGTAACTCCCTGCCCTGGTATGTCCGATCAGCCCCTAACCTCTCCACTTTACGAGATCCCTGAATACTCATTTATTCAGAGAAGCCTATCCCACACTCACCTAACAACTATCCCTGAGCCACCCCCATCAAATCATTCTCTGCAGCTATTACCTTTTGTACCAGCACCCCCTCCCTTTAGAATGTAAGCTCTACGAGCAGGGCCTTCCTGTATCTTCTGTATTGAACTGTACTGTAATTGTGCTGTCCCCCCTCCCTCTTACATTGTGAACTGCGTAAACTGTTGGCGCTATATACATTTTGTATATTATTAATAATGTGCATTCTATATTATATAGCTTTCCCTTTAAAAGTAGAAATATACCATCCTATCTTTTACGGTAAATTGTATGTCTTTGGCCATTCCTATAGCAACTCCCTTTGCTCTTTTTGTTGTTGAGTCTCCATAGTACCATGTTGGATGTTCTTTTGAATATCATTTTATATTTGTGTCATGGGAAATATGTGTCTCCTTGAGGAATATTATTCCCACTGAGTATTGTTTAATTTCTTTTAATATTTTGTGTCTTTTCGCTGGTGTATTTAGGCCCCTTACATTATAAGTTAGAAAATGTATTGCTGTCATCTTAGGTATCTATGTGCCCATCTCCCCCCTCCCCTCCCCTCCCCTCCACTTCTCATTCTTCTCTAAATTTACTCTTCTTTCTCTAATGAGATATATGAAACCGGATGGGGCCAATGGGCACTGATTGCGAGGATCCAGATTTCAGAGACCCGGGTTAATAATTCCCATGCTCATTTCAAGAGACTCCCTTTCCCCCCATCTCCTCACCCTCTGGCGCTAGATCAGCAAATATCTGAAGGGCAACGCCTTCAAACTTTATTGGGTGTGTTGTTCTCAACTTCTCCCATATCTGTACTTTATCGTCGTACTAGTGAAATCTTATTATGACGTCTCTTGGAATCTCCTTGGCTATATTTTGGGGTTTTCTCATCCTTTGCACTCTTTCTATCTTAAATGTGTCTGTTGTTGTTGTTTCTATTAAACAACCAAATACTTTTTCCACTATATCAGATCTTCTTCTTGTGTTGTTTCTGGGAGGCCCCGGATTCTTAGATTTTTTCTTCTTTTTCGATTTTCCTTGTCTTCCATTCTGTACATGTTTCCTTTTTTAATTTGTAACTTTTTCATTTGTTCTTTAAGCTCTTTTATTTCTAGGGCATGTGTATCCAATTTTTCTTCCGTGTATTCTACCCATATTAATATCTAACCCAGATCACCATGTAATGTTGCCATATCCATCTTCAGGGAGTGTTCGAGTTTTGCGAACATGTCCAATATTTCTATATATTTTTTTTAATTCTTTTATTCTTTGATCTTCTCTATTTCTTCCTTCGGAGTCGCTCTCTATCTGTAACTCTTCTTTTGATTGGTTAATTATACTTACTCCCAATGATTGCTGGTTCTGCCCATTACTTGGCCCAACCAGTTGTTTTCCATGGGCTCCTAATTGTCTTTTAAGTGGTTGAGCTATCAGGGTTTTCCTCTTGGGTCATATATTTGCACTTATTTTGGGAGGGTTTGCCCCTGCCTTTCACTGGTTTGTCCCTCATTATATGATTGTATGATTCCTTCCTTATCTCTGTATCCTTGTATTGTTCTACAATTCCACTTTTCTTTAGGGAAAGTTTTGATTGTATTTAAAAAAAATTCAGGTACTTTAAGTGGCTCCTTAAATCCTTGTCAACTTGACGGGTAGATGGTTGATCTTAATTTGTCACTTTTTCCACTTTCCTTATCCAATTTTTTCCAGCCCCACACACTTTACTGTTATTTGATTTCACTCTCCTTTATTTTGTTATCCCTGCTCCGTCATTGGTGTATCAGCTCCGTTCTATGACACTTTCATTCAGCTTTCTCAGCTCTTTAAGCTCCAGAAGTCTGCCACCTTAATGTTTCATATTTACTTGAGCTCAGCTTAGTGCATAGTGTATGAGCAAACAGTTCTTTTGATATGAATGTCAACCAAGAGCAGAAAAAAACATAAGGACAAACTCAAAAAAGAAAAGAGATAATCAAAAATAAGAACTCACAACTCTGTAGGGGGAGCTGCTAATTAAAGCAGTCATAGTCTTCTTTTGGATGAAAAGTTTTTGGTTCTTTGAAATGTGTTGCTGTTTCCAGGGTCTTCGGTATGTGGGACTTTGTATATGATATAAATGGATTTGTTGAGTCAAATTTAGAAAAATAATTTTCTTTTGAAAATTTGATCTAAGAACTTTCGTTTGAATTTCGCACCATTAGTGGGTTGCAGCAACAGCCAATTTTTATGCAGCCATCGAATTTGAGTAATCTGGCATGTTGGAAATTTTTGGAAAAATTAAAATATTTTCTAATCAATGATGGGAGAATTGTGCGAAAAATTTAATTGAAAAAGAAATGCGCATGAGTGCAAGAAAATACAATTTCTAGAAAGAAAAGAACATCCCCAGCCACGAAAATTATTTTCTGTAGCAACATGAGGTGAAATTGAAGGCTTGGTTGGTCGAATTTCAAAATCAATGGTGGCACCATCGGATCACAAAACGCACAAAATTTGGGATTTTCAAAAGGAAAGTCTTTTGAAATTCGACCATATATGGCCATCCTCTTTTCTTTTTATCCATTTGTGTTTCTTCCTCTCACCCTCTCTTGACAATCACTGTGTCCGTCTCAGACTCCATTTCCGTTCTCTGTTTTGGTGACTTCTCTGGTCACCAGTAAGGTCTCGGTCGAGCCTCTTCGACTTTTTCCAAGCTACGCTGAGTCAGGCCAGACACTCTCTGAGCAGCCGGTTTTGTCTGGACTTCTGCACTACACTCTCTGTCTCTCAACGCCTCAGAGTGTCTTCATCTCCAGGGATCATCCTCTGCTATCTGCCCCCCACCTATAGCTCTGCTCCCGGGGCCATGACCCGTCTCACTTGGCGCTGCTCTGTTTCCACGGTGGGTCATACATGCGAGTCAGGGGGCCGGGTGGCTAAGCTTTTCCCATAAGAATGGGTTTCTCCTGGAGCTCATGCTTTCTCCTTGCTGGCACCATTTTCAGGCTCCTTGATCGCCCCTGATGTTAACCTCTTTCCTGCCAGTGTCATTAGTACAGTGACAGTACATATTTTTTAAAACTTATCACTGCCTTGGTGTCACTGGTCCCCAAAAGTGTCAAAAATGTCTGTTAGTGTCCCGACTGTCCGCCGCAATATTGTAGTCCCGCTAAGTCACTGATTGCCACCAATACTAGTAAAAAAAAATTGAAGATAATTATTAATGAATATAAATATCCCATAGTTTGTAGATGCTATAACTTTTGCACAAACCAATCATTATACGTTTATTGGAATTTTTTACCAAAAATATGTAACAGAATACATATTGGACTAAATTGATAAAGAAATTTGATTTTTCCATTTTTTATTGGATATGTTTTATAGCAGAAAGTAAAAAATACTGTATTTTTTTCAAAATTGGTGGTCTTTTTTTGATTAAAGCGCAAAAAATAAAAACAGCGGAGATGAACAAATACCACCAAATGAAATCTACTAGGTACAGTGTTGCATGACCGCGCAATTGTCAGTTAAAATAATGCAGTGCCATATTGCAAAAAATGGTCATGAATAGGGATGAGCTTCGTATTCGAGTCGAACTCATGTTCGACTCAAACATCGTATGTTTGATCGTTCGTTGAAATATGGACAAAACGGGTCGTTCGCGCCAAATTCGAGTTACGTTTCACACACCATAATTCACTGTGGCATCAATGGCTGATGATTGGTCAAGCATGCACTATGACCCGCATGCTTGGCCAATCACAGCTTGCAAAAAACGGAGAGCCATAATTGGCCAAAGCCAGGATGGCTTTGGCCAATTATGGCTCAGGGGGTTTAGTACACGCCCCACACTATAAAAGGCCGCCTACAAGTCGGCCTTGTGTAGTGTGTTGCGGTGGTTAGGAGAGGACAGAGAGAGTGTCATTTTTTGCAGGTAGATAGAGCAGGCAGGCAGGCAGGCTAGTCAGTTAATGTTACAGTGTGTAGAGGATATATATACATCCCAGGTGTTGTACATATATTTATACACTGTATAGTTTAGCTAGATCAGTTCTTCCTAATTTACTGGCAGGCAGGTGATTGTGCTAGCTGCAGTATTCTTACGTGGTTTATTGCCTGTGTCCTCTGTAGTTTGCACCTAAAGCTACTTGGTGTGTACTGGCCATGTGCTCTGTAGTTTGCACCTAAAGCTACTTGGTGTGTACTGGCCGTGTGCTCTGTAGTTTGCACCTAAAGATTCAGGAGCAGTGATTTTAATGATGCTTAAATAAAAAATAAAAAATTATGAAAAATTCCTTTAAATAGTGTACCTGCTGGGTGTCTATAGTATGCCTGTGAAACCGTCTTTGAGAACCCGGGTCTTGCCCGAGGGAACATGTATCAATAGAAAAAAAAGTTTTAAAAACGGTCGTTTTTTCAGGTGTCCTGAAAAAAATCGACCGTTTTTAAAACTTTTTTTCCATTGATACATGTTCCCTCGGGCAAGACCCGGGTTCTCAAAGATGTTTTCACAGGCATACTATAGACACCCAGCAGGTACAATATTTAAAGACATTTTTCATTTTTTTTTTTTTTTAATTTTATTTAAGCATCATTAAAATCACTGCTCCTGAAAAAACAACCGTTTTTAAAACTTTTTTTACATTGATACATGTTCCCTGGGGCAAGACCCGGGTTCTCAAAGACATTTTACAACAATAACTTGCATATTAGGCTTTAAAATTAGCACTTTTGAATTCGAACGTTCGAGTCCCATAGACGTCAATGGGGTTCTAAGTGTCCACGCAAAGGTTCTGGTGCGAACCGAACGGGGGGGTGTTCGGCTCATCCCTAGTCATGAAGGGAGGTAAACCTTCTGGAGCTGAATTTGATTGCCAAAGACTGCTAGACCCCTGCTTATAATGCTACAGATTAAAATTGTAATTGTCATCTTTCCTGCTTCCCTAAAAAAAAAAAAAAAAATTATAAATGCTACCATTACCATCTCTTGCGATGTTTTCTGGACTATTTTGGTGCTCCAGCACTTTAAAGGTTACCACATAAAGTTTTCACGGCTGGACCTCAGCCAGCAAATTTATAATGTTTGCGGCATATTTCGGTACTTACTGTAAAGACGCCACGCAATGTTTCTGCAACTGAACCCCATTTTTTTTATGTATTTACAGTAATTCTACTAAAGCTTTTAGATCTGTTGTGGCTGCTACTTCAACTGGTAAAGTAGACCTACAGTATTACTCCTTGATAAAGATCATGTGTCCCAGCCAAAACCCCTTAACCTCCCTGGCGGTATGATTCTGTCTGGAATTACGTACCAAAAGCGGTACAATTATTTTGCAAGGAAATTTATACTGTAGGCCTGTAATTTTTAGAAATAACTCACTTAAATCTGACCAAGCAAGAGTCTTGTAGGCATCCCGGGTATGATTTTTTTTTTAAAACAAAATTATAAATTATAATATAATAAATAATTATAAATAATTATAACAAATAATAATATAATTATAATAAAAATTATTCAATAATGTAATCAACTCAAAATCACTGAAATTTGCTCAGTTGCAGAATTGTCGCTGTCATTATTATTATTTTTTTATGACGAATTTCCCCACAAATCGCTATCGCACATTTCTGCAAGTGATTGTAATTTATTATCGCTGTTTTCTAGCTGATCTAAAACCATTTTTGACATAAAGGGACACTTTTGGACAATCTACAGTTTTTAGGCAGAAAGAACATTTTTTATTATACAAAAGTACATGTAGGGTACTGGGCAGACCACTAGGGGCAATGGGGGGGTGTATTTTTTACATACAGTACTGTAATCTATAAGATTACAGTATACTGTATGTAAAGTGTTTGTTTACTTTTTTTAATTTGGCGCCGTTCTCCGCTCCCGTGCGTCGTAACGTCGCAGGGAACGGAGATCGGCGGCACACGGGGAGACTGTGAATCAAGCGAGGAGGTCCCGCTCGCTCACACAGCGGGGTGGCATCGCTGGATCCAGGGACAAGGTAAGTAACTTGCCTGTGGATCCAGCGAAAGGTAAGCCACGCCGCTGCACACTCTGCACGTCCAGCCCGAGCGTGACTCAGGGTTACCGATCCTAGCATAAAAAATCAACCCCGAGTCACGCTCGGGTTTACCGCCAAGGGGGTTAATTTGAATTTGAAGTGAATCAAATTGGAGTGCTGCTGCAGTATTTTTTGGCCAAGCTAAATGAAGAAGTAAAAACATTCAGTTACACAAGCAAACTATTTGATGCCAGAATATGATTTTGCTCACGCAGGCCGTAAAAATGTTACTGTTCCATAACAAAAAATATAACTTAAAGGCATTTCTTCTTTTTGTTAAATAGTTTTTGCTTTAAAAGAATCCCAATGGAAGTGTCCAGCTCCCCATGTCCTTTTTAAAACTAGCTTAACTCCCAAAAACTAGCAGAAACAATTTTACAATGTACAATAACCCAAAAAATAAGTGTTACCTGCAAAAGAAAAACCTCACTTAATTGTGAGCGTTCAGGGCTGGACTGGGACTAAAATTTGGCCCTGGACTTCATCCAAACTGGCCCACTATGACAGGTGACAGGTCTCTCCCATGCCGGCTGGACAAAAGGGCCAGCCAACCCCGATGGCCAGCCCCCCCCCCCCCCCCTGTTCACTAGCCATTAGCCATTCTACTTTATTTCTCTTATAGGCAGTACCAGTGGGGAAGCTAGACATTACCTCACCCAGGGCAAAGAATCAGTTTGGTGCCCCCCCCCCCATAATGGGACAAGATTAGGCAGCAAAGGGAGAACTCCCAGGCCATAGCTGTTGAGTCAGCTATCTATCCCCTCCCCCATGCTCCCCCCCTGTGCTCCTCTGGTCCTCCCCCTGCTTCTCTGGTCCCCCTTGCTCCTCTGGTCCCCCATGCTCTTCTGGTCCCCCACATGCTTCTCTGTTTCCCCACATGCTTATGCGTTCGCCTCCTGCTCCTCTGGTCCCTCCATGCTGTTCTGTACCCTCATGCTTCTCTGGTCCCCCCTATGCTCCTCTTGTACCCCCCTGCTTCTCTGGTCCCCATGCTCCTCTGGTCCCCCACATGCTTCTCTGTTCCCCCACATGCTTCTGCGTTCCTCTCCTGCTCCTCTGTTCCCCCATGCACATCTGGTCCACCCTGCTCATCTGTACCCTCATGCTCCTCTGGTACCCCCTGCTCCTCTTTTAGATAGAGTTGCACACTGTTTTTGAACTCGGCAGGTAGGTTGTTCCATACATGTTGGAGAATTAACCACAGAACTTGTGTGGAAGTAGGCTGCCTAGCATCCTTCTGTCTCTCCGTGTAATCCAAGACAGACTCAATGACTTTTAGATCAGGGCTCTATGGGAGCCAAGCCATCACTTCCAGAACTCTTTGTTCTTTATGCTGAAGATATGAAGATAGTTCTTATTGACATTGGCTGTATATTTGGAGTAGTTGTCAAGCTGCAGACCAAATTTGGGGCCAATCACAAAGCATGGTATGGCATGATGGATAAGTATGTGCCTGTATTTCTCAGCATTGAGGACACCATTGATGACCAAATCTCCCACACCATTTGCAGAAATGCAGCCCCAAACTTGCAGGGAATCTCCAAAATGCTTCACTGTTGCCTCATTATTGTACCACTCTCCAGCCCTTTGGCGAACAAACTGCTTCCTGCTACAGCCTTATATTTAAAATTTAGACTCATCACTCCAGAGCCCATACTACCATTTTTCTGCACCCCAGTTCCTATGAACTGTCCAATTTAAAGGAGCTGGAGCAGTTTTGTAAGGAGGAATGGGCAAAAATCCCAGTGGTAAGATATGGCAAGTTCATAGAGACTTATCCAAAGCGACTTGGAGCTGTGATAGCCACAAAAGCTGGCTCTACAAAATATTGGCTTTAGGGGGGTGAATAGTTATGCACATTGACTTTTTCTGTTATTTTGTCCTATTTGTTGATTGCTTCACAATAAAAAAAAACACATCTTCAAAGTTGTGGGCATCTTCTGTAAATTAAATAATGCAAATCCTCAAACGATCCATGTTAATTCCAGGTTGTGAGGCAACAAAACACGAAAAATTTGGGGTAAATACTTTTGCAAGGCACTGTATATTGCTGGGATCCGGCAATACATTACAGCCGCGAGCAATTTCCTTTCTAAATGTAATTTTGCTGCGGTACTGTTATAAACATGGGAAAAGTGCGCTTCTTTACAAGCAGACTAAGCGGACCCCCAGGTAAAATATTGAAAAAGGAATATTTCATTTTCATTGTTTCACTTTAAGTATTCTTAAAATCACTGCTCCTGAAAAAATGGCTGTTTTAAAACTTTTTTTTGCATGGATACATGTCCCCTGGGGCAGTACCCGGGTCCCCAAACACTTTTTATGGCAATAACTTGCATATAAGCCTTTAAAATTATCACTTTTGATTTTTCACGTTCGTGTCCTATACACTTTAATAGGGTTTGCATGTTCGCACAAATTGTTTTGTCTGTTCGCATGTTCTGCAGCGAACCGAACCGGGGGGGGGGGGGTGTTCGGCTCATCCCTATGTAACACTCACTGCAACAACAAACCCAGCACTACAAGGCTGAAGACATAGCATCTGCTCCCTTGGCACACCCTTATGCCGCGTACTGACAGAATATTTTCATCGGATTTTCCGACCATGTGTATGCCCCATCTGACTATTACCCGTCGGAAATTCCAACAGACTTAAAAAGAGAACGGCCTGGATTCATAAAGAACTTGCGCCGACGTATCTCAAGATACGCCGCGTAAGTGCAAATAGGCCCCATCGTATCTGTGCGCCGGACCCACAAACTAAGATACGCCTAAAAATAGGCTTCATCCCGCCGACGTAACTTGCCTACGCCGGCGTAGCGTGGGCACATATTTAGGCTGGACGCATGTGGCGCTCCCATTGATTTTCTATTCAAATATGCAAATGAGGGAAATACGGCGATTCACAAACGTAAGTGCGCCCAACGCAGGCTACGCGATGTGCGTGGAAGTTGTACGCTCGGCGTAAAGTTAAGCCCCATAAAGGAGGTGTAACCCAGTAGCAGACATGCAAAGGTCTGCACCAAGGAATACAAGCCGGCGTATTTTACGTAGTTTACGTTGGACGTGAGTCTGGCTGGGCGTAGAATACGTTCATGGCGTAGGCAGTGATCCGACGTATCTTAGGCAGTTGTTCCGACGTGTTTGTGAGCATTCGCAGGGGGATGCGTCCACGGCACGACGCATGCGCAGTTCGTTAAATGTACTTGTCTGGCGCTCGGACCTTCATTTGCATGGGGTCACGCCTCATTTGCATGGCTCACGCCAACTTCCACCTACGCCGACTTACGCCTTCGAAACCCTGCACAGTTTTGTCAGCATTGGCTTTGTGAATTCCATGCTTGCCTTTCTGCGCTGCGTCGGCGTATCGTATATTATTTGCACTACGGCGGCGTAATGTGCGCCCGCTTTCTGTGAATCCGGGCCAACATGTTTGTTTTTTTTAAAGGAAAACATTTATTTCGGAAATTCTGTTCGTCTGTATGGAATTCCGACAGAGAAAAAAACTTGGAAGCATTGAACTTCATTATTCTTGGCTTGTCATAGTGTTGTACGTCACCGTGTGTTCGTGTGTATGCAAGACAGCTTGATCGGAATTCCTTCAGAAAAACCCTTCAGAGTTTATTTCGACGGGAAATCCGATTGTGTGTACGGGGCATTACTCTGTATCACCACCAGCAGTCATTTTTCACTGAGGGGATTGTTTACTCATTCATATATATTTCACTGCCATATGTCATATGCAAAATACTACACTGAGACATTGTGACATAACTCAACAGAGCAGGACTGATACAAAAATCAGTCAGTACTGTAGTAAATAATACAGACACTGACTGAAAATGTACTTCAATTATGCAACACTGCAGTTTCAATGGAGAAAGCTTTTTGATGATTTTGCTATGTTACTGCAATCAAGGATGAATCAAGACCTGCTCATGCAGAATAAACATAGCTACTTAGTAGTAGGTGGTGTCCATATTGCACTACTTGGTAAAGGTGTTACCCATGATAGGAAGCTTACTCTAATTACTTAGTAGAGAGAGAGAGAAAATGAGAGAGAGAGAGAAGCAGTACAAGCAACAAAGAAAGAATAAACCAGACAGAGACATAGTGAAAAAAAAAAGAGAGGGAGAGAGACGGAGGGAGCAAGAATCAGGAGGGAAAGAAAATGAGAGAGAGAAATAAGAAAGGAAGGAGAGAACGAGAATGAGAAAGAGAGAGTGAGAAGAAAGAAGGAGATAAAAAGGCAGAGCAAGAATGAGAAAAAATAAAGGTTGACATAGAAAAACTATGTCTGTCATTGTGTGTATTTAAATTATAGTAACACATATTTTGGATGGACCCAGGGTTGCCAACCGCAAGTAAATTTACTGACAGTTTGTAAAAATCGGAGACTTTTTTTACAACTGCCAGTAAATATTAGGGGCTGATGCCGCGTACACACGACCGTTATTCATGTCATGCAAGAAAACTACGTTTTTCTTGATGTGATTTGTCGTGATTCCTCTCAAGCCTGCCTTGCATACACATGTTAAAAACGTGAAAAAAAAAAGCTTGAGCAAAGCGCGGTGACATACAACACGTACGACAACATGTACGACGGCACTATGAAGTGGAAGTTCCATTTTAATGGCGCCGCTGTTTGGGCTGGTTTTGCTAATTTCCCCGTCTCATAACTTGCCTAAAAAAAGACGAGAAAAAATATAGCAGGTTCTAAAAAAAAAAATCGGGCATATTTCTCAATGAGAAAACTGCTCTGGAGCATGCACACGACCGTTTTTCACGGCCAATTTAAAAAAATTGCATTTTTCTCATCATGAAAAACGGTCATGTGTACGCGGCATGATAATTTCATGCTGTGTTGACTTTTTAAGTGTAAATCAAGCAAATTACTTTGTTATAGGTATTGTCAGTGTTTCCATGTTTTGTCAGTAAAAAATGCTGCGGGAGTCTGGAAGCCCTGGGCGGGCCCTTTTCTCTACAAGGCTGAGAACCACTGCCCTAAAGAATAGAAGCGTAAAGGGAAAGAGGAAGTTTGTGCAATGGGCTGGAGTGCTCTGCCTCTGACTGCTGGCTGGCCTATGTTTTCAGCATGAGAATACTAACTTGTTGTTGTAACAAACTTCAATCAAAAACCTTTGATTGTGAAAAAAAAAAGAGAATACTACTGTAGTCTGTTAGGCCCCGTACACACGACCGAGTTTCTCAGCAGAATTCAGCCAGAAACTCGGTCGGAGCTGGATTCTGGTGAGAAACTCGGTCGTGCGTACACTTTTCAGCGAGGAAGCCTCGTCGGGCCAAAAAGAGAACATGTTCTCTATTTTCTCGTTAGTCAATAGGAAAAGTCGGCCCGCCGAGTTCCTCGGCGGCTTCCACACTGAACTCAACGAGGAACTCGATGTGTTTGGCACATCGAGTTCCTCGGTCGTGTGTACGGGGCCTTAGAGCCCTCTCACACTGGGTTATTTTGCAGGTGCTATTGCGCTAAAAATAGCGCCTGCAAACCGACCCTTAACAGCTGCTGCTGTTTCTCCAGTGTGAAAGCCCAGAGGGCTTTCACACTGGAGTGGTGCGCTAGCTGGACGGTAAAAAAGGTCCTTTGGAGCAGTGAAGGAGCGGTGTGTATACCGCTCCTTCACCGCTCCTGCCTATTGAAATCAATGGGACACCACGGCTATACCGCTGGGAATGCGCCTCTGCAGAGGCGATTTGCGGTGGTTCTTAACCCTTTCTCGGCCGCTAGCGGGGGGTAAAACGGCCACGCTAGCGGCATGAAATTGGCGGTAAAGCGCCGCTAAAAATAGCGGTGCTTTACCGCCGACACCGCCCCCGTCCCAGTGTGAAAGGGGCCTTAGAGGGATCTCTCACTGTTTTTTTCTGTGGTAAGTGTACTATGCCACAGACAACTGTGATCAGTGTGGCTTTTACCAAGTAATATTTTTTTTTAAATAAAATTGAAGTTATGAATTGTATTCATGACAAGCCAATGTACTAATGTATATCATATAAGAAGAAAAACAGTAAGGAGCTTGATTGCTCAAAGAGCTAGCAATCAGAAATAAAGTATATTTTCCTAACTGACCCTAACCTTTCCATATGCTGTTAGTCAGCCTTCCCTGTTTCTTCCCTGCAGCAGCTTCAAAAACTGACCTTGCCCCCTTTTTATAGTGAGGGGCTGACTTGTCCAAACCCTTTTTAATAGGTGCCTTTAACTGTATTGGCAATATTTCAAAGACTTAGTAATGCAGTATGGTTTAAAAACAATGCTCGCAGGCAAATCTGCATGTAAATAAGCCAGGATCATGAATATTGAACCCACAGGATTCACCTCAAATCCATGGTAGCGGCAAGTCAGAACCTCATAATTACTTGGCACTAGGCATTGTGTTGGTACTAATGTAACTAATATTCAGTAGTCTATTCCCTCCGGCTTACTACAGCGCAGCCCAGCACATCTATCAGGTACACTGCAGACATGTGTAAATTCTATTCTCAGTACTCATTCCTGAGCAGTGGGGGAATCACTTGAAGATGAGACCCTGAAAGGTGTCTATACCCTAAGGACCCTTTAATACAGGCAGCTTGGGGGCAGTAAAAAAAAACAGGCTACTGAACCATGGTTTTACCGCCTCCTGGCTGACTACCTAAATTCTATTATTACAGTCGGACAGGGCTGTACACAGGCAAAAGCCTCATGACCACTGCAATTTGTTATCAGACTGCAGGGTTTGGCGGGAAATACTGCCTGTCAAACTCACCCATTGAAATTGTGGTGTGGTATTAAAATACAAAAGCCTCCTAAAAAAGAAAAAAGCAGATATTCAGTTGGTGACGGGATATCTTCCTGAAAGCCTTTCAGCTACTGCTATATATATATATATATCTGTATCTCCCTCTAAAAGGGATCTCTTGCAGAAAGCACTGCTACCAGTGTTAAAGAGCCCTAAGGGGTTGATTTACTAGTTGCTCCAGAGCTTAGTGAATAAGCAGAAGCTCTCCTGACTTCCGTCATTCAATCATGTGCAAGCAGAAATGCAATTTTTTATTTTCCTTGCCCGTGATTGGGTAATTTTTGCAAAGTTTACCTCATTTACTAGCTCTGGAGCAACTGCACTTGTAGAGTTCCACTGCACTTTGCAAAGTGCACAGTCTATTTGCCTTTAGTAAATCAACCCCAAAAAATGTCTAATGAAGAAGAATTATTATTTTTACCCAATTTAAAATGGATAGGGGGAGGTGTTATATAGTGTATTCAGGGGTGAGCAACTTAGGGTGACAATGTTGTTCCCACATAAATACATAGGACTGGAACCGTCTTACCAGCAGGATCACTAGATGAAAATAAAGGGAAAACGTCTAATCAAACTAACGAAAGCCACCACATCTACTGCAATATAGTGCGGTTTTGTTCTTGTGTTTAGATACACTTTACATTTCATCAGTGGCAGCCCATCCATTAGGGATGCACAGGTGTCCCCCCACTGTCTATGTTTCAGGCCTCCTAATCTACATGTGGGGCGCCGGATTCATGGATTACAATGGGGGGAAGTGGGGTTTAAGCACGTGATTAGAGGCTCTAATAGGCTTCAAAAATGGTGGGCTCAGGGCACAGAGCACTGCGCCCCAAGCCCACCCAGTTGTGTGACACTACCGAATGAATATTCACTATTTTCACACTGATTCTCCTCCTGGTCAATCAGGAAGGGTGTGCTGAAACTCGTCACCCAATTGGCTTAAAGGACAGGCGATCCTATTGGATGCCTAGAAGGAGGAGGGAAGAGACGTGCATGAGCCGCCGTGATCCAAAGGAGAAGTAGACCTGATGGAAACCGCCATCGCTCGTAGGATGCACTGCCCACCTACTACCTAGATGGGGTAAGTGCGGGGCTTTAAAGTCTGATCGACCGTCCTCCCGCGAGAGGGGAGTTTTGCTGGCTGCAGGGGGGGGAGGTGCCGCCGGCCGACCCGAGGGAGTGGTTGTTTGCTGCCTCTCCCTCCCCCTCAAAAAAAAACACCAGCCACCACTTTATTTCATCTTAAACAACTTTTAGGTAGCCAACAGTGACTGTAGCATATGCAGCCAGCTTCAGATATCCCTAAAAGTGAAGCAAAGAAATGAAGAGCAACCTCACAGTCATCACAAAAATATCAACACAAAATTATGATTTAATAATTTAGCTTTGAAAGCTGGCCATTAGTCATTCATTTTTTTTTTCACATAAAAAGAACAGACACAATAGCCATTAGTGGCCTCTTTGGAAGCAGGATGGTGGGGCTTTTTTTTTTTTTTCTCCTCTCTTTTCTCTCTCCTTTTTTGTCAGGGTATAGAAGGACACAGTAGGAGAACACACGATTTAAGTAGAGGGAATGGAGTGTGTAGGGACAGAGCAGACATACTCCACCGCAGCTAGGGGAGATGTGGAGGGGGGAGGTGAACTACTGTATTTATTGGCGTATAACACGCACCCTAACTTTAAAAGGGAAGTTTCAGTAAAAAAAAACTTTCCACAGCCCCCTGCGTATAACACTCAGGCACAGTTTACCCTCCATTTTCATGGTAAAAAAGTAAGTGTTATACACCAATAAATACAGTAATTATCTTATTTTTCAACTTTCCCTTTATTTTTTATTTTTTTATTTTTTTATTTTTTTATTTTTTACTTTTCTTTCTTAGGGGGGGGGGGGTAGAATAATTAATGAGCTTTTCATAAGACAATTCTGTCTAGTTTTTTCCTGCAATGTTTATTTGTGTTTTTTATGTAAATGATGGAACATAAGAATGTACAATGTACGAAATGTTGTGTGTATGCTTCAGTACTGAATATGTACCTTCATATATGGATTTCTATGCATTCTATATTGGTTGATATTCTATGTTTATTCCTATGTATATTATAAAAAAAAAGAATGTACAATGTATGGAATGTTGAAGTTAATAATAATAAAAATGTTGATTATAAAAAAAGACAGCTGGCCATTAGTCATTCTTATATCTTAATCATACAGTGAGTCAGTTTTTCATTTGAAGTCACCAAGTGTGGCTTTTACACTGTGTGAGGATTAACCATCGCTGAACAGGTATTAGAGCTGCATTAATCCTTTTGAAAAGTGTGTTAGCATGGATTAAGTTCACAAAATTATCATTCATTTGTATCCTGTTTCCTGTTTACTGTTTCTATTTTTTAACATGAACAACATGAAAAAAAAAGAAAGAAAACAGAAAAAACTATTTTATTTTTCCCACAAACAGAATGCACCAACTTCTCTGCACCTGATCAGTGAAATCAAGTATCCTGGAAAATCAGGACTGTCAGGAAAATCCTCCGTCTCACTTGTGGTGGAGTCTTTAAAGTCTTCCAAGCATAAAAAGCTTGACATGTAATTATCACCCGTATTAAAGCACTTGTAACATAGCACCTGCTGATAACAGAGCAAGTGGGGCTTAACGTCATCCCCTAGTCCTCACTGCTGTAGGCTGCTGTCTTATCTTGAAAAATACCAACACTCCCTCTAAGGATCAAAGTGTACTCATAGAAGTGACCTTTTTTACAGGACCGGTTTCTCCCAATGCCACAGTATAATACTAACAAGTGTTTTCTGACAGATCTAGGTGATATAAATCATTATTATTATTAAAGTGTTTGTAAAGACACATTTTTTACTTTTGGATAGAATGGTAGAGGGTGATGCCGCGTACACTCGATCAGAAATTCCGACAAGAAAAATTTGATTTTTTTTCCGACAGAATTTTGGATCAAACTTGTGTTGCATACACACGGTCACACAAAATTCCGACCTTCAAGTACGCGGTGACGTACAACACTACGACGAGCCGAGAAAAATGAAGTTCAATGCTTCCGAGCATGCGTCGACTTGATTCCGAGCATGCGTGGTTTTTTTTGCACGTCGGAATTGCATACAGACGAACAAAACTGAGAACTAGCTCTCAATTTTTTCTTGGCGGAAATTCCGACAGAAAAATTACAATGGAGCCTACACACGGTCGGAATTTCTGACCAAAAGCCCACATTGGACTTTTCCTGTTGGAATTTCCGATCGTGTGTACGCGGCATGAGAACCGCTGCAAGGTTTTATTGGCTTTGTGTCTCTGCTGGGGAGATCCATAGCAGATGCCATAATGATCCTTGTCTCTGGTACAGAAAGGGATGGTTCAGGGATAAGCTATGGCATGTTTGGATCCTAGTCCAAACCCTACCTGAGCTATCCCACCAAGAAGATGTCACAGCACTCTGCCAATTATAAGTGGCTGGGGCATTCCCCATAGCTGCATGTAAACATGCCCCTTGTGGGGCGGTATGCCTTAGCAGCCCATGATTGGCGGTGTGCCGTGACAATTTCCTGGTGGGATTGCTCAGGCAGGTTTGGACTAGGATACAAGCATGGCAGAGCTCATCCCTACTGAAGAGAAATCCAACATTTTTGAGTTGTGACACAAAAAGACAGAAGGAAATCTTTCAATGGGATTACCTATTTGGATGACAACTGTCTAAGGCAGGGGTGCCCAACCTTTTGAAGAACAAGGGCCACTTAAACGACTTGGTAACTGGTCACGGGCCACAATAAGCGGAGCTGGTGAATGGCAGCCCACTTGGCTCTATAGAGCCCACTCTACTCTCAGCACACCAAACTCACAGGTAATAGAAGTCTATGGCTCAGTGCAGGTAACCCACAGGTGCACTTATGTGCACCTGCAGATCAGTTTGAAAGCAGCCCAGTAACCACTGCATAACAGATATGCCCATATATACACACTGTGATTTTAGTAATAAACTTTAATAACAGTATTCTATTCTATTTCATTCCATCCCAGAGCAGGAGGTCGCGGGCCACATCAGAGCGCTCCTCGGGCCACTGGTTGGGCACCTCTGGTCCAAGGGATATCTTCTCGCTTTGAAAAGATCTTCTCTACCTCCTGCAGTGTTTCTTGATGTGAAATGAAAAATAAATTGTCATACCATACACTTTAAATACACATCTGCATGAATTTAAAGTACCGTACTTGTTTTCAAAGTGGGAAGTCATATTTAAGGGTTCTAATAGACATGATGGGGTTGATTTACTAAAGGTAGATATACTGTGCACCACAAGTGCACTTGTTCCAGAGCTTAGTAAATTACCTTAAGCTTCACTTTGCAAAGAATAACCAATCACAAAAAAAAAAAACTGCATTTTTGCTTGCACATGATTGGATGATAGAAATTAGTAGAGCTTCCCCTCATTTCAGAGCTTCCCCTCATTGCATCATCCCTTTGCAGAAGAAGAATAGAACAATTACAGCACCTACAAATTACTGTCTCTTCTTGGAGGCAGGGAACAACAATGATCAGAAAAGGTTTCCTAATAGTCATATCAAGGTTAATTTACTAAAGGTAAATATACTGTGCACTGCAAGTGCAGCTGCTCTAGATCTGAGGGGAACCTCAGATCTAGAGCAGCTGCACTTGCAGTGCACAGTATATTTACCTTTAGTAAATTAACCTTGATATGACTATTAGGAAACCTTTTCTGATCATTGTTGTTCCCTGCCTCCAAGATAAGAAGAGACAGTAATTTGTAGGTGCTGTAATTGTTCTATTCTTCTTCTTGCAAAGGCATGATCATGAATACTTGGCCAAGCCAGACAGAGTTGCCTGAGGGTGGTCAGATGGTGCCAGCATGTCTAACCGACCTCCTAAATTTATGGCCACCTTAAGGAAATATAAGAAAAGATTTACCCCTTAATAAAAACATTTTCGAAAAACAAAATTACGAAAAATACTTAACCCTATATTATTATTATCAAGGATAAAACAGGGCCATCCATTAACTTCAGGACAACTACAATCCCTCTTGGAATGTTGTCGCACAAGTCCTAAAGTGTCTGTAGAGGAAAGTAAAACAATTCAGTATTCTCTATTCTCCAGATCTTGCCTTAAAGGAATGATGACTCCCCTGCCTTATTTAACCACCTCAATAGGGCACTTCCATCCCCTTCCTGCCCAGGCCATTTTTCAGCTTTCAGCGCTGTTGCACTTTGAATGACAATTGCACGGACATGCAAAACTGTACCCAAATGTATTTTTAATCATTTTCTGCACACAAATTGAGTTTTTTTTTTGGTGGTATTTAATCACTGCTGTTTTTTTTTTTTTTTACAAATAAAAATAAAAAAGACAGAAAATTTTCGAAAAAAATAAGGAATTTTCTCCTTCACTGATGGGCGCTGATGAGGCTGCACTGATGGGCATTGATAGGTTGCACTGACGGACACTGATGAGGAGGCACTAATATGCTGCACTGATGGGCACTAATATGCGCCACTGATGAGCACTAATAGGCAGCACTAATGGGTGGCACGTGTGGGCATGGATGGGTGGCACTGATGAGCACTGATAGTTGGCACTGATGGGGCATCAATGAAATGTTCAAATCTTCACTTAAACATCCAAGTTTTGTGACATACTAGTGAACAAGTGAAAGTGTGTAATTCACCACCGATAAGGTAAAGGCTTACCAGATGGTTTAAACTCAAAAAGACATACTTCCTATGAGTCAAACGTGCTTGAATTGGCAGATGCCAGAAAGTGGGAATATCAGCTCTGGGAACCTTTTCATGAATGAAGCAAATACACCAACAGTCATTGTGATAGTACTATCTGTAGAAAGTATTTCATATGAAGAAAAGGACAGGCTCTCCCATGTATATATAATTGAAGGAAGGAGAACAAAAAAGGCACATAGCGTAACTCCATAAAAAATTGTAAAATAAATGAATAAAGTTTAAAACTCACATTTCAGGAGAATAAAACAGTGCTTATTAGTACAAATGTGGCACCAGTGGTGCTCAATCCGACGCATTTTGTCTACATAGATATCATCTGGGGTTCCAGACCACTGCATCCATTACAAATATGTATAAAATATCACTCCAATAACAAGGTACAGGCACCTGGTGTGTCATCAACAACCAAAAGTAAAGACTGCATCAACTTCCTGTAGGGCAAAATGGCGAATCAGTGTGGGCTCCACAACTCGCTGTGGGGGACATACCTAATTACTTCCTATGTTTACCACGGTTTGTATATATGTAACTGTGCATATACAGGGAGTGCAGAATTATTAGGCAAATGAGTATTTTGACCACATCATCCTCTTTATGCATGTTGTCTTACTCCAAGCTGTATAGGCTCGAAAGCCTACTACCAATTAAGCATATTAGGTGATGTGCATCTCTGTAATGAGAAGGGGTGTGGTCTAATGACATCAACACCCTATATCAGGTGTGCATAATTATTAGGCAACTTCCTTTCCTTTGGCAAAATGGGTCAAAAGAAGGACTTGACAGGCTCAGAAAAGTCAAAAATAGTGAGATATCTAGCAGAGGGATGCAGCACTCTTAAAATTGCAAAGCTTCTGAAGCGTGATCATCGAACAATCAAGCGTTTCATTCAAAATAGTCAACAGGGTCGCAAGAAGCGTGTGGAAAAACCAAGGTGCAAAATAACTGCCCATGAACTGAGAAAAGTCAAGCGTGCAGCTGCCAAGATGCCACTTGCCACCAGTTTGGCCATATTTCAGAGCTGCAACATCACTGGAGTGCCCAAAAGCACAAGGTGTGCAATACTCAGAGACATGGCCAAGGTAAGAAAGGCTGAAAGACGACCACCACTGAACAAGACACACAAGCTGAAACGTCAAGACTGGGCCAAGAAATATCTCAAGAATGATTTTTCTAAGGTTTTATGGACTGATGAAATGAGAGTGAGTCTTGATGGGCCAGATGGATGGGCCCGTGGCTGGATTGGTAAAGGGCAGAGAGCTCCAGTCCGACTCAGACGCCAGCAAGGTGGAGGTGGAGTACTGGTTTGGGCTGGTATCATCAAAGATGAGCTTGTGGGGCCTTTTCGGGTTGAGGATGGAGTCAAGCTCAACTCCCAGTCCTACTGCCAGTTTCTGGAAGAGACCTTCTTCAAGCAGTGGTACAGGAAGAAGTCTGCATCCTTCAAGAAAAACATGATTTTCATGCAGGACAATGCTCCATCACACGCGTTCAAGTACTCCACAGCGTGGCTGGCAAGAAAGGGTATAAAAGAAGAAAAACTAATGACATGGCCTCCTTGTTCACCTGATCTGAACCCCATTGAGAACCTGTGGTCCATCATCAAATGTGAGATTTACAAGGAGGGAAAACAGTACACCTCTCTGAACAGTGTCTGGGAGGCTGTGGTTGCTGCTGCACGCAATGTTGATGGTGAACAGATCAAAACACTGACATAATCCATGGATGGCAGGCTTTTGAGTGTCCTTGCAAAGAAAGGTGGCTATATTGGTCACTGATTTGTGTTTGTTTTGTTTTTGAATGTCAGAAATGTATATTTGTGAATGTTGAGATGTTATATTGGTTTCACTGGTAAAAATAAATAATTGAAATGGGTATATATTTTTTTTTTGTTAAGTTGCCTAATAATTATGCACAGTAATAGTCACCTGCACACACAGATATCCCCCTAAAATAGCTAAAACTAAAAACAAACTAAAAACTACTTCCAAAAATATTCAGCTTTGATATTAATGAGTTTTTTGGGTTCATTGAGAACATGGTTGTTGTTCAATAATAAAATTAATCCTCAAAAATACAACTTGCCTAATAATTCTGCACTCCCTGTACATACAAGGACCTGTCCTTTTCTTCATATGATTTTCTACAGGGAGTACTATCCCAATGACCGTTGGTGGATTTGCTTCATTCATGGAATGGCGCCAAACTTTGGTACCTAAAAATCTCCATAGGCCATGCTTTAATTTTTTTTACAGGTTACCAGTTTAGAGTTACAGAGTTGGTCATGCAGCGATACCTCACATGTGTGGTTTAAACAGTGTTTACATATGTGGGCGGGACTTACGTGTGTGTTCGCTTCTGAGCGCAAGCTACCGGGGACAGGGGCATTTACATTGTTTTAGATATATATATATATTTTTTTTTTTTACTTAATTTTTTTTCTTTTTACACCTTTTTTTGGATCAATTTTATTCCTATTACAAGGAATGTAAACATCCTTTGTAATAGGAATCACTGTGACAGGTCCTCTTTATGGAGAGATGCGGGGTCAATAAGACCCCACATCTCTCCTCCAGGCTTGAAAGCATGAGATCGTGAAAAAAAATCACTGATCTCATGCCGACAGCCACGATTGCGGCTTTGTTTACTTCCGGGTACCCGGGCGTTAAGTCATAACGTCGCGCACGGGCCTCCGACGGTCATAGAGATGGTCACCGGAAATCTCTATCGTCGTGAATCGGCTGATTCTTTCTCCGGGCCCCCGATGTCGCGGAAAATCCCGTCGATGGGAGGGGGGGGGGGGGGACATCCCCTTCCGTCACCTATAAGAACGATCAAGCAGCAGAACCACCGCTATGATCATCCTTATGGTGCGTGGAATCGCTGGCTGAAAAGAATGATATCTGAATGATGCCTGTAGCTGCAGGCATCATTCATATATCCCCACCTCAATACCAGGATGTCATATGATGCCATGCAGTATTGAGGTGGTTAAGTGAAGATTTGAACATTTCATTGATACCCCATCAAGGGATGTGTGGACATAACATTTAGTTTATTTTGTTTCACATATGGACTTTATAGTTATCACTTCATAAAGTGGTGTTCCTAAGTCACTCGGCGGCCTGGCAGTCCCGGACATTAAAAGCTACCACAAGGCGGCGGTTCTGTCTCGAGCTGTAGAATGGGCCCGGGGCAGGTCTGACAAAAGATGGGTACAAATTGAACAAGCTCAAATAAGCAAACACTTGAATAATATTATTTGGATCCCTGCACACTATAGAGCACTCGATCACAAAGTACACGATATAACACAATATACTTTACGAATGTGGGACAGGACGCAGTTACAATTAGACGGGAAATTTAACTCCCCTCTAATGAATTTGAAAGAAAATCCCTATTTCGCACCAGGGGAATATAAAATTGGTGGAAAATGGATTAGGGGTGACACTGTTCACTTGGGCGATATTATAAAAGAAGGCGAGATAATGCCCTATGACGATCTGAAATCCAGAACGGATTACTGGAATCTTGATAGGTGGCATTATTCACAGCTGCACCATTTTGCACGGCACCTCCACCACCCATTACGGACGAAGGAGGAGCTAACTCCACTTGAGAAGATATGTATAAATAAAAATTCAAAGGGCACTATCACTAAATTATACGGTATACTGGTTAAGATAGGATCACGGGGAGAAGCACCCTTTCTGGAAAAATGGGAAAGGGAGCTTGGAATTTCGAGAGGGACAAACACGTTTCAGAGGATCATGCAATTAACCCATTCATCAGCAATAGACATACGAACCGCCGAAGCAAATTATAAGTGTATCTCAGGGTGGTATATCACCCCGGATAAAGAAAACAAATATAAAGCAGAACAGACCGCAGATTGCTGGCGGGGTTGCCGAGAAAGAGGTACGATGGCCCATTTATGGTGGCTATGCCCGAAAATTCAAACTTATTGGGATATAATATTAAGTCAAATAAAGATCATCACTGGTGACGAACTAAAGAAGGACCCCTGGGTAGTGCTCTTTCACTGTAGCCAAGGGGGGGTGAGAAACTATAAGCAGTCCTTACTCCCCCACTTGTTAAACGCAGCCAAGAGACTCATACCAAAAAAGTGGCAGGAGACTGAAAGCCCTCAGGTCTGGAATTGGATAGACGCAGTAGAGGAAACATTTAGGTTAGAAGAGTTAAAGGAAAGCCTCTCAGAGACGCACAGGGAGTTTAGGGAGAAATGGGAAAAATGGAAGGAATACAAGAAAACATGGAGCTATGCGGAGAGGGTCAGGGGGCACTAGAAATAGGGTATAACCAAGCAGAACGAAACAACACCCATCACTTCGATAGTCATCTCCAGATCCTATTTATGTAGTATTCACCTCTTTCCAAAAATCTAAAACCATATTCTCTTAGGTAAAGAGAGTGAGATCCCCGGGAGCCATGAGGGGAGCGGGGAGGGGGGGGGGACAAAAGTCGTAACTGGTCACTAGCGAACCCTAGCGGGAAAGTGATACCTATATTTTGCTTCTTTGCGCACACGACCACTGTTAAAAAAAAAAAAAAAAAAAGGTCCAGAATATATATACCACACATGATGCAACCCACAAACAGAGACGTAAGAAGCATCAAATCATGAGCTGGTCTCTTGAACTTGGTACTAGCTGAGGTGGTAATAATAAAAAAAAAATAAAAAATAAAGTGGTGTTCCAGGAAAAAACAACATACTGCAGCTGCTGGCTTTTAATAATAGGACACTTACCTGTCCTGTCAATGTCGGCACCGCAGCTGATGTTTCCATAAGCTGTCGGATGCTGCTGCCACCATTACGTGTAAGGGAACCCAGCAGTATAGCCTTCCGGCTTCACGCCGGGAACCCTACTGCACATGCGTGAGGCCCAGTCCTCTATCCTATTGGCCCGGTGGCCGGGAGAGGAGGAGGGAGCCCCACGGTGATGTCATGGGCCACGGCCCCGGACTCCCAGAAGTGGGAAAGGATACCTGTCAAAGATATCCTGTCTCCCCCCCGAAAGGTGCCAATTGTGGCAACAGAGTGGGGGAGGAATCCGATGAGCGGAAGTTCCACTTTAAGGTTGAACTCCGTTTTAAGTGTCATAAGCACTGTGTATTTATTTACTTTTATTTTAGTTTCCAAGGTCCCTGTACATTTTAAAAATTGCAAGCGCTGCACTATTTTCACCTTATTATACTGTAACATTGTCTATTTGTGTCATGCTAGCTGCTGCTTGAAGCCTGATAGTCTAGTGCGGTATTATATATTGACTATTGGTACTGGACATTTTTTCTCCACTTCACCAGACAATTTTTCTTTCCCTGACAATCAACAATGATCTTTTTTTTCCCTTCTGCTTTCCTTCTAGCAGGTACCTGTTTTTGATGTCAAAAGCAGGTACCTGCCCCCCTCCCCTGAATGGTACCAAACGTGACACCGGGGGGGGGGGGGGGGGGGGAGACAGATAAGCCAAAGTTTCACTTTCACTTCAGGTAGTCTTAGACAATGTGTTACCTCTTTATGTATATTCTTTTTTTTCTTTTGCTTTACATAAAAGAGACTTGTATTCACAGCACAGTGATAATTTTGTGGGTATAAGGACTGCAGACAGTGTGTAAATTATACAATATATAGGTTCAGACTTTCTTCAGTATGGTACATGTTTTCTGTCCCAAGGTGTCCCTCTTTTTCAAGTTCCAAAGGTGGGAGGTATGAGTCATGTACACAAGAAAATGTTCTACTGTATATATTTCTACAGAAATTCAATTACTGTACAGAGTGCAGGACTCAGAAACATTGTACCATTTGCCCTCTAGTGGATTGATTAGGAACATAAGATGGAATGAACACTGGAACATAACTAAGAAGCTTAGATCACACTGCATTCATGTTCAGAATAAGCAATGAGAATAAGTAGTATCTCACAATAAGGTGGTAGTCCCTCAGTTATTTGTCATTTCAAGCTTTCATCTTTTGTCAATTATGTTGATCTTCGAATGAAGGGAAAAAATCTTTGCAAGAGGAAAAAAAAGTGACGCCTACCATTCTGGGTTTAAAGGCTTCAAGTTGCTATATGGGGGATAATTATTAACAATGGGTTTAGATGGTTTTAAGGATAGAAAGAAAATTAATTTCATTTCTTTTATAGATGTTTGACATTATCACTAAACCTTATTTTGAATCTTCATTTTGTTCATAGAACACAATTAAATACAAACTCCAGGCATTAAACCCAAACTGTGTCCCTGTTAAAAAGACTCACTTCCCATCGCTGTGACAGTAGAAATGAGGAGAGTGTTTATTATGTAGCGAAGGGGCAGATAGTCATTGCAACCTGACAACAGTTCTATTCCCTCTTCATTTTACTAAGATGTCTCCAATGGAGACATTTCCCCTCACTTCCTTTCCTAAATTTCCCCTTGTTTCCTTTTCTAAAAGGTGACACACACCACAAATAAAAAAACAGACAGAGGTTCTCACCCAGTCCCACTGTGTCTAAGTTTTTCGTTTTTTGGCCTGGAGTTGGTCCAGTCAATCACTGCATGTCAAATGTACACAATAAATGGCTTTCATTCATAGCCATTCATTGTGTATTATTGCAATCTCTGTGATTGATCATGGTACAGACACGGCCAATTACAGTGCTCCTGTACCATGTGATAGCTGGGACCAATCACAGCTATCACAATTGTACATAATGGCATGCCATTCATAAAATTTGTTGCACATAACAGTGATCATCATGCTATGTTTTATCAAAATTTTAAGTTGCTTATCTGACAAACCAGAGCTACCAGTCCTGGAAATGTTAAATAAAGATGCTGCTGAAAAGAGAGTACATAGTATAAAGAATTATGTAGAAGAACATGCAGGAGACCAAACCAAAGGCATATATGAATGATTCTACATAGAAAGCTTAAAAGTACTAAATCCGTGTGCAGAGATATTTATCAATTGTGCACACATGTAAGTGTGAAACTGCAAATGTAGTGTAGTAGGAGCTACAGAAAGCTTACCAATAAAAGGTAAATAATTAGAAAGCTATACTAGACTAAGCTGATGAAAGGTCAACTCATATTGGATTATATAAGATGTACCTTAGAATAGGTGGAACACCTGGGATATATAGGAGTAGAAATAAAAGGTTTTCATATAGTATCACTGCTAATCAGTGTTCTTGATGACAGTTATGAGACACTTTTTACTGCACTTGATGCTCACCCAGATAATGAGCTTTGCCTAGAGTCATGTTTATGGATATAAATAAGTGAAAAACAGAGAGTGCAAACAATGAAAATGCTTGGTTTGCAGAATCAACGACTGAAACAATAGTATTACGCAGCTGAATGTTTTGTGTGCAAAAAGTCAAACTGCAGAATGTGAAAGGCTAGAAAGGCCAAAAGCATTAAAGAAGAAATAGAAGATGCTTCAGATACTGAGTGTGCCCTTTATACTAAAGAAAGCCCACATCATTTTTCACCTGGGGCTTTGACTCCAGAACTACACGTCGTCAAATGATAAAAAATTCAAGAAAGGAAGGAGAGAAGGAAAGAATTATAGTTAATGAATGGTATATTGTCTCAGAAGGAAGAAGGGAAGGTTATCTGCTCTACCTTCTATTCCAAATAGTCACTAGAACAATACCTAACAGGGCTCAAGTCCTGCGGGAACGCGTGGGAACGGAGTTCCTGCACTTTTTTCACAGCAGGAACTCAGTTCCATTTGCAGGACTAGAGCAGCCGAGAGCAGCCGAGCTGCCCGAGCCAATCCTTTACTAAGCGGCGATGCCCAGCTCGAGTCACTGTCAGGGGCAGGCGAACCTTAGTAATCCTTTATGTTACTGGCTGCTTCCTGTATATGGATTCATCGGGTAGTGTGTGGCGGGTATTCGGTCACTTCCTCAATGCCGCAATGTCTCTTGGAAACTTTTGTCATTGTTTCCCAGGAGACATTGCGGAGGTCTGCCGCAAGTTATCGTGGGATTTAGAAAGAACTTGCTTCTTACTAAATCCCGCGATAACTCGTGGCAGACTTCTGCAATGTCTCCTGGGAACAATGACAAAAGCTGCCTGGAGACATTGCGGCATCGAGGAAGTGATGGAATACCCGCACACTACCTGATGACTCCATATACAGGAAGCGGCCAGTAACATAAAGAAATACTAAGGTACAGTGGATCGAAAAAAAAAAACATGCGGTTTAGTTATTATGCATATGAGCTTATAATTTTTTTTTTTTTTAGTGGGGGAGTGGATCTTGGGTGGGAGTTCCCACACATTTTCCCCAGGACTTGACCTCTGCTAAAAACCATGCACTAATAATCTCTGCTCTTGAAAGAAACCTCTTGCCAGTGAAAAAGCTCACTAAGCAGGGATATGTACAGAGATAAGAGGGAAGAGCTGTGTTATCACGAAAGGAAACCACATATCAGCTAAAGGAAAAAATAAATAAAGATGAACTGTATCAGCTGAAGGGTTGTGATGTGGATAAAAATAAGATTTTATTTTTACCTCTATTCACATCTGGCACTGTTGTATTGGACACAGGAATATTGAAACTATAAGATAAGCATGCCAGTGGCATAAAACCTGACCCATGCAGTCAAATAATGAGGTATACAAACTGCAGAAAGGGAAAAATTATCAGGAAGTCTTTTCCCCATAAGTAGAAACAACAGAGCTTGAATGCCCCTGGCCTTGACTCACTTAGACCCCTTTCACACTGGGGCGGTGTGGGCGTTAGCGGTAAAGCTAGTTTTAGCATCTCAGTTTTTCGGGCCAAAGAAGGGGTTAATAGCTCCCATGATGCAGTGCTGCCGAAGCGCTTCGGTAGCAGTGCCCATTCATTTTAATGGTCACACAGACAGAATTCTCACCGCTCCAGGCTCCAAGCCATGACTAAGCACTGACGCCAGTGCGAAACGTTGGCCATACTGATTTTTGTGGGCTTGCAGTGACTGTATGCACAGTTGAAAATAAAGACATCTCTTTTAAAGAAAATTTTGGAGTGCGGCTGTCCAGCTTTTGTTCTTTTGTTTTTTGCCATTTTAATGGTCAGGGGGCGTGGAGGAGCGGTGTAAAAACTGCTCCCGCACCAGCCCAAAGACGATGCTTGCAGGAATTGTTTTCCTGTCCTGCAAGCGCACTGCCCCAGTGTGAAAGTGTGAAAGCACTTAGGCTTTCACACTGGGGTGGCTTGAGAGGCACTTTACAGGTGCTATTTTTAGCACTGAAAAGCGCCCCAGTGTGACTCTGGGTTCACACTAGTGCGATGCGGGAACACTGCGAATCCACTGTGGGTTCCTGCATCGCACCCGACTCGCACAGCAGTTCACACTGCCATATGCAAACTGCTGGGGAGTGTCATACAACATTAACAAGACCCCCATTTCAGCTTGCATATCACACTGCGAACTGACAGTTCAGACATGAACGATCCAAAAAAAGGGTCCTGTGCGTGTTTGGCCCAAATGCGGTGCGATATCAGCCATACTATCTGTATGAAAAGAAGAAAAAACTCTGCGCTAAACCCACCATATAAAAAGAAAAAATACTTAATAACAAAGTATAAAATGTAAAAAATTATGTGATAAGAGAAAGGGAATGCTGCAGCCTATATAAGTTTAAATACCTAAAACTCAAAAACACATACATACAAAGAATAGGTGCGCAATTCCCAAGCAATTACAAGTACAAGTGATGAGTGCTAATTGAAATAATGTGAGCGTGTGATATACACATAAAAAGTTGGTAAACCAAAGGAAGTCCCAAAAAAACAATGTGTGTACACTCTCATAAATGAATATATAATATATATTGATCAAGTGAAAAAAGTCCCATAACATATATCTGTGTGAGATAAGATAAGTGGGTTCTGATGACAGAATAATATCCAGAAATCAGTTCAATGATCACTGCACATGTCAGCACGGTATCTGGAAGCAGTTTGATTCTTATTTCTCAGCCCAAAGGGAATGTAAATACTGACTCTTACCGCAAAAGTTGGACCCCGGTTTTAAGGAGGTCAAAACAGCATGTGCATCACAGCGTGCCGGCTCTAGTAGGAATTCACTCAACTCAGGGAGGGGTGCTTCAATCTTGCAAAGGAAGAGGAGGCCTTCAGCTATCTCTTCAGGCTGGATCATGCAGACAAACGGTAATCAAATTCACTTGGGATGATACCAGATAACTGATTCAGTTCACTCAATGGAAAGAAAAAAGGGGACAAATCCTCATCGTGCAGTATGTCCAAAAAAAGTCATTTATTAAAAATCATAAAAAAGTCACAGCAAATAAAAAATCAAGAAAATATCTCACAGCAGGTCAAACAATCCACAGCAACCATATTTCTGAAGAGGAGAAAAAAGACCAAAAAAAACCGCACAAAAAAAAATATATATATAAAAATTCATATATATAAAAAACAGCCAAGGATCAAACCATATGGGCTGTATGTATGAGTGTGATGGCGTTAGAATTGCTCCACCCGACTAGTTTCTCCAAAACTGGCTTCAACTGGGACTTTTTTTGGACATACTGCACGATGAGGATTTGTCCCCTTTTTTCTTTCCATTGAGTGAACTTGTACTTGTAATTGCTTGGGAATTGCGCACCTATTCTTTGTATGTATACTATCTGTATGGCTGAAATCGCATTGCACGGACATCGCATGTGATTTGCACTGCAGTGCGGTGCGAATCACATGCAATATCGCACAGCGCACTAGTGTGAACCCAATCTGAAAGAGGTCTTCATCCAGACTGCTACTGGTAAGCGGACATTTAGAAGCAATTGGGCGTTTTTTCAGCTGCCCCTGAACTCTCCTCTATGTTATCTTATCAGTACATGTACACAGTGTTGTTTATAGTTATTTCTAGGCAGTTGAGTTTGGGAAAGCAGAAAAATGCGTTCAGGACGGATGTTCAAAAGCATTTGAAACGCCAAATGCCTGTAACAGCTTGTAAGGCCCCATGCACACGAGACGCTGCTAAACTCGAGTTCAGAGGCATTTGGGCATTTTTTTCAACTGCCCCTGAACACATTTAATGTTATCCTATGTGTCCATGCACACAATCACGTTTTTTGGCATTTTAAAGCAGTTGGGTTTATGTCCGTTTTTTCAGACGCAAAATTTGGGGTTCAGAAGTATTTTATTTTTGCGTTTTAAACTTTGGGAGGGTTTACAATGTCTTTGAGATAAGCACTGACAGCCGCAAACACGGTAAAACGCCGCAAATCGCGGCAAAACGCTGCGCAATTCGCTGCAAAAACGGGCTTTTAAACGCCGGTTTTTGCCTTTGAAAACGTGAGTTTAGAGGTGTTTGTAATTGCTTCTCGTGTGCATGGGGCCTAAATAGATGTTTAGCCACATTTTGTTTACAGGCATTTTTAATGGAGATAGATTTTTGACTACTGTATTTGTAAAAAAAAAAAAAAAACTATTCTAAATGCAAGCGTGGCTAAATGCGGCATGCAAACGCGGCAAAACAGACTAAAACATGTTCTATTTTTTTTCACCGATGGAAAAAAGACTGATGGGGCCCACACATGATCGGTTTGTCCGATGAAAACAGTCCATCGGTCTGTTTTCATCGGACAAACCGATCGTGTGTACACAGCTTCACACTCTATGATGCCTGTTCGGCAATATAGTTGATGATAGCCTCCCTAATTGTACTAAAACTCTCTTCCCTTTGGTTCTTTTTTATGCCAAGAAATCCATAGCTATGCATTGGAAATCACACGCCCCCCCTTTTATAAATTATTGGCTTAATTTTGTCAAGCAGGCAATTCCATTATATAAACTAACATATGAGACCAGGGGCTGTCCTAAAAAAAAATCATAAAATCTGGACACCATTGGTAGAGTGCATACTATATTACCTGAGGGTTGTTAATAATAGTTATGGGCTGGGATATGTTTATTCTACACTGCTTATTGCAACTATGTATTTTGCTTGTATGATTTACAGCCCAAAGCTATTCTTTTATCTTGCTGCCGTTTGGATTTTTTGGATCCTGTATATGTTATGCCCCGATATGCCTCCTTCCTTTATATGATCTTCCATTGTATTGTTGTGATATACTGAGTGGACATTTTGTCTTTGTACTGTATCTCATTTATATGTGAGCAACATTTGCTTGAGTTTGTTCTTATATTGTTCCTATTTGGAAAACAATAAAGTCATCTAAAAAAAAAAGGCTTCAAATAACAGAGACCTGAATTTTGCATAAAGATGAAGACTTGAGTTTGGAGCTAATGAGTGGCTGCCACAACCTATCATTCCCACACTGGCAGGGGTCTGAATTCTGAATTTTGAATTGGAGTGAAGGGTTGATTTTGGAACTGATGAGGGTTGTCACAACCTATAGGGCCAGCAATGCCAGAGGTCTGAATTTTTAATAGGAATGAAGAGGTTAAGTTTGAAGCTGATAAGGGCTGTCACAACCTACAGATCCCACACTAACAGAGTTCTAAATTCTGAATGGGGTAGAGTGGTTGGCTTAGGAGCTGATGAGGGCTATCACAACCTACAGGTCAGAGGTCTAAATTCTCAATGGGAGATGTCTGATGTATGGCCTAGCAGGGGTCAAAAAGGGCCTGATCTGAGGTCTAAAGTAGGGCTAATATGAGGTTGAAAGGGGGGTCTTATCTAAGGTCTAAAGCTAGGGCTATCTGAGGTTTGAAGGGGAGTTAATCTGAGGCTTAAGGGGGTAATTTATGTAAGGGAGAGCCAATCTAAGGTCTGAGGCGGTAGTCTGTGGAACACAAGCTATATAGTAGGTCATATGTTACATAATTGCGATTGGTGTATTCTGTAAGCCAAGCTGTATATTGCATACATCTGACCAAAGTAGCCTCCCAAATTTTTTAATTACATTTTTCTTTAAGATAGGCTCTTATAGAAAATATATGCTGTGGAACCTCGGATTGCGAGTAACGCGGTTAACGAGCGTTTCGCAATACGAGCACTGTATTTCCTAAAATCCTAACTTGGTTGTTGTCCCGCAAAACGAGCAGGATTCAGGCCAAAGCGGTGTGCAGTACTGCATTTGGCCTGAGGTGGGAGGGGCGACAGAGCCGATTGGCACCATTTGGAAACGGCCGGTAAGGCCCAAAGACAGTTCGACTTACCTGGGCAAACCTCGGAAAGGCTCGTGAACTGAGTCTTTCCAAGGTTTGCCGAGGTCAGCAGAACTGGCCTCAGGCCTTTTTGGACGTTTTCGAGTCTCTCTGGTGCCCCCCGCCTCTGGCCACATGCGGTATTACATGCAATTGAAGTCAATGTGGAACAAATTATTTTTGTTTCCATTGACTTCAATGGGTAAACTCGATTTGATATGCAAGTACTTTGGATTGCGAACATTCTCCTGGAACAGATTATGCTCGTAATCCAAGGTTCCACTGTATAATGGAATGGTGTTATGATTTTTTTTTGTGGTTACATGGACAGAGACAAGGGCGTGTTGTAAATACTGTGAATAAACCCAGCCTCTGTTTAATCACACCCCATGTGCATGTTATCCTTATGACAATAAAAGGGGGAGGAGGAAGCACTAGCCAGTAGTGTTGCTCACGAATATTCGTATTGCGAATATTCAGCTCGAATATGGCATATTCGAGTATTCGCAATATATTTCGAATTTCGCGGTGAATATTCGCTATTCCGAATATTCAAATTTTTTCAATTTTATTTTTAGAACAGATCACATCCTAGAGATCTCCATCGACGTCTAAAAGCATTGCTGGTATGATTAGAGACCTTGGGCCGAGTAGCTGAAGCAATAATTTTATCTTGCCGAAAAATCGCAATGCGATTATTCGGCAATCGGATTATTGCGCGATTATTTTCTCCGCCCTTCTTTTGCATCAGAGCCAATCAGAGTGCTCCTACCGCAGTTGTCGAAATTCCGCAATAAATATCGCATTCGCATTTTGCGAAATTTCGATAAAATATCACGAATATTCTGAGCCAATCAGAGGGCTCCTACCGCAGTTGTCGACATTCCGCAATAAATATCGCATTCGCATTTTGCGAAATTTCGATAAAATATCACGAATATTCTGAGCCAATCAGAGGGCTCCTACTGCAGTTGTCGAAATTCCGCAATTAATATCGCATTCGCATTTTGCGAAAATTTCGATAAAATATCACGAATATTCTGAGCCAATCAGAGTGCTCCTACCGCAGTTGTCGAAATTTCGCAATTATTTTCGCATTCGCAATAGCGAAATTTCGCAAATATTTCATTTCAATAAAATATCACGAATATTCGAATTTAGCGAATAGTTCTCGAATATTCGGCTATATATTCGTGATATATCGCAAAATCGAATATGGCGTATTCTGCTCAACACTACTAGCCAGTATATAACTATATTTTCCCTCAAAATGTTGGAGGGTATAAAAGTACAGCAGAGTTTTCTTCCGCTTTAAATTATATCCTCCTTACCCCCCCCCCCCACCTTCCTCCCCCAGGGGACAAAAACAGCAACAAAACCTAAGAAAATATTTTAATTTGAGTACTTTTTTAAACAGAAAACATCTATAGATAGATTAGTCCGGATAAATTTACAGTATTGAATTATGCCATAGAATAGGATATACTGTATGTCTAATTTGTTAAACCAGCCATAAAGTTTTCATACCTTAAACCATATTTCACAAATGATCTTGACAAAACACCATTGCTGGAAAAAAAAGCTTTGAAAGTAAAGATGGAAACAACTCAAATAAGTATGTACTGCATATTAGGACCTTTCAGTTTTTGTTAATGCACTATTAACCAATAGGCAGTTTGAATTACATAATCAGATATCAGTTTCAACAGTTTTCATTTGAGTTTTACAATTCTTATGGCTTAAAATGTTATTTCCTCACATGGGGCTTATATTACTTTAAGTAACAAAGACAGGAAAAAGGGTTGCTCCAACACATGCGGAGGACATATTTGTCTGGCAAGGACTGGATGCTGCCAGGAAGGCACTGTTCATAGTACAGATGAAGTCACACAAGTCACACAATGACACACAAATGCGCAGGCGCAGACTTGCAGGTGTTCATTTGGCTGTGTATAGATATGCGCATATGCACATGTGCGAGTGCACACACTCGCAGCTAACATTGGTGCCAATGGGACTATTTAAACTGCAGCAGTTGTACTAGCCGGTGTTGACTGATCTGCAGCTGTTTTCTGTGTTCTTGTATCTGCTCCTGTGTTTGACTACTGTGATTGACCTGGCTTGTCCTAACAACGCTTGAACGATCTCTGCCCTGACCTTGTTTTGTCTTTAGACACTGCTCTACCTCCTGCTCATCTGCCTGTTTCTACATTGCTGACCTCTGCCTTTACCCTGACCATTCTCTGCCTACTGTCCATGCCTATATCCGACCGCCTGTTTCTGACCTGGGTTGTCTGATCACGTATCCAGTTGTTCGTGTCCTACTCTACAAACTAACAAAGTCTTGGGGGGCACACCCTAACTATGCATCACATTAAAGATGGTGCTGCTATAAGACCATAAAAACAGAACAAAAGATTATAACGCTACAAGGCTAGTTAAATCACTTGAACATAGTAAGCAAATATGGGGATTTGGTCACACCATATGGCCATACAGTGCTTAAGCCCACTCCTGTGTCAAAGTACCCAATTTTCAGTGGGTCCTACACTATTCATAGAAAAAAAGGTCCCACTTCTCAACCTTTTTAAAAATACATTCCTCTTTATGGGAGAAGAGGAGTGTATTTCTTCCATGTATTCTCCCTTGTATTTCTCAATGCTATGGCCCAGTTGTGCGATGATCCGCAATGGAGTGCCACAGCAGGAGCTGCTCTCCAATGCACTCCAGGAAGGCTGAAGAGCAGTTGAGGATTTCAGATGCTGATTCACAGTGGAATGGCCCAGCTCTGCAACCCCAGTTTTGCCTAAGCCTCTCTAATGCCGCGTGCACACGGTCGGAATTTCCGACAACAAATGTTCGATGTGAGCTTGTTGTCGGAAAATACGACCGTGTGTATGCTTAATCAGGCATTTGGTGTCGGAATTTCTGACAACAAATGTTTGAGAGCCGGTTCTCAATTTTTCAGAGAACAACATTTCTTGTCGGAATTTTCGACCATGTGTACACAATTCAACGCACAAAATTCTACGTATGCTCGGATTCAATTTGACGCATGCTCGGAATCATTGAACTTTATTTTTCTCGGCTCGTCGTAGTGTTGTACGTCACCGTGTTCTTGACGTTCGCAATTTTTGACAACATTTGTGTGACCGTGTGTATGCAAGACAAGATTGAGCGAACATCCGTTCGGAAAAAAATACACGGTTTTGAAGTCGGAATGTCCGATCGTGTGTACGCGGCATAAGGGTGTAAAAGATGAACTAGCCCAGGTCGGAGTACCAAATACATTGGAGGCTCTAATTACTTTGGTGATCTAGATAGACCAACGGCTCCATGAATGCAGGTCGGAGAGGTCTCCCCAGTAGTCCCGTATGGATGATGCCCAGGTTTCTGGCTTTTGCTTACTCTACTCCTGCCAAATGGTAATGCCCAAGCACAATTTTGCAACTTTGACATGTTTTAGTAAAACCGCTTATATCATCACAACTACTTTGTGCATCCAGGTGGATTATACCGCATTTTTTTCAGGACAAAAAGTGTTTTCGTTTGGTGGTAAAAAAAAAAAATATAATCATCAAAGGAAAACTAGCCCTAAACAGTGGCAGGATGAAAAATTGGATTCTAAGGGTACAAAGGGAACAATCTGTTATATATGTCTCAGTGGATCATATGTCACATGTTTTTATTTCTTTCTATGCATTTAGGTGCAGCCACCTTTAGTCAACACATGTGTAATCCTTAAACATGTCATCGAGAGTCTTGCATAAAAATAAATTCTTGATTTTGCCTTGTTGAAATTCTGAGTACATAATCCTACAAGTACAATCATATACCACTCTATAACCTGGCTTAGTTAGAATTCTTAGTATTTATTTTATGCCCTCTTAAATGTGCACAATACTTGCTATATGTGTATTTATCTGGGTCCTAACATTATATTTGAAAAAGAAGGAGATGAGGAAACATTTTATAGTACACTGATTATTGTTCATTAGACCTGGACCCCTGCCAAGTTTCAATCCCTTAATTTTTTGAAGTCAGTAGTAGTCAGTAATCACATAATTTAAATGAGAATTTAGTTGAGGAGTTTTTGTGTGATAGAGTGTGCAAAGAAGATTTAGATATAAAAGTAAAAAGGGCATCAAAAGTTCTGTCATGGTGAGATAACTCATTTACAAGTGACTGTACAGTCTAGAAAATGTTCATTCTGCTGTCAACCAGTACTAGTGCTTGGTAATTTATTAAACGCCATGAACATACGCTAAAGCTTAGAAGCACCCTGTATAAAACAATTACAGTACTTAATTGTATCTCTATCTTGGAAAAGATAAAGGGTACAAGAGGGAAGCTAATAAAACATTGAAAATTATGGAGTTATGGTCAGACTACACTTAATGTGACTAGAATAAACATTAACACTATGGGAAAGTATTTATTTAAAATATGTATTTATTTTAAACATATTCATTCAGCAAGTAAACGGACCAGATTGTGGTACTGTTTAGCATATTATATTGGTTGTGGCCTTGTTATTTTACATAACTGAGCACATCATGCCTTTTAGCGAGCCTGTGATTAGCAGTGTGAAAACGTTTTCTAATTTACGCAATCAACGTTACTCTCAAAAATGGTCAGGCAGTGGGTATCTATAGGCATACGTTTATGCTTACTAGGTACTTGTAAGAGGTTGCAGTCTGGTGCAGTTCCACTTATATGGATTTATGAGGGCTTGTCCCTTAGTGATATGTGACTTGGATCATCCTAAGGTTTAGAGGGTTTTTAGTTAGAAATCAGTTGTAAGAAATCTTGCCTGTTATGTATCAGCCATTATAACCATTCAACATTTTATAGAAGCAATTAGGAGACTTGCTCCCGGTTGGTTCTATAAAATGCTATGTTTCTCTAGAATAGGGGAGTGAACAATCTCCATCATGAACAATCATGAGTTATCTCATGTAGCTTTTTAATGTGCTACAAAGAGAAGTGTTTGCTACCTTGTATAGTGTTACTACCTGCGCCTTTGATTATATAAAATGTTCTGATGTCACCTGTTCAGCTGCTATTGACATGACCCATTCATATACACAGGAAAAAAAAACTGTCAACTATAACATCTACCACAGAAAAAAAAAAACATTCCCTCAAAGAATGTAGATTGTTTATTAACGGGAGTGTCCACAACAGTCTTAACTAAATTATGCCTTGATGTCGGGCTCTACTATTTACGTATATTTTTTTGACTGAGGTTCATGTTATAGTTGCCGCAGGGTTAAGAAAAACATAAAGAGAAAAGTGAGCATTTATTTCCATGTTACCAGTAAAGAGTATAAAATTCAGGATTATATATCAAGTTCCATTGAGGGGTAGCATATGCTCTGCAATGCCCCTGCAGGTTTTAGTACATGGAGTGCACTAAAAGACCCCTAGAGAAATTAATAAAAGAACATATTTATAATATCACAATAGGATTTTAAAAAGCATAACATTTCCAAACATTTTATATTGCATCAAAATAGAGACCCTAGTGGTCTTCAGTTTCTGGGCATAGAGAGATACAAGAAACAGTGGAGAGGATGCAATAAAATAAAAGTAAAAAAGTGGATAAGTGGAACTACAGATTAAAAACATTATCCCCAAAAGGGTTAAATATCAAATTTGATCTGAACTGCTTTATTAATGATGTTTTAAATATTATTATTAAAAATTATATACATTTTTATTGTGATTTATAAAAAGAACACTAGGGCAGGGGGTTTAGTCTTTTAAAAGGGCAGAATAATTTTTATATGTAATTTTATAGTAAATTCATAATAAAGTTTAAGTTACATTTTTAAGTGTAGTTTTAATTTGATCTAATTTTAATAGAAATAAAGATTATTTAGAGAAATATATTAATTTTACATATTTATGGGAAGCTGGTGCTGTGAATATATTTAATTGTCTATAACAAGAAGGCGTGGACCTACATTATACATTAATTATTATTATATGAGATTGTGGATTATGCAATGTTTTCAGATATCAGGTTGGGTATGTAGAAGAGCAAATCAAAAATATCAAATATGAAAGTTTTATATATTAGAATCATTTGCTTTTATTTAATATATGGTGTGCTGGAGTTTATCTCTAATAAAATGGCATCTCCAGTGTTGGAGCTTAATAAGCAATATATCATGTTGAGAAAGCTTTTGACTGGGTAGACTGGGGATTTATGATGGACACGCTTCACCATTTGGGAATGGGACCTAAAATCAGACATTGGATACAAAATCTGTAGAGTAGACCAACGGCAATGGTCAAGGTTAATGGTGAGATGTCATTGCCCTTTGAAATGTACAACGGGACTAGACAAGGGTGCCCGCTCTCGCCACTGCTATATGAATTAACGCTGGAACTTTTTCTGGCAACGTTGCGAAATAACCAAAATATAGAGGGGTTGAGAATAGGCAAAAAAGAACACAAAGTAGCGGCATGCGCGGATGATATCTTAATGTATATAACTATTTCAAGGGTGACCTTGCCAAATATAGTTAAGGAAATAAAAAAGTTTGGAGAACTTCCTAACTTTAAAATAAATCCTATAAAAAGAGAAATTCTAAATATAGGGGTGGGGAAAAAAGAAAAATGTTTGTTGCAAAAACAATATCCATTTACGTGGGTGAGAGGAGAGTTGACCTATCTGGGAGTTAAATTGACATCTACAGTAGATAGCCTGTACCTTGCTAACTATATTCCTCTCCTAAACGAGATAAAAATAGATCTAAAAAAATAATACAACAAGATCACTTTCATGGTTAGGAAGGATACATTTTTTTAAGATGGCTATCCTCCCAAAAATAACATATACATTCCAGATGTTGCCCATAGCCATTCCACAGAGTTTTTTTTAAGATTATTAAAAAAATGTTGACAAAATATATATGGAAAAATAAAAACAAACCATTAGGGGATGGGGGGAGGGGGGCTGGTATGGTTTATAATTAATTTTGATAGGTAAAATAATAATTAATAAAATAATAAAGTAAAAGAAAATATATAAATTAGTATTCGGAAAACCACAAATGATGTGAAACCGAAGTAGAGACGATATTAATGAATAAAATCATGAGCAAGTCTCTTGCTGTAGTGGAGTCTGAAGTGGTTTTTAAAAAAAAAAAAAAAAACAGTTGCTTTTATTTAATATATGGTGCGCTGGAGTTTATCTCTAATAAAATGGCATCCCCAGTGTTGGAGCTTAATAAGCAATATATCATCGCTCAATCCCGAATCCCTGAAAAAGTCACATGACTGTGACAAAATATGTTTGATGGAGTCTGGGTGACATCATCAGGCACAAAATGAACCAAGAAGTGGCTGAATGTTGTATGCATTATATTGGGTGCAGATGACATACTGCAGATTGTACAAATTGCACTTTTCACTTTGGTGTACTGAGAATCAGTGGACAATAGATAATTAGTGAGGTTTTTTGTAAAGTGGTTTTAATACAGGTGACTTTAAATGGATAGCACTATGTATTGGTAATGCTTTTTGCTATGAGTGTTGCTGGGGATGAGTGGATTCGGTCTCTATAATATATGGGTCATGAAACAAATGTTTCATCTTGACTGCAATGCACAGTTGGTGGGTGAGTGTGATTTGAAAACACAGTGAAATTGGCTGCACAAGGCACTCTAAAGACTGGTTCATTTTATAAAAACACCAGAGACTGTTTTTATGTTGTTGATGGTTTGAAAGGGATCCATACTATAGCGGACCATAACTCACCAAAAGGTACGAAAACACTTTGAAGTGCAGTGTGTTGTGGAGCTTGAACAATCTATAAACATTCGGTAATTTTGACAATGCAAGAGATTGTTTGTACCGTATTTTCCAGCGTATAAGACGACAGGGCGTATAAGACAACCCCCCTTAATTTTCCAATGAAAACATTGTTTTGGCCTGTACTCGCCGTATAAGACTACCCCCATCCTCACATAGGGGTGCAGTCTCGTAGCTCTGATCCAAGCCCAATCTCCAAAGGCAGCTCTGGAAGGCTTAGATGCAGGTCCATCCTCTCTTCATGGTAGAAGTGAGCGGGCACCGCAGCATATCCTCTTAGCTTCTCTCCTGATGGCTCTGGTCCAGGCAGGCTGAGAGCTCAGACCCCATCTATAGGTCTGCACTCTCCTCGCTTCTAGCTCAGTTTGCACATAAATAGGTGACACTTCCTCCTCTAGGTGCAGCCACTTTTGGTATGAAATCCACAGTCTGCTAGCCTCCATTGGCAAGTACAGTGCAGAAAACAGTGTACAGTGTGCAGTATACAGCACTGAGTCAATCACGGCAAGCGTTGTATTCTATTAATGAATACAAAGCCTGCTCGGATTGGCAGAGGCTGTGACATCATCAGCCTACGCCGCTCCAATGCGAGCAGGCTTAAAGCGGAGCTCCACCCTAAAGTGGAACTCCCGCTAATTGGAACCCTCCCCCCTCCGGTGTCACATTTGACACCTTTAGGGGGAGGGGGGTGCAGATACCTGTCTAAAGACAGGTATTTGCACCCACTTCTGGCCACAGTCTGTGAGCAGACTGCGGGCAGGACGCCACCTCCCGTCCCCCCCCCCCGTTGTGTTCTGGGAACACTCGGCTGCCAGAGCACAGCGGGAGCCAGTCAGCAGGCGTGGCGTGACCCGCGCATGCGCTGTAGGGAACCGGGCAGTGAAGCCGGAGCGCTTCACTTCCTGGTTCCCTCACAGAGGATGGGGGGGGGGGGGGGCAGCAGAGTGATGAGCGATCGCTCGTCCTCTGCTGCGGACGGCGCTGGACTCCAGGACAGGTAAGTGTGCCGATATTAAAAGTCAGCAGCTGCAGTATTTGTAGCTGCTGACTTTTAATATTTTTTTTATTCAGCTGACATCCGCTTTAACAAGCTCTGTATTCAGCAACAAAGTGCATCGCTGGCCGGGATTGGCTGAGCGGCTCATACTGTATGCAACAGTATTACCGAGCACCTGGCAGGCTTCACATCCATCTGGCTGCCTCTTTTGAATACTAATTTCTACAAAAACTGATCTTTGACCTCCTTAAATCTATTGAAATCTATTTTCTTTTCCAATACTTTTCACAGGCTTAAAAACTGGTCCAGATTTTTTTTTCTTAATCAACAAAAAATGAAGGTATTCTTGTTTTGTTCTCAAGGAAAAAAAGAATGCCAGCTAATTTTTACTTTATCCTAAAAAATCCCTCCAGCATTCTACAGCTAAGCCAACTTTGATTTTCTTTTACACAAAACATTGCTGTGGCCTTTAAAATTGTTGAAGATAAGAGCCTAGTCATTGTAATGTTTGTGAAGATTTACACTTCCAATTTTAACACATCTATTTTAACACGGGTCTGTAGGGCACAGTGATACCATCAGTGCCCCTTCCTTACACTCTTAAGAGATTTACAGTCAGGGACTAATCTGACAGGTTTGGTAAGCTAACAGAGATAACAGAGGTTAAGGGATGAGAGCTTTTTTGAACCAAAATCTATTCTCTTCAGGCAAACCATTGTTCTATTTGGTGAAGACTGAATGTGAATGTCAGCTAAAGTGCTATGCTGCCAATGTAACCTATGTTTATATATATATATCCTTGAAGCCATATCCACATTGTAAAATCCTAAAAAAATCTGTGCTTGGTCACAAGCAGTGCTAAACAATGAGAATAATTACATAAATATATAAACATACTGGGCCAGATTCACGTACAGCGGCGTATCTTTAGTCGGGAGTAGCGCATCTCATATGCGCTACGCCGACGTAACTTAGTGAGGCAAGTACTGTATTCAGAAAGCACTTGCTTCCTAAGTTACGGCGGCGCATGCTCAGAATCACGTCGCAAGTACTCCCTACGATACGACGTCACAATGTGTACGACGTACCATGCCCAGCCCTATTCACGTACGACTTACGTAAACGACGTAAAAACATACGCTTGTTCCGACGTCCATACTTTGCATTACCTGTGCCTCATATAGCAGGGGTAACTTTACGCCGGACGTAAGCCTTACGTAAACGGCGTAGCGGGCGCAAGTACGTTCGTGAATCGGCGTACATAGGTCATTTGCATATTTATAATTGGGAACGTCGAATGCATCCAGCGTAACTATGCGCCCACGATACGCCGGCGTAGGCAAGTTACGTCGGACGGCTGAAGCCATGTTTTTGGACGTATCTCGCTTTGTGAATCGGCGCAAAGATGCGACGGCGCACATTTGAAATTACGGCGGCGTATCTGGAGATACGCCAACGTAAATGCTTTCTGAATCTGGCCTACTGTATATATAAAGTGCAAACGTGCAAAGGTGAAAGTGCAAAAACCAGCCTGTAAAATTACAGACAAACAAATCTGTGAATTAAGTTCATTTAATTCACAAGCAGTCCTTTAAATGGGTTGAAACAGCATCCAACCATCCGGAAAGTGCAATGTAGATGAAGGAAGAGTTTCCACCACCAGCCAAAAACCCTCTGCATACGCCTCTTACCGAATGTGTAGGACTATAAATTATAATGGTGATAACGCATTTGTGTGATAACATGAAGAGCTGGTGATCAAATGGAAATGCTTGTCATTCAGTGCCGAATCCCAGTTATTAACCCAAAGGATTAACAGATTCAACTACCATAGTAAAGCCCATTAGATGTATAACTTTTAATAAAAAGTAGTAACAAGTAACATGGCTTGTATCATACACATAGGAAAGTTCCAGCAAGCTGTCAACTCATGTACAGCGTGCGTGGTGTCCTCAGCTCAAGCCACTACTGACGCGTTTCATCATCAGTGAAGTCTTCAGGGGATTGGCCGAACATCTGACATTATGCACCAGGAAGTTAAATAGTGTCGTAGCTTGCTGCAATAAGCCGCTTAGTTAAAACGTGATAAGCTAATGCAAATCTCGGCCCTCACATGACCTGTCACATGAGGAATATGTCACATGACTTTTCACATGAGGTTTTTGCACTTTCACCTTTGCATGTTTGCACTTTTTATATATATATATATATATATATATATATATATATATATATATATATATATATATATATATATATGTGTAATTATTCTCATTTTTTTGCACTGGTTATTATTTACATATATTTATATTGTACATCAAACCAAAAACCAAAAGGAAAATGTATTGACCAAAACTGGGAACACATGTATTTAAAATATAAACGTATTTTATTACAAAAGTACATGTGTTAAAGTGTTACTAAACCCAGTCACATGAAAAAATCTGCTGGTGTTGGTCCACTGTGTTTTATCAAGTCCAAAGTCAGCGCATCCCTCTACCAGGAAATTCTAGAACACTTCATGCTTCCCAGCTGACCAGCTTTATGGCGATACTGATTTAATTTTCCAGCAGGTATTGGAACCTGCCCACACTGACAAAAGTACCAATACCTGCTTTAATGATCATGGTATCGCTGTGCTTGATTGGCCAGCAAACTCGCCTGACCTTAACCACATAGAGAATCTGTGGGGTATTGTCAAGAGATAAATGAGAGACACCAGACCCAACAATGCAGATGAGCTCAAGGCTGCTATCAGAGCAACCTAGGGTTCAGTAACCCCTCAGCAGTGCCAGAGGCTGATCACCTTCATGCCACACGGCATTGATGCATTAATTCATGCAAAAGGCCAAGTATTGAGTGCATACTATACTGTACATGGAAATACTTTTCACTAAGCCAACATTTCTGAATTAAAAAACTTTTTTTTTATTGGTCTTATGTAATATTCTAATTTTCTGAGATACTGAATTATGGGTTTTCACTAGCTGTAAGCCATAATCATCAAAATTAAAAGAAAGAAATGCTTGAAATATATATCACTCTGTTTGTAATGAATTTATAAGTTTCACTTTGAATTGAATTACTGAAATACATTAACTTATTGAGAATATTAAATTTTTTTGAGATACACCTGTATATATATATCCATTCTGCGATCATTTGTTTTGTGATTCGCTATACTGATGTGCGGTCCTGGAAAAAAATTGTAGCAATGAGTCAGCAGTTTAGTAAGTGCACATTGTCATTCTAACTTTTACCTGTTCAGAAGTTCTTGAACTGCATCCAATCAAGAAAAAGCTGGCACTGGCACGTGACTATCACAAGAGAGCACCTACTTTTGCACTACTGTGACCCAGAATCAGGCGAGATCACATAGCCACTCCAGGCTCTGAAATGATCCTGACAATAATGTTGGGATCCACCCAGATGACTATAAGGCAACTGGCTCAATGCACAGCTGAAAGCCTGTCCACTTTGCAGCGTTGCTCTCCATTCAGCACTGAAAGAGTAGTGATGCTGAAACATAGAGGTGAGTAAGCATGTTTTTTTTTGTTTTTTTTTTTGTTTTTCACACTTTTTCTTTAGTCTTGAGTGTCCTTAGGTAATTTACAGTAAGTATTGCTTGCAGCCAAGTTGTAATCAACCTAAGCTTTGTTTATATTTTCTGTGCTCACTAGGGTTATGGCATTGAGTGATTTCTGACTGCTGAATTGATTTTAAACACCAACAAGAGTCGCGATATATAAGATTAGTGCAATTCTTGTTAGTGTTTAATATTTAGTAACTGTGTTTAGTATCTCACGGTAGAGTCGCAGCTATCACATTTGTCATTATTGTCAACTATTCATTATTAACAGTTTCTTTTTTGGGTTTTATGCTGAATTGATTTGCCACCAGTAGTAATGCCCCGAGCGGTTTTCCCGTCGGAAAAAAAAAAACAATGGTTTTCCCGACGGAATTCCTCTCAAGCCTGCCTTGCATACACACGGTCACACAAAAGTCCGGTGAACTTTTGACTGCCAAGAACGCGATGACGTAAAAGACTACGACGAGACAACAAAATTAAGTTCTATGCTTCCGAGCATGTGTCAAATTGTTTCCGAACAAGAGAGATCCTGCTCTCTGTTTTTTTCCCGGCAGTTTTCCTGTGGGAAGAAGTCCGATGGAGCATACACACGGTCGGTAATTCCCTACGAAAAGCTCTCATCGCAGTTTTTCTGATGGGAAAACCAGTGGTGTGTATGGGGCATTAGTGTTAGAAGTAACAATGTTTTGGGTTATGAATTTTTATTTGCCTTGGCCATTCATTCTTGGCCAGGATCTTTTGTGTAATGTGAGCTAAGGAAAGGGGATAAATAGGTGGCTGGTAGTGATTTTTTTTTTAACCGTACAGCCACTTTAGGTTTAAGTTAAGAATCTTTACTAAATAAATTGTAGCTGTACTCACACATGCAGTCATATGCAGATAACAAACCAAATTTACATTTGCTTTTGACATGACTGACTGGGTAACTAAAATTAATCTTTTTTTTAACAAGAGAAAACTAAAATGAATCTTTACTTAGTTTATTGAGTAAAGGTTTGTAACGGAATGGCCCGTGACACCCAGAGACTTTGGAAGGATGAGGGGTACTCCTGTGCCAGCGTCACTAATAACTCTTGGGTCTAGGGTCACCCTGTGTCCCTTTTGGGCATAGGGTGACTGAGAAATATTAATTAGAAATTACATGAGATGGGACATTACTGTTAATTCATGTATTGAGCCAGGAAATAGGGACATATGTTGGATTGTTTTAGCATGGACAGTAATCCACAATACATTCCTTAATGTCTGCAAAAAACTAATATTCTAACTCTACCGGTCAATAATGACTCATGTAGCACAGGCTGTTGAGATGGTAATTGAGTCTGTACTGGGGTGAGGTGGATTTGAGCTTGGTAGATAGCCTGGCTCCTGAAAGACCTTTCATTATGTATGCTAATACTGTTTTATGTCTGACATAGAAATGTGTATTCTGCAGGTGAATCACTTATTGTCGGAGACGGAATGTCTGGTGAATAATTAGCTCAACAGAATGTCATTGTCTAAGAGAGTGTGTATTGTATTGAAGTGATGTGTGGGTGGAGAGTTCTTTGTTTCTTTGATTACTGTAAGATGTTGTACTGTATATAAGACTGAGAGTTACCATTAAAAGTGTTCATTCATTTTGAAACCAGAGACCAGAGTTTGTGTTGTCTCAGTTATTCTGGGAAATGGGATGGATGGTTGGAGTGTCAGATAAGCTGTCGTGGTTGATGGAAGGGAAATCGTAAACAGTGGTGACCGTTACAAGGTTCTTAACTCCTTTTGTAAAGCTGGCCTAAAGTGGTTCTAAAGACAGAAGTTTTTTTCACCTAATGCATTCTATGCCTTAAAGTGGTAGTAAAGTCTTCTTTACAATATAGAATAATGTGGTCCCCTGCAGGTTTCAGCCATAATGTACTAGTATGCACTGCATAATAGTATATTATGACCGATTTACCTACAAACAGAGCCCTCCAAAGAAGTGCTGTCAAGGTTCTTCCTGGTCCCTTGCGCTTCAATCTTCACTCTGTCATCCTTCCGAGTTTCACATATCCGGGCATGTGATTGGCCGGGCCAACATGACATCACATCACTGCGGCATGCAGAGTGGCCCGTAAATGTGGTCTGAGCTGCACGTGTGCAGCTCAGATCACATTACCTGCTGACAGGCAGGGGAGACATGAAAAAAAAAAAATGGCGCTAAAAATTGTAGTATGAATGAAAATAATGAATGATGATTCAAAAGGTTACCAAATATCTCCTAGGAGAGTGTAAGTGTGAGAGACCAGAGCCGCAGGAAAAAATCGTACCCGGAACTACTGATTAACACAGGAAAAAGCACTAAAACCAGCGCTCATGGCTCTCAGATACATATAAACTCAATTCCATGAAATGTAAAATAAGTCCATTTATTGGTCAAAATCGCATATACTGAATCCGATCATGAGTAGGTAATAGTCCAAATAGTGAATACAGTTGAAGATAAACATAAATATAAAAGTAGCAATGTACAGCAAGCAATGGTAGTGTCCAAGATCCAGTGAACACAATGGGTTAAGGTCTCAGGACTCAGAGAGCGGCTCCTATGATCAAGGAGATACACAGTACCTTAGGGCTTTAGGTTGTCAGCCATCGATGGTGAAAGAGAGGAAGCTGGAACTCTTAAACGTAGGCATCGCTGGCCGGGACTGTAGCACAGCTATGGGCTTCTGTTTCCAAATGTTGAACAGTCTATGATGAAGGGGAGGGTGAGGAAAACCTTCAAACATGGGCAGCGCTAGCCAAGGCTGTGGCGCGGCTGAGATGGAGAGGGACACACGCGCACGCTGTCTCCGATCCTCTATGGCGGGTGACGTTACACGTCTGTGATGCTAGCTGTCGTCGGAGGATACAGGCAGCGCTATGGGCAGACAGTGCCGTAGATGCAATGCCTTCACTCAGAACATAGGTGCACTGCTGCGCTCTGGTGGAAAGGAATAGAAGTACCATCCAGTTGTTAGTCCTTAAAACACAAGCTGGCAAAATTGCTGAATAAAATCCTCATGGACCGGATCAAAGTATGAAATCTAAAATAGATGAAGGGGATGGGGGTCTCGACAACACGCATCCCCTTTTATATTTATGTTTATCTTCAACTGTATTCACTTTTTGGACTATTACCTACTCATGATCAGATTCAGTATATACTATTTTGACCAATAAATAGACTTATTTTACATTTCATGGAATTGAGTTTATATGTATCTGAGAGCCATGAGCGCTGGTTTTAGTGCTTTTTTTTTAGGCAGGGGAGACATGTATGACTGAAGAGACCTCTAGGGTCTCTTCTGTTAAAAAAAGCCTGCCTGTCAGCACATTTGAACAATTATAAGTTTACTACCAATTTAAGGTAAAAAAACTTCTGGGTGAAGCCCCGCCCCCCAGCCCTCCCTTACACTTACCTGAGCCCAATCTCAATCCAGTGATGTGCATGAGAGAAACGGCTCTCCTGGGTCTATCTCTCCTCATTGGCTCACACCAAGCCACACTTTGTGCGTGAATGGACAATGTCCCTTAACAGGAGCACGACTCAGGAGTGAGCCTGCTCGAGTGCCCCTATAATAAGAGGCATGCTCTTGGGTGAGGAGCCAGGACCGACAGCGGGGGACCCAAAATCGAAAAGGAACAGGGCGGCCCTGTGCAAAGCCAAAAACACATGTCTCTAAAGAAGTCCGCGAAAGAGATCCTTTTCCAGCAGTATTACAGTTAAATATATTATTTTTTCATTAACCCAGGCATGCATGCATGTAACTATAAGGTGGAAGGAGCAAGTACAACCAGACTCATCCATGGCTACCTTATATTACAAAAATGTATCTGCAGGTCCACTTTTTTGTAAAATGTCAAACTGATCTTTACTTACTAGTTGTCATAGACATGCAAATGTTGTGGCTGGAACTAGCGACAATAATCGAGTGTCTATTCCCAGTTTTAGTCAAAGCCTTCTATAAAATAAAATACAAGTCCTAAGGGTCTTTGTAATAATGCATGCATGTCAGGATATAGCATTACATTTTTCATTTTAAATCTGTCTCTGCTTCTTTACTTCCCCTAGAAGCACATATTACAAATGCTTAGTAAAGATTGTTAAGATCATTTTCTTGGCATGTTGACATGAGATCCACCCATTGAGAATTTACATACCGTAGTACCTTATTAATTCTATCACTGTGATTTACTTTTGTCATTTCTTGGAAGACCTACCCTGAAAACAAAGTAAAAAAATTAGGATAGATGCAGGTTCGATCACACCTTCTTTCATATACACCCTAATTCAAACATGATTTAATGCCTTAATAAAAGTTGATAGTATAATTCTTAAAATGTTTAATTCAATAATGCATATACATATATACAGTATGTCAAAATACAAAGGAGGCAGTTATTTTGTTTATTTATCGTTTGTCAGCTAAACAGGAACTGAGACACACTTACTTCTGATGACAGTCCCATAACTGTTGACCCCCATTTCTAAAGAATCACCAGTATCCCCATCATCCCTCTAGGTGTTTGCTGTTTGCTCATTAGTGAAGTAGTGGCCTTCCTGAATACACATAAAAATATATTATAATTCCTATTAGGAAGCACTAGCACTAGAAAGTGTTTTTTTCTTTTTCATTGATACATGATATCATGCACTCCCCTTCTTTTTTATTCACAAAATATCACAGTACAATTTTTTTTCTACACATAGGAAGCATTAGCACTAGAAATTCCCCCCGGGTGTTCCCTCCCTTTGTTTATTTATACATATACAATATATATATATATATATATATATATATATATATATATATATATATATATATATAATATCACACTACAGTTTTTTAGGAAGCACTAGCACTAGAAATTCCCCCTTGGGGGTTTCCCTTCTTTTTTCTCTCTCTTGTTTTCCCTCCCCCTTTTTATTTAATACACAAGATATCACAGTACAGTTTTTTTTCTTTGCTCTCCCCCCTCTATACCTCCCCCCCCCCCCCCCCATTTTCTCTTTCTTGTTCCCTTCATGATTCCCCCAACTAGTGGAATTAGAACACGGGGGAAATATGGCTGGGTATGTTTTATATTGGATAAGTAGACTCCCTAATGCAACTAATATTGGTTTATTTTAATAAAGGAGGTATATTGAGACCGTTTATGTGTGGTGTATTTATGTATTTTATGTGTGTCTTATATATGTATTGTAATGTTTCTAATGTATTATCGTAAAAGATTAATAAAGAAAGAGTTAATACAAACATTGGTTTTAGACACTTAAGTGTAGGCATACATGTCTAGAATAATCCTATGTAATGAAGTCCTTTGTCTTTAGATGGCTTTATCAGCCACCAGCTAAGAAATGTAAATGAGCAGAACCTCTGGGCTTTATTCATACTTGTACCTTACATAGTAATGCATGACACTGAAGAGTGTTACAGTCAGTGGTGTACTTAGGTTTTGTGCTGCCCTAGGCCTGACTAAACTCATGCAACCCTTAATTTAAATATGATCCACCCCTTCCTGTCAAGGTCACACCCCTTCCTGTCCTGAAATTTTCCAGTGGGGACACTAGTTCTGAGGGCCTGGGGGTTCCCTTAATCTACAGAGATTTCCTCTCACTTCCTGTTTGGCTATGGGGTAGGAAATGAAGGGAAATGAACGGATGGCAAAAAAAAAAAATGAACAGGGGCTATAACCATCCCTTACTCCATCCAACATGGGGAACAAAGTGTTGCCTATAGTTCTACTTTAAGCACAAATTTCTGCATTTTTAGAGAAGTAAGAAGATATAACCATGCCAGTTGTGTGGCAAAAAACAGGTAGCACAGTGATGAAGGTATGTGGTCCAGGCAGTGAGCAAAAGAAAGGATTGGGGGCAGGAACAAATAAATGCATCTGTTTATTTTTTTCATCAGCATCCAACAGAAATAAAATTAAGATTCCTTAACATGTACAACTAAAACAAGCAAAGGATTGCAGGAGAGTCCTACTACCTACCTGACAGGCATTGGTGACCATGTCAGTGTCTCTTGTGTCTGCACCATCCCTATCATACTGGCAGCAGTGCAGCTGCTTTATGGGGGTGCCAGACCAATTTGTCTTGCAGCCCAGTCCACCTCATAAGACTGGCGCTACACTAATGCCCCATACACGCAATACGATTATCGGATGAATTGCATGCTAATCTCACGTCGAATCTGATGGGTTTACTAAAGTCATGAAAATTCTCGTACAAGAGAATAAAAATTCGGAAGTGATGTCATGTGTTATAATGCATGTATTGCATTTTCAAGCGAAAGCTGTACTGATTAAACGGAAATCGTACGATCTGGCATCGTACGAAAAAGAAAACTGTGCGATAGAATAATATTGGATGAACTGTCATGATCGGCTCTCGAAAGCTTTGTACTAACGTTTCGATTATCATACGATTGCTTTGAAACTGCATTTTTCGTATGTTTTTCGGATCGTGTGTATGGGGCTTAAAAGTGTAGCGCAAGACAGCAGGGACTCTCTTCATGCTGCCCCCCAGCAAAGTGCTGCCCTAGGACTGGGCCTAGGCCAAGATACAGCGTTAGTTACAGTGGCTTTTATTTGAATGGACCCTAACGTACCTTGCCAGCAAATCATAGTGTATGTGCATTTTGGCACAAGACACAAATGTGAATCATCTGTGCACTGCGGTGAACCTTGTTGAAAAATATTGCAGGCCCATTAAGCCCTGGTTCACACTGGTGCAATTTGACATGTGATTTAACTTGTCATATCGCATGTCAAATCAGCGGCATTTGCATATGCGGCGCTGCACCGATTTAAGAAAGTAGTTTCTGTACTACTTTTTGTGATTTCGGCCTGCGATTTACATTGCCATCTGTGCAGGACCTGCACAGATTTCTCTGTAATCAGGGCCGGAATCGGGACTGACAAGCGGGAGTGAAATAGTGCCAGTTTTGCTGAACTCACAGGACTTCATTCCCGCAGCCCAGTGTGAACCTGGGCTAAAATCTGCTTTGTGGTGCAATTAGAGATTATGGGGTTGATTTACTAAAACTGGAAAGTGCAAAACCTGGTGCAGCGCTGCACAGAAACCAATCAGATTTTATTTATTTTTTTGGCAAAGCTTAATTGAACAAGCTGAAGTTAGAAGCTGATTGTGCATCAGCTGCACCAAATTCTGGGTAAAAGGCAAAAAATGTATTCCACAGCCAAACATATGCACTTAGTGGAGGGGTGGGGGGACATCCTGCAGGATTTGATGAAGCAGTGGTCGTCTAGGAGGTGTGTTTGGGGTCATTATAATGCGGCCCAGTCTCCAAAGGGGGGGGGATCATGCTTTGCTTCAGTATGTCACAGTACATGTTGGCATTCATGGTTCCCTCAATGAACTGTAGCTCCCCAGTGCTGGCAGCACTCATGACCATGACACTCCCACCACCATGCTTGACTGTAGGCAAGACACACTTGTCTTTGCACTCCTCATCTGGTTGCCACCACACATGCTTGACACCATTTGAACCAAATAAGTTTATCTTGGTCTCATCAGACCACAGGACATGGTTCCAGTAATCCATGTCCTTAGTCTGCTTTTCTTCAGAAAACTGTTTGCGGGCTTTCTTGTGCATCATCTTTAGAAGAGGCTTCCTTCTGGGAAAACTGCAGAAAAATGCAGACCAATTTGATGCAGTGTGCTGCGTATGGTCTGAGCACTGACAGGCTGACCCCCCCCCCCCCACCCCTTCAACCTCTGCAGCAATGCTGGCACCACTCATATGTCTATTTTTCCAAAGACAACCTCTGGATATGACGCTGAGCACGTGCACTTAAATTCTTTGGTCCACAATGGCGGGTCCTGTTCTAAGTGGAACCTGTCCTGTTAAACCGCTGTATGGTCATGACCACCGTGCTGCAGCTCAGTTTCAGGGTCTTGGCAATCTTCTTACAGCCTAGGCCATTTTCATGTAGAGCAACAATAATTTTTTTCAGATCCTCAGAGTTCTTTGCCATGAGGTTTCCTGTTGAACTTCCAGTGACCAGTATAAACGATTGAGAGCGATAACACCAGATTTAACACACATGCTCCCCATTCACACCTGAGACCTTTGGTGAGGGAAAATAGCTAATTTTCACTTAGGGGTCAATTCACTTTTGTTGCCATCGGTTTAATCATTAATGGCTGTGTGTTGAGTTATTTTGAGGGGACAGCTAATTTACACTGTTATGCAAGCTGTACACTCACCACTTTACATTGTAGCAAAGTGTACTTTATTTAGTGTTGTCACATGAAAAGATATAATAAATAATTTACAAAAATGTGAGGGGTGTACTTACTTTTTGAGATACTGTATCAGAGGTGTTGGAGTTTTAGATTGATCATATCTCTCCTAATGTACCCAAAACAAAGGATAGTTCATAGGGGACAAACAGAAGTGTAGCAGGGTATAGACAGTTGTCGATTCAAAAATCAGAGTTAACCCCGCTTTACAATGGTGCAACAAAGTAGTAGCTGAAGTAGCACAGTTTCAAAGCTGCACCGGTGTGAACAGAGGCTTAGGGTGCAGAGCATAGGTCAGGGTGGCCGGTATTACTGGTCGAATAAAGCAAACAATAAAAAAAGTGCAGTCCAAAAGTTCATACTGATTAGTAAAAAAAAAGGGGTCTCTAATGTTTGGTGCAATTTTAAGACAGCCAACAGAAAATAAACAGATAAACAATAAAGTAACAACAAAGTACATATGTGGGTGAAAAAGGTCCCGAGAAGGCTCAAGATGTTCGAGTCATAAGGTGCCCAGAGGCAAAAGAAACTCAGCAGGCAAGATCTTCACATTAAAGTTTATTTGTTTTTGTTATATGAGACAATGATACACAATGTATAATTTGTCATCAAATGATTTGTGTTTATGTGTGTGTGTGTTATGTGTTTGTGCTTTATCTCAGTTTAGTAAGCTCAGAAGCCTTACTAAAATGTGTTGGGATGGCTCAAAGAGCTAAGAAGTTGGGTGATTTATGTTTCTTTTGTTAATTAATGTATGCATTTATACTGAGTTAAAAAAAAAATAATAATAATAATAATAAATGCAACAAGGCCAGCACAAAGAACAAAAACAAGTGAATCTAAGTATGCACAGAAATAGAAAGGATCACGTGATACCTTACTGTGAAGATTATGCTTTACTTGTTAGAATTTGTTATTTCTGTGTTTGCTATGTTTATGTATATCTTATAACATTTTAAGTTTCACACGCCAGTCATTTCAACTGTTACGAAACTTCGGTAAACTGATACCCTTACTGTAGCACTACCTGTCACAGATCATGCTGGTAACAAATCATTGTAACAAAAGACCCTCACAACTGACACTGTGTAGCTTCATCTGTTTTCTTTGACCTAAACTCAAATCCATGAGATGTTAAGACCACCTATTAGCTCTGTTTTTACTACACAGAATCAACTTTTTCACTTGGCTTGATTGGATTTATTGGCATTTAATGATGAAAAGAGTTAAGGACAGAGCAGAATACAACAGCCACACATTGAGAAAAAAAACAAAATGGGACTTTTTCTCTTGTTATAAATCAACTCATTGAGTTTTGTAAAAAGTAGAGTGACAAACAATTACATTGTTTTCAACACCTCCATTCTTCTCAGCCTTCTTTCTAACTGTCGTTGCCAAGGTATAATTGTATGTGCTGAAACTGGCTTCTTTCTTTAAGTTGGCTTCACAAGTCCCATTCAAACTGTACTTTGGCAATTGTCTGTTTCTATTTTCCCAGATAATGTATCCACTCCTCTTACCTCCACTAAATGTGCACGTAGACATGATATGACATGTCTGTTTTGGGTGGATGTGGAGACAATTCCATGTTTAAAGTACCCTGCAGACACTGACACTCCTCAGGAGACTGTGTGATCTGTGAGGTTAGAAAACCCCATCCGCCTGCGTCTGGTTCCTCTAGATAGGCTAGCGTTGAAGGTGTCTACAGGTGCTTTCCCATGCTTGGCCAAGCAAAGCATTTATGTTTATGGAGCTGTTGCCAAACATAGGCACCAAAAGGTGATGCAGGTCATGCTTGCACGGTTGACAGACCATCATTTTCTCTGAATAGATTAACTAGATGTACTCATGTTTAAAATGTAAAAATGGGTATCGATATCAGAAAGTGATTAAACCAGCATATATGAGTTAAGCTCAACTCCAGAAATAACTTTTTTTTAGCGCCCATTCACACCAGACTATGGAGCAGGAAAGGCACGTTCCTTGCGTGTTTCACGCTCTGCGCATAAACGTGCTTGCCCTTGCAAGATGAGCGTGAGTGCCAAATAATTGTTAATGGCACCCAAACACATTTCACAAACACAGCACATTGTGGTTTGGTGCAGCGCAATCTGAAACATTTGTGCTTGCACTGCTTTTTCCATGGTCCAGTACATTTGGCAGCCCATTGAAATTAATAGGCTGTCGAAACCGGAAAGGGGCAGGACCACATGGGAAGGCGATATCCAGTGTGAACTGGCCCTTAAAAGGGGTTTTAAAGGTAAAAAAATGTTTCCCTAAATAGCTTCCTTTACCTTAGTGCAGTCCTCCTTCACTTACCTCATCCTTCCATTTTGCTTTTAAATGTCCTTTTTCTTCTGAGAAATCCTCACTTCCTGTTCTTCTGTCTGTAACTCCACACAGTAATGCAAGGCTTTCTCCCTGGTGTGGAAAAAAGCCTCTTGAGGGGGGAGGGGCGAGCAGGAGTGTCAGGACGCTCTCTAATTTGCAGATAGAGAAAGAAGCTGTGTGTTAGTGGGCGTCCTGACACTCCTGCTAGCCCCCTCCCCCCTCAAGAGGCTTTCTCCATGCCAGTGAGAAAGCCTTGCATTACGGTGTGGAGTTACAGACAGAAGAACAGGAAGTGAGGATTTCTCAGAAGAAATAAGGACATTTAACACCAAATTCGAAGGATGAGGTAAGTGAAGGAGGACTGCACTAAGGTAAAGGAAGCTATTTAGGGAAACATGTTTTACCTTACAACCCCTTTAATAGACTAGGAGAGGGGTTCAAATTTCTGTTGGATTGTATTTTCTGTCTGTGACATTATTTTTATATTACAGGTACTTATATAGAGCCATCAATTTACATATATATTGTACATTCACATCAGTCTGTGCCCTCGAGGAGCAACAATCTAAGGTCCCTACCTCACATACATATATAGACATATTAGGGGCTATTTAGACAGGATCCAATCAACCTACCAGCATGTCTTTGGAGTGAGAGAGGAAACACACTCAGGCACAGGGAGAACATGCTAACTCCAGGCAGGTAGTGCCATGGTTGGAATTTGAACCCTAGTGCTGGCAGGCAGAAGGGCTAACCACTATAAAGAAAAAACATTTTGGAAAAAAAAAAAAGCCACATCCGAAAGAACTATAAAGAAAGAGAGAGGTAAAGGGCTGGGCAATGCTAGGACCTATATTTCGGACTTTACAGGCTTCAACACGGGAGACACAGACAGATTTGTAAAAAAATATCATTTTATTTGTACAATTTAAAATCCAATAATAAAAAAAGCAAAGGCTTTATCAGCCTAGATCATTCAGTGACTACTGTTGTATATAGCTCTATTTAGGTGCCCAAAGACTATAATAATTTTAAAGTAGCATTGTAGCACAATATACAGTATGTACTTCAGGTAACCAAATATGCCAAGTTAATGTTTCGCCAATCACAATGGCTTCTTCAGGACCCAATAGGGCACAATAGATGAGCACTGTATGTATTATACAGAAATAAAAAAGAGTATAAGTGTAGGTGCATATTATGACTCAAACCCAGCATATTTTATGCATGTATAGTATTGTACATAATTATACCCCCGCCGTGCATCATCACAGCGTGACATCACACGACGACGCGCACAAATGCGCAGTAGCATTACGTGCGTCGGTGGGGGAAGGGGTCAAACTGGAACCGCCCAAAGGAAGGAACCAAAGGAGCTATCATAGCAAGCGCCTACATTATGTCAAAGGCATATCCAATGTGCATGTGCCAATCCAAAAGGACTCCCACAATCCAGCCAGAAGAGTATTAGAGAACAGTTACAAATCAATACAATTACATTGAAAAGGAAGAAAAGAAAACTATTGTTCAATATTGATACTATGGTACAGGCATTCAGGCACAATAACAGCATAGAAATAAGGGTGAGTATCACATAAATTACATAGGAACGTCAGATACTTTGTCTATCCACTCCCAGCTACAAGACAACATATTATAGAAAAGGTTTAAAGCTGACATTATCATAAACCCAGGTGTCTGGGTAGCCTAAAGGTTAAAGATCCATCTGCATTCACGTTGCAGAATTGTCCTATCCCAGTCTCCTCCTTTTATGCTTCAAACTAATATGCCTACCTGTAGAAGTGGACACTTTATGGTATCTGCCATAATAAATGGGGTTTTACCAACGTAGAGCATACCACATTCACAAAACAAATTTATAAAAAAAACACTACCGTTTATAGTCCGCATGGTGTCAAATCCGATGTAGACTGCCATTCGGCAGGCACAGGACCTGATTCTCGAAAAACCATTCACAGTAATTGCAGTTCCCACACTTCCAGGTGCCATTTGGTAGAGGTTCTGAAAGGTCTACTACATCAATGTGACTGCTCATCAATTTGTTCCTAAGAGATTTAGCTCTTTGGTATGTGTTCTCCAGGCGGTGACCTACATACTTTTTTTTAGGATTGGATCAAATACCAGTTCTTTTGCAGTATATTTATTAATTGAGCATGTTGACATGTATATGGTGTAATGATTCTTACACAGTTCCCTGTGATATGCATGGTAAACTTAGAAGTGAAATAGGGAGAACAACAAAAAAAAATTTCTAGCTCCAAATTGCAGATTCTAAAATCTCTGGAGACCTTCTAAATATGGTAAGCATTAAGTTTATCTTGAGATTGATATTGAGTATTAATAGAGGAAAAAACATTGCTTCAGAGAACTTAAGTCATATTAACTGCAGGTATAATCAGTGTTGATCCATTTACTTGATTAATTACATCAGACCGTATTAATTAAATGTCTGTATCATACACAGATCAAATTTGCCTGATTCCTGCTGAATTTTTGAAAATTCATTCCGTGGGGGGCCCTGTTGGTGTCACCTGGCTAATAGTCGATTAAAAAATTTACTTTTATTGAAAGAGCCAGCTGAGAGTGCTTGCATCCAATCAGAAGCAGGCACTGTTGGGGGATTTTGACAGGCTCAGGTGCTGGTTGGCAAAATACATTTGCCGGCACTGCAAATTCGCCTGTTTAGCATTGATGGAGGAATTGAGTAACTCCTTTTGTACATCCTGCAGATTGTATGAAAGAAATATTAAAGTTTTTTAAGCCCACGACAGTAAAATCAATCTGTGTATGCGGTAAAACATGCTTGTTATATTCACTGTGGAATCTAAGGGGTTAATCCTCTGCATTGTGTAAAAAGTCTGTTTGATGTGGTATGCTCAGATCCTTCCCTCCCTGCAATGTCTTCCTGGACAAGTCCAGATAAGACAGAGCCTTTGGAGTCAGGCTGCATATGCTCAGTTTGGTGTGTATTGCTAGAGAGTTTTTTTTTCTTGGGAGAGTGCATGTGATCAGCACAGGGCCAATCAGCACTGTCCAGACATGTCCAGACAGAGGGTCAGGGGCCCTATAGCCTCATAGGACAGCACAGTGCAGTATGAAAAGCATCCTATGTATGTGTATGTTGTTTGTAAAAAAGATGAAATCAAGTAGTAATGGGCATATGTTTTACAAAGAACAGACACTGCAGCATGGAACACTTTCTAACAGAGGGGATTGCGTGTATTTTCTACAGTTATTTCAGCAGCAGGAGGGGGGTGGTAAGAGCTGACAGGCAGGAAGGGGAGGATTGAGGACAGATCAGGGCTGCGGATGACAGAGGCACATAAACTGACCATGGTGTCAGGGCTCAGCAGCCATGATAAACCGTGGGCAGTTTACAGGGGGAAGGGCCGAACCAGGCAGGATCAGCCAGGTATTTCAGCTGATACAGGGGGCCAAATGACACAGCACAAGCACTTTGCTGCATAACATGCTTTAAATTAACAGGATCCATTCTTTTTTTAAGCTTACAAAACACTTTAAATATATATATAGATATGTCAGATGTGAAGCCAGGACATTTTTACGAAAATAGTCTGAAACCAATATGCAGGAAATTACTTCAAGTGTATCTGAACTCATCCGAAACCAAAACATATCTTTTCTTTGTTCCTTAGGAGAATCACCCTTTTTATTTGTCCTGACCATTGTCACCAAAACAGAAAGTGAGGAGGAATCACAGTGGCTAAGTGATTAGCACGTCTGCTTAGCAGCACTAGGGTGATTGGTTCAAATCCCAACCACGGACCTATCTTCCCGAAGCTTGCATGTTCTCCCTGTAACTGTGTGTGTTTTCTCCCACACTCTAAAGACATGCTGGTAGGTGAATTGGACCTAGTATGTGTATGAATGTAAGTTAGGGACCTTAGATTAGAAGCTCCATGAGGACAAAGACTCATCTGAATGCACAATTTATATGTATTGTGTGTAAATTGATGGTGCTATATAAGTACCTGTAAGGCCGCGTACACGCGGTCGGTCCATTAACCGATTAAGCGGACTGATGGTCTGATGTGCCTACACACCATCAGTTAAAAAAACGATCGAGTCCAACGCGGTGAAGTAAAACACAATGACGTGCTGAGAAAAATGAAGTTCAATGCTTCTAAGCATGCGTCGACTTGATTCTGTGCATGTGCAGGTTTTTAACCAATGCTTTTGCATACTAACCGTCGGTTTTGACCTATCGGTTAGGCGTCCATCGGTTCAATTTTAAAGCAAGTTCTAAAATTTTTGACCCAAGGATAACTGACCGATAGGGCCCACACGCGGTCGGTTTGGACCGATGAAACGGTCCTTCAGTCCGCTTCCATCGGTTTTGACCGACCGTGTGTACGTGGCCTAAAAATTACATTTTACAGTTGTCATTGACATAGGAGGTAAGGGAGGTAAGGGACACCTGTTTCAGTGACAACTGTCAAACAGGGGAATTCCACTCACTTTGAAGATAATTTTTTCTGACCTTCTGCCTAAAGTGAAGTGAAAATAAACTTCCTGAGTGGCAACAGCAGAAAAATGTGTCAGGGCCTTTAACCCTTCCCTACTGTATCAATTACAAAACATTTTCACTTTATATGTACTGTATGTAAACTTATTGAAGCATGTGCAACATAATAGGTATTCATTTAACAAAGCAAAAAAAATAATATATATATATATTTTGGCACAAAGGCCAGCTGCTGCCTGACAGATTCTACACCATGAAGCTAGAACACCAGGGCTTTTTTTCAATACCAATATGCTTTCTTCCCTACTAATGTGGTAAGTGCATTTTATTATGATTTTAATTTAATTAATTTATTAAACAGTGTGCATTTAGTTTGGTTCACCTCTCTTTAACATTGAAATTACATCCTTTGGCGCCAGTTGTACGCAATCATGCGGCCTCTCGAAGCCTGGTCATTAGCGCAGAGGGGCAGCATATTTGCATGAATTGCTGCCAATACACCTGTGTAAAGAGCGCAGTTACTGTCACCTAACGGAGAGTCTCCGATTTCTCCTTGTGATTAGGATTTTTGGGTCACGTGACCGCCATGACAGCCAATCACGGCAGTCACGTGGTCTTAAGCCCTGCCGGCATCATAAACCTCTTAAAGGGCTGGGAGGCGCCAGCATTAAGAGGTGAAATAAAGTGCCTTAAAGTGCGTCTAAACAATCTTTATTCTCCAAATGTAATTCACATAGACAAAGGCTTTGTAAATGTTTTTTTATGAAGTAATTTCTTACTGTGTATGACAGGAGTCACTTTGGTCCTGTTTAGGACAAGGGTTTGTCACACTGTGTTTTTGTTCCACCTTGTAATGACCTCTGATCTCCCAAAACTCTCCTTTTTCCCTCACTTCTCTTTGTTTGGAATGAGCAATGCGTGCTTGTTGCGGTCACATGCACTGCTCTATGCATACTACAAATCCCATAGTCTCTAGTCCATCTCAAATGTGAGCAAGATAGGTGGCTACATTCCTACATGCAGTGACACCATAGAGAATGAAAGGGTCGCTGGTTTGAATCCCAACCTTGACACTACCTACCTGGAGTTTGCATGTTCTCCCTGTGCCTGCGTGGGTTTCCTCCGGTTTCCTCCCACACTCCAAAGACCTGCTGATAGGTTAATTGGCTTCTGTCTAAATTGGCCCTAATATATGAATGTGAGTTAGGGACCTTAGATTGTAAGCTCCTTGAGGGTAGGGACCGTGAATGTACAATGTATATGTAAAGCTCTGCATAAATTGGTGTTGCTATATAAGTACCTAAATAATAATAATAACATAGTCACCCTCTAACTCGGGGATATGCAATTAGCGGACCTCCATCTGTTGCAGAACTACAAATCCCATGAGGCATAGCAAGGCTCTGACAGCCACGGGCATGACACCCAGAGGCAGAGGCATTATGGGATTTGTAGTTTTGCAACATCTGGAAGTCCGCTAATTGCATATCCCAACTGGAAGTCAGATTATAGCAACAAAATAAATACTGTTTGACAGGCAGATAGAAATTGAGCACTACGTTATGGCTGTCTTGATGCAAAACTGTGCTGCTGTTGCTGGTTGATTTCCATGAATTCCATACAGGAATTAAGAGACTACAGGTGATACAGCAGTGAAAAATAGTACAGCAGAATAACATTAATGAGAGAAAACTGACTGAAATGTACTAGAGAAAAAGTACAGGTAGGTGTCTTATTACAAGAATTAAACGTAAAGCGTTGCGGTCAAATTTTTTAATTATATATTCATTTCCACATTGCATTACAATTATTTCTAACCTACTCCTATTATTTTAAACAGTTGAAATTTTTGCTTTTTGCAGACTCCAGCACATTTAATTCACTATGCCCTGTGAGTATTCACTGATTGTGTCCCACATTTCACTGAGCCAGCTGTCTGAACTACAGAAGTTCTGAGAGGAGGAGTTTCAGGAGCAATCACTGCCTGCAGGAAGCAAGGCACCATGGGATATGTAATCCTTAGAAATAGTAAGTAAACCAAAGGAATGAGGAAAAAATACGAAGGAAACTTGGACAGTCGCACTCTAAAAATTTTCTTTTAATTAAAATCGATCACAAAATAAACATGCCACAGCAAAAAAATTGGAACACAAGCTAACATTTTGCACTGTAGCTTCAGTGCTTTGTCATAGCCGGTACAAGCTATGACAAAGCACTGAAGCTACAGTGCGAAACGTTAGCTTTTGTTCCGATTTTTTTGCTGTGGCATGTTTATTTTGTGATCGATTTTAATTAAAAGAACATTTTTGGAGTGCGGCTGTCCAAGTTTCCTTCGTATTTTTGCATCACTATTGCATTGCTGGCACCCATGGTTTGGTTCCAGTGAGGAGGTTCTTTGAAGACTTCTGAGCGGTTATTTTCTCTCTCTACAAAGGAATGAGCAGATGAGAAGCCACAAAGCCACCAGAAGTTGTTGAAAGATAAGCAGCACTCACAAGTTCAACATAAAAGGAGCTTTTTTTTTTAGTAAGCCTATGCTTGACTGTAGATAATAACTATTGTTATAAAATGAGATTGTATGCTGTCACTTTAGATCTCCGTTGATGACGGATGTCATCTCCTTTGTGATGGCAGACGACACATCAATGTAAAATTTGCCAGCAGCAGGAAAATTTTAAATAGGTCCAAATTTACTAGACGCAAAAAGCACATGCTAGGGTTTTACTACAAGAATTAAAATGCTGCAGAGTATTCAGCATTGTAAAACTGGTTAGTACCAGGACAGTTTTAGTCAGGGATAACAGACCTATAGCAAAAGAGTACAGGCATGTGTTTTACTACAGGAAATCACTGTAAAGAGACTGCAAATGATTTTGTAATCTAAACTTGGCCAGCAGGAGGACATTTTTAAAGGAGTTGTAAAGGCAGAAGGTTTTTTAGCTTAATGCATTCCATGCATTAAGCTAAAAAAACCTTCTGTGTGCAGCAGCCCCTCCAGCACCCCCTAATACTTACCCAAGCCTCATCTCTATCCAGCGATGTCCACGAGTACCTGGGCCGTTTGGGACTCTCCCCCCTGATTGGCTGAGAAACAGCATCAGCGCCATTGGCTCCTGCTTCTGTCAATCAAAATCTGTTAGCCAATCAGGAGAGAGGGTGGCAGGGCCGAACTGCAGCTCTGTGTCTGAATGGATACTGTTTGCCACCCCCCAAAAAAAATTCCACCGGCCGCCACTACTTTTTAAGAAAAAATCAGTTTAACCTAATTAACCTATAAAGGCCCTATCAATAGGACAATAAACAGAAAAGGGGTTGAAGGCCCAAATAGCTATAAATCAGAAACAAAGTATAGTTTTCTAACTGATCCTAATCTCACTATCCTTTCCCTATAGCAGCGTCCAAATCACTGACCATATGGCTTTTCTGTGCCCACCTTTTCATAGTGAGGAATTGCATATATAAAAGCTCCCTTATCGACCCTGCTAAGCCTGCTGGCCATAGTTCAAAGGTCATGCAGGGCATTATAGTTAAAAACAATTCTCTCAAATTTGCAGAAATCTGGTACATAAATTCACCAGGACTGCACAATTCAAAATCAATTGGATTTGCCTGAAACCCATGGTAACAATGAAACTTTAGGCCTGATTCACACTTGTGCAGGTTGCAGTTTGCATATTGCAGGTGCATTTTGCGTTTTTTCAATACATATCTTTAAACCATTGAAGTCTATGGAACCAAAAACCCCAAAAATGAACCCTGGCCCTTTCCATAAAATGCACAGATGTGAACTACATCCATAGGAAACCATGTTAAATGGATTGTAGTGTTTCTGCAGAATGGTAAATGCACTAAAAAATGCACTGATGTGAACCAGGCCTTATCCCTACTTTAATAATGAACTTTAATAGAACTTTGAACATAAAGCATACCTCCCAACATTTTGAGATGGGAATGAGGGACACCTATCAGCAAAAGTATGTAGGCATAGGACACACCCCTTACCATGCCCCCTTAAAGGAGAATTGTACAAAATAAACAAGATTAGTTAAACCCACAAGTGCTTTTTTACCACTACTATTCCTTTATATTGGCCTTTGGAATTTGCAAATGCAACAATTTAGAAATCAGGTGAAAGGTTTAGGGCTGGAAAACACTTTTTGATAGATAAAAAGTGCATTTTATATACAACTCTATAGATCAGACCAAAATGAGGGACAAATGAGGAGGAAAGAGTGACAGAGGGACATTGCTTAAAATCAGGGACAGACCCTCTAAATCAGTGACAGTTGGGAGCTATGCATAAAGGGCCAGATTCAGGTACATCTACGGCGGCGTAACGTATCGCATTTACGTTACACCACCGCAAGTTTTACAGGCAAGTGCTTGATTCACAAAGCACTTGCCTGTAAAGTTGCGGCGGCGTAGCGTAAATCCCTCCGGCGCAAGCCCGCCTAATTCAAATGATCCGGGTTGGGGGCGTGGATCATTTAAATTAGGCACGTTCCCGCGCCGAACGTACTGCGCATGCTCCGTTTTTAAATTTCCCGCCGTGCTTTTTGCGCGAAATGACGTCGCACCAACGTGATTTTTTGAACGTCGAAGTCAGTTACGTCCTTTCCTATTCACGGACGACTTACGCAAAAAAAAATTCAAAATTTGTCGCGGGAACGACGGCAATACTTTAACATGGCAGATCTATCTATACGCCACGAAATAGCAGCTTTAACTATACGCCGGGAAAAGCCGACTAGCGACGACGTAAGAGAATGCGACGGCCGCTAATTAGCATACCCGACGCGGAAAACGATGCAAACTCCACCCAGCGGGCGCCGAAGTATTGCACCTACGATCCGAAGGCTTCGTACGCCTGTCGGATCTAAGCCAAAAGCTGTCGTATCTTGGTTTGAGGATTCAAACTAAAGATACGACGCAGCAAATTTGAAAGTACGCCGGGGGATATCAGTAGATACGCCGGCGTACTTGTACTGTGAATCTGGCCCAAAGTCTCTTGTGGTACATCTAATTATTTACATTTTATAAATGTTTGGAGATTATCACACAATGAAACAAAAACACTATAATGCAATAATTCAACTCAATGCCAGCTACATCTTTTAACTGTTTTTTTTCCCCTAAATGTATTCTATAACTGTACCACTAGATGGTGCCATTTAGCTGCTTAGAAAGCTAGGTTTGCAAGTCACACGTTACTAAATGATATTGTTTCATGCACAAAGTCACATCCCTCTGATTGTAAGTTAGGTCTTCTGTGTTGATTTATCTGTTTTTTTATTTTTGCTACACTTCGTTTTTAAAGTTTATTTTTTATAATTTTAGGGCCATTTTATGAAAAAAAAAAATCCTGAATAAGTTGATGAAGTTATTCATTTTATTATAATAAATAAGCAGCTATCCTAGATAAAGCACAAGATAAACTGACCCGTTCTCTAAAACAAAATTAATGAAGGGGAATTACAGGCTGGTACTGAAGGGGTTAATATTTAAGAAGCAATATTAAGAGAGGTATGGACTCTAGAGAGAGATATATAAGTTTGCCCCTGTACAAATCATTAGTACGGCTTCATCTGGAATATGCAGTTCAGTTTTGGGCACCAATTCTCTTAAAGGATATCGGAGAACTGGAGAAAGTGCAGAGAAGGGCAACCAAACTGATGAGGAATTGAGGAGCTCAGCTATGAGGAAAGATTAGAGGAACTGAATTTATTGAGAAGAGAAGATTTAGGGCTCTTTCACACGTCCTGTCAGTTTCTTTTGTCCGCTCCGTCGGCTCAGCGGGGATCCCCGCTGAGCTGTCGGCGGATAGGGCGGTCCCTGCACACAGTGCAGGGACCTCCCTGTCTCAGCTCCGCTCTGCCCTATGGGGAACCGGATGCAGACGGACCGTCTGTCCGTCTGCATCAGTTCCGTTCCGCCGGACGGAAGAAAAATAGGGTATTCTTCTGTCCGAAAACCGGATCCCGACGGACGCGGACGCTAGCGGATGCTCCATCCGCTAACGGACGCATTCCCATAGGGATCCATTACAAGTCCGTTAACGGACTTGTAATGAACGGACAGGCGGAACGGACATGTGAAAGGGGCCTAAGGGGAAATATGATCAAAATGTATAAATACATTAAATACATTAGTTGTCCATATAGTGAACTTGTTGTTTAGTTATTTACCTTAAGGTCATCACAGAGGACAAGGGGCACTCTTTACATCTGGGGGAAAAGAGATGTAATCTCCAAATACGGAAAGGTTTCTTCACAGTAAGAGCTGTGAAAATGTGTTATAGACTCCCTCAATAGGTGGTTCTGGCCAGCTCAGTAGATTGCTTTGAGAAAGGCCTGGATTATTTCCTAGATACATATACCGTATTTATCGCGGTATAACGCGCTCCCGCGTATACCGCGCACCCCTAAAGTTGCCCCCGAAATTCCTGTAAAAAAAATATGTTATATGATTTTATTACTTACAGTTTTGGTGTCTTCCCAGCGTCCATCGTCCGGTCCGGCATCCGTCTGCGGCCTCGGTGGTGTCCTCCCGGCTTCTCCAGCATGCGCCTCAAGTCGAGTCCCCGCTTCCCGCGCTCAGTTCGAACGCCTCCGCCGACATATACCGAGTGCAGTACACTGGGGTACATTCGGCAAGGCTCGGCTTCGCTCGCGCTCACGCTCTGTGACGTTTATGCGTGAGCACGAGCGAAGCCGAGCCTAGCCGAATGGACCCAAGTGTACTGCACTCGGTATATGTCGGCGCAGGATTTCAAACTGAGCGCGGGAAGCGGCTATCAGTGTATATCGCGCACCCACGATTTCCCCCTTATTTTAAGGGGAAAATAGTGTGCGATATACACCAATATATACGGTAATATAACTGGATACTAATATTTATAGGTAAAGTTGATCCAGGGAATATCTGAATGCCTCTTGGGAGATCGGGAAGGATTATTTTTCCCCCTGCTGAAGCAAATTGAATCATGCTTCTTCCTGTGGATCAACTGTGAGTATCAGATAGTATATATGGAGGTTTTTTTTTTTTTACTCCTATTGGTTGAACTGGATAGACTTGAGTCTTTTTGCAACTGGAATAACTATGCAAATTCATGCATGCAGTGCCTTGAAAAAGTATTCATACCCCTTGAAATTTTCCACATTTTGTCACGTTACAACCAAAATTGTAAATGTATTTTATTAGGATTTTATGTAATAGATCAACACAAAGTGGCATATAATTGTGAAGTGGAGGGAAAATTATAAATGGTTTTCAAACTATTTTACAAATAAATACCTGAAAGTGTGGTGTACATTTGTATTCAGCCCCCTTTACTCTGATACCCCTAACTAAAATCTAGTGGAACCAATTGCAATCAGAAGTCACCTATTTTGTAAATAAAGTCCACCTGTGTGTAATTTAATTTCAGTATAAATAAAGCTGTTCTGTGAAGACCTTAGAGGTTTGTTAGATAACCTTAGTGAACAAACAGCATCATGAAGGCCAAGGATCACACCAGACAGGTCAGGGATAAAGCTGTGGAGAAGTTTAAAACAGGGTTAGGCTATACAAAAAATAACCCAAGCTTTGAACATCTCATGGAGCACTGTTCATTGTCAATCTCCCTCCCACGCCATCCCTTTTTTTTATGGGATGGCTGGTGAGGGCTTGGCACCCCTGGCACAAAGTGCCATGCCAGCGACAAGTGTTTGGCACTTGTACATGGGCACACTTCTTACAAGACCACCATCTCCTCACCATGCCTTCTCTGCTCTATCCTTTCTGGTAACTGCACAGACCTTCCCTGCAATACAAAAAGCCACTCTTCCTGTCTGCAATGACCACCGGCCGCGAGCTATCTCCGGGCATTAGAGGCAGAACAGAGACTTTATTTGTGTAAACGCACATGTCCCTGTTCTGTGAGCTGAGGAAATGCAGATTGTGAGTTCCTAATAGCTAGGAACCACGATCTATCACTTTCTCAGGGTCAGTCCCATCACCCTTCAGTTAGAACACACATTAGTGAACACAATTAACCCCTTGTTCGCCCCCTAATGTTAACTCATTCCCTTCCAGTGACAGAAATCTAAAGTGCTAATTTTAAAGGCTAATATGCAAGTTACTGTCCTAAAAAGTGTTTGGGGACCTGGGTCCTGCCCCAGGGGACATGTATCAATGCAAAAAAAAAAAAAAAAAACGGACATTTTTTCGGGAGCAGTGAATTTAATAATGCTTAAAGTGAAACAATAAAAGTGAAATATTCCTTTAAATTTCGTACCTAGGGAGGGGGGGGGGGGTAAAGTATGCAAAATGTGAAATAGCGCATGTTTCTCATACTTAGAACTGTCTCTGTACAAAGTGTAATTTCTGAAAGAAAAAAAGTCATTTAAAAACGACTCGCGGCTGTAATGAATTGTCGGGTCCCGGCAATTCAGAGAGAATTCATTCATTAAAAAAAAAAGAAAAGTGTGGGGGTCCCCCCAAATTCAATTACCAGGCCCTTCAGGTCTGGTATGAATATTAAGGGGAACCCCGCCGTCAATTTAAAAAAAAAATGACATGGGGTTCCCCCCAAATATCCATTATAGACCCTTCAGGTCTGGTGTGGATTTTAAGGGGAACTCTACCCCAAATGAAAAAAAATGGTGTGGAGTTCCCCCAAAAATCCACACCAGACCCCTTTTCGAGCACGTAACCTTGCCGCCGCAGAAAAGAGGGGGGACAAGAGAGCGCCCCCCCTCTCCTGAACCATACCAGGCCACATGCCCTCAACAGGGCCTCATCCCCACAACATCCTCATCCCCACAACCCTGGCCGGTGGTTGTGGGGGTCTGCGGGCGGGGGGCTTATCAGAATCTGGAATCTGGGCTTCAAAGAGAGGAGAAGAGATGTCTTGGCGTTCTCTGATTGGACAGGCAAATGTGGGTGTTCTTGGGTGAGGGGGAATGATTATTAAAAAGAGTGGATTACCACCGCTGGATTTGTATTTATTTTTATTTTTAATAAAGGACTTTTTTCCACGGTGTGTGTGTGTGTTTTTTTACAGTTATTTACACTTCCTTCGTGAAATGGTAGGGGTACAATGTACCCCATTACCAATTCACATAGGGGGGGATCTGGGGGTATCCTTTGTTAAAGGGGTCTTCCAGATTCTGATAAGCCCCCCGCCGGCAGACCCCCACAACCACCGGCCAGGGTTGTGGGGATGAGGCCCTTGTCCCCATCAACATAGGGACATCCTCCAAATGTTGAGGGCATGTGGCCTGGAACCGTTCAGGAGGGGGGGGGGGCGCTCTCTCGTACCTTCCTCTTTTCTGCGGCCAGCCAGGTTACATGCTCGGATAAGGGGTCTGGTGTGGATTTTTGGGGAAACTCCACGCCATTTTTTTAAAAAATTTGGGGTGGAGTTCCCCTTAAAATCCACACCAGGATCTGAAGGGTCTGGTAATTGAATTTGGGGGGACCCCCACGCTTTTTTTTATGAATGATCTCTGAATTGCCGGGAGCCGACATTTCATTATAGCCGCAAGTCATTTTTAAATTACTTTTTTTTCTTCAGAAATTACACTTTGTGCAGAGACAGTTCTAAGTACGGGACACATGCGCTATTTCACAGGCATACTTTACACCCCCCCCCCTCTAGGTACGAAATTTAAAGGAAAATTTCACTTTTATTGTTTCACTTTAAGCATTATTAAATTCACTGCTCCCGAAAAAAACGTCCGTTTTTAAAACTTTTTTTAGCATTGATACATGTCCCCTGGGGCAGGACCCAGGTCCCCAAACACTTTTTAGGACAATAACTTGCATATTAGCCTTTAATATTAGCACTTTCGATTTCAAACGTTCGAGTCCTATAGACTTTAATGGGGTTCTAAAGTTCACACGAACATTTGGTGTGTTCGCAGGTTCTAGTGCGAACCAAACAGGGGGGTGTTCGACTCATCCCTACCTACAACCTATGGCTCCTGAGATAAGGGGCTCCTTGTGCAGCCTGTCAGAAGCTACATACAAAGTGGCCAGTTTAAATACAAACTGGCACACTCTGTTTTCAGCAGACTGAGAGGATGAGCTCACAATGCCTCTCCTCACTTCTTTTTAGACTCACTGAGCGGACAGCTTGGAGTCTTGGACCAATTGGCCCAAGTTGTCCAATAAAAATGCTGCAGTGGAGGCACGCCTCTCATTGCAGTATCATAGAAAGGGGTATGTGTCTAAATGACACATGCTCCCTTCCAGCTCAGCCCTCTTTACTGCAAGAAAAAAACATGGGTTAAAGGGTATAAGGTTTACCCACAATTCCATGTTTTTCCCACACAGTTAAGAGGGAGAATGAGAATATGCTGCTTTGAAAAAGGTTGCACCTTTCCATAAGACGCGCCTAGGTTTTAGAGGCGGAGAACAAGAAAAAAAATATTCTGAACCAAATGGTTGCAGGTCCTGCTGGGAGCTGGCTGCATATCTGTGGGTCCTGCTGGCCTGTAGGTCCTGCTCGGAGTTGGCCATGGCCTGTGGGCCACATGCCATAGCCAGCTCCTGGCAGAACCTACAGGCTAGTGGCCTTTAAGACACACAGGCCAGCCGGACCCACAGACCATGGCCAGCTCCCAGCAGGACCCACAGTGTTGAGGGCTATTTTGAGTTTACTGGGCAGACACTGGGGCAGATTAAATGGGGTGCATGGGGGGGTAGATGGGATGTGGGGGTTAGCTGGCCCTGGGGGTGTCAGAGTCTTTCACCTCAGTGATGGCAGCTGCTAGTGCCAGGTCCTCACACGGCCTCCTCCAGTCCTGGGGGGGGGAGTGATGCTCCTGTCCTGGGGTCAAGCAAAGTTGCAGCTCAAGCCAGTCATGTTGATCCCAAGTCCCAACTCCCTGGGAGTTGTAGTTCCCTGGCTGTGCTGCGCTTCTTCTCCACCCACCAGGAGCTTAAAGTATTATAGCTCTCTTCTGAACGGTTCCTGTTATCAGCCTGAGAACTCCTGAATTTTTTTTTACTTTTTAGGCAAAAGCAGCCAGAATCTTTTGTCAAAAGAGGTTGCTAAAATAGATTAGCAGAGAGCAGCTCCTATTACAAAACAGCTCTGAGAGTCTCTGCCTATGAGGAGAGGGTGTGTGTGCCTTTCCTCCAATCAGCAATTTTAGCTATCTTGGCTGTATGTCCAGACATCCTGTTAACCAGGAAGAGAAAATCTCCTAACAAAATCTGAACTTTCTAAACAGTATATAAATGTGAAGACAGCAGATATACATATAGGGCCAGATCCACAAAAACCTGGTGCAACTTAAAAAATCCCATTTAAGTTACACTGCCTTAAAATTTCTACCTAAGTGCCCGATCCACAAAGCACTTACCTAGAAATTTCAGGCTGTGTAACTTAAATCCGGCCGGCGCAAGGCGTTCCTATTCAAATGGGGCGAGTCCCATTTAAATGAGGCGCGCTCCCGTGCCGGCCGAACTGCGCATGCGCAAAGTTACGTTATGCCGAGTTTTGTGGATCGCGCCGGCTTAAAAAAGTTGCGTCGGGAAAAAAAAAAAAATTTGACAGCGTCGCTCGGCATGCATTCCTGAGGGAGAACTCCATGCCAATTTTCAAAGAAAAAACCGGCATGGGTTCCCCCCCCAGGAGCATACCAGGCCCTTAGGTCTGGTATGGGTTGTAAGGAGACCCCCCCTACGCCAAAAAATCGACGTAGGGGGTCCCCCTACAATCCATACCAGACCCGTATCCAAGGCACGCTACCCGGCCGGTCAGGAAAGGGAGTGGGGACGAGCGAGCGCCCCCCCCCCCCTCCTGAGCCGTACCAGGCCGCATGCCCTCAACATGGGGGGTTGGTTGCTCTGGGGCAGGGGGGCGCACTGCGGGCCCCCCCACCCCAGAGCACCCTGTCCCCATGTTGATGAGGACAGGACCTCTTCCCGACAACCCTTGCCGTTGGTTGTCGGGGTCTGCGGGCGGGGGGCTTATCGGAATCTGGGAGTGCCCTCAAATAAGGGGGCCCCCAGATACCGGCCCCCCACCCTAAGTGAATGGATATGGGGTACATCGTACCCCTACCCATTCACCTGGAGGCAAAAAGTTAAAGTTATTAAACACACAACACAAGGGTTTTTAAAATAATTTATTAGTCTGCTCCGGAGGCCCCCCCTGTCTTCTTTATTAGCTCTAATACCAGGGGGGGCTTCTTCTTCCGCTCTCCGGGGGTCTTCTCCTCTCTCCGGGGGGGGCTTCTTCTTCCGCTCTCCGGGGGGGTCTTCTCCGCTCTCCGGGGGTCTTCTTCTATCTTCGCCGCTCTCCGCTGTTGACTCGGCGCACCCCGGTTCTTCTGCAGCTGTCCGGTGCCTTCTTCTTCAGCGCTGGCTGCCTGCTATCTTCGTGTGTTAGCTCAATTACTAACAGGCAGCCAGCGCGGTCTTCTGTGACGTCACCTTCTTCTCTTCTGTTCTTCTCCCCTCTTCCGATGTTGACACGTCGCCTCTTGTCACTGCAATGATGGAAGCGCGCCTTGCATCCCATTTATATAGGCCTCACCGTCCCATCGTGCTCCGGCAGGTACCCACGTGGTGGGTGCCTACCCACGTGCACCCACCACGTGGGTACCTACCGGAGCATGATCGGAGCATGATGGATTGTAGGGGGACCCCCTACGTCGATTTTTCGGCGTAGGGGGGGGGTCTCCTTACAACACATACCAGACCTAAGGGCCTGGTATGCTCCTGGGGGGGAACCCATGCCGGTTTTGATTTTACAAATTGGCATGGAGTTCGCCCTCAGGAATGCATACCAAATGCCGTCGCTTGAATGGGCTTTTACATGGTGTTACTAACTTTACACTTTGTAACACCAGCCCTAGTTTTACACTTGCAAACTAAAACTTACGGCGAAAAAACGAAGCTGAAAAGCTTTGTGGATCGCCCTAAGTGCTAATTTGCATACTAGAAGCGGCATTTCGACTCGAAATGCCCCCAGCGGCGGATGCGGTACTGCATCCTAAGATTCGGCAGTGTAATTCAATTACACATGCCGGATCTTCTGCCTAACTTTGGAAAACTGCTTCTGTGGATCAGTTCCAAAGTTAGGACAAGGGATACGATGGAGTAATAGCAGTTACTCCGTCGTATCTCTTTTGTGGATCTGGCCCATAAAACCTGTGTAGGGAGATTTAGTTCATCTCTGTGTTTCATCTGAGGCTGTTTACTTCACTGGGTGTATGGAGGGTTTACATCCGCTTTAAGCGTGCATGGATCGGACTACAATGCCCAGAATGCAACAGCATCAGCATGCGACAGCTAGTTGGCAGCCGGCCATCGCAGCTGTGCCCCTGGCCCTACTATTCTAACAATATTCGCTCCATAAGACGCAATTTTTTGGGGAGGAAAGGGTGTGTCTTATGGAGCGAAAAATACGGTAATAATTTATTGTTTATCTATTTACTGTGAAATTACTGGTTGGAAGTTAAAACTTCAAACGTCAGTAATTTGTCCATTTATATGTGTAAAGATTACTAACGCGCTGATGTGAATAAAGGTGAACCAAAAAAATTTATGTAAACCAAAAAAATAAAGATAATTAATGGTGATTGCTGCTAATATTGTGTAGTGTGCTGATGTCACAAAAAATAAATGAATAAGGGGCGCATACTAGCTCATTATGAAATACTTACCTTGAACGAAGCCCCCGTATCGGAGCCCGATCCACGCCGAGGAAGCTGACATCTTGCGCTCGGCGTGTCTTCCAGGTTCCGGGCTCCGGCACTGTGAGTGGCCGGATCCGCGATGATGTCACTCCTGCACATGCACACGGAAGTTTTCTCCCCCCCCGGCAAGGTCAAGCAGCATCCACTGGACCTTCAGCCGGGCATTCAAAACGCATGCACCGTTGATTTCAGCGGCTGCATGCAAAGGGAATATCTCCTAAACCGTACAGGTTTAGGAGATATTTGGCCAGATTCAGAAAGAGTTACGCCGGCGTATCAGTAGATACGCCGACGTAACTCTGAATCTGTGCCGTCGTAAGTTTAAGTGTATTCTCAAACTGAGATACACTTAAGCCTAGCTAAGATACGACAGCCTGCGCCAACGTATCTTAGGGTGCAATATTTAGGCTGGCCGCTAGGTGGCGCTTCTGTTGAGTTCGGCGTAGAATATGTAAATGACTAGATACGCCTATTCACGAACGTACGTGCGCCCGTCGCAGTAAAGATACGCCGTTTACGTAAGGTGTTTTCAGGCGTAAAGTTATTCCATCAAATAGCTGGACTAGTCAATGTTAAGTATGGCCGTCCTTCCCGTGTCGAAATTTGAAAATTTTACGTACTTTGCGTATGTCGTCCGTGAATAGGGCTGGACGTAATTTACGTTCACGTCGAAACCAATACGTCCTTGCGGCGTACTTTGGAGCAATGCACACTGGGATATGTACACGGACGGTGCATGCGCCGTTCGTAAAAAACGTCAATCACGTCGGGTCACCCTCCATTAACATAAAACACCCCCCCTCATCCTAATTTGAATTAGGCGCGCTTACGCCGGCTCCATTTGCGCTACGCCGCCGTAAGTTAGGAGGCAAGTACTTTGTGAATACAGTACTTGCCTCTCTGACTTACGGGGGCGTAGCATAAATACGATACGCAGCGCCGCCGTAACAATGCGCGCCCCTACCTGAATCCGGCCTATTGATTTTACCTACGGGTAAGCCTTATTATTATTTGGGTATACAAGCACTTTAACACCACAAAATGATACTTGCTTTAGAATTCTCTAAAAGGGGCAATAAGTAGGAGGTGGAACCAAGGGACAGTCCTCAGACGTGGGTAGGGGCGGAGACATAGGTGACTCCGTAGGAGGGAGTACCTGAACCTTCTCTGTGAGAAAAAAAGCCTTGTTTTTCATACTGTATATAGGTAGAGACAATGTGGGAATAAAATGTCAGGTAAACATTACAAGGGTGATTTGTTATGGAAGATTTACTGGCACATTTGCTGGTGACTCTTTCATAAATAGACCCCATAGTGTACTTCTCTCTCTAAATATAATCTTTCTGAATAGAGTTATGACGCTGTTCTGGGAAAGCGCTACTTTCATGACAAGCAAGAAATAATAGTTGCTAAATTATATGTTTTTTACTTTAAATCTAAATGATATATAACAATAACATATAATTATGTATAACTTCTCTGACGGCATTATAATTACAGATCTTACATCACTCTTTATTGCAAAAGTATTTCAACAGACATTTGGCGCTAACTTCCTGTAAAAAAAGGAAGACATTGTGAAACTGGTCTGCTTAATTGTACATGCAGAACTTTTGTAATTGCATTTAAATATAGTCCTTTCTTCACCACTCCTGTCATATGTACCCTCTTTACAGTATATTGTAAAAAAGGCTCTAATATAGTGATTTTTTGGGGGGAAAATAGGGAAGTGGTGCATCCCGAACAACTGATCCTCTTATAAATAAATCTGTATATTCCAAAAAACCCTTATGGCCTGTACACATGATCGGTTCATCCGATGAAAACGGTCTGATGGATTTTTTCATCAGATATCCGATGAAGCTGACTGATGATCAGTCGTGCCTACACACCATCAGTTAAAAAAACGATCGTGTCAGAACGCGGTGACGTAAAACACAACAACGTGCTGAGAAAAATGAAGTTCAATGCTTCCAAGCATGCGTCGACTTGATTCTGAGCATGCGTGGATTTTTAACCGACGTGTCCACAGACGATCGTTTTTTTAACCATCAGATCATTTTAAAACAAGTTCCTAGTTTTTTCACTGATGGATAAAAAACCGATGGGGCCCACACACGATAGGTTCGTCTGATGAAAACGGTCCATCAGACCGTTTTCATCAGACGAACCGATCGTGTGTATGCGGCATTACAGTACATATCAAATGCAAAGCAGATACCAGAATTTTACAGTTTAAATAAAAAATGTAATTAATGTTTCTATGTCGATTTTTATTAACCACTTAAGCCCCGGACCATTTTGTTGCTAAAGAACCTGGCCCCTTTTTGCGATTCAGAACTGCGTCGCTTTAACTGATAATTGCGCGGTCGTGCAACATGGCTCCAAAAAAAAATTGACGTCCTTTTTTTCCCACAAATATAGCTTTCTTTTGGTGGTATTTGATCACCTCTGCCGTTTTTATTTGTTTCGCTATAAACAAAAATAGAGCGACAATTTTGAAAAAAATTCAATATTTTTTATTTTTTGCTATAATAAATATCCCCCAAAAAATATATATTAAAAAAATGTTTTCCTGAGTTTAGGCCAATACATATTCTTCTACATATTTTTGGTAAAAAAATCGCAATAAGCGTTTATTGATTGGTTTGCGCAAAAGTTATAGCGTCTACAAAAAAGTTAATAGTTTTATGGCATTTTTATTATTTTTAATAGTAATGGCGGCGATCAGTGATTTTTATTGTGACTGCAACATTATGGCGGACACATCGGACTCTTTTGACACTATTTTGGGACCATTGTAATTTTTACAGCGATCAGTGCTATACAAATGCACTGATTACTGTGAAAATTACACTGGCAGTGAAGGGGTTAACCTGTAGGGTGCACTTAAGGGGTGAAGTGTGCCCTAAGGGAGTGATTCTTACTGTGTGGGGGCCTGGCTTGGCGTGTGACATCACTGATCGTCGTTCCCTATGACAGGGAACAGACGATCAGTGACAGTCTGACTAGGAAGCACGGGGAGAGGTTTGTTTACACTTACCTATCCCCGTTCTTCAGCTCTTAGACCCAATCACGGGAAACTGGTGGCGATCGGGTCCTGCGGGCGCGGTCACGGAGTACCCGACCCGGTCGCGAGCGCGCCGATGGCGGCACACGCGTGACCCACGGCTGTGCATATTAAAGGGGACATACCTGTACGCCAATATGCGCAGCCATGCCATTCTGCCGACATACATCGGCGTGCGGCGGTCGGCAATCGGTTAAAGTGTGATTGTTTTATAGTTTTGGAAAGAGTGAAGAAGAATTAGAACACCTGTCCGTTTTTATTGCTGTCTGTGCCCTCATTAGGGAGATTCACTCCTATTATTAATCCTGTTTACCATTCTCATCGAAAGTAAAAGAATATACCACATTTTTGGCTGACATCAAGATAAATCTTCCAATGGGGACACTAGTTCTGGTGACCCTGGTGAAACCTCAGGATTCTCTTACTTGGGAGGAGTTTCCTCTCACTTTCTGTTTTGTCTATGGGACAGGAGGTGAAGGGAAATCTCCCCTATGGGACACAGATGGCAAAAAAAATTAAAAAAATAAACTGAAATGGGTTATAATTCTCCCTGAGTAAGTTAGTGTCTGTTTGGTCGTCGCAATATCACAGTCACCCTATAAGTTGCTGATTGCCAACATTACTAGTATAAAAATAAATAAATAAAAATTCGAGTGTATATCTCGTAGTTTGTAGTTGCTTAAATTTCTGCATAAACCAATCAATATACGCTTATTGGATCTTTTTTTTATTAAAAACATGTAGCAGAATACATATTGGCCTCAATTTATGCAAACATTTGGGGCCAAATCCTCAAAAAAGCTGCCTAACTTAACTTTCAGCAGTTAAGTTACACAGGCGTTAAATTTCTACCTAAGTGCCCGATCCACAAAGCACTTACCTAGAAATTACACGCCGTGTAACTTAAGTGCCTCCGTCGCAAGGTGGTCGTCTGATCGAGGGGGCGATTCCTATTCAAATGAGGCGCGCTCCCGCGCCGGACGTTCGGCGCATGCGTGTGACGTCATTTTTCCCGACGTGCATCGCGCAAACGTAATTTACGCCGGGCTTTGTGGATCGCGACGGGACAATAAAGTTGCGTCGGGTAAAAAAAAAAATACGCGCTGGGAAAAAAAATTCGAAATTTAAAAAAAAACGCGGCGATCGAAAAAAAGGTTTGTTTTTACAAGGTCTAAACAGTTTAGGCCTTGTAAAAGCATCCCTAATTTTACGCATGCAAAACGTAACTTACGCAGAAAACACAAAGCTAAAAAGCTTTGTGGATCTGCCTAAGTACTCATTTGCATACGCAAAGCGGCATTTCGACTCGAAATGCCCCCAGCGGCGGATGTGGTACTGCATCCTAAGATCCGACAGTGTAAGTCTATTACAGATGTCGGATCTTCTGACTATCTTTGGAAAAATCCTTCTGAGGATCGTTTCCAAAGATAGCCACAGGGATAAGCAGGCTGAACAGCAGTTCCGCCTGCGTATCTCCTTTGAAGATTTGGCCCTTGATTTTTACATTTTTCAATGGATGTGTTTTATAGCAGAAAGTAAAAAATGTTGTTTTGTTTTTCAAAATCGTCGCTCTGTTTCTATTTATAGCGGGAAAAAAGAAAAATCACGCAGAGGTGATAAAATACCACCAAAAGAAAGCTCTATTTGAAAATGACATACATTTTATTTGGGTACAATGTCGCATGACCACTATATTTTCAGTTAAAATAATGCAGTGCAAAAAGTGGCCTGGTCATGAAGGGGGGTAAATCTTTTGGAGGTCAAGTGGTTAAAACTTCTCATTCAATTGAAGATGAAAAAAGTGGGCCCAGAAAAGTAATTGATCTTTAGTGTGTAAAATACTGGCCTGTAGTTTTTAAAATGTGGGTACTTTCACACTGGGGCGGGGGTCTGTTAGCGACGCTGTTCGACCGACAGCAGGGCGCTTTTAACCCTCGCTACCGGCCCAAGAAAGGGTTAAAGGCTCCCGTGTTGCTTTTTCATCTTTTACAGGAGGTGAGCAAGCAATTTATCTGATAGAAGATTGACACATTGAGCTAGATTCACGTAGCTCGGCGTATATTTTGGCCGGCGTAGCGCATCTCATATGCGCTATGCCAACGTAAAATAGGGCGCCCAGACCAGTATTCACAAAGATCTGTACGTTGCGCCGGCGTAGTGTAAATAGGCAGGCGTAAGCCCGCCTAATTTAAATGTGGATGGTAGTGGGCGTGTTGTATTCAAATTAGCCGTGACCCCATGTAAATGTTTTCACGAACGAACGGCGCATGCGCGCGCATGCTCAAAGTCACGTCGCATATACTCCCTAAGAAACGTTGGCTCAATGCTTTCAACGTGAACGTAACCTACGAACAGCCCCATTCACGTACCACTTACGTAAACAACGTAAAATTCGACGGCTGTTCTGACGTCCAGACCTTAACATTGGCTGCGCCTCATATAGCACAGATTACTTTACCCTGGACGTAAGCCTTACATAAACGGTGTAGCGGGCGCAAGTACGTTTGTGAATCGGCGTATCTAGGTCATTTACATATTCTACGCGTAAATCTACGGAATCGCCCCTAGCGGCCAGCGTAAATATGCACCCTAGATACGACGACGTACTAACACTTACGTCGGTCGGATGAAGCTGTAATTCAGGCGTATCTAGCTCCCAGAATGGCACGCATAGATACGACGCCGCATCTTTCTACTTACGCGGCGTTTCTATAGATACGCCAACGTAAATCAATGCTAAATCTAGCTCATTGTTTTTCTTACACTGGTTACGGACAGTGCCGATCCTGACCTCCCTGGGGCCCTAAACAAAAAGACATGGCACATTAAAAAAGAGAAGCGGGGGCGCTGACGACAGTGACATGTCACATTAAAAAAAGTTGAGAAGCGGGGGGAGGGGGTGTTCTGCTGTCGGAAATGACATCTTACATTAAATTGAGAAGCGGGGGGTGCTGACTTCTTACCTCTTCTCCCATGCAGCCAGCGAGTTGAGAAGCGGGGTGAGGGGGCGAAAATGACTTCTCACCAGGCGGGTCCTCTAGTAATTTGGGGGGCCCTTCGCAGCTTTGCGGGGCCCTAAGCGCCTTGCATAGTGAGCCTATAGGGCGGATCAGCCCTGGTTACGGGATACACTGTTGAACTTTTTCACAGAGGAATTTGTTTACAGAGGCATTTATTGATATATTTTATTTGCTTTGATTCAATGTTGGTCTGTATGTACATTGATTTATATATTTTTTTTATTTCTATTGAGGTGTTGTGAAATCACTTTTCCAGTGGATCGGATGAAAGGTTTAGCACTGGGAAACACTTTTTGATAAAAAGTGCATTTTATATACAATTATAAAGATTAGATCAAAATGAGGGACAAATGAGGAGGAAAGAGGGACAGAGGGACTTTGTTCCAAATCAGGGACAGTCCCTCGAAATCAGGGACAGTTGGGGAGCTATGTGTATGTAAAGGACATGTTCCTGACACAGCCCAGGTTACACAAACCACAAAAATCGAATATACAACAAATGATTGGCTAAACCACACAAGTGCTTTTTTGTACCGCGATTTTTCCTTTGTATTGGCTTTTCAAAATAACAAATGTAGAAGCTGGAGAAAGACTTTAGTGCAGAATAATACTTTTGGTAGTAAAACTGTACAATTTGTATAGAGATGTACACATCAGACCAAAAAAGAGGGACAACTGAGGTTGCGCCAGGGACAGAGGGATTTGGTCTCTCCAAATGAGGGACAGTTGGGCGCTATGGTGTATACAATGTGGTGTATAGTACTAGAGAACTTTAGTAAACCCCTGAGTCTGTAGAGAGGACGGAACCACGCCGAGTCCTTCAGAATCTGGAAACACAGGCCCGGATTCTCAGAGGACTTACGACGGCGTAGCGCCATGTACGCCGTCGTAAGTCCGAATCCGAGCCGTCGTATCTATGCGCCTGATTCTTAGAATCAGTTACGCATAGATTTCTATTACATCCGACTGCATTTTTACGCTGGCCACTAGGGGCGTGTAAGCTGATTTATGCGTCAAAATATGTAAATTAGCTAGATACGCGAATTCCTGAACATACGCGCGGCCGAAGCAGAAAAAATACGCCGTTTACGTTAGACTTTTCCCGGCATAATGTTGCCCCTGCTATATGAGGCATTACTGCGGCGTACCAATGTTAAGTATGGCCGTCGTTCCCACATCGAAATTTGAAAAAGTTACGTCGTTTGCGTAAGTCGTCCGTGAATGTGGCTGGACGTCATTTACATTCACGTCGAAACCAATGACGTCCTTGCAGCGTACTTTGGAGCAATGCACACTGGGAAATTCCATGGACGGCACATGTGCCATTCGGGAGAAACGTCAATCAAGTCGGGTCACAGTACATTTACATAAAACACGCCCCCCCTGATCCAAATTTTACGCCGGCCGATTTACGCTACGCCGCCGCAACTTACGGAGCAAGTGCTTTGAGAATACAGCACTTGCCCGTCTAAGTTGCGGAGGCGTAACGTAAATCGGATACGTTACGCCCGCACAAAATTACGCCGCTGGACGAGAATCTGGTCCACAAGCTCAGTTCCTATGCCAGCTTAGAGACTTATAAACACATGCAATGCTCAATTAATTATTTTTGACGAAAGGTAGAAGATGGAGAGTGAAACAAGCTATATTTATATTGGTGATGCATTTGTGTTAATTATATTAACCATATTATTATTATTATTATTGTTATGCTATGTTTCCATTAAAAGGATTTGTTTTCATTTCACAGCTTTATGCTTGACTCCATTAATACAGAATTTCAATGTAGAAGAGTGTACTTTTAGTATGTCAACACTAGATGGTTTCAAAATGTTACAAGCAGCTTATTGGTCAGAGAGGAGCATGCTCAGCTCATCTTTGTGACAGACTAGACAAGGAAGTGTTCTGCTTGTATATTGTCACTTGGCTCATAGAACTGCTGTGTACTTTATCTCGTCCTCTGGTTCTTCTGCATAGGAGGTAAGAATCTCTTTTCCTCTCTAACAGTCACATTATGCCCAGAAAGATGTATGGTAACAGGAGGAGTGTATTGTGTTTTTGTTGGCAGTATTACAGTGTTATGAAAGGTGCAATATATAAAATAGTTGAACTGCTGTGACATAGCAAATCTGCTGTATTTTTAATTCTATTAAGGTATCATTTGTGACAAACCTTAATAAACAAATTACTTTATCAGGATGTCTTTTATTTTCTCTTTAAGAGTTATCTGTTAATGAGACAATAGTTAAAGCCCCAGTGCCCTGCAGCCTGGGGGGGGGGGGCACATGTGGCCCTTTGGCACTCTATACAGACACTATTATATGTTTCCCTAAAGCCCTGTTATAGCAGTCATTTCTAGCAGTCTTATGTAATATGGATCCAGTGTATCCTGAAGCATGTTCCCAGTCTCCAACAACTCCTATAGCATGTTCACATTCTCTGACCATCTCTTGTATCCTGTCAACAGTCTCTGACCATCTTTTGTACCATGTCCACAGTCTCTGCCCATCTCTTGTACTATGTCTACAGTCTCTGACCATCTCTTGTACTATATCTGCAGTCTCTGACCATCTCTTGTACTATGTCTGCAGTCTCTGACCATCTCTTGTATCATGTCCTTAGTCTCTGACAATCTCTTGTACCATATCTGCAGTCTCTGACCACCTCTTGTATCATGTCTGCAGTCTCTGACCATCTCATGTACCATGTCCGCAGTCTCTGACCATCTCTTGTATCATGTCTGCAGTCTCTGACCATCTCATGTGCCATGTATGCAGTCTCTGACCATCTATTGTACATTTCCACAGTCTCCATCTCTTGTATCATGCCCACAGTCTCTGACTACCTTTTGTATTATGTTCACACTCTCTGACCATCTATTGTACCATTTCCACAGTCTCTGACCATCTCTTGTGCCATGTTCGCAGTTTCTTACCATCTCTTGTGCCTTGTCCACAGTCTCTGGCCAACTCTTGTATTATGTCTGCAATCTCTGACCATCTCTTGCATCATGTCTGCAGTCTCTGACCAACTCCTGTATTATGTCTGCAGTCTCTGATCATCTCTTTTACCATGTCCGCAGTCCCTTACTATCCGTTTGATCCTTTTTTCTAACTTCATGAACAGCGATCAGGTTGTTATATACTGAAACCAGGGCTTTTTTTCTCAAACAATAGGTGCTGGAACTCAACCACGAACCCCCCAAAACCTCTGCCCCCACACACACCTCACAAACAGTAGGAGGGTCTTAAAGGGGCATTAAATACCAGTATTGCATTACATACAGAGTGTAGAGTTCAAGGGGGATGCACACAGAGTACAGACCTGAAAAAAAAGCCCTGACTGAAACCCATATCAAATCTCTAACTAATCTCTTAAAGTGCCATGTGCATAAATCAAAACAGCTTGTGCGCAAACAAAAGATTTTAAAGTGCTCAGAAAGTTTAAACTTTTACATATAAAGTGCTACACCAAAAACGAATGTGCAAAAAGTCCAGTATTGTATTGTGCCTTATAAAATTATTAGTAAATTGCTCAACCAAGTGACCACAATTTTCACATCCTTCACTTCCTCTGTAATCACCATCACATTGTCCACACTAGTAAACATGTTCCTCCTCACCCCTCAGGTTCACACCATGAACTGCATGTTTACATGCGATTAAGTGTGGAGTGTTTTGAGCCCATTCATTTTGAATGGGCTCAAATCGCACCAAAGACGCGCCTGCAACAATTTTGGCACCGCACTGTATTCAGATCGCATGGTCATTTTGTAGCATGCAATTCGGTGTGGGCATTGCTGTGTGTGTGTGACCTGTGTTTGAGGTGTCAGTATAATTGCACTGTCATCCGCTGTGGATCTCAAGGTCAGTGCGATTGGAATGCAGTGTTGGAAACGCTTACAGATCGTGGCACTTCTCTCATCGCATTAGTTTGAACCTAGCCTCAAAGTTCTCACTCATCGGAATTATCTTATACTATTATTCAAATAAGTGGCCCAAACTTGTATTAGCAGAACCAGTTTTCCCTGAATTTTTCTCTAAACAACACAGGAACCGGATTGTGTGACCCCCCAGTGGCCTTGTCAATGCACACCAAACGCTCAGGATTCAAAGAGAACACAAACCAGAAACATTCTAATTGCATAACTCTTTATCAGTCATGTTGTCAAATAAAAACACATAAAATTGCACTTGCTTTAAAAAAAATCCAAGCCAGTACTCATAAAAACAGCCAGCCGAATCCTCTCTACTCAGCGTCGCTGCACCACACCTTGTAAGTCTCCCCCTGCTGTTTTCTGCTGTGATTGTAAACTGTGTGAGTCTGTCAGCAGGTCCCACACCATGATTAATGGTCGGAACCTGCTGATTGGCTGTTTCCAATCACAGCCCCGAGCCCCATGTTGTGCACACAGGGCTAGGTACAGAAGGAACAATCTCTTATCCCTGCAAAGCATGTATCCTGTTCACAGTCTCTGAACATATCCTGTATCCGAAGTCTCTGACCATCTCTTATATCATTTCTGCAGTTTCTGACTGCAGACATGACTTGATCACCACCTGAAGTTTCCCGATTCTCACCCGTGCCCGTTTGGTGAGAATATTGCTCCTGTACTTGCTTCAGTTACTCACTGTGGTCCCTGGTAAAGGCAATCAGTTCCTTTGTGGCGACAGCTTCCCTTCTACCTCTGACTACGGCAGGTTCTATGACCGGCAGAACATCACTTTTGGTTGGAATGCAAGCCGCAGTCCCAACCCTGCGCTGCCTTTTTACTTCTGGATAGGCCCTCACACATCCTGGCAGTCTGATGCCCCCAGGATAGGCCCAATCTCTGGCCTAGCAGCCCGGGGCAAACAACACACATCCACCCAGATGGCAGTCCGGGTGGCACACAAGAACCTGGATCACATGACCTCACCCAAATATATAGGCTCTCCCAGCAGGCCAAGGGATCCAACAAAATCCCTGCCCATTGGCTGAGATACCCCATATACTCATAACCTGACCTTGAGTTGTCCTTCTCAATCTAATACCTCCAAGTGCCTGGTCACCTGGAGGAAGAAGAGGAAAATGCAACCAGGCCAAACGTCACCACTTAAACAGGCTCTAAGCACAAGTGTACATGTCAAATTTTGGCCTGTCAAGGCATTTTTAAACTACCTAAACTGGTGACTGTTGACCAGGTAGATGCAGGCCTTTCTAGGACAAGACATGAGTGTACTGTAATTAGGACAGATGTAGCGCCCTGGGGTTTAGTCAGGGAGCTCCACACCAAATTCCTTGTTAGGAAGTGGCTACTGTAGTTAATTACTAGGGATCCATTGACTTCTCCCTAGTAATTAACTACAGTAGCCACTTCCTGACAAGGAATTTGTTGTGGAGCTCCCTGACTAAACCCCAGGGCGCTACATCTGTCCTAATTACAGTACACTCATGTCTTGTCCTGGAAAGGCCTGCATCTACCTGGTCAACAGTCACCAGTTTAGGTAGTTTAAAAATGCCTTGACAGGCCAAAATTTGACATGTACACTTGTGCTTAGAGCCTGTTTAAGTGGTGACTCCTCTGTTTTGGTGGAAAATTCTCATTCCTCCCACACACTTTTCTCAGCGATACTCTATTAAGAGGGGCTTCCTGCAAAACTAGACAGATACTGTCCCTGTTGATGTTGTCCTGATGTTCAAGGACCCTGTGCATAAATGACTATAAACCCTCCTTAAAGAAATGTTTTCTTTGGCTGGTTCCGGTATGCAACCTGCAATGACCGCCATGTCTGTCTGTCAGATCATGTTCAAGGGCATAGCCGGATACTCCTGGTCTATTCTTGCAAATCCATCCATTTTTGCCAATTGCTTTTCAGTGCATATTCGAAGGCCTCGTACACGCGACCGAGGAACTCGTCGGAAAAGACACATCGTTTTCCTCGACGAGTTCCTTGTTAGGCTTGTCGAGGAACTCGACAAACTTGCTTTGCGTACACGCGGTCAAGACAAAATCTCCTCGTTCTCAAACGAGGTGACGTATAACACATACAATGGCAGGGGAAGTTTGATTCCACTGGCACAACCCTGGGGGCTGCTTTTGCTAATCTCATGTTACTGCGTGTTAAGTAAAAGTTTGGTAAGAGACGATTTGCACGTTTCAGTCTGTTACAGCGTGAAAAATGTGTTATCTACATTACAAATGCTACTATTACTCCCGTCTCATACTTTATTCTGAGCATGCGTGGGTTTCTTAGTATACACACGCTCGAGTTTCTTGTCGAAAACCAGCCCGACGAGGAACACGACAAGGAAATTGAGACTCCTGTCGAGGAAAAAGAGAACTTGTTCTCTTTTTTTCTCGTTGGGTTCCTCGACAGTTTCCTCAATGAAAAACGTACACACGACCGTTTTCCTCGGCAAAAAAGCTCTCCCACCAAGTTTCTTGATGGATTCTGTCGAGTTTCTCGGTCGTGTGTACGAGGCCTTAGGATCCTTTGACTCAATTGTTGGACTTTCATTATTTGGAGCTTCTGCCCATTGTCTTTAGCTACTGTGTCGATGGGTTAGCAGAGCCTTTTCACCAGATTTCCAGAATTAGCCTTCTTTTGGTAAATATGTCAAGGATCCTTTGGTTCAAATGTTGGTCTGTGGAGCTTCCTTGCAGAGTTCAGATGTCTTTTGATACACAACTCCTGCTTAGTGACTCCATGTCAAGGAGTCAAAGCCCAGCTCACAGTTCTGCCACAAGACCTGGACATCTAAGTCCACCAAATCTGGGACTAAGCCTTCTTCACAACAAGGATCACCCCTGTCTGTCAGAGTTGAAAGATGCTTACTGGACTTATTGGACTATCCATCTGGACTCAGGATATTTCTAATGTGTGGGTCCAGAACATTTAACCTTGAAGCTACAAAATGGAATTTCAGTCCATACCTCCAGCACCCTTCAATCTATCAAACTTGCACTCCTATCCATGGAATAGGCAAATATTCATGCTGCCGTAGTGCAGCTACTCTAGTGGGGGTAATTTCCCCACTTCTGGAGATGGAGAGATTGCAAAGGTTCTACTGAAATCTGTTCCTGCCCCAAAGCAAATATGGGTATTCACCCAATTCTAGAGCTAAAAATTCTCAAGAAATTGCTTTAAGTTCAAAAATTCCACATGGAATCTTTCAGCTCAGTCATTGCTTCTCCTCAGCCAGGCAATTGGACATTAACTGGACATTAGGGCTCCATGCATACTGAAGCTCATAAACGGCTGTTTTTGGGAGTTTGGGCGTTTTTTTTTAACGGCCCATGAACTCCCCTCTATGTTATCCTATGTGTCCATGCACACATCGAAGTTTTTTGGACGTTTATCAATAGTGGTGTTTATGGGCTGTTTTCTGAACGCCCTAAAATCGCGCTCAGTAGTCGTTTTTCTGACCACAAAACAACGCTAAAAAAAGGCATGCGCTGATAAACGTTGATTTTTTTTTACATTTTTGATCTACTGAAAAAAAAAATCGCAAAAAAAGCTAACACGGAAAAACGCTAAAAACGCTATTGCAAAAACATGGTATTTTGTCAATGCAATGGACATAAAAGGGATATTAAAGGCAATTGTTTTTTGTTTTTGTTTAAATAACAAGCATGATATACTTACCTGCTCTGTGCAGTGGCTTTGTACAGAGCAGCCCTGGCCCCTCCCTCCTGCCTAGTGCCCCCCTCAGAGCAAGCAACTTACAGTGGGGACACCCAAGCAGGCTTGCTCCTGAGCTGCTGCTCTGCATATTGCACACAGTTGCTCAGCCCCGTCGCTTCTTTCATTTAATTGGCTCACTGGCTGTGATTGACCGCAGTGGGAGTCAATGGCTCCCACTGCTGTCTCAGGTAAAGAGGAGGGAGAGTCTCTGGAGAGCCGAGGCACATCGCTGAATCACGATGGGGCTCAGGTAAGTATTGGGGGGCTGGAGGGCTGTTGCACATAGAAGGTTTTTTACCTTCATGCATAAAATGGATGAAGGTAAAAAAAAAACGTGAGCCTTTAGAACTGCTTTAACGCATATGGATTTTACACACAGTCCTAAATTGTCAGCCAGACAGAAAGTGATGGTAGATCTCTCCAACAAGCCTCAGATAGTAGTAAAAACCTGACAGAATTTCTGATCGTTCCTCACTGTTTCCAAAACTTAGAAAACATTTTTGGCTGGAAATACACCTAAACACATATTCAACTGTATTCTGAAAATAGCGCTAGTGTCCAGTGACCCATAGCAGCCAATCATGAATCAGTTTTCATGAAAGCGGAGTTGCACTTGTTTTTCAGTTTATTAAAAGTCAGCAGCTACAAAAAGTGTAGCCGATGACTCTTAAAGCGGGGGTTCACCCCAAATTTTTTTTTTTTACATTACATCCAGCATACTAAGCATACTAAGGACATTTACTGTATGCAGGTAATTTTTTTTTCTCCGTACATACCGTTATATTGTCATTTTGTCCAGGGCTTCTGGGTTCTGATGACTGCGGGACTGGGCGTTCCTATCCTTGGATTACATGATTGACGGCTTGTGAAACAGTTCCCCTGTCGCACAACGTGCGTCACCAGATTTCCAGAAATAGCCGAGCTGCGAGACGGCACTATACGGCGCCTGCGCCCGCCGTGTAGAGCTGACTGCGCTGGCGCCGTATAGTGCCGACTCGCAGCTCGGCTATTTCCGGAAATCTGGTGACGCGCGTTGTGCGACAGGGGAACTGTTTCACAAGCGGTCAATCATGTAATCCAAGGATAGGAACACCCAGTCCCGCAGTCATTAGAACCCTGAGGCAGGGATAGGAACGCCCAGTCCCGCAGTCATCAGAACCCGGAAGCCCTGGACAAAATCAGAATATAACGGTATGTAAGGAGAAAAAAAAAAAAAAAGACCTGCATACAGTAAATGTCCTTAGTATGCTGGCTTTAATGTTAGAAATTTGTTTTTAGGGTGAACCCCCGCTTTAATAAACAGACACTCATTGTCCCACGGTACAGCGATGCGGCCGCCCAAGGCCTCGCTTCTCTCCCCCTCCTCTCCACGGTGCCGTCATAGCAACTGCGGGCACCCAGATTGATTGAGACTCATTAATTAATTTACCTAATACAATCTCAGGGTTACCCATCCTGCCGTTTGATTCAAATTACTATGGTGAAATATGTGGACCAGACAAAAAGATTCACATCTCACCTCTCTGGCCCCGTACACACAGAATTCAGCCAGAAACTCGGTCGGAGCTGGATTCTGGCGAGAAACTCGGTCGTGTGTACACTTTTCAGCGAGGAACCCGTCGAGGAACTCGTCGGGCCGAAAAGAGAACATGTTCTCTATTTCCTCGTTGTTCAATGAGGAAAGTCGGCCCGCCGAGCTCCTCGGCGGCTTCCACACTGAACTCGACGAGGAACTCGATGTGTTTGGCACGTCGAGTTCCTCGGTCGTGTGTACGGGGCCTCTCAGCTTCTCGGGCCAACAGAAAGGCCAAACCCATTTATTGGTCTTTTATAAACAATATGACATCACACACACAAGCACATTTGATAGGTCAGTCCATACATGGTGGTTTCTTATTATGCGTCCATTTCAGCTCTTCTTCATACTACAAAACAGTTTTCGTTACATAAAAGTTTCTTCCAAAGTCACAAGACACAAATTCCTTCAGTGATTTGTAAAGACAGGATGAGGGGGGAAGGGTGACTTCCTCTTGAAAATTCACACAAGCCTCAAAGAAAAATGTCCAGGAATCCAACATAAAGGAGGGGCCGTAATTAGGAGTGAGGAGGTTCGAACACGTTTGAAACATATTGATAACTTTATTGCCTTCATTTCAAACAGATTTGTAGTCGTAACTTTAAAGCATTATCTGTTTCTTCATGTAAGGATAATAACAGTATTGATCATTCTCATACATACATATGCATATATAAAAAGAAATATGGAAATATAAACCGAGAAACATTTTAGTGGTTCTAATAAAAGAATAAGCTCAACTCATCAAATAGGATTTTTTTCCCCTAATCCACCACAAGATGTGACAGCTTGCGGCTTCATGGCCAGGGGTGCACTGCGCATGCGCGAGTAGTGATGCACTCTCCTAGTGGCTAGGCAATCTTCTGGGACCTGTGAAATGTCCCAGAAGATTGCAGAGAGGGAGGGGTCACCTAGGGGGAGAGGAGGAGTCGCCTAGGAGGGTCAGAAGATGGAAGTGGGACAGGAAGTACCTGTAAAAAACAGGTGACCACCACCCCCAAAAAAAGGGGGCGAGGAGTGCTTAAAGCGGAAGTTCCACTAGTGGGTGGAACTCCGCTTTAATATACCTAAAGTAAAAGATAAACTATGTATTTTGCTAAATAGTTGTGAATACATACACCCTGATAAAAAGCAAATATGATGTGTATATTGCGCTGTAATTAGATCAGGGCTCTATTGATTCGTATAGGGTTCCCAGGCCTTACACTGATCACAATTTGCTCGGTTTATCTGGGACCAGCCAAATATTAATCAGTGCGCCACAATCCCCACTTGGCAGAGGGGGACATATTGGGAATCTTTTCTAGACCAGCAGCTGTAACTGCAATGTCCCGGCAGAAAATAAAAAGGGTGGGGGGGTGATTGCTCCATTCACCTTGTTTGTGTGGATGGTGAAATCTGTAACTATGTTGGTATTGTCAATCTGGCTATGTACTGACAGGTTTAAATCAGTCAGTTTGTGTATTTCAGTGACTGAAATACAAGAACAACAGTGTGTGGCCGCCTCTCTCCTCCTCCCCTCCCGACTGACGTCAGCGGGGGATCTTCGGCCCCACCCACTCTAGTTGTCAGATGGGTAGAGGAGAGAGCTGGCTGATCGGCGCTCTGAAACCAGGTATATACTGCAATGGACATTTATCAAGTGGTACTGATCCCGGTCAGTTACACCCACAAAAATGTCCAAGTAAACAAGTTAGATGCTCTTCTTTTTTTTTTTTTGTTCTGCAATAGTATAATCAGTTTCAGTGCAAGTAGTGTTTAACATTTTTTCTGTAAAGCATAATAGTGCCCCCCCCCCCTAAATAAATAAATAATAATCTAAACATGTATATTTGCCCATTAATGCATAAAACTATATTTACAAAACAAGATGCAATTGAGATTCTCCTTCAGAGGCGTGTAGATGTATGGTATATTTCATGCTTTTGTTCTGTGTTTTGTGTTTGTACTGTCTGCAATATGCAGTAATACTATCTTCATACCTCCCGAATTTGTGAGATGGGAATGTGAGACACAACATAGCACAAAGTATACAAAGGACAAATCCTGCCATACCTCCAGTATTATGGACCAAAAATCATTGGTTAAAGCGGAGCTCCATCCTAAAGTGGAACTCCCGCTGATCGAGAACCCTCCGGTGTCACATTTGACACCTTTCAGGGGGGTGCAGATACCTGTCTAAAGACAGGTATTTGCACCCACTTCCAGCCACACAGTCTCGGGCAGACTGCGGGCATGACGTCACCTCCCGTCCCCGTCCCCCCGTTGTGTTCTGGGAACACTCGGCTCCCAGAGCACAGCAGGAGCCAATCGGCAGGCATAGCGCGACTCGCGCATGCACCGTAGGGAACCGAGCAGTGAAGCCGGAGCGCTTTACTTCCTGGTTCCCTCACCGAGGATGGCGGGGGGGGCAGCAGAGTGACGAACGATCGCTCGTCCTCTGCTGCATATGGCGCTGGACTCCAGGACAGGTAAGTGTCCTAATATTAAAAGTCAGCAGCTGCAGTATTTGTAGCTGCTGGCTTTTAATAATTTTTTTTCAGCGGAGCTCCGCTTTAAGCCAATTATTTATATCACTAATTTTCCTTTATTTTAGAACAAAACAACAAACAGAATAGTTTGAAAGTTAGATAAAAGGTTTTGTGCCATAAAACATCTTTGATCATAAAGCTATCTTTATTATCAGAGGTTTTAATGATTTTATTCTGTTATCTTTTATTGTTCTGCCCTTGCTGCACATTAACCTGTGGCCTGTGTGCATCTTGCTATGCAGCTAAACCCTCCTATCCTCCAATAAAGCAGACTGTGTGAACAAATCTAGACAGTTTATTGGAAAGAGCAAGGTGGGCTAAAACTGGTAAGAGGCATAAAAGTATGCTAAAAGAATAAATATAATGAAACAAATAAACTAACCTAATGATGGTTGTAAATCTGGGCATAGAGGGGTCGTTTTTTTTCCCATTCAGCCAGTGGGCTGTACGAATAATTGTGTTGGCTCTACCAACACAAATGAAAAAAGAGAATCCCCTCCGACAAGCAAATTTCTCGAGCAGCAGAGGCTACAGCAGTGAATTTCTGCCTCCCTCCAGACGTAGAGTAATGAAGAATTAGATGTAACCAAGCTAGATCTAATATAAGTTCAGCTTTAATGTACAGTAATGCGGCGTCCGTGTTATCTCTGTTTGAAGGCTAGGTTTACACATTGCGTTTTTGATGTGTTTTGCATTCCTTTTTTTTTGTCCTTAAAAACAATGAATAGCTGGTTGTAAAGGAACGGACAGCCACCGCATCCCTAACAACCAATGATTCATCAGATGTAAGTGGGATTCCCCGCTGACAGCTGAATGTAAACGAAAGAATGCCGGCGTTAAAAAAGTTGCAAAAAAACTGCGTGGGGGTCCCCCCAATCCATACCAGGCCATTCAGGTTTGGTACAGACTTTAAGGGGGCCCCATGCCAAATTGAAAAAAAAAAATGTTGCGTGGTCCCCCCAAAATCCATGCCAGACTCTTCTCCGAGCATGTAGCCCAATAGGCCTGAACCATACCAGGCCACAAGCCCTCAACACGGGGGTGGTGTTTTGGGGCAGGGGAGCAACAAGGGATCCCACCATTTGACAGTTCTTAAAAAACTAAGGGGCAGGGCCACCTGAAGATATAACCGGGTGACCCCGCCCCCTTGTGTCATCATCAACACAGCATGCACCGGGTCAATGACGTTACAAGGGGGCAGGGTCACCTGGTTACGTCATCAGGTGGTCCTGCCCCTTAGTTATTAAGAACTGTCAGATGGCGAAGTTGTCAGATGGTGGGAGCCTTTGTCAGGCGCAGACCTATTTATTTATTTTTTGCAGGTCGTCACCATTCAACGTGATTGATGCACAATTTACTTTAGGGGCATCATTTTAGTTTTTTGTAATAAAGGAATTGTCCAAAAACTCTGTGTTTTTATATATTTTTGACATTTGTTTTTGTGAATAAGTAGGGGTACAATTTCCCCCCTGCCCCTAATGCATCCCCCACCATGTTGAGGGCATGTGGCTTGGTATGGTTCAGGGGTATGGTTCACTCACCCCCATTTCGTGGCCTGCATGCTCAGATAAGGGTCTGGTATAATTTTTTTGGGGGGGGGGCACGCCTTTTAAAATTAAAAAAATTAGCGTGGGGTTCCGTACCAGACCTGAAGTGCTTGCTATGGTTTGTGGGGATCCTGATGCAGTTTTTTTTTTTTTTAATGCCAGCATTCTTTGGTTTACATTCAGTTTTCTGTTATCCAAATCTGTGGAAGCAGTTGTTCAGCTGCCAGATTGTTTCCATCTGACAGCTGGCAGTTGTCTTATCAGATATACAAAAAATCCCGGCAGCTGCAGTCGCTGGGAGTGTGTGCCGAGCCCCCCACTGCTACCATAGTAGTTTCTACATTGGTGGCAGCAAAAGGGTTAAAAGAAGCATGTCTACACCTTTTAATGCCTGGGCCACATTTAACCGATTAAGGACCGCCCCATGTACATGTACTGTGGCAGGGTGGCAAAATATCGTACCTGTACGTAATCATCTTCCTGGGCTCTGGGGCGCGCGCGATCATTCGTAGAGAGCCAGATTGGTGGTCTGCCTATGTAAACAAGGCAGACCGTCGTTCTGCCAAAGAGGCAAATGGAGATCTCGTGTTTCTGCTAAGCAGAAACACAGATCTCTGTTTTTCTTTAGTCAAAACACTACCCCTACAGTTAGAAAGCACATATAGGGAACATATTTAACCCTTTGATTGCCTCTGATGTTAACCCCTTCCCTGCAAGTGTCATTTATACAGTACCAGTGCATTTTTTGTAGCACTGATCACTGTAATAATGTGGAAGAAAAACAAAAAACTGCGCTAATACGCTCAAAAAATGAGTACAGAAAGTTACACTAAAACAGGCAGCAGCTGGCGTGCGATACACAAAGCAAAAACATACATAAAAAACAAAGCCGTGCCAAGGAAATTATAAATAGATAAAGTTAATCAGGGTATGATATAGGTCAAGTCCATAAAATGCAATAATTCAGTATAAGTCTCCAATGGCAATAAAGTTCATGCAGATATGGGGTCCTGGAAGCTCACACCACCCAAAGTGACAGGTATTATAATACTAGAGTGATCCCTTCACCAGAAATGTATGGCCGCTTACCAGAGGGCAAGCTTTCTATGCAGTCGGCTATAGCTCAGCCGCAGCCTTTATGGACTCACAGGGTTACAGGGGGAGACAGGTCCCAAGGAAACACCAGGCACGATCTCAGGCTCATCCGATGGTAAGAATGAAAAAGAAGGTGCACCATAGCATAATTCCGTATAAAAGTGTGGCATTTATTAAAACGTAAGCGTACTTACAAACAACGATTTAAAAACAGCATGTAAGAAAGAGTTCCTCCTTAGCGTGGTGACGTCACTGCACGTCCTCCCAGACGCCTTTCGTCATCAATAGGACGTTCTCCAAAAATCACACTAAGTGGGACATAGCTTATTTGGAAACTTATATTAAGCATGCTATGGTCCTGAGGAGTCTTAGATGGGAGGTACCCCCCCAAAAAGGGGACGCTGATCTTGAGGAGTGGTTCAAATATTTTAATCTCGCTGGTGTTTCCTTTCTCCGGTTTCTGGTTGAGAGGAAGGCCATTAAATTGGCCAGACTTGATGAAGAGATTAAACTTATTAACTACTTGCCGACCTGCCGCCGTCGTCGTTTTACGGCGGCAGGTTGGCTCCCCTGCGCGAGAGCTCTCTCGCAGGATACTAGGGGCGCGCGCCCCCCGCTCGCCCCCGAGTCCCGTGCGCATGCCCAGCGGGCGCGATCGCCCCCGGGCACCCGCGATCGTTACAGAGCGGGGACCGGGAGCTGTGTGTTTAAACACACAGCTCCCGGTCCTGTCAGGGGGGGAAATGCTGATCCTCTGTTCATACAACATATGAACAGAAGATCAGTGATTTCCCCTAGTGAGGCCCCCCCCCCCCCCCACAGTGAGAACACAGCCAGGGAACATACTTAACCCCTTCCCCGCCCCCTAGTGTTAACCCCTTCACTGCCAGTGGCATTTTTATAGTAATCCAATGCATTTTTATAGCACTGATCGCTATAAAAATGCCAATGGTCCCAAAAATGTGTCTGAAGTGTCCGCCATAATGTCGCAGTACCGAAAAAAAATCGCTGATCACCGCCATTACTAGTAAAAAAAAATATTAATAAAAATGCCATAAAAATACCCCCTATTTTGTAAACGCTATAACTTTTGCGCAAACCAATCAAACGCTTATTGCGATTTTTTTACGAAAAATATGTAGAAGAATATGTATCGGCCTAAACTGAGGGAAAAAAAATGTTTTTTGATATATTTTTGGGGGATATTTATTATAGCAAAAAGTAAAAAATATTCATTTTTTTTAAAATTGTCGCTCTATTTTTGTTTATAGCGCAAAAAATAAAAACCGCAGAGGTGATCAAATACCCCCAAAAGAAAGCTCTATTTGTGGGGAAAAAAAGGACACCAATTTTGTTTGGGAGCCACGTCGCACGACCGTGCAATTGTCAGTTAAAGCGACGCAGTCCCGAATCGCAAAAAGTGCTCTGGTCTTTGGGCAGCAATATGGTCCGGGGGTTAAGTGGTTAAAGAAAAGCTGGACCCCTCTAAAGAAGGGGAGGATTATAAAGAAAAGTCTTTGAACCTATTGAATGTCCTTGAAAAAGAGGATAAAGAACAGCGTACCAAAAAAAAAGAAAAAATGTAATAGAGATCTTGAGGATTACCATGGTAACGTAGTTTTTAGTTGGCAGAAAAAGCTTTTGGAAGAACAAATGAAATTAGTTTCCACTGAGATGGAGGTCTCCAATAGCTTGGGAAGCACCCTCACTTATACTAGTCAACCACAGGTCCCCCCTTTGGGCCCCAAACACAATTTTCCTAGTGTCAGAGCAGGAGGGCCTCAGGCCAACCATTCACCCAGAAGAGGTTCAGGAGGATCTAGGGGGCCCTCACATAGAGGTCAGGGACGCCCACCAGGGGCTCCAAAACCCGGGTTTGTGCCACCGTATGAGACCGGGTCACACTATGGAGCTCCTGGTTATGGGGTCTCTCAAAACATGGGGGCGTATTATCAAGGTCCGGCATCTAAACCAAAAGGTCAGGTGTCACGATGTAGGGGTTGGGGACAGAGTGACCATAGGGGGAGGGGGTCTTTTATCGATAGTGTGGACAACTGGAGACAGGGCCAGTATGTAGATGTAGGGAAAAAACATGAAATACCCCCTCAAGGGTGGGACTTTATAAGTGACACAAATACGTGAATGAGTAGAAAAATATATAGCAAATTTATTTGAACAATTTAAGTAAGGACATCGTACAGTGTCCTAGCAAGGATAAAAAACCACATGCAAGTGGTATACAGATCCTATTTGTAAAGCAATAAAACAGACATGAGACAAAAATTGGTCCAACCCGACAGCCGTTTCGGTATCTGTGATCCTTCTTCAAGGGGTATTACAGACGATCATTGTGTCAGAGAAATACATGTCTATTAGAAAAGAGATATATACATATATTACATAGAAAAAAATCAACTTAAACAATATTTACAACTCTAGTGACCGAAATTGTTAAAAAACATGGGGAAGGGGGAGACAAGAAAAGGACAGCCATACAACTATGTCATATATCAAAACAGATATGAGCTACTTACAGTCAATAAGATCTGTAGATAGAGTCCTGTCTCAGTGTGAAGGTACGCCAAAAACAAGGGGAGAATGCTGTATATGGAGATCAATGTCTCTGTGTTCACGGGGAGGATATACAATCATAGCCTACCAAAAAGGTCCACGCCTAGGGAAGGAAGGGAAAGAGGAAAGAAGAGAAAAAAAAAAAAAATATATATAATAATATATATATATAATATGTATATATCATTATTTGTTGCATTCAAAGAGTTAAATGCACACACACATTTATAGCAAAAAAGAGTAACCCCATAGAGCTGGTAATCCAAAAATGGAGAGTAACTTACCAGATATGGGAATCCATATAGGAGAGGGTATTCATGTGCCAGAGAACAAAAAGTTCAGCCACAAGGAGACAAACTACCCAGATTATCCTATGTTTCAGGAAGGGTGGATTGCTGGGTGATCGCAGGCAGAGATCACTGGAAAAAGGAATTTAGGAGTATATATAAATAATATGTATGGCTAGTCTGGTGAAGTGTGCATAAAGGCACAGCACCAAAAACAAACAATAAGCCAAACATCAACAACCAGTGGTCCTACCTGCATGTGAGAAGTCTCCATAAGTCCAGCAGACGCCATGACAGTCAGAGACAATAGTGTCTGCAATGGGCTTAAATAGAGTCCATTAGTGGCTATGGCGCATGCGCGCGCGCACGTGCTGCGTAGTGACGCAATTGCGTCTTGGAAAAAAAAAAAAAAAAACGGGATGGGCTTGAATAGAGTACATTAGCGGCATAGGCGCATGCGCGCACATATGCGCTGCGTAATGACGCAATTGCGGAAATGACGCTATTGTGATGAAACTTGCAAGTGGACACCAGCACATTGATATCAATGCGGTGACTACACTCGAACAATTATTGCCTGCACAGTCCAAATACATTTAACAGACGCCATGATAGTCAAAAGTATGGATGTCGCATGTGTCGATCAGCATGGTAACACCATTGCTGCAATGACACATGTAGTAGCGTTGGCATGATGACGCAATCGCGGCAGACGGGTATAAAGTCGCAATTATATCAATGTCAATATGGTGATTCCATATATGACATTGATTAAAAATTGAAAATAAAATTAAATTAAAAATTGGAAATAATAAAGGGAGGAGATATCACTTAAATAAGTGATTTTGCCAGTGCCAATCCACCCTTACACAAGTATATAACCCGAATTAGGATGACAATGCCATCAATACGGGAAAAAAAAAAAAAAAAAAAAAAAAAGGGGGGGGTGGGAAAGAAGGAAGGGAGATGGAGAGGGCCTTTCGCACAGGGCGTGCCGGATATCGCCCAAATAATGGGAAGGAGCCGGCATGGAGTGTGCGCTGACGCAAGAAAGCAGTAATTACTGCAAATATGGGGGCAAACATAACAAAACCCAGGTGGTGAACCGTAGGTGCGCATGACATGCCCCCCACGTGCGTCAGGTGGGGGCCAAATAGATACCCTCACCCGCGAAGCATTATACAGCAAATGAGTGTACAAAAAATGGTCGTATGGGGATGGATGTGGAGAAATCTATTCCTCCCATCCCCCGGCTCTCTATAGCTCCATTCCCCACCGGAGGGGCATCGAGGTGATCAGACACACTTTATCCCAATCCCATCGAGACAACCGGACCTTTGATAATTTTTTGCTTTCAGCCTTGGAACATGTTCTTACTCGAAACGTTTTTTCATTTGATGGCTCCCACTTCCTCCAGGTACAGGGCGTGGCTATGGGGACTTATTGTGCCCCAAGCTACGCAAACCTGTACCTGGGGGAGTGGGAGCAGGGGTTTCTGTCTGAGGAGGCTTACTTGCCCCTAACAGACCACATTATACACTGGAGTCGATATATTGACGATATCCTGCTGGTCTGGACTGGTACCCCCCAAATGTTATTAGCATGCCTTTCAGCCATGAATGACAACACATACAATTTAACCTTCACTATGACTTATAGTGATGTTTCAATCAATTTTTTGGATGTGACCATTGAGAAAGACCCATCTGGTAAACTTACAAGTGCGTTGTTTAGAAAGGACACTGCATGTAATTCTATTCTACATGCACAAAGCGCACATCCTGTATCTTTAATTAGATCTATTCCTTTTGGCCAGTACTTGCGGCTACGCCGCAACTGTACATAGGATGAGACCTTTAAAATAGAAGCTGACAAGCTAAGAGATCGGCTCCTTCTAAGAGGCTACTCTCCAACTTGCCTCAAAAAGGCCTTTAGGAAAGCCAGTGCCAGACCAAGAAATGACCTACTTACCAAGAAAAAACAATGTAAGAAATTACCGACCGACGCAAATCCAAATGCCCTTCGGATCATTACCAGGTTTAATAGGCAGAGCAAACATGTGGGCAGGATTATCTCTAAACATTGGCATCTGCTTAGTGTAGATCCATTACTAGCCCCCTATGTACCATTAAGACCCTTGATCACTTACCGTAAAACCAAGTCACTCAAAGATAGCCTTACTCAGAGTGAATACGTGGGTGAATTTCGCACAGATCCATGTAAAAGGCCTGGCACCTTCCGATGTGGAGGATGCAATCTGTGTCAATATATGAACATTGGGGACAATATTCTATTACCTGATGGTAAAACTTTCAGACCTTCCCACTTTGCGAACTGCAAAACACCTGGAGTGGTATATCTACTTTCATGCCACTGTGGGGCTTTTTACGTTGGAAAAACGAAACAACCTTTCTTTAAACGCGCTTCCAGACATATTACATGTATGCGGAAAGCAGACCCGGACCTCCCCCTGGGGCGCCATATTCGAGACGCCCATGGTGGGATGATCCCTAAAATCAAATTCCTCATTTTGGATAGAATACACCCCAACAGTAGAGGGGGCGACTGGAATAGGACCTTGCTGCAGAGGGAGACAAGATGGATAGCCATGCTAGATGCTACTAGAAAACCAGGCCTTAATGAAATAGTTAGCTATCGCCCTTTTCTGGAGGGGTTTTCCTCCGGGGGATGGGAGGAATAGATTTCTCCACATCCATCCCCATACGACCATTTTTTGTACACTCATTTGCTGTATAATGCTTCGCGGGTGAGGGTATCTATTTGGCCCCCACCTGACGCACGTGGGGGGCATGTCATGCGCACCTACGGTTCACCACCTGGGTTTTGTTATGTTTGCCCCCATATTTGCAGTAATTACTGCTTTCTTGCGTCAGCGCACACTCCATGCCGGCTCCTTCCCATTATTTGGGCGATATCCGGCACGCCCTGTGCGAAAGGCCCTGATGGAATCACCATATTGACATTGATATAATTGCGACTTTATACCCGTCTGCCGCGATTGCGTCATCATGCCAACGCTACTACATGTGTCATTGCAGCAATGGTGTTACCATGCTGATCGACACATGCGACATCCATACTTTTGACTATCATGGCGTCTGTTAAATGTATTTGGACTGTGCAGGCAATAATTGTTCGAGTGTAGTCACCGCATTGATATCAATGTGCTGGTGTCCACTTGCAAGTTTCATCACAATAGCGTCATTTCCGCAATTGCGTCATTACGCAGCGCATATGTGCGCGCATGCGCCTATGCCGCTAATGTACTCTATTCAAGCCCATCCCGTTTTTTTTTTTTTTTTTTTTCCAAGACGCAATTGCGTCACTACGCAGCACGTGCGCGCGCGCATGCGCCATAGCCACTAATGGACTCTATTTTAGCCCATTGCAGACACTATTGTCTCTGACTGTCATGGCGTCTGCTGGACTTATGGAGACTTCTCACATGCAGGTAGGACCACTGGTTGTTGATGTTTGGCTTATTGTTTGTTTTTGGTGCTGTGCCTTTATGCACACTTCACCAGACTAGCCATACATATTATTTATATATACTCCTAAATTCCTTTTTCCAGTGATCTCTGCCTGCGATCACCCAGCAATCCACCCTTCCTGAAACATAGGATAATCTGGGTAGTTTGTCTCCTTGTGGCTGAACTTTTTGTTCTCTGGCACATGAATACCCTCTCCTATATGGATTCCCATATCTGGTAAGTTACTCTCCATTTTTGGATTACCAGCTCTATGGGGTTACTCTTTTTTGCTATAAATGTGTGTCTGCATTTAACTCTTTGAATGCAACAAATAATGATATATACATATTATATATATATATTATTATATATATTTTTTTTTTTTCTCTTCTTTCCTCTTTCCCTTCCTTCCCTAGGCGTGGACCTTTTTGGTAGGCTATGATTGTATATCCTCCCCGTGAACACAGAGACATTGATCTCCATATACAGCATTCTCCCCTTGTTTTTGGCGTACCTTCACACTGAGACAGGACTCTATCTACAGATCTTATTGACTGTAAGTAGCTCATATCTGTTTTGATAAATGACATAGTTGTATGGCTGTCCTTTTCTTGTCTCCCCCTTCCCCATGTTTTTTAACAATTTCGGTCACTAGAGTTGTAAATATTGTTTAAGTTGATTTTTTTCTATGTAATATATGTATATATCTCTTTTCTAATAGACATGTATTTCTCTGACACAATGATCGTCTGTAATACCCCTTGAAGAAGGATCACAGATACCGAAACGACTGTCGGGTTGGACCAATTTTTGTCTCATGTCTGTTTTATTGCTTTACAAATAGGATCTGTATACCACTTGCATGTGGTTTTTTATCCTTGCTAGGACACTGTACGATGTCCTTACTTAAATTGTTCAAATAAATTTGCTATATATTTTTCTACTCATTCACGTATTTGTGTCACTTATATAGTCCCACCCTTGAGGGGGTATTTCATGTTTTTTCCATAACTCTAGGGATGTGGTGACTTACAAACACTGACATTCTCCTGATTGTGGGGTCCCTCTTTTTCGTATGTAGATGTAGATGCAACAGTCATGAGCAGAAAATTGTGTGTGATTTTTGAACCCAAAGGTCAAACTGTCCCTTTTTTATACACAGGAGGACATCAGCCAGGAGGAGGGTCTGGAAAGTGCCAGGCAGGAGGAGGCCAAGTGGCAGCACAAGGTGCCAGGTGCCTCCCATCCGCCCTCCTACAAGAAGGGCCAGAAGGGATATGAGGGCGAGCGAGGCAGCACTGGCCCTGATTCAAGAGGCACAGGCCCCCCTCCAACAGCCAACCACCCCTGAAGAGGGCTATGGCACCCTTGTGATGGCCAAAATGGCACAAATGAGCGAGGACCAGCGCCTCTTATTTGAGCCCCTTCTCATCAGTTTGGCGAATAAGGGGGTGAGGGGGCTACTAACTGAGGACACGGTTATTTGTTGCCACGGCCATCCTCCCCCACCAGCTTATTTCCAACCTCCTCCTCCTCATCCTCCTCCTTCTCCTCCTCCTTCTCCTTCTTCTCCTCCACCTTCTCCTCCTCCTCCTCCTTCTTCTCCTCCTCCTTCTTCTCCTCCACCTCCTCCTCCTCCACCTCCTCCACCTTCTTCTTCTCCTCCTGGCACGAGTACACCTCCGGAGGCACAGCCTCCAGCCAAGCAGAGAAGGAAGGCTGCAGAAAAGGCTGAAGAGAAGGCTGCAGAGCAGGCTGCAGTGAAGGCAGCAAGGAAGGCTGTCAGGAAGAGCAAGAAGTGATGGCCTTGCTTCAAGGTGGTCCGACAGAAGGCAGTCTGCTGTAGTACCACAACCTTGGGACATCTATCTGACCTGCTGCTGTTTCTGTCCTCTGGGAGTCCAAGAGCAGATTGGGCTCCCTCCTGTATGTGCCTCTTAATGCCCCAATTTTAGTCTCCACACACAAGTGCACAAATGGCAGCAGGTTATTCAGTGCTGCCTTGTATTTATTTTATTTATAATCTATACCAAAATAAATGGTCTTTTTTGGTTTACAGTTCATACTTGTCTATGTGTTTTTCCTCCAACCAAAAATGTAGCTTGTGAGTAGGCAGGTTAACTTTAAAAATAATACAAAAGGTGTAATTATAAAGGGACAGATCAGATAAGACCAAACAATAATGTTACAATGGTGGTAACTTGACAACAAAAAACATGGAGATGACTAGAAATTTGATAATAATAAAATAATAATTTAAAATGAAGATCTGTATTTGAAATCAATCAGCATGGAAAAGGTTTCAAAAAGTTAGTCTCATACTTTATTCTGAGCATGCGTGGGTTTCTAAGCATTTCTAAGCATACACACCATCGTGTTTCTCATCAAAAACCAGCCCGACGAGGAACACAACAAGGAAATTGAGACTCCCATTGAGGAAAAAGAGAACTTGTTCTCTTTTTTTCCTTGTCGAGTTCCTCGACGGTTTCCTCAAAGGAAAACGTACACACGACCGGTTTCCTCGTCAAAAAAGCTCTCCCACCAAGTTTCTTGATGGATTCTGTCTAGGAAACCGGTCATGTGTACGAGGCCTAATACCTGGGAGACAACTGTTGACTGCTAGGAGACACTTGCTGCTAGGAGACACTTACTGGTGGACACTGAAACTCTTTAGGCGCATGGAACACAGGGCCACCAGCAGGAGTTCCAGCTCCTAAGAAGGGATTTACGTTAGACATTTTGCCCTCTCTTGTAGTGTGGGGTGGGGAGGTTGAAATATTAGCCTGTAATACATTTATCCGGATCTGTTTGGTAATGTTAATAAAGCGGTTAGGTGACTGCTGCTTTGATATTGCTGCTAGGGGCAATCTGGCTTAGGAGTGGGCTCAACTGAGAATAACCAGCACCATCTTGGGAAAGCCTAATGCTGGCCATACACTATACGAAAAATCGGCCAAACCCATTTTCGAAAAACAAACATCCGGCTGTGAAAGCAAACGATAGTGTCATCATGTAATGACCGATAAATAATTCAGTGAACATAAATTATTCCATTTTTTTGTTAGTTTTTTTAAATATACCTAGTGCAGACAGTTCGGACGGGAAACACATTAACTTTTCAATTTCTCGTTCGTGTGGCAGACAATTTCCAAACTTGTCCTTTGTTTTTTCGGCTCAAAAACATCCCAACGATTATCAATTTTGTGCCCATTAACTGGCCGAAAAACGAACAAACTGTCTAAATGACCGAATTTCGGACGGTTTTTCGTATAGTGCATGGCCAGCATAAGTCTTGCTTGGACTCCTTGAGGTTCCTGAGAGATTGAAATGGCCATCTTGGATGCAGATGTAACATAAGGCATTTTTTAATAGAACACTGGCAGGGGACAGATGAAGCATCAGATCGATGCTGCATCCACCTAGGTGAGTGGTTGTTTTTTTTTTTGTATGTCCATAGAACAACATTAAATCATTTTCTCTTAAAAATAAATATGTTTTACACATGTAGAGCAAGCAGATGTAGTGGTTAGAGACCTTCTGTTAAGTAAATTGAATAATGCACAGACTTTAATACTTTCTCCACCACTTGTGGAGATTAAGCAGTAGGCATGATGATTATTTTATGTAATATTCATTTTAATTTACATAAGGCAACAATATGACTATGTCCTAGGGAGAAAGTGCTCACTCACCCTACTGTATCTATGAAGGAGCAGCATTGTCACTCTAGGACAGGACTACAGAACACCCTCTCATCTCTTCTCCTTATAGAGGGAAAGTGTTTTGTTGTCTATGGAGAGAGTTGTCAAGAGTGCTAACATGATAATAGTCGCCAGAGGCACAGTATCAAGATCAGATTAATTGATGTCTTGCAGGTTCAACAGGAATATTTTTACAATTTTCCAACAAAACACTTTCAGGCCTGGTTCACTGCATTGCTGTGCAGATCACATGCGATGTCTGTGCGATGTAATTTTAGCCATACATACTAGGGCTGAACTACGAATTGCATTCGCACCAAAATGGTGCAGGACCCTTTTTTTGTCCACACTGGAATCGGATAGAATAGGTGTTCACACCTATGCCATCCAATTCCTGCACTATTTTACAGTTCACACTGCGATCTGCAAACTGATGAGGGGGTGTCATTAACTTTACACTGACACCATCAGCGGTTCGCAGATCTCAGTGTGAACCACTGTGCGATTCAGGTGCGACGCGGTAACCCGCACTGGATTCAAAGGGTTTTCGCATCGCACCAGTGTGAACCGAGCCTCAATGGTATATTTAACCAACTAAAATAAAGCAAATAAGAAAACCTCATTGTTACAGTTTTCATACACTTTAACTTGAAATAAGCTGTACTGTGTGATGTGCTCAGGAATTTGTAGCATAGTGGTGGTGATTTTTTTTTTTATTTCTCTCCCTTTTCCATAGAATGTTGCCCTTAGTGGATCATTTGTTGGATGCATTAAACCTGGAACACACAACATTCAGAATCTATGCTGTCACCGCATTGTTTCTCTTCTTTGTTGTTATTGTCCTTCGGACTTGCCTAAAGGTGGTTCTGTCTGTGAATGCATATATTACCAATGCTCAAAGATTACGCTGTTTCCCAGAGCCTCCAAGACGAAATTGGTTTTTGGGACACCTAGGATTGGTAAGCACACTAAAATCAGTAGTTTGTTTAATTTAACTTACAACTGTATCATCAATGTAACTTTGATAGAATAGATATACAATTCAGCAAAGTTAGTAGTCCATGAAGAACTGTTCCTTGCCCTGGTGGCTGAATGGAGTGGTAGGGGAACAAAAAAAGGGCAGTATATTCTGCTGGGGAAGTTAAAGAGGCACTGTTACCATGCCCAAGCAGTGCTAAGTGACAGTGTCTCTGCAAAGCGCACCCCCTGACCCCCTTATATTCAACTTTGCCGGTGCTCCCCTTACGATCCTTCCTCTATCACAGTTAACGACACTACTAGGTGCTTTCGAATATGGAAGAGCAGGTTACCTCCTCCCCTGTGACAGTGCTTGGGTCTAATGCCGCATACAGACGGTCGTTTTTTGTGATGAAAAAAAACGACGTTTTAAAAAACGTCATTTAAAATGATCGTGTGTGGGCAAAACGTCGTTTTATGTCTTCTAAAAAACGACCAAAAAAAAATTTGAACATGCTCGAATTTTTTGTGTCGTTTTTCAAAACGTCGTTTTATTTCATGATTTAAAACTTCGTTTTTTTTCATCACAAAAAACGACCGTCTGTATGCGGCATAACAGTCAATCACTAGGCCCAAGTGCGGTCATACTGTATGACCCAAACTCCTTGAAAACTCATTTATTTAGGGAAGCCTAATGCTTGCTAAGGGGGTGCCCATTGGGGCACACTCCCAAGCCCTGCTGGCAGTGTCCATTGACACAGCCAGCGGGGCTTTGCCCAACCCCCTGTTCCTTCATCATGGGATTTGTTTGACAGCAGCAGGAGCCAATGACTCCTGCATTTAACTTTTCAGCCAGCAAACGCCCCTGCCACAAACTGCTGATAACGATAACGATAATGTGTGCATAGATACTGTACATAGGATAACATGCTGGGGGTATACTGGCTGCAGAAAAATTACCGCTTAAAGCCAAAAACAGCAGCTGTAAAAACGTCCAGTGTGCATGAGGCCTTAGGGAGATTATTCTTGCTCTCACTTTCAGGAGAGATTTCCTCTGTCATGAGGGATCTGTTACATCTGGAAGCCGCTGAAAAAAAGCTGTCCCTTGTAAACACAGAAGGCTTCTGTGTTTACAAGTGACAATAGGGAGTGGCAGCTGAAGGTGAGAGCCAGAGGTGGTGAAATAGAGTTCCGTCATGATCTGGCAGCAAAACTGGGTGAGAGGGCCTTGTGTTTGACCTATGTGCTCTACGTCTAGAGGAACCCTAGAGTTTCACAGAACCCTGTTGAGAACGTCAGATATTGGGGCTTTGTACGCTTTTTAAATGCATGCATTTATTAAAGTGCAAATGTGGACAAATGAATCTGTACACACATGCAAATAATGAATGCAGTGTAGTATTTTGAAGGACTGCAACAAAATAGTCTGGAGAAAAAAGTAACTTGTTCTACATGGGTAGCATTAGGGTTTGATAATATGTACAATTGTACTTGGCAGCTGAATAAGTTACCAAGAATTCTACAGTTCTGCTTCACAACAGATGTAGTAGTTCTGCTTTTTTTTTTTTCTTTTTGTTTCCTGCCATCATAATAGAATATAAAAGGGTAACAAGTGTAAAGGAACATAAAATCAGATAAAGAAAAATAAAATAGGCAGTTGTGTAAAGTGTGAGATTAGCTATTTCACAAGCATGTAGTGCACTGAAACAATTTATTACATGTACTTTTTGGGGTCACAAATACAATAACATGGTCTTTTCATTGTATACCAGTATACTTTCTAGAAAAGAACAATGTTGTAGATATCTCCGCAAGTTACAGATATCTGTAATTTCTTTAGCTTTCAAAATAACCTTTTTAAGATGTCTCTGTAAATGCATAGTAGGCATTTATCCTGTGTGTGTCCAGCCTCAGCATATTAGAGTCCCTGGGAGGTACAGAATACCTGTGTTCCAGGCATACATCCCTGAACGCGTAGGGCCCTAAACATGAGTGCCAGCCACTATAGGGCTCATCCCCATTCGGTTGCAACCGCGTTAACTTTTGACAGGCTGCAGAACGTTGCACCTGTGACTCCCTGGAACAAAGTTTCAGGATTGGACCCACATTGAACTAAATGCAGGGCAGCCATCACAAATTTTGGGGCCCCTTACACAGCTTTAGGCAGGGCCCCCCTGGAGCAGAGATCCTGCCGCGAGATGATAAGCGGGAGGGTTGGGGTAACAAAAGTGTCATCTCTTCTCTTCTCTATCCTGCCGCAAGATGATAAGCGGGACGGGGGGGGGTTGGTGCTGACAAACAATACAAAGTCAAGTCTTCTCTTCTCTCTCCTGCCAGGAGTTAAAGGTGGGGGGGGGGGGGGTCAGGGGAAAAAATGTAAAAAAAACTGGCCCATCGGGCCCCTTACTGGTGTAATGCCTGTACCCCCCTGATGGCGGTCCTGACTAAATGCCTAATGTGCAAGGAGCCTAATATATCCAGAAAGTTAGGCAAGTTACCTATTTGCAGTGACTCTGTAATTGTAAAAGTATGAGTGCTGCATTTGCTCATACTCTTTTGAAAAAGCTAGTTGCTTGAGTGTGTCTGGCTTCAGTAGTCACATACCTGGAACAAGCCTGCTATATATGAGTGTCAGAAAGTTTCAGAGTTACTTTTCTTTATATTTGTTATAGACCAGAGACTCAGAAAGCATTGAAGGCAAAGCATCAGCATGACATCTCAGGAGCTAATGGAGAAGTCAGCAATGGCAGAAACCATGACAAAGTCACTTTAAAGCAGAGTTCCACCCAAAAGTGAAACTTCCACTTATCTTATTCCTTCCCCCCTCCGGTGCCACAATTGGCACCTTTCGGGGGGGGGGGGGGGTACAGGATACCTGTGTATGACAGGTATCCTTTCCCACTTCCGGGAGTCCCTGCTGCGGAGCTGTGAAGTCACCGCAGGGCTTCCTCCTTCTCCCCTGGCCGCCGGGCCAATAGGAGAGAGGAGCGGGGCCTCGCGAATGCGCAGTAGGGTAACCGGCGTGAAGCCAAAAAGGCTACACTGCTGGGTTCCCCTACCCGCAATGGGGGCGGAGCTGATGTAAACATCAGCTGCGGGTGCCAGCATTGCTGGACTCATTATTGAAAGCCTGCAGCTGCAGGCCAGGACACCACTTTAACTGTAAACATTCAAAACCATTCTACTGAAGGAGCCAAAAGAATGGTATTCCTTCAACAACAGACAAGAGAATAGTATCACAAATACAGGCTGAGCTCCATCGTGTCATTTACAACCTGAACAAGGATGGCATGGTCTTTGTGGGTGTTTGACATTATTAGAGGTTGCAGAAAGTATATTGTTTTCAATTAGACAGACTTTTTTTCTTTCATATGTATACTTATAATGCATTATAAAAGGCTATAGGTCCACTTTAGCTTAACACCAGAGGCGGCTGTATGCTTTGAGAGGCCTTAGGCAAAACTTGACATGGGGCCCTACTCTCGCCCATGATGGGAAAAATAATTCAAGCCTCTTCCCCACAACCCTGGCCCGTGGTTGTGGGGGTCTGCATGTAGGGGGCTTATCGGAATCTGGAAGCCCACTTTAACAAGGTGGTCCCCAGATCCTGCTCTTTAATAACTAAGGGGCGAGGGCCATCCGGAGCTGTCACCTGGTGAACCTGTCCCCTTGTGACATCATTGACTGAGGGCATGCTGGGTCATTGACGTCACAAGGGGTTGGTGTCACCGATATTCACTGGTTGTTAGGGATGCCGGCGGCCCTGCTCCTGAGTCAGGGCTCTTAACGCTGCCTGAGCACAGCAGTGTTAAGGTCCCCTGTCCCTCAAAACTGGGGTAATGCATTGGGCAAGTTAGGCGGCTGCGAGGCCCCTGTGAGTGCGAGGCCTTAGGCGACCGCCTAATTTGCCTAATTAAAGAGCCGCCTCTGCTTAACACACACTCTGCTTCTGGTGATTCGGGCTGAATGATTTTCTCTAAGGAAAGAGCCAAAATAGAACAGAATAGCTTCACACTCATAACCTGTAGCTATATATAACTACCAGATATTTAAACCATTCAAACTCCTTTGTTCCCCAAGGTAATATCATGTTTGGTGACTTCTCTTGGGATCACAGCTCTGACTTTCAGTGCATATATGTGTGTACAGACACATCCATGGATCTTCCCATTTACCAACAGACATTCCAGCAAAAAAATAAAAAATAAATAGCAAACTCTTGGAGTGCTGCATGTTTTTCTGGATTATCTATGTCATAATAAGTGGTAACACAAAGAAAACATTTGGCCATCATCCTAATGATGATATTTTTAGATTAACAGCCTTCAGGGACAGACTGGAACTCCAGCCAATGATAAATTCTCAGGGTCACATGTCAGAATCTCAATTGAGAAAGTGGGTGTTTAGCTTCATCCCTCTCTACCTTCCAAGCATAACATTTGATAAAGGAGGCAGGCACTGATTATTTATTCACCTGAAGAAGAAAGAGGGAAACCTGAAGTTAAGTCAAGATTTGCATAATAGAGCAACCAGGGTTTTTGTGGATCCCAATAGGAGAGCATAGCAGAATTATTAAATCATGCTAGCTAGCATTGAATTGCTAGTTCATATGTACCTAAAAGGTAAGTATAGAGTCAATTTAAAATCATATTCTTTTATTTTCTTATTTCTTTTATTTTCTACCTTATGAAGTCACCTTTTTGCTCTTTTGCATTCACCTTCTTCAGCACCTGCAATTGTATCTGCACCTTGCTGTTCCTAAACTTATGTCACCATGGCACCCAGGGGTGTTGTCCCCTCCTTGCTGTACACTAGCTCTTACAAATTACAAGAAACCTTTTCTAAGGCCCTGTCAGTACAGTGCAGTTTTCCGTGTTGTGTTTTTATGTGCATTTTATACACATTTTTAGGTGCCCTGCTATAAAAGTCTTTTAGAACATGTGTTTTCATGCAGTGTAAATTTCATAGAAAAAAAGGAAAGGCAGTTAACAGTAAAACTACTTTCAGAGGGGTACACAGCAGGGTTAATTTACTAAAGAGGTAGACTGAGTTCACTTTTCAAATTTTCAATTTTGCATAGTAAATTTTTACATAGTGTAGGGATTTTAGGACCAAAATAAGAAAGTTGGGGGTTATCCTCAAAAGAGATACTCCGACTTAACTGCTGTTCAGTCTGTGTGTAACTTTGGAAACGATCCTCAAAAGGCTTTTTCCCAAGTTACACAGAAGATCCGGCATGTGTAATTGAATTACACTGCCTAATTTTAGGATGCAGTACCGCATCCGCCGCTGGGGGCATTTCGAGTCGAAATGCCGTTGCTAGTATGCAAATTAGCACTTAAGGCGATCCACAAAGCTTTCTAGCTTCCTTTTTGCGCCGTAAGTGTTATTTTGCAAGTGTAAAATTAGGGCTCGTTTTACAAAGTGTAAAGTTAGTCACACCTTGTAAAGGCCCATTGCAGCGACGGCATTTGGTATGCTTTCCCGAGGGAGAACTCCACGGCAATTTGTAAAAAACAAAACCGGCATGGGTTCCCCCCCAGGAGCATACCAGGCCCTTAGGTCTGGTATGGGTTGTAAGGGGACCCCCCCTACGCCGAAAAATCGACGTAGGGGGTCCCCTACAATCCATACCAGACCCGTATCCAAAGCACGCTACCCGGCCAGCCAGGAAGGGAGTGGGGACGAGCGAGCGCCCCCCCCCCCTCCTGAGCCGTGCCAGGCCGCATGCCCTCAACATGGGGGGGTTGGGTGCTCTGGGGCAGGGGGGCGCACTGCGGGCCCCCCCACCCCAGAGCACCCTGTCCCCATGTTAATGAGGACAGGACCTCTTCCCGACAACCCTTGCCATTGGTTGTCGGGGTCTGCGGGCGGAGGCTTATCGGAATCTGGGAGTCCCCTTTAATAAGGGGGCCCCCAGATACCGGCCCCCCACCCTAAGTGAATGGATATGGGGTACATCGTACCCCTATCCATTCACCTGGAGGCAAAAAGTAAAAGTTAATAAACACACAACACAAGGCTTTTTAAAATATTTTATTATTCTCCGGACGCCCCCCCTGTCTTCGTTATTAGCTCAATTACCAGGGGGGGCTTCTTCTTCCGCTCTCCGGGGGTCTTCTCCGCTCTCCGGGGGGGGTTTCTTCTTCCGCTCTCCGGGGGGGGGCTTCTCCGGACTCCGGGGGTCTTCTTCCATCTTCTCCCCTCTTCCGCTCTTGACTCGGCGAACCCCGGTTCTTCTGCAGCTCTCCGGTGCCTTCTTCTTCAGCGCTGGCTGCCTGCTATGTTTGTGTGTTAGCTCGATTTCAAACAGGCAGCCAGCGCGGTCTTCTGTGGCGTCAGGGTCTTCCTTTCTTCCGATGTTGCCTCGTCGCCTCTTGTCACTGTAATGATGGAAGCGCGCCTTGCATCACATTTATATAGGCATCACCGTCCCATCATGCTCCGGCAGGTACCCACGTGGTGGGTGCCTACCCACGTGCACCCACCACGTGGGTACCTACCGGAGCATGATGGGACGGTGATGCCTATATAAATGGGATGCAAGGCGCGCTTCCATCATTACAGCGACAACAGGCGACGAGGCAACATCGGAAGAAAGGAAGAGAAGACCCTGACGCCACAGAAGACCGCGCCGGCTGCCTGTTTGAAATCGAGCTAACACACAAACATAGCAGGCAGCCAGCGCTGAAGAAGAAGGCACCGGAGAGCTGCAGAAGAACCGGGGTTCGCCGAGTCAAGAGCGGAAGAGGGGAGAAGATGGAAGAAGACCCCCGGAGTCCGGAGAAGCCCCCCCCCGGAGAGCGGAAGAAGAAACCCCCCCCGGAGAGCGGAGAAGACCCCCGGAGAGCGGAAGAAGAAGCCCCCCCTGGTAATTGAGCTAATAACGAAGACAGGGGGGGCGTCCGGAGCAGAATAATAAAATATTTTAAAAAGCCTTGTGTTGTGTGTTTATTAACTTTTACTTTTTGCCTCCAGGTGAATGGATAGGGGTACGATGTACCCCATATCCATTCACTTAGGGTGGGGGGCCGGTATCTGGGGGCCCCCTTATTAAAGGGGACTCCCAGATTCCGATAAGCCTCCGCCCGCAGACCCCGACAACCAATGGCAAGGGTTGTCGGGAAGAGGTCCTGTCCTCATCAACATGGGGACAGGGTGCTCTGGGGTGGGGGGCCCGCAGTGCCCCCCCCTGCCCAAGAGCACCCAACCCCCCCATGTTGAGGGCACGCGGCCTGGCACGGCTCAGGAGGGGGGGGGCGCTCGCTCGTCCGCACTCCCTTCCTGGCCGGCCGGGTAGCGTGCTTTGGATACGGGTCTGGTATGGATTGTAGGGGGACCCCCTACGTCAATTTTTCGGCGTGGGGGGGTCTCCTTACAACCCATGCCAGACCTAAGGGCCTGGTATGCTCCTGGGGGGGGAACCCATGCCGTTTTTTTCTTTGAAAATTGGCATTGGGTTCTCCCTCAGGAATGCATGCCGCTGTCATTTTTGTTATCCCCGACGCAACTTTAAGCCGTCGCGATCCTCAAAACTCGGCGTAACGTAACTTCGCGCATGCGCAGTACGGCCGGCGCGCATGCGCAGTACGGCCGGCGCGGGAGCGCGCCTCATTTAAATGGGACTCGCCCCATTTGAATAGGAACGCCTTGCGCCGGCGGAATTTTAGTTACACAGCCTGAAATTTCTAGATAAGTGCTTTGTGGATCAGGCACTTAGGTAGAAACTTTAAGGCAGTGTAACTTAAATTGGATTTTTTAAGTTACGTCAGGTTTTTGTGGATCTGGCCCGTTGTTACTGTGGGACCCAAGAAAGACTTTTTATCAAAATTTCTGCAAATCCTTACAAAACAAAACAGAAAAATGGCTGTATAAGAAAAACAGACACAGAGGGCCAGATCCACGAAGCGTTTACGCTGGCGTATCTATTGATACGCCGCGTAACTTCTAGTTTGCTCCGGCGTATCTTTGTTTTGTATCCACAAAACAAGATACGCCTGAAGCTGGGCTAGATCCGACTGGCGTACGTCCTAGTACGCCGTCGAATCTAAGGTGCATATTTACGCTGGCCGCTAGGTGGCGTTTCCGTAGATTTCCGCATCGAGTATGCAAATTATCTAGATACGGCGATCCACGAACGTACGTCCGGCCGGCGCATTTTTTTACGTCATTTTCATAAGGCTTTTTTCGGCGTATAGTTACCCCTGCTATATGAGGCGTATCCTATGTGAAGTATGGACGTCGTTCCCGCGTTGAATTTTGAAAATTTTACGTTGTTTGCGTAAGTCGTTCGCGATTAGAGCTTTGCGTAGAATGACGTTCACGTCGTAAGCATCGGCTTGTTGCGGGGTAATTTCGAGCATGCGCACTGGGATACCCCCACGGACGGCGAATGCGCCGTTCAGAAAAAACGTCATTTACGTCGGGTCAAGACGTATTACCATAAAACACGCCCCCATCTCATCCATTTGAATTGCGCGCCCTTACGCCGACACAGTTACACTACGCCGCCGTAACTTACGGTGCAAATTCTTTGAGGATACAGGGAAAACGCTGTAAGTTACAGCGGCGTAGTGTATCTGAGATACGCTACGCCGGCCGTAAAGAAGCACAGCGCTCCGTGGATCTGGCCCAGAAACAGTAAGGACCTATTTACATGCATTGCAGGAATGCATGGTCCTGCAGTGCAGATTACATACGTTGACTCATTGTGGTGCCATTTATATTGAATAGTACCCCAGCTCATTAGGGCAACATGCATGCATTTCAACATGGCAATTCACTATAGTGTCTTGTGGTGTGTTAAAAATGTTGTGGCACATCCGATTTTTAAGACGGTTAGGTGCATTGGCAGCCCATTTATTTCAATGGACTTCCTTAATGCAACACATGATAAGACGTCATATAACCTGCCTTACACACCACAAATTCATGCAACTCTGTATTCAATATATAACAAGGAGGCGTCAAGGATTGCACATGAGAAGAGCTGCAGGACATTACCTATACTGGTGGTATGAGGCTATCTACTGCCTTTAAGGCAGATTCTGCCTCAATCAACCTAGCCACCTGTGTTTAAGCCCTGGTTCACACTGGTGCGTTTTGAAATGCGATTTCGCATGTCAAATCGCATGTCAAAATGGCGGTATTTGCCGCAAATTGCTGGCAATGGCACCGTCCTAATCGGTGCGACGCCGCATCTGCGGCGCTGCACCGATTTCAAAAAGTAGTTTCTGTACTACTTTTTGCGATTTCGGCACGAAACCTGCACAAATGTCTCTATAATCGCGGCCGAAATCGGGAATGACAGGCAGGAATGAAATCGTGCGAGTTCAGCTGAACGCGAACGGCTTCACTCCTGCAGCCCAGTGTGAACCTGGGCTATAATACAGTTTTTTAATGCTTTTTGCCCTACCAGTAAAAATTCCATGGGTTTGTTTTAATGCTATGGGCAGCCTTTTTAGCTTGTTAAAGAGGAATTCCATGTATGGATATGTTATACATAGTTACATTGCTTTAGCTTGGACCAACGTAAATATGTATATATCATACCAGGCGGATGCCCCAAAAAGCTGGAAATCACTAAGGTAGTGCAGTACAGAAGTGATCTCCATTTGCTTCCGGGTCCCATGTTGAGTGGCTGCCCTGCTGCATTGTGAACACAGGAGGTCGGGCCGCTAGGCACAGGCTTAATTCAGAGAACACTTTGCATTTGCTGAATGAATGCAAAGCATTCTCTGATTGGACAAGATAGAGAGCATGATGTCACCACCCTACCTGGAATTCCTGTTTAATTTTAAGGCTTTCATTACAATGAAATTCCCCACCTGGAATTCATTGCAGACACTTTTCTCCATTTCTTTAAGCTTTAGTAAAGTCAAGAGAAATAAAGTCAAATGCCTCGTACACACGACCATTTTTTCCGACTGGAAAACTGCTATGAGAGCTTTTCATCAGGAAACCCAGCGGTGGGTATGTTCCCGATGGGAAAACTGCCGGACAAGAAAAGAGAGCAGGATCTCATTTTTCCCGTCAGGAAAACTGTTCGTCTTTATGGTTTTCCGACTGGCAAGAAAAGCGCATGCTCAGAATCAAGTATGAGATGGGAGCGCTCTTTCTGGTAAAAATAGCGTTCGCAATGCAGATATCACATTCGTCACGCTGCAAAGCGCGAATCGTCTCTCTCTAAACTTTTACTAACACGAGGATCAGCAAAAGCAGCCCAAAGGGTGGTGCAGTTGGAATGGAACTTCACCCTTTATAGTGCCGTCGTGTTGTATGTCACCGCACTTTGGATGGGTGGACTTTTGTCTGAGCGTGTATATAAAAGGCAGGCTGAGAGGAATTCTGTCGGGAAAATCGTTGTTTTCTTTTTATCCGATGGAAAAAACGGTCGTGTGAACAAGGCATTAGTAGTATTTTTTTTTTTTTAATAGTAGACTTTACTAATTAGCCCCAGGTCTCTTTCCCTCATAATTTCCTCCATGTCCACCCCTGCCTCGCACGCATTGTAGCCTTCCAATTATGCATTAACAAAAATCCTATTTTTTTTTTCCTTGCACATGATTGGGTATTCAAAAGTGAATACCACTGTACCTCAGTAAGCTAAGTGAAAATTCAATTTACAAAATGCACAGTAAATTAACCCCAGAGTATTTTTGAATGACAGTGGTAATCCCAAGTATCTTGTAGTGCCTGGTATTAACCAGGACCTTTACTTCTACAAATGACTGGCATGTCCACTTTTAACAGTAATAAATAGATAAACTGGGGACCTTGATATTTGATTTTAAAACCCATTTGGAGTCCTGGTCTACTGGTCCTCCAGTAACATGCAAGGAAATATACTTGTACATAAAGGGTATAAGTAGGGACCACTTGACCTTATCACTGGTCTTACACTGCTTATTAATGCTGATAATATGCTTGCACGCTAACCTATTTTCACTCCTCTGCAGTATAACCTTGCTTTGTGCCATATCCTTGCTTTTAGATTATGCCAAATGAAGAGGGTTTGAATGAAGTCAGCAAGCTAGTCACAAAATTTACCTACACTCTGAAGTCATGGATTGGACCAACCGTGCCTTTAATATCTCTTATTCATCCGGACACAGTTAAACCATTGGTAGCAGCTTCAGGTATTGTATCAAAGCCCCAAAGATGTATCACGGTTTCACCCTCAGTAAAAAAAAAAAGAAAAGAAATTAAATTAAGTTTAAGAATGATGTTTACAGGTATTATTCATTTGTGAATATTTCAGATATGATTATAAAAACAACAAAAGAAAAAAAAACTAGAGACTTGCTTGTTTAGATACGTTAACCCAAAGTTCCCATCTTAAGCAAAGGTAGACAATAAGTAGCATTTTCTATACTAAGCCATATCGTTTATATTTCAAAATGTTCTGCATGAGTCCCAGTCAGAATATTGAGGTATCATCCCTTCAAATAAGCAACATTTTTTACATAAACTTTTTATTAGTTCAGTGTCATACTTTCCTAAATAAAAGAAACCTCTTGTATTCAGTGGACCTCAGGGAAACAATTATGTGTGACCCAATTAATCTTATTCTAATTCTCATTTTGAATACTAATGTGTGTTTTAAAAGTTTACACCTGGAGCAGACCGGTTGCAAACCTGAAACTTTGGGGTTGATTTACTAAAGCTAAGTTTTTACTAAACTGTAAATTGTGAGAATTGCCATAGCTCACCCACCGTATGGGTCAATTTTCGAGAGATGATTGTTGTTGAAGGTATGAATTACATTAAATTTTGGGATCAATTTACTAAAGAGTAATTTTCACCCTAGGCTTAAAGCCTTCTTTGACCTGATTAGGTATTTAAAGTGAACACGGGCTGGATTTTAAAATAATTTTAATCCAAACAGTGTGAAAAGTAGCAGTGAAAAATACGTAGTGGCTTTTAAATTGTCATACAGCGCCTTGAAAAATTATTCATACCCTTGACATTTTTCATATTTTGTCATGTTACAACCAAATATGTAACTGTATTTTATTGGAATTTTATGTGATAGACCAACACAAAGTGGCACATAATTGTGAAGTGGAAGGAAAATGATAAATGGTTTTCGACATTTTTTATAAATAAATATCTGAAAAGTGTGACGAGCACTTGTATACAGTCATTACTTTGTAGAACCACCTTTGGCGGCAATTACAGGTGCAAGTCTTTTTGGGGATGTCTCTACCAGCTTTGCACATCTAGAGCGTGACATTTTTGCCCATTCTTCTTTGCAAAATATCTCAAGCTCTGTCATATTGGACAATTGGCAATTTGCAAGTCTTGTCACAGATTCTGAATTGGATTTAGGTCTGACTTTGACTGGGCCATTCTAACACATCAATATGCTTTGATCTAAACCATTCCATTGTAGCTCTGGCTGTATGTTTAGGGTCATTGTCCTGCTGGAAGGTGAACCTCCGCCCCAGTCTCAAGCCTTTTTAAGACTCTTTTTTTGTTTTCTTCTAAGATTTTGCCCTGTTTTTGGCTCCATCCAACTTCCTATCAACTCTGAACAGCTTCCCTAAACTGCTGAAGAAAAGCATCCCCACAGCATGATGCTGCCACCACCATGTGTCACAGTGGGAAAGGTTTGTTCAGGGTGATGTGCAGTGTTAGTTTTCCGCCACACATAACGTTTTGCTTTTAGGCCAAAAAGGTAAATTTTGGTCTCATCTGAACAGAGCACCTTCTTCCACGTGTTTGCTGTGTCCCCCATATGACTTTTTGCAAACTGCAAATGGGACTTCTTATTGCTTTCTTGCAACAATATTTTCTTCTTGCCACTCTTCCATAAAGGCGAGATTTGCAGAGTGCACGACAATAGTTGTCCTGTGGATAGATTCTCCCACCTGAGCTGTGGATCTCTGCAGCTCCTGCAGAGTTATAATGGGCCTCTTGGCTGCTTCTGTAATGAATGCCCTCCTTGCCCGGCTTGTCAGTTTAGGTGGACGGCCATGTTTTGGTAGGTTTGCAGTTGTGCCATACTCTTTCCATTTTTGGATGATGGGTTGAACAGTGCTCAGTGAGATGTTCAAAGCTTGGAATATATTTGTATAACCTAACCCAGCTTTAAACTTCTCCAGAACTTTATCCCTGACCTGTCTGGTGTGTTCCTTGGCCTTTGTGATGCTGTTTGTTCACTAAGGTTCTCTGACAAACCTCTGAGGGCTTCACAGAACAGCTGTATTTACTGAGATTAAATTACACACAGGTGGACTCTATTTGCTAATTAGGTGACTTCTGAAGGCAATTTGTTCTACTAGATTTTAGTTAGGGGTATCAAAGTAAAATGGACTGAAATACAAATGCACGCCACACTTTTCAGATATTTATTTGTAAAAAACTCTGAAAACCATTTATCATTTTCCTTCCACTTCACAATTATGTGACGCTTTGTGTTGGTCTATGACATAAAATCCCAATAAAAGACATTTACGTTTTTGGTTGGAACATGACAAAAGTTGGAAAATTTCAAGGCTTATGAATACTTTTTAAAGGCACTGTATCTATTGCTTAATTTTGTGTCTTGTTTGCAGTTGTTTTGTTCATAAAGTATAGTGTACTTACAGTCAAGATACATGCTTACTTTATTGTTTACCAGAAAATGTTGTGTTTTTCATATTTTTGCATGTTTGCGTTTCCATATTTTCATTGGCTGCTATCTTGGAGTGTAGAAATTCTGCACCTGTGCAAACAAACTGCTGAGTTTTAAGGACCTATTTACATTGTTGCATTGTGTTAACATGGTAGTACCTGCATAATCTCAACATATATAGTGCAGTGCTGTCCATTTTAAATGACACCACAACACTCTAATCCAATGCACACCCAATACAGTAATGCGCTGAGTTGAAAAAGATAGTGCTTCCGGGTCCTGTGCCGAGTGCCTGCCCTGCTGCATTTTGAAAACAGGAGGTCAGCTGCTCAGTGTGGGTGCCATTCAAAGAATGTTTTGCAGTTTCGTAATGAATGCAAAGCATTCTCTGATTGAGAGAGATGATGTCATGCTCTCCCCTTTGCCTAATCAGAGAAGGCTTTGCATTTATTCCAAAAATGCAGAGCATTCTCTAAATGGCACCGGAGCTGTGCTGCCGACCTTCTGTGTTCAGAATACTGCAGGGTAATTGCCAGGAACTAGAAGTAAGTGGACTTCACAAGATCACTGTAAGTTGTTGTTTTCATGTATTTTGTGCAAAGTGACAGATAATAAGAGGAAATGTATGCTATGTGTAACTGTATTTGAAAAGTAGTTTTAAAATGGTCTGTTATGTACAGTTGTATACTAAATATTTTCAGCTAGAACATACTAAGAGTTCTATTTACTGTTTTAAATAATTATTCTATATGAAAGACAGCTGAAAGCCACATGGGAAGCACTGCTGTAAAAAAATACAGATGGAATCTCATTGGCTGGCATATGAACAAGGCATCCACTAGGATTTATAAATATGCTCAACTTTCTGCGGACCTCTTAAAGTACATGTAAACCCTGCCCAAATTACATTTAATTTACCAAAGCACTGGTTATCATAAACAATTCATTTGTCTTTCTTTTTAAAGTGGAGTTCCACCCATAAATATAACATTACATAAGTAGTTTTAAAAAAATGTCATTAGTCCTTTAAGAAAAAAAAAATATTTTTTAGATGCCTTCAAAGTGTTGTTGCTAGGCAGAATAGTTAATCTTCCCACTTCCTGCACCTAGGTGCTTAAGCTTCCTAACCTACACCGCACAGACTCCTGGGAATGTAGTGGGTGTAACTTTCCAGTCTCGAAGAATCATGTGACTTGGACAGTACAGGTGCTGAAACCTGATCTGTAACCTATTACACTGCTTGTGCAGCACTGAGCATGTGCGAGATCTGCAAGTCTGAAATCCAGGAAGTCATACAGTCTGGCTTCATGATGCCCACACTTAAGATGGCCCCAGTCAATTTCTATTTTATAAAGTGTCTAAATGCTGTAACAACCTAACAAAACGGACCTTAGTTTACAGACTAACTTTACTAGAATACATTAAGCTTGTGTATTACAGGGGTATTTATATATAAAAAGTGAAATTGTGGCCGGAACTCCGCTTTAAATACAGTTTTTTTTTCATTTTCAGTCTTTATAACATATCAACACTGCTTATCTCCTAAAGCCTTGTTACAGCCATGCGGTGCAGCTCTGCATAGAAACCAATCATCTTCCAGGTTTTTTGTCAAAGCTTAATTGAACAAGGAGTAGTTAGAAGCTGATTGGCTACCATGCACAGCCGCACCAGATTTTGCACTCTCCAGTTTTAGTAAGTCAACTCCGCTGTGTTTTGGCATGGTTGCTGCTAGTCCCTATTGGAAAAGCATGTTACAGGGTGACAATGCAGGAGAACAATTGGAATACTGGGAAAAAGTGCTGTCACCCTATAATGAAAGGCCTTCATGTCATAATCACCAGGTATTATTTTATTGACAGCTGCAGATATTAATACGGAAGATCATTTTTGAGATTATTTTAACATGTTAAGTCTTATATGAGATTTTAGAAATTGGGTTTACATATACTTTAAATGCGCATGCATTATTGTTATCAATCTGACTGTTACTTCCCACCAATCTAGATCACGAGTACAGAAGAAGGATTACTGGTGGCAAATGATCTGGTGAAGAAGTATGTCTATGCCTGCTCCTGGTGGTTTAGCCTTTACTATCCTATCATCAGACTTTTCCACCCCACTAGCATTAAGTCAGTCCTGCAGGTTCCAGGTAGACAATTTTTTCCAAGTCTTCTGTATCACTGTCACCTGCTTCAGTTTATGTGCTAAGACTTTTTCTAGCTGGTGCGCATACTGAACAGACATTCATGCTAGTAGGATACATTGCAATTTGTGCTTAGTTGTGCTTAAAGTGCAAAATACTAATGCCTGCAACCTGCAGGTAGCGCTTATGCTTGACACCTACTTACTGTTTTAGCTTCACCCTTACTTTTGCACTTTTTTTTTTTTTGCACCTCTGCTGCCAAAGATGTAAATACAATAAAAATAAATAAGATGAGGACATCCTCTACTTTTTTACATACCTTCCAAATATTAAAAAAGGAAATTTGAATACTTACCTTCAGGTCACAGTAAATTTGGTTGTTTTTTTCCCCCACAATAGCAACAGAACAAAGATAAAACGCACTTTTGTTATTGTGGCCACCATCTCAAGCCTCCATTAAAAAGGATGATATTTGATGGACGGGAAATCATATTTCAGTTTCTTTATACGGTATATTTGTTGTTTCCCTTACATGCCTCTGTACATTTCCCAGTGGTCCACTGTTTCTGCTTATGTACTGACTCATTGTGATGGAACATTGGGGGTTATTTACAAAAGGCAAATCCATTTTGCACTACAATATGTGCACTGAAAGTGCACTTGGAAGTGCAGTCGCTGTAAATCTGAGGGAAGATCTGAAATGAGGGGAAGCTCTGCTGATTTTATCACCCAATCACGTGCAAGCTAAAATCATGTTTTTTATTTTCCTTGCATGTCCCCCTCAGATTTACAGGGACTGCACTTCCAAGTGTACTTTCAAAGTTGGATTTACCTTTCGTAAATAACCCCCATTGTCTTGGTTTTCTGGTGATGTCATACGCATACATGTTTCATTTATGATTCTTGATTGTTCTGGAATTTCTAAAATAGATTTTATTGGTTGTGCTACAGGGTAACCATTAAGGCTGGGTTTACACCGCAGCACAGAGTGTCTCATAGCAGGAATCCGGTGCATTTACATTCACCGTTTCAGATCTGATTTCAGCCCGAATTTTTGCCTGAATTCGGACCTGAAACGGACCAAAAGACACACAGGAATACCTGTGCAATTCGCACCGGAGCCACTCCATTGAGAGCCAGTCACAATCTCCTGACACGTTTCCCTGCATGCAATTCGCAATAGTGTAAACCCAACCTTAAGGTACAATAAAGACATCAATCATGATCTCGCACATGCAGAGCTGGGTTGAAAATATCTTAAAGGGGTTGTAAAGGGAAAAAAAGTTTTCCCTAAATAGCTTCCTTTACTATAGTGCAGTCCTCCTTCACTTACCTCCTCCTTCCATTTTTCTTTTAAATGTCCTTATTTCTTCTGAGAAATCCTCACTTCCTGTTTTTCTGTCTGTAACTACACACAGTAATGCGAGGCTCTCTCCCTGTGTGGAGAAAGCCTCTTGAGGGGGGAGGGGGCGAGCAGGATGCCTAATAACACACAGCTCCTTTCTCTATCTGCAACGTAGAGAGTGTCCTGACCCTCCTGCTCGCCCCCTCAAGAGGCTTTCTCCACACCATGGAGAAAGCCTCGCATTACGGTGTGTAGTTACAGACAGAAGAACAGGAAGTGAGGATTTCTCAGAAGAAATAAGGACATTTAAAAGCAAAATGGAAGGATGAGGTAAGTGAAGGAGGACTGCACTAAGGTAAAGGAAGCTATTTAGGGAAAAAATAAATTACTTTTACAACCCCTTTAAAGCCAGGACAGGGAAATTGGAAACTTCTCCGAGATTAAAGACAAATATGTACTCTAGTAAAATGTAGAAGAGTTAGAACTTCTGATAATGTTTTTATTGCTGTCCATGACTTCTTGTCCCAGTGACAACTCCCATCTCTTGTAAAGGTGTTACAGGGGCAGTAAAGGTGGTAAAATCTAACCTATCGAGTCCCGAACAGAAAAAAATACTGACAGAGATTGTAATTCTTCCCCACTCTGTCCAAAATGAAAACATATTTGGCTGACGTTAGATTGTGAATGTGTACTATATTACATAATTTTACAGCTATGCGTATGACTTCACTACATGTTCAGAGGAACTCTCTGTCTACTCAACTTGACTGAGAGTCATCGGCTCTCTGCTCACTGAACACCAAGAACTAAGCCATTGGCAATGGGTCTTAGGGCAGCGGGGGATAGATACAGTATTGGACTGATGCTGCATCCACCGGGGTGAGTATTTAAAGTAGTATTAATCCCATAAGGAACGAAATATTCTCCAGTACATTTTTAAGTTCATATATCTGGCAGTCACTTACGTTTACAACTTCACTGGAGCCGACTCTGGACCTAAACAGAGCTTTCCTGAGCTTCAAATCAGGAAGAGCACACTCTGTGTAACAACAAACAAGGAACAGCAGCTCCATTTATTGGCCTTGTGGAGAGAGGTGGGAGCAGGGTAGTGGCTTGCCATCCTAAGGCTTTGGGGTTGTGTGTTTGTGTGGACACACCCATCTCCTGGCAGATAGCACACATTCAAGGGTGGTTCCATAGGACCCTGTATGGAAAAGGAGCCACCCTGAATAGTGAAATCAATAGCACTGGTGGGACCATCTGAATGCAGCGGACAAGAGGAATTCAGTGCATCAAAAAAAAAAAACAGCATATACTGTAAATTTACATCTCAATCAAGAATTTTTTTTAAATGTTAATGCTTGATTATCACTTTAAAGAAGAACTTTTTTTAATGGGCCTCAGAAGATATTAACCATAATGCACAGCATATTAGGACATTATGGAATACTTATATGTCAGACGATCCCCTCCAGCGCTGGGATATCAGCACTTCCGCTGGTCACAGGCACTGTCTGACTGGTTTTCCTTCTTCACACTGTTCGACCACTGATTGGTTGGTTGGCAGTGACATCTCTCCCATGCATGCACACAGGAGTTAGATCATCACAGCATAGATCAGTGTCTTAAATGTACACTGAGCTGAGCATGTGTCACTTGGTGTACATTAACACTGACAGACAAGAAGAAGCAGTTATGACAGAAGATACAACTAAAATCCTACCTGACAGAAGTGACCAATAAAAATCTTACCTGTCAGCCATTTTTTGTTTTTTAGGTTCAATTCTGCTTTAAGCTTCCTACTGCTTATCAACTCATATGCAACATTTGTGATGCTGTTTTTTTTTTTTTTTTTCTTTTTAGTATCTGCTTGAATCATAACACTTGCTTGTTTATCGTGTATGTTTTGTATATTGACGTGCCCTGGCCACTTTGATTCAATTACCTCACAGCTGACTCATTCTTCTGCAACATCACTGCATGTGATTACTAATGTACCCCAAATTACAAAGATATACAGTAATTGTAATACAGATTTGTAATTGTAAAACACACAATTCACACCATAATGTCTGAGTACCAAGAGGTTTCTCTTAAGTCTAACACAGGGGTGTCAAACTAAATTTCATCGTGGGCCGCATTCGTATTATGATTGCCCTCAAAAGGGCCATTTGTATCTGTGTTTAGATGTCCAGCGCATCCCCTCCCCTTACATTAGATGCCAAGAGCTACCCCACCATCAGAAGTTGAGTCCCCCACTCTCCCTTACATCACAGTGCACCCCTTTCCTTAAGCTGCTGCTGGGAAGAAGCTGGATGCATTGCTTGAAAGTAGGGGTCTGGAGGAGGACCAGAGGAGGGCTGGAGCTCTCCGACAGCTGCAGGAGATGTGCTAGGGCCGCATGAAACGGTCTTTGAGGGCCGGATTCAGCCCTTGTGTTTGACACCTGTGGTCTAACACCATTCTACTTTTGGTAGCTGACATCTACTCCGCTAGACCTTCCAACACTTTTTAGAACTCCTTCCATATACCTCATTGATCCTCTGTAATAATACATATGATACACCAGCCTTTTGTGCTCTTCCTACCTCCCATAGCATGTAATCTTTAACATGCAATGAATATTTGCACACTCAACTTTTTAGCCCCTTCCTTTTGCAGCAAACTGACTTGTTATCGTTCATGAATTTTTCCTATGTACTTAGTACATTTAATAAATAATCAATGATCATCTACTACTTCTGCAGTATTGTCTTATTGCTGAGTAGAAGCTTTAAAAATTTTAATGACTTATTAACTTTATTGGTATGCAATGGACACTTTCAGAGGTCTGTAATTCCTATTTTCCAGCTCTCATTGCCCCAAAAGATGAACTGTTCTATGGTTTTCTAAGACCCTGGTTAGGTAAGTTTTCAATTATATTTTTTGCTTTTAGAAAAAAAAAATGTGTGTGGGTGCCGGAAGCCTGAACTACAGCGGGGAGGTATTTTTTTTGAAGCACCTGATTAGAGCCGTAGGCTCTAATAGGCGTAAAAAAAATGTGAACAGCGAGCGCCATGCTGGGCGCTCGCAGGTCACTCAGCTGGGTGTTAGGCCGCTTCTTCGCCAATTAGGTGCTCAGGTCTGTTACCTGTGACCTGATTGTCTGAAATGACAGGCGCTGTGATTGGATGCCTTTCATAGCAGAGAACGGGAAGAGAGGACAGGAGAAGACATTGAGAAGCGTGGAGGACACCACCACCGTGACTCGCTGCCCCACCAAGACACGGTAGGTGCCGGGCAGGGGATGCACACTGGCAGCATTTGATGGGCACAGTAGCAGCAATTGATGAGCACAGTAGCACAATTGATGGGCAGAGTTGCAGCAATTGATGGGCAGAGTGGCAGCAATTGATGGGCACAGTGGAAGCGTTTGCTGGGCACAGTGGCGGCAATTGATGGGCACAGTGGTAGTGTTTAATGGGCACAGTGGCGGCAATTGATGGTACAGTAGCTGTGTTTGATGACACAGTGACGTTCTTGTGCATCATCTTTAAAAGAGGCTTCCTTCTGAAACTACAGCCATGCAGACCAATTTGATGCAGCGTGCAGCGTATGGTCTGAGCACTAAAATGGAAAGTTTTGGGACTTTAAATGAGGCAGGCAATAACACAAATATAAAAGGTCATGACAAATTTATTGACACAGGCATAAAACCCTATAGCAATAGGTAAGTACATAAAGGGTAATAATCCTTTGGCATGCAGAACACAACATGAATAGCAAAAAATGAATAGCACATAAATGGGACCATAGCATAAAACAAATTATATCATGTCATGAAAATGGAGTAAAACCATATTAGATAAAAATGTGATGTTAATAAAGCTATGTGTGGAATAGAGGCTGCATCCTGTGAAGCTTGGCACGTTTAGGCGATAAGATTACTTCTATCCTCCTGGGGATGCTCGTATGTGTGCCCGGTGTTCCTGCAGATCCCAACTCCTCAGCTCCAGGGGTAGACACATGGTGACTCTTTCACATCAGTATCGCTTAGGTTGAACTTAGGTTCTAGGTTGAACTTAGGTTGAACTTTCAATGGGATGTAATTCTTTTGGGTTAGACCATTTATTCCTTTTCACATCTCTTCCATCTAGATACATTTCCTTACATCTTTGTTACATGTAGCATCCGCTCCTGGTGAGTCATATTTATCGAAGAAACGCGTCAAGCTTCACAGGATGCAGCCTCTATTCCACACATGGCTTTATCAACAAATTGTTTCCAATATAGTTTTACTCTATTACAGCAATGTACATTATACACTGTTTTCATGACATGATACAAATGTGTTTTATACTATGGTCCCATTTATGTGAAATTTTGATTTTTGCTATTCATGATGGGCCGGATTCAAAAACGAGATACGACGGCGTATCTCCTGATACGCCGTCGTATCTCTGAGTCCAGCCGGTCGTATTTATGCGCCTGATTCAGAGAATCAGTTACGCATAGATATCCCTAAGATCCGACTGGTGTAAGTGTCTTACACCGTCGTATCTTAGGCTGCATATTCTTGCTGGCCGCTAGGTGGCGCTTCCGTATAGTTACGCGAGGAATATGCAATTTAGTATTTACGCCGATTCAGAAACGAACGACCGCCCAGCGCTTTTTTTTTACGTTGTTTGTGTACGGCTTTTTCCGGCGTAAAGTTACTCCTGCTATATGAGGGGTAAGTGCGGCGAATCCTATGTTAAGTATGGCCGTCGTTCCTGCGGGATTGTTTCACAAATAAAACACGCCCCCAACATCTCCATTTGAATTTGGCGGGCTTACGCTGGCCCACATACATTACGCCGCCGTAACATAGGGCGCAAGTTCTTTCTGAATACGGAACTTGCGCCCAAAGTTACAGCGGCGTAACGTATCTAAGATACGTTACGCCGGGCGGACAGATACACCATTGTATCTGAATCCGGCCCGTTGTGTTTTGCATGCTAAAGGATTATTACCCTTTATGTACGTACCTATTGCTATGGGGTTTTATGCCCATGTCAATAAATCTGGCATTACCTTTTATATTTGTGTTAATGCCTGCCTCATTTAAAGTTCCAAAACTTTAAATTTTTGTATCCAGATTAGGGATTGAGGTACACCTCATTGAAAGTCCCAGTATATGTAGATATACATTCCCCCTTTCTTTGAATTTATGGTCTGAGCACTGACAGGCTGACCCCCCCACCCCTTCAACCTCTGCAGTAATGCTGGCAGAACTTTTACGTCTCTTTCCCATAGACAACCTCTGGATATGACGCTGAGTATGTGCACTCAACTTCTTTAGTTGGCTATGGTGAGGCCTGTTCTGAGTGGAACCTGTCCTGTTAAACTGCTGTATGGTCTTGGCCATGGTGCTGCAGCTCAGTTTTTAGGGTCTTGGCAATCTTCTTATAGCCTAGGCCATCTTTATGCAGAGCAACAATTCTTTTTTTCAGATCCTCAGAGAGTTCTTTGCCATGAGGTGCCATGTTGAACTTCCGGTGACCAGTATGAGAGAGTGAGAGCGATAACACTAAATTTAACACACCTGAGACCTTGTAACACTAACGAGTCACATGACATTGGGGAGGGAAAATGGCTAATTGGGCCCATTTTGGACATTTTCATTTAGGGGTGCATTTACTTTTGTTGCCAGCGGTTTAGCCTTGAAGGGCTGTGTGTTGAGTTATTTTGAGGGGACATCAAATTTACAGTTATACAAGCTGTTCACTCACTATTGTAGCAAAGTGTAATTTCTTCAGTGTTGTCACATAAAATATTTACAAAAATGTGAGATACTGTGTGTGTATTTATATATATATTTATATATATAGCTCTAGCTCTCTGCGCTATAGAATGATATCCAGAGCTCATTGATAAATTAAAAAGTAATGATGAGTGACAGGTAAATGACAAAATGACCAAACTCATTTTTTTTTTTCATGTGGTGTCTTATTTAGGAGATGGTCTTCTTCTCAGTCGTGGGGAGAAATGGGGTCGGCACCGACGTCTTTTAACTCCTGGATTTCATTTTGATATCCTAAAAAATTATGTTACTATCTTCAACCAAAGCACTGATATCATGCACGTAAGTTCAAACTTTTCATAATATGTGCAGTATCACAACTTTCTATGTGGTAGGTCGGGGATATGCAATTAGCGGACCTCCAGCTGTTGCAGAACTACAAGTCCCATGATGCATAGCAAGACTCTGACAGCCACAAGAATGACACTCAAAGGCAGAGGCATGATGGGAGTTGTAGTTTTGCAACAGCTGGAGGTCCGCTAATTGCATCTCCCTGTGGTAGGTCATTGGTTCTCAACCTAGAGTAGCATGCTCCTGGGAGTACATTGACACATGACATTCATCTAGAGGGCTGCTTTCAGTATGACAGATCAATGAGGACTGGTGCAAGAGTCATAATGTGGTGCTTACAATGGTCCGTTTTTTATTCACTGTATGTAAGACCTTTATCTCAAAAGTAAAAAACAGCTTAAAAAGTGTTAGCTGTAGCTCGGCTTTAATTTGTTAGTCAAATTTATCTAAATCTGCATCTAAAGGCCCATACACACGATGAGACTTCTTGACAACAATTGTCCGTCGGACCTGTTTTTGTGGACAATCCGACCGTGTGTACGCTCCATCGGACAAACTTTTTCGCTTTTTCATCGGACAAATGTTCGCTGTGAGAACAGACAAACTTTCTGGCAACAAATGTCCTACGCCGGCTAATCCGATCGTGTGTACACAAGTCCAAAGTACAAACACGCATGCTCAGAACCAATGCTAAAGATCAAACAACAATCGCAGAAGTTGCCCAAAGGGTGGCGGTAAAGAGCAGAAAAAACATGTAGTACATCTATTACGTCAAAATACGGCAGCTATAGAGTTCTTACTAGCTTTGCAAAGTTGTAAGACCTATACTCTTTTTTTTTTTTTTTTATGTAAGGTCTTGTTTACAGGGCACTTGCAGTTGGGGAAGTGGTAAAACATGCAGTTCACCTGTGTTTTTACCACCCCCCCCAACTACTCTCCCTTAAAGTGTCACTAAACCCTCATCATAAAAAACTATCAATAAATGCTGTTCATACTCACTTTCTGTAAGAACTTTCTGTTCTTCAAAGAAACCTGGTTGATCCTGCCGCTCTCTATCTCCACCTTCTTTTCATGTCCCCAATTCAGGTAGGGATTTTGTAGCTGTGGTGGCAACTCTGCACATGCTCAGTTTTCAGTGAGTTTCTAAACTGAGCATTTCCACCCTATCACGTCAGAGTAGCCCCTGTGACTATAGACTCACACAAGTGGGTGTATACACAGTGGTAAATGACAGCCCACTCCCTCCCTCCCCAATGCCCACTAACCCTCTAAACACAATGGGGGTAGAATATATGCATGTAGATTAATGGAGGCCTCACCTCCCTCTCATTTTAACACACAGGCTGGAGGGGCGTGACTGGCAGAAATCGTCCCACACCATGTTATTTCCACAAAATAATAAAGATTTGATTTAAAAAATATATTTGTATGACAATTTAAAACTGTTTATTGATATTTATTTATTTTTACTCTCCAATCCAAAGGCTATTTTTTTTTTTTAAACATGTAACCAGCAGCAGCGTACTAGAAGTTCCTCCTGCTTAGGTTTCCCTGCAGACAGGCTGGGAAAGGTCTGGGTCATGTGACAGCTGTATATCGATTCTGAAAAAGGCACTTAGATGTTTTTTGTTAAATTAAAATAATTACAGTTCCATCATCAGCATACAGAAATAGAAGGGACAATGTAAATTGGCAACAGTGTCTGTTTAGTATTATTTTAGGCTGAAAAAGGTGGCTTATGGGGGATGTACACATGCTGCAATTGCAATGGTGGAGCAATGCAAGGCTCCCTATACCCTCCAATATAATTTAACAAGTACATTAAGGATTGAAAGGGCTTGCCTCCAACCTTCCAACAACCTGCAACTTATATGTGGAGTTTCTCAGGTTTTTCAGCAAGAATTGTACCCCTGACATGCCCACGGAAAGAAACCCATTAAAGTGAATAGGGTGAACAGGAGGTGGTGTGGGTAAAACACATGGTAAGGAGGCAGCATAACAGCTGCCTGTCAAATGCCCTCTGAAAAGTGATCCACTGCAGATCGGCATTGTGTACTTTGGTAATGCACCTAAATTAAAAAAACAGTTTGGCTTCACTCCAGTTCTATTCCTATATCCAGGAACATACAATTTTATAAACCCCCCAGTGTAGTTGTATGCAATAGTGACTATTCCACTTGTGACTAGCACTAATCACTGACTGTTTTCCATAGGCTAAATGGCGCAGAATGTGTGTAGGAGGCCCAGTGTCGATGGATATGTTTGAACAAATCAGCCTGATGACGTTGGATTCACTTCTGAAGTGCACATTCAGCTATGATAGTGACTGCCAAGAGTAATAATACCTTTCATTTTTCCAGAAATTCTTTAAAAAGATTTGAGCACTCTACATAGTAATACATTAATACCTTGCTCAAAGGAAATGTTGCGTAATAAGCCTTTTCTTTATATCTCAATTGCAGGAAACCAAGTGATTATATTGGTGCAATTTATGAGCTCAGCTCCCTGGTGGTGAAACGTGAACACAATCTTCTACATCATTTTGATTTCCTTTACCAATTCTCCTCCAATGGAAGAAAGTTCAAACGAGCATGCAAAATTGTACATGATTTTACTGGAGATGTGGTACAACAGCGGAAGAAAGCACTACAAGAAAAGGGGGCAGAGAATTGGATAAAGTCCAAGCAAGGGAAGACCACCGATTTTATTGACCTCCTGTTACTATCAAAGGTTTGAAAGAAGTTCAACTAGTACATATCTAGTACTTCCAAATTAACACCCCATTCACTCTTGTGTGCCTTGTTTTGTGACTTTGGGCATGAAAATCGCATGACAAGTCATACCCCATGTTTTCCAATGATAACCAATCATACTGTATATTGTGCAACCTAAAGTAGTTCATGCACTCGTTTGGTCTAAATATCATGCTACTTGAGGGCCATAGACATCGATGTTAACCTCCTGAGCGGTATTCCCAAGTCTGGCTCGGGGTGGGATTTCAGCACCAATAGCAGTATCCCCGAGCCAGACTCGGGATCGCATCGCAGTATCTACAGGCAGAGTTTACTTATCTTGTCCTTGGATCCTGCGATGCCTCCCCGCTGTGTGATCGAGCTGTGTCTCCTTGCTCGATTCACACAGTGCCTGTGTGCCACCGAGCTCCGTTCCCTGCGATGTTACGACGCACGGGGGCGGAGATCAGCACCAAATTCAAAAAAGTAAGTACACATACAGTATACAGTAATCTTATAGATTACAGTACTGTATAAAATAATTACACACCCCCTTTGTCTCTAGTGGTCTGCCCAGTGTCCTACATGCAGTTTTATATTATAAAAACTGTTCTTTCTGCCTAGAGATTGTCCATAGCAACCAAAAAGTGTCCCTTTATGTCAAAAATGGTTTTAGAGCAGCTAGAAAACAGCGATAATAAATTATAATCACTTGCAGAATTGTGCGATAGTGATTTGTGGGGAAATTCGTCATCAAACACTAAAAGTAATGACAGCGACAATTCTGCAACTGAGCAAATTTCAGTGTTTTTGATTTGATTACATTATTGATTAATTTTTATTATAATTACATTATTATTTGTTAGAATTATTTATAGTTATTTATTATATTATAATTTACGATTTTCTGTTTCAAACTTTATTATACCCGGGATGTCTACTAGACTCTTGTTTGGACAGTTTTAAGTGCGTTATTCCTAAGAATTACAGGCCTAAAATATAAATTGCCAAATTTCCTTGCAAAATAATTGTACCGCTTTCAGCACCTAAAACCAGAAAGAACCATACCGCAAGGGAGGTTAACCCTCAAAAGTTGTACCTGAATGTTTTACATGCAACAGTGGCGCAACAGTGGGTCCAACTTTGCAAAGGGACAACAAGTCACATCCGAGTCGCACCCATTCAAAGTTTCACTCCAGAGTCGCAAGTTTTTGGAATTGTACAAGTGTGAAAGGAGCCTTAGGCTGAACCTCATGCAGATAGTTTAATGCAACCAATGCAATCAAAGTGTATTTTTTTTTTTTTCATATCAACCTGTTACCCCCTGTGCAGCAGCATTCAAATGAAGAGGAGGGGGCATTGAATAGAGCCAGTCAAGTGTACAGTATTTCAGTTGTGTATCTACCTGTTTGTCTAGGGTTCGGCTGTAAATTCTGCTACCCATGCCTTTAGAGATTAACAAAGTGTAACCTGCCACATTCTCCTAAAAAACAATACTATTTGCACATAAAATAGTCATAAAAACCCAATAGTATGATAGATATATATATATATAAATACAGTAATAAATAACTTAACAAATTCGTAGGAACACAAACATTCTTTTATAAGTATTCTAGTGCTTTTGTTATTCGCAGAGATGAATAGATTAAAACTGTAGTTTTTGTGTGTGGCTAATCCTTATCAGCACTATAGTTAAAAGAGGAGTGCAGGTTTACAAAAAAATAAATCTGTATACTTACCTATGTGGATGCAGCATTGATCCGTTGCTGCAGCTGTCCCCCACTGGCTTATATGGCTCCTATATTTGGCCTGCGATTAGTGAACTCTCTGACATTTAAAGATTGGAAATATCCCCTTGGCTATCAAGTAGTGATTATAGAAAATACACTAGTTGGAGGGCCGCTTTTTCGTGTGTGTATACAGCCCTTAGGTGACATGTAAATGTTTAATTTCTACTTTTCATCACAGGACAAAAATGGAAGACAGATGTCTTGTTGGCTAACAATGTCCCCATAATTTATTATCCAGAAAATACAATCCCTTTTCTTATGGAAACTGTTTTATTAACAGAAATAAATTAAAATCTTTACAAATATTCTCACTTATAAAAATTAAGTATGTGGGCCACTTTGGTGTGTGTGTGTGTATGCAGTTCTTAAGTGACATACAATATATCAGTGATGGCGAACCTTGGCACCCCAGATGTTTTGGAACTACATTTGCCATGATGCTCAACTACACTGCAGAGTGTATGAGCATCATGGGAAATGTAGTTCCAAAACATCTGGGGTGCCAAAGTTTGCATCATTGCAATATATTATCCATAAATAGTGCAGGATTACATTGCTGACATTGTTTGACCTTGGTGACAGATGGATACTTGTAATGACTAGTAGATGGTGCTGCACCACAGTACACTCTGATGCAAATAACATACACTGCAACGTCACATGTGCCATGTAAAGCCAACATTTTGGGGCTGCACCTGCTCCCTTTCTCAAGGTGACCCTTCTTTTTCCACCTCGAGGAAGGGACACTGCAGTGTCCCAAAACGTTGGCTTTACATGATATGTGACTTTCCACTTTTAAAAGTTTATTTGCATTAAAGCGGGGGTTCACCCTTAGAGGGCACTTTTCCCCCTTAGATTCCTGCTCGTTATTACTAGGGGAATCGGCTATTTATTTAAAAATAGGTGCAGTACTTACCCGTTTACGAGACGCATCCTCTCCGTCGCTTCCGGGTATGGGCTTCGGGAATGGGCGTTCCTTCTTGATTGACAGGTTTCCGAGAGGCTTCCGACGGTCGCATCCATCGCGTCACGATTTTCCGAAAGAAGCCGAACGTCGGTGCGCAGGCGCAGTATAGAGCCGCACCGACGTTCGGCTTCTTTCGGCTACGAGTGACGCGATGGATGCGACCGTCGGAAGCCTCTCGGAAGACTGTCAATCAAGAAGGAACGCCCGCTCCCGAAGACCATACCCGGAAGCGACGGAAGAAGATGCAGCTCGAAAACGGGTAAGTACTGCACCTATTTTAATACAAATAGCCGATTCCCCTAGACCGAACGAGCAGGAATCTAGGGGAAGAAAAAAAAATTTTTTAGAAATGGGTGAACTCCCGCTTTAAATATCTGGTGACGGCTAATCTTTCTTAATATACTGTATTATTCATATGATACATACGGTATATATATATAATTTATTTTTTCATCCTAGGATGAACATGGAAGACAGCTGTCTGACCAAGAGATGAGGGATGAGGCTGACACCTTTATGTTTGAGGGTAACCAAATAAAAAATTGTGTATTTTGGCTAGATATGTAGAAACCTACAGAAAATATTTTAAAAGAACACAGATGCCAAAGCTCAAAGCATCAGTAAAAGCAACAAACTTTAATGAACAAGTTATCCACACTTACACTGGGTCAGGGGAAAAGTAGCATGGGAGAAGGTTTGCAATCCACCAACACAGCAAACAAAGACCTCCAGGGATCAATAAGCCAGATATTGGAGGCATTAGCAGTAATCAGGGCCAGGACAAGGTCTAAAGTGCGCCCCAAGGCCGAGCAGAGGGCAGGGTTAGTAGTGGTGCACAGCACAGAAATGCGTGTAATGGCATGTGCTGAAATAGTGCCAATGGTTCTGGCACAACACAGCAAACTAAAGAGATTAATAGTGATGCACATTCCGTGTTCTGTTTCAAGCACCTCTTTATGCAAACACATACCTAATTTATACTATGGATCATCTGGCCAGTATGATCACCTGCTCAATAAGCGCCCTCCATAGACAGCTTAACTCTCAACTCTCAACATTTTGCATATTTGCACTACAGAACGTGTTCCATAGGAAACCATGTTAATTGGATTGTAGTGCAAATCTGCAAAATGCAAAAAGCACAAAAAATGCATAGGTGCGAATCAGGCCCAAGGCAAGGCAGGTTATTCCAACATACTTTTTCCTGTAAAAATGCAGTACATTGGTGTTAACTGGTGATATGAAAGTGTAAATGGACAATGATCTTCTACACCTTATACCCACAATGAAGGGTGGAAACTAACTGGGGGAACAAAATGTAGAAGGGAGGGGTCTAGCTAAGGACTAAACCAAATAACATAGACACTTAAGAAATACTGGATTGTACTATACAAGTATGCCAAAAAACAAGTTATAGTTACAATAAATTGACACTAGATGTCACCACAAAAATATACATAACATAATAAAATCCAATGCAAGGTGATAGATACACAGTCAGTGTTGCAAAACATTCTGTCCCATAGTAAAATACAAAAGGCTAACAGGGACATCGGTGTTAGGATAAAGTTTCCCTGCATTAGATGGTGTCCCTGGAAGGAAAAAATGCCCTATGCCTTAATGGTATCACCTGAAAGAATAAAGGTCCCTGCATGTCAGTGCAATGGAAGAGGAGAGCGTGCAGGCTAAGGGGGGCTTTTTTTTGGTGCACTGAACTAAGGGGTCCTTGGTGGCCATTTGGGGGGGGGGGGGGGTAGTGCTAAGGGGAAGAGGGGGAAAGTTCTGTGGCTTTTCTTGTGTTCAGAGACCCTACCAGGGAATGGTAGTTTCTCCTTCTCCCTACCTCTGATCATTTGATATGTCACATTATAAAGGTAAAAAGGAATAACGGGAGTCCGTCCTTACTTTCCGGTGGATGCCCGGACAGAGAAGGATATATATATATATATATATATATATATATATATATGGCCCCTGCTCTGCCTGACACAAATGACAGCTCCTGTCACAAGGCAGTGTCTACATAAAGACACTGGGCCCAGGGCAGCTGACAACACCTCCCATCCCTCTTGTTCCAGCCCTGGCTGTAATACCTAATACCTTGATAGAAGCTGGTATGTTTTTTTTTGTTTACAAAAGTTTATTGTAAATATAAATGTGAATAAGCATACATACATTATAAACGAATGGACAGTACAAGGATCAGCGTAATTTCATTGATATACAAATACATATAGTATTGTAAGGTAACATTGAAATACCTATGAAAAATAGATCAGAAATCATTGCACTTTTTTCTTTCACGACTCAAAAAAAAAAAACCTTAGCCAAGATTCAACTAAAATGCTTAGGGTTGAGGGGTTTGAATAAAAGAGGAGGTAACCTAGGCTATCGTTAATGGCTGGAGCACCAACTAGACCATTTAGAGTTATATACTTGTAGGCTATCATTAAGGGTATGGTAAACTCTTTCTGAGAGCTTGAGAATCTCCATCCGATCCATCACCTGTTGCCAGGATATGTTGTTGGTTCTCCAATTCAATGCAACCATCCACTGTATTGAACTACATAGGGAATGTAGTAATCTAACCTGTGGGGTGGGAATATCAGGAATCCCAGCATAGAGAATGCAAATTTGAGGGGAAAAGGAGATTTTGTGGCCTGAAGTCGCCTCAAACCGTGCTGCTGCAGTTTTCCATATTTGCTCAAGGAATGGGCAGCTCCAGAATGTGTGTAGCATAGTACCCTGTTCAGAGCAGCCCCTGAAACAGTTTGGGGAGACAGATAAATAGAAGGAATGGAGTTTAGAGGGTGTAAAGTACCACCTAGAGAATATTTTATTTGGTGTTTCTCTAAAAGAAATAGCTTTATTGCATTTCCGGAGATTTTCTGCCATAGCGTACCAAGATTCAGGGGGAATTGTGACTCCTAGGTCCACTTCCCAGTGTAGCATCTGGGAGGATTTCTCCTCCAATTGAAGATTATTGAGGTAGCTATATATCAGAGAGATCATCCCTCTGTCCCGTGCGGAAGAGAGGCATATCCTCTCAAACATTGTCATGGTGGGGAGGGTGGATAGTGAAAAGTAGTTTGCAAAAAACGATTTTATAAGCCTGTAGTTTTCTATCTCTGAATAGGGGAGGCCATGGACTCTCTGTATCATCTCGAAAGTTTTAAACTCCCATTTAGATTGGAATGAGGATAATGTAAGTAGGTTTTTATCTATCCATAATGAAAAATGCCGCCTGTTGGTATATGCCAGGTTAAATCTGATGTCACCTAGGAATGAGGTAAGAGGAGATATAGGGGAGGAAAGAAGGTGAGTGTCTTTTATTTTAACCCATAATTGGAAGAGGTGGGCCACAACAAGGTTGAGTTTGGAGAGCTTTCTATAGAGAACATTATTGGACCATAATATGCCCTGAAGGTGGTATGGAAGGATAGAGGAAGTTTCAAACTTCTTCCATGGTATATTTTGCATAGGAGAGAACCATTGCGACAGTTGGGAGAGTTTTGTGGCCAGATAATAGTGCCAAAGGTTGGGTAAACCCAGGCTGCCCTTTGCTTGAGGTCTGTGTAAGAGAGCGTAGCTATATCTGGGTTTTTTACCTTCCCAGATAAATTTGTTGATAGTTCTCTGGATACCCTCGATCCTAGTTTTGGGAACAAGTATGGGAAGGGAGCGGAAGTAGTACAATAATTTAGGGATAATGCTCATTTTGACAGCACAGACTCTGCCCAGGAATGAGATGTGATGAGAGGACCAGGAGTTCATAAGAGAGCCAATGCGTGCGATGATAGGGGGATAGTTAGCTTTATATAATTGTGTATATGAAGAGGTGATATTGACCCCCAGATATCTGAAGGAGTCTGGGCACCAAATGAAAGGGAAATTATTATTATTACCCAATCTAGTCAGTAAATCAGGGGGTAAGTTAAGTGATAGGGCTGAACATTTAGCAGGGTTAATTTTAAGGCCTGAGATAGCGTGGAAAGTGTTCAATGTATCTAAGAGCACTGGGATGGAGAGTAGGGGTTCCGTAAGGAACACTAGTGCATCGTCAGCATATAAACTAATCTTGAACTCCGAGTCCCCACCGGGATACCCACGAATGTCTGTGTTGTGCCTGATGGCCTGAGCAAGAGGCTCTATGGCGAGCGCAAAAAGGAGAGGGGACAGGGGACAACCCTGCCTGGTTCCTCTGCCCAGCGGGAAGAATTCTGAGTTGTTACCTGGGATTTTGATACGAGTCTGTGGGGCATGGTAAAGGGCATTAAAGCCTTGTAAGAAATTGCCTGTGATTCCGAATTTAGGGAGAAGTTTATTCAAATAGGACCAACTCACGCTATCGAAAGCTTTGTGTATGTCCAAGCTTAAGAGGCAGGCCTGTTTGGAGTTCAAATTAGCATCCTGGATGACATTAGTCACTAGTCTTATGTTGTCCACTATCTGCCTACCTGGTATGAAGCCTGATTGGTCGTGATGGATTAAGGGAGAAATAACTGAGGCCAGTCTGTCTGCAAGGATTCTACCGAATATTTTAATATCATTATTTAGTACTGATATGGGGCGGAAATTTTGAGGGAGAGTGTGGTCCTTATCGGGTTTAGGGATCAGGGAGAGGTTTGCTAAAAGCATCTCCTCGGGAAATTGATTACCCTCCAGGACATAATTAAAGAGTTTCATAAGATTAGGGGCTAACAGGGGGGAACATTTTTTATAGTAGGAGGTTGTGAAACCATCCGGGCCTGGGGCCGTGGATACTTTGAGGGATTTAATTACCTGGGAGATTTCTTCTGTAGTACAGGGCCTGTTCAGGGATTCAGTTTGATGGGGATCTAAAGAGGGGAGTCTCAAGTCGTTCAACCATGAGTTGGCAAGTGTATCTGGGTCTATACCCGGGTCGGACAGCAATTTCTTGTAAAAGTCAGTGAAGATATTGAGAACTCCACGTGGATGTGTGATCAGGTTACCATGAGTGTCACGTAACTTGTAAATATGAGTGGGGTTAACATCTTGATTCAACTTCCTGGCAAACATTGCCGATGGAGAGTTACTGCGTATCAGAAATTTGGCCTTTGAAAACCTTAATGCCCTTTCTGTGTTTGCTGACAGAATAAGATCAAGGGCTTTGCGTTTGGATTGAATCTGATATGTGATTTCCTGTGAAGTTGAATGTTGTAGTTTATAGTATAATTGATTTAATTCATTTGTCAGACATTTAATATCAGCCAGTCTTTCCCTATTTGTAGCCGCTGCTAATTTGATGATATGACCCCTAAGAACTGCCTTATGGGCTACCCAAACAGAGGAAGGGGGAGTGTCTTCATTAATGTTATCTTCAAAATAGTTGTCTATATGGGTTGCAATAGAATCCTTGTTTACTGAGTCTGTCAGTAGGGCATCATTAAGTCGCCAATTGTATGTTGAAGGGGAAAGGCCTATGTGTGATGTATCGAAAGATATGATGTCATGGTCAGACCATGGGCAAGGATGTATATGAGCATGGGATGAGTTGGCCAACAAAACGGGGGTGCAAAAAATGTAGTCCAACCTGGCATAACAGTCATGTGGGTGAGAGTAATGTGAGAAGGCTTTGATCCCTACATTGTGAGCCCTCCAGGAGTCTATTAGTTGGTTTTTATTGATAAGTCTGTTAATTGTTTTAGAGAACGATTTCGAGGAGGGTGAGATTTTTCTTCTATGTAGGGCTGGATGAGCTGTTAGGTTAAAATCTCCACCCAGGATTATATGTGGGGAGTGATATCTATCCAGTATATTAAAAAAATTTGAAAAAAAAGTTGTTTGAGATTCATTTGGGGCGTATATAGATGCGATAGTGATCCCTTTGTTATTGACAGTACCCTTTAGGATTATAAAGCGGCTGTCTGGGTCTTTAAAAATATGTTGTATATCAAAAATGACTGAGTTACGTATAAAAATTGCAACCCCACGGGTTTTGTTAGAGAAGGTGGTGTAGTGGTGCTGACTATATGTTCTGTTAAAAAAGGTGGGGTGGTTAGCCGTGGCAAAGTGTGTCTCTTGGAGTAAGATAATGTCCGCTCCAATTCTCTTGTAGTGTTGGAATGCTTTTTTACGCTTATGAGGTGAGTTAAATCCCTGTGTATTGTGGGAAACTATTCTAAGACCCATGAGTAAGCAATAGGGGGACTATCAACAGACTAAATCTTATTATCAGGATGCAAAACCACACGCCTTGGTTCATGTGATAATACAAAAATACAGTTGTAAAGATAATCAGCATAGACCTGGGCAAAGCCATAGAGTGTGAGTGAGTCAGGCATACATAGAGCAATGAAATCGCATAAAGTACAATGCATGAGCAATAAACCAGCGTAAAGGAAATAATTAAGTGACTGTCACTGTATGAGCTTATCCAAACAAAAAAGAGGGCCCTATTGGCCCACAATATAAACCACTGAATTATCAAAATTACAAAACATATTTTGGGGACAGGAAAAGGCCTGTCAAACATTTTACAACGAGTTGTAAGAAGTGGGACATAAGTGTCCCTAGACCACAGACCACTCGGGTGATGCCCCATCCTAGAACGGAGCAGCAGTCGAGAACAGCTGTGGAGGTGGGGTCAATCTAGCGACGACGGATGTTCCAGGCATCTTGAAAAAAAAATTAGATAATACAAAAGGTAAAAATACAAATATATATCGAAGTTAGAAAAAAAAAAATGTTCTTAGGGTGGGAGTTCCCACCCAAATGCTTTGTGCTATGAAGCGGAAAATTTGCACCAGGGCGTATAATGCAGAGTCAAACAGGGTTGGGGCAGAGGTATAGTCAGAGGGAGCTTCCAGGAACTTGTAAGCTCACGTTAGCTGGTAATGGGACAATGATGTTTGACCATGGACTCGTAGTGGATATGTTGACCTAACATTGTGAGGCCTCAGCTAGCAAGTATTCAGCAGCAGTCCAAAATAATGGGTCCAGGGTGAGCATCTGTGAAGTGGGTTGATGAAATGTCCTGTGCTAGAGTCCCTCTCTGGAGAGGGGAGTATAGGTGTAGGGGGAAAAATAAATTTAAAATAACAGCGAGAAAAAGACTTAAAAGAACAAAAACCAGGAAGAGACAATGAATTTGGGCCGGGGAGACCACACAGAATCAAAAGGGGTCACTTCTGAAAAGATTGGATTAGTCTTCTTTGGTCTCTTTGGCTGCGTCTGGTGGACGGGGTTGACCAAATTGGGGAAGGTCTGGGTGTAGCAGGGGGACGAATAAGAGGATCTTGGGTTAATAAGCCCAGTTTCACCAGGAGTTCTTTTCCCTCGATAACATTGTAGACCGTGTACGTTGATCCATTGTGTGGGATCGTTAGCTTAAAGGGGAATCCCCAGCGGTACCTGATCCTAGCAGCTTGTAATACAGTGGTAACTTCTTTCATCCTGCGCCTCCTATCCAGGGTTGCAGGGGATATATCCGGATATATTTGGATTCTTTTGCCATCCATGTTTAGATTAGGGGAATTTCTGGATGCGCGCATTATATCTTCTTTTATTAGAAAGTCCCTCATGCACATCACTATGTCCCTGGGTGGACCATCAGGGGGGGGTTTGGGACGTAGCGCTCTGTGGATCCTGTCACAGATAAATGCAGAGGGGGGCTTGTCTGGTAAGAGGTCTTGAAAAAACTTTGATACTGCAGGCATCAGGTCTGTGACAGTCTCAGGGACCCCCCTCAGCCTAATATTATGGCGGCGATTTCGGTTGTCAAGGTCCTCAACCTGTGCCTGCATGAAGGCAAAGTTGTCAGCTAGGTTTTCAAAATCTTTTCTAAGATCATTGTGAGCCAGGGAGAGCTCATCGTGCTTTGTTTCAAGGAGATCCGTACGGTTGCCAATACTGGCAATCTCCTGGGACAGAGCCGCCGTGGATTTGTGCACTTCATGCTCAATTTTGTCCACCAATTTATTAAATATAGCTGTCAAGCTATCATCCAGGACCGCCTTAGATAAAGGGGGGTTGTACTCACTGTTGTGGGGCTGTGAAGGAACGGTCTTAGGTGAGTGACTGTCCGTGCAGGCCTGTGTCCACATGTGCTGGTCGGCGCCTTCTTGTGCCTCTGCTTCATGGTAAGGAGAAAGTTCGTCAGGGTGTGCCCGGAGCTCCGATTCCGCTTCTTCCTAGCGGATGGCATACACTGAGTGTTCCCACAGGGGTGCTGGGTGAAATCGCCACCAAGGGTGCTAAATTGCCCTGGGAAATCCGCCTAGAAGGCCCGGGTCTCGTGGAGCGCGGCTCAGGCGAGTCCGGTCAGCATCGCGCCGCGCATGCGCCCCCGAAGCTGGTATGTTTATGACATGTTTGTTACAAAAAATAAATCCAACTGTCACGATCTGGAGTCAGGCTCAGAGGCCAGTAGCTATAGCAGCAGAACAGGTCACCCTGGCTGATGACACGGGGTCACCTGAGGTGCGGAATCTAAGCGCTAACCGGTATTCACCAGAGCTTCTGAAGGTGAAGATGGATTTTGCTGCGTGTTAGCGCCAGGTCGCGGTCCTCAGGATTGCCCCACCAGGAGGTGAGAAAGCCGGGGTACAATAGCAGATAAGCAGGTAAGGATCAAACAGAAGCGTAGTCGATAACAAGCCAAGGGGTCGGTAATGAGTATTTGTAGGTTGGGATCAGGCAGAAGCGTAGTCGATAACAAGCCAAGGGTCGATAACGAGCAGTAGCAAATATGGACGGCAGCAGGGAAGACAGGAGCAAGATACAGGCTGGAGATAGCACAATATTCTGGCAAGGAGGAAGTGCAGAGACATGGCTTATATCAGGAAGTTCGTGGGAGGAGCAAGGGGTTCAAGGTTCAAGACAATCAAGACACAAGGCAGGAATGTTCAATGGATCAGATGGGTTTGTCCAGCAGATCAGACAGGGAGCTGTCCAGCATCCCAGATAGCTCAGTGAGAAGGTTCACTGCCAGACACAGCTGAGGTCCCAGGTTCAAATCCAGGTCCTGACAGTACTCCCCTCCTCCCAGGACGTCCACTGGACGTCTTAGGGCCTGGTTTGTGAGGGAACCTCTGGTGGAATTCTCTTGTTAATCTAGGAGCATGAACGTTCTGCTCAGGCTCCCAAGAATTTTCTTCTGTCCCGTATCCTTCCCATTGAACCAGATATTGCAATTTGTTGTCCCACAAACTTTTGTCCCAACTTTGCAGATGGAACATGAACCTTCAGATTTTTAGTAGATAACCAAACTTGATCACCCACATGAAAGGTAGGAAGTGCTCTGCGATGTCTATCTGCAGCCTTCTTGTAACTTTCCTGAGCTTCCCTCAAAGTCTCGATCAATTTTCCCTGGGTCTCCTGTAAAGCAGTTAATCTGTTGGTAACAGCAGGAATTGGAGTTGAGATAGGGAGATCAGGGATAAAAGCTGGATGAAGCCCGGTATTTAGGAAAAAAGGGGTCTGAGAGGTGGAGCTATGTTTAGAATTGTTATAAGCAAACTCCGCTGTAGGAAGATAGTCCACCCAGTCATCCTGAAGATAACTAACAAAACATCGGAGGTACTGCTCTAACGTTTGATTGGTCCTCTCGGTCTGACCATTTGACTGAGGATGAAAAGCAGAAGATAGATTAATTGTTACTCCTAAAGCTGAGCAAAAGCTTTTCCAAAATTTTGAAGTGAACTGTACTCCTCGGTCAGAAACTACATCTTCTGGAATTCCATGTAGTCTAAAGACTTCTCGAACCATCAACTCTGCAGTTTGTTCTGCAGAGGGTACCCCCTTCACTGGTATGAAGTGAGCCATCTTAGTGAAGCGGTCAATAACAACCAAGATAGTGGTCATTTCTTTAGAGGGGGGTAAATCAACCACAAAGTCCATAGAAATTGATCCCCATGGTCTTGATGGGACAGGGAGTGGCTGGAGCAACCCCAAAGGAGAAGCTTGGGGTGTCTTATTGCGAGCACAGACCAGGCACGAGGCTACATAACTTTTGACATCTCTTTTGTACCCAGGCCACCAAAAGGAACGGGATAAAAGTTCCTCCGTCTTAGAAACTCCAAAATGTCCAGCAAGTTTGGAGTCATGAACCAACTTGAGGACTTCAACCCGAGCAACTTCAGGTACATAGAGGCGATGTGCTTGAGTCCAGAAGCCATTCTTGTAATCAAGGATGATGTTCATAGGAGGATCTTTGAGGAGTTGGTCATTCTCATACCCTTCCTTGAGAAGACTCAAGAATGCTTTAGAACTTGTGACACCTAGAAAGTTCTTTTGAGGCAGGACTGTGTATTCAGAGTTGTCTTCCTGGAGAGGCCCAGACAACATTCGTGATAAGGCATCAGCCTTACCATTCCTTGACCCAGGTCGATATGAGATAATAAAATTGAACCTGGAAAAGAACAATGACCAACGTGCTTGTCTAGAAGACAATCTCTTGGCAGAACGAATGAATTCCAGATTCTTATGATCAGTGAGAACGGTTACAGGATGCTTAGCGCCTTCCAGCAAATGCCTCCATTCAGAAAATGCTTCTTTAATTGCTAGCAACTCCTTATTCCCAATGTCATAATTTCTTTCGGCTGAAGACATTACACGAGAAAAGTAAGCACAAGGATGTAGCTGCATCTTTTCACCATGTCGTTGGGAGAGGATAGCTCCCACGGCAGAGTTTGAAGCATCCACTTCCACTATAAAAGGTAATTCAGGATTGGGATGTACCAATACTGGTGCAGAAGTAAAAAGAGTTTTTAACTTTCCAAAAGCAGCCTGTGCCTCAGATGACCACACAAAGGGCACCCCTTTCTTTGTTAGCTGGGTAATTGGAGCTATCACCTTAGAGAAGTTCCTTATAAATTTTCTGTAAAAGTTGGCAAACCCGACAAATCGTTGGATTTCCTTAATGTTTCCGGGGGCAGGCCAATCTACCACTGCTTTAATCTTCTCAGGATCCATGCCCACACCATCTGAAGAAATAATATACCCTAAGAACTGGATCTGGGTTTGTTCAAACTCACATTTCTCCAATTTGATGTAAAGTCGATTCTGCCTTAATCTTTCAAAGACAATGCAAACATGCTTGCGGTGCTCTTCCAGGTTATCAGAAAAGATAAGGATGTCATCCAGATAAGCAATGACAAATTGGTCCAACAGATCTCGAAAAACATCATTTATGAAGTGCTGAAAGGTCGCAGGGGCATTGCAGAGACCAAAAGGCATGACCAAGGACTCAAAATGCCCATATCTGGTTCTAAAGGCGGTTTTCCATTCATCTCCTGAACGAATACGGACCAGGTTATATGCCCCCCGTAGGTCAAGTTTTGTAAACACTTTGGCAGAACGAAGTCTTTCCAACATTTCTGAGATCAAGGGGAGTGGATAACGGTTTTTAATTGTGACCTTATTCATGTGCCTGTAATCAATGCATGGACGCAAGGTGGAGTCTTTCTTTTCAACAAAGAATAGAGCTGCTCCTGCAGGAGATGTTGAGTGTCTAATAAAACCCTTTTCTAAATTTTCATCAAGCCACTCCCTGAGCACTTTTAATTCAGGTTCTGAGAGATTAAAAAGGCGGCCAAAAGGTATTTCGGCCCCTGGAAGCAGCTCAATGGGGCAATCGTATGGGCGATGAGGAGGTAATTGATCTGCATTTTTCTTATCACAGACATCCCGGAATGCATGGTATTGTGGAGGCAAGTTGTCATATGACTGGGTAGTTACCACACCAACTTGCCATTCCTTGACCAGCGGAGAACTTGTTTGATAAGATTCCCTACAGTGTTCCTTGCAGTGTGAGGATGTGAAATCTATGGTCCGTGCTCCCCAGTTGATAGAGGGATTGTGAGTGGAGAACCAAGGAATGCCCAAAATGATGGGAAATTTGGGTGATGTGATCAACTGAAAGCTGATGGTCTCACGATGATCCACCTCAAACTGTATTACCAAAGGAACGGTCTTATGGGTAACAGGTCCTGAGGATAAGGGTGAACCATCAACTGTCTCCATCTCAATAGGAGAAGATGTATTTATGGCTTGAATGTTATTGTGGTGGGCAAACTCTATATCCATAAAGTTTCCTCCAGCCCCAGAGTCCAGCATAGCAGAGCAGGGGATTTCACGGCCCTCAGAAATTAGCTTAATGGGCATGACAAAATGAGTTAATAAAGAATTAACCTTATTTGCTTCCTGAATTAAAGGAGAGACGGACTGAGAAATTGAGTTTATTTGTTCAGATACTGTAATATCTGTTGCTGCAATTGTTCTTTTAAATTTATTGGGACAATTAACTGCGTAATGTCCGGAGTCTCCACAATAAAGACATAAGTTCTCTGAACGTCGTCTTTCTTTCTCCTGAGTAGTAATAGATCTTTTAAGAGCATCCACCTGCATAGGTTCAGGAGTGTCAGAATCAGGAGTAAATCTTGAAACCTTAGGAGGATACTGAGTAGTAGAAAAACGCATGCCACCATTACTGCCTAAGATTCCCAGTCTCTCCTTTCTCCTTTCAGTAAGTCTTTGATCAATTCGAATACACAATTTAATAAAAGCCTCAAGGTCGGCAGGACTTTCTACTCTGGCAAGCTCATCTTTTACTTGTTCCGAGAGTCCTTGACGGAACTGACTCTTTTGTGCTGCTGGATTCCAATTGGTATCTGAGATCCAGCGTCAAAATTCAGTTGTGTACTCTGCAACAGAGCGTCTACCCTGCCGTAAATTGTGCAATTTTGCCTCAGCAGTAGCGCAGCGGTTAGGATCATCGAAAACTTGGTTCATCGCAGTCACAAAAGAGTCTAAATTATCCAGGACGACATCATCTTTCTCCACATAAGGGGAGGCCCAGGCTAAAGCTTCCTCAGTCAGGAGGTTGATAATAAACAGCACCTTTTTCCTGTCCGAAGTAAATGCAGCAGGTTGCATCTGAAAGTATATGCGACATTGATTAAGGAACCCTCTATAATGGCGGCGGTCTCCGTTAAACTTAAGTGGTAGGGGCATTCGTGTATTAGTATCTACGGCAGCAGTGTCTCGAGCACGAAAGTCACGCAATTGTTTATTCATATCAAGGATTTCCTCTTGTAGTGCTTTCACTTCAATTTGTAACTCAGAACATTTTTCCTGGTAGTTAACAGCAAACGTCTGCAACTCAGCGATTTGCACCCTGAGAGGAGCTACAGCAGCTGCTACAACGGCCTCCATGTTTTGGGCCAGAATATTCTGTCACGATCTGGAGTCAGGCTCAGAGGCCAGTAGCTATAGCAGCAGAACAGGTCACCCTGGCTGATGACACGGGGTCACCTGAGGTGCGGAATCTAAGCGCTAACCGGTATTCACCAGAGCTTCTGAAGGTGAAGATGGATTTTGCTGCGTGTTAGCGCCAGGTCGCGGTCCTCAGGATTGCCCCACCAGGAGGTGAGAAAGCCGGGGTACAATAGCAGATAAGCAGGTAAGGATCAAACAGAAGCGTAGTCGATAACAAGCCAAGGGGTCGGTAATGAGTATTTGTAGGTTGGGATCAGGCAGAAGCGTAGTCGATAACAAGCCAAGGGGTCGGTAATGAGTATTTGTAGGTTGGGATCAGGCAGAAGCGTAGTCGATAACAAGCCAAGGGTCGATAACGAGCAGTAGCAAATATGGACGGCAGCAGGGAAGACAGGAGCAAGATACAGGCTGGAGATAGCACAATATTCTGGCAAGGAGGAAGTGCAGAGACATGGCTTATATCAGGAAGTTCGTGGGAGGAGCAAGGGGTTCAAGGTTCAAGACAATCAAGACACAAGGCAGGAATGTTCAATGGATCAGATGGGTTTGTCTAGCAGATCAGACAGGGAGCTGTCCAGCATCCCAGATAGCTCAGTGAGAAGGTTCACTGCCAGACACAGCTGAGGTCCCAGGTTCAAATCCAGGTCCTGACACCAACATTGTGGGAGTTGGCGTTAATAGCTTGACTAGAGCAATGTCCTCATAATTTATTAACCAGCAAATTCAATCCCTTTTCTTATGAAATTGTTATCAAATCTTTACAAAATTCAGACCTTATAACAATTGGGTATGTGGCTTTAATTTGCATTATCACAATCTACATAATCAATAACTTCCTATTCCTTGTGTTTTACCTATAATTAGGACATGATACCACAGCCAGTGGGCTGTCCTGGATCCTGTATAACTTGGCTCGTCACCCTGAATATCAGGACAAATGTAGGGAAGAGATCAGGGAGCTAATTAAAGGGAAAGAAACAGCCCACTTGGATTGGTAAGTACCTGACATTGCAGCAAAGAAATCATTAAAGGGAATCAGTAATGGTTTGGGGTCAGTTTTAGCTTAGTTGTATAGATTTGGTTTAGAAGTTTATATTCTGTTGTTTTATATGTTTGTACTATACTTATATAATCTTTTCTTTAGAAATAAACCTTTAATGCTTGACAAATGATTCCAGAGCACTATGTGATATCTAAGGCCTCATGCGCATGGGGCATACTAAAGCATACATGCGTAGAGGGCTGTGTTTACCCACATGAGGATGCGCAGAGGTGTTCTGTGCAGATAGTCCCATTGATCTGACTGCTGCTCCCAATATGACATCCCTGTGGGTGCAGTCAAGTGCCCCTGAATGCACACTGAGTTTGAGGACATGCACCCACATGGATGTCAGATTGGGAGCAGCAGCTGCATCCATGCAGCCACTGTATCCCAATTCATATCAATGGGACTGCCTTCACGTGCGTTTTTACCGCGATTTTACCTCGTTTGGCGTTTTTTTTTTTTAGCCAGTAATTTTTTTTTTTTACATTTCCTTTAACAACCACCTATAAACAGGTTGAAAAAAAAACGCAAATCGCGGCAAAATGCGTTTTTGGATGCAGGTCCATTGAATTCTATTGCATGCAAAACGCTGCTTTTTGCTGGAAAAAAAGTCCCTGACCCTTTCCAAAAACGCAGAGGCACAAAAAAGCATTGATGTGAACATGGTCCATAGGAAACCATGTTAAAAAATTTCCTTTCTGCAAAATTCATCAAAAAAAGCATTAGGCCCCTTTCACATTGAGGAGTTTTTCAGGCGGTACAGCGCTAAAAATAGCGCTGCTATACCGCCTGAAAAACTCCTGCCCAGCTACCTCAATGTGAAAGCCGGATGGCTTTCACACTGAGGCGATGCCCTGGCGGGAGACAAAAAAATCTCCTGTCAGCAGCATCTTTGGAGCAGTGAGAGGAGCGGCGTGTATACCGCTCCTTCCCATTGAAAACAATGGGAAACCGCGGCAATACCGCCCGCAATGCGCCTCTATAGGCGCATTGCGGGCGGTATTAACCCTTTATCGGCCGCTAGCGGGGGTTAATACCGCACCGCTAGTGGCAGATTCCCGTGGCAATCTCGGCGGTATAGCGCCGCTATTTTTAGCGGCGATATACCGCCACCGCGGTTACAAGTTCAATGTGAAAGGGGCCTTAGTGTGAATGGAGCCTAAAGAGACGACACAGAAAAACCAGCATACTCTTTGTATAGTTGAAACCTTGGACTCTGATAAGGCATGATAAGGTATCTGCTTTGATGACTCACAGGGGCTGATGTACTAAAACTGGAGAGCGCAACATCTGGTGCAGGTCTAGAAGCTTCTATGTTGTTTTTTTTTTTGTCAAAGATTAATTGAACAAGCTGAAGTCTGAAGCTGATTGGCTACCATGCACAGCTGCACCAGTTTTAGTAAATCAACCCCCAGTGTCATCTGAAAAATAAAGACTTCTAACAATGTGATTAGCAGACTAGAGCTCCACCTACTGGCTAGATAGAAAACTGCATAATCTAAAATATTTATTATTTAATGGAAAACAAAAATACATTTGATGTTTGGATTTCTTTACTATTAACTTTCAAAGTAAAATATTTAGCATCATCTATTCCCTTTATTGGCCTCCTGTCAACCTGGTTAACCACCTGAAGACCAAGCTTTTTTTGACATTTTTTTGGTTACAAGTAAAGACCAGTATTTTTTGCTAGAAAAATACTTTGAACGGCCAAACATTATATATTTTTCAGCAGAGGCCCTAGAGAATAAAATGCTAGGTTTCGAAAATTTTCTTTTAGGGCTCTTTCACACGGAGCGGACCGTTTCTGGGTCCGCTCCGTGTGTCCGCCAAAGCTCAGCGGGGATCCCCGCTGAGCTGTCGGCGGATAGGGCGGTCCCCGCACACAGTGAAGGGACCGCCCTGTCTCTGCTCCGCTGTCCCCTATGGGGGACTGGATGCAGACGGTCCGTCTGCATCCGGTCTGTTCCGCCGAACGGAAGAAAAATAGGGTTTCTTCCGTTCGGAAAAGCGGATCCCGACTGACGCGGACGCTAGCGGATGCTCCATCCGCTAACGGACGCGTTCCCATAGGGATTCATTACAAGTCCGTTAGAGGACTTGTAATGAGTGGACAAACGGTCCGCTAGTGTGAAAGGACCCTTAGAAAGTATTTTATTTGTAAAACAATTAAATTAGGTTTCGCTCATTTTTATGTCACACAGTATTTGCGCAGTGTTCTTTTGCGAACAACAATTTTTTGTAAAAATTACACTTTATTGAATTTTAATGCACACAAACACAATATAATACCCAATTTTTGGGTAAAATATAAAAGATAGTGTAACAGCAAGTAAATAGACACCTAACATGTCATGCTTTAAATTTGCGCACGCTCATGGAATCGCAACAAACTTTGAAATTTAAAAATCTCCATAGGTAACGCTTTAAACGCCTTTACCGGTTACCAGTTTAGAGATACCAAGGAGATCTGGTGCTAGAATTATTATTGCTCTTGCTCTGACTTTCATGTGATATGATCGCTGTCTATGTATGCGTGCAAGACCATCGTGTGCGTTTGCCTTTGTGCACAAGCACAGGGAGACGGGGCACTTTAAAATAATATATATATATATTATTTATTTTATTTTTACTCTCTGTCTCTTAAAAAAAGAAAAATGGATCACTTTTATTGCTGTAAACATCCCTTATGACAGCAATAGGCAGTGACAGGTACTCTTTATGGAGAGATAAAAGCGATTTAAAAGCATGTGATCACAACAAGATCATTGTGATCAGATCCTTTAGAATTTTTAAATGACACTGTATACATCGGAGGAAACCTGAAGTGACGTTAATACCCTTTGCTTCCAGTTTCCCATACCATAATGCTCATCGAAGACCTTCCAGTCTATTTATAGGCAGTGGGAGGGGTTGCTTTACCCCCTTTCCTGTTGGCTTCATTCCGGGTTCACTGGTAGAGGCCGGAGAGGCACCGGGCAGAGGGGCACAGCCCCTCCCGCTACCTTTAAAAGCCATCCAGCAGCAAATTAGCCACTGGATTGGCTTTTCTGTAAAAGCCGATCACCTCCTGAAAAAAATAAAATACCAGGATGATGTCTGTAGCTGTGTGCATCATCCCTGTATAACCACTTGAAGTCAATTTCGAACATGTGCATTATTTGGCAGCAAGTGGTTAAGGGTCATCAGACTCTAGTAACTCTGTCTGTACTCTGCTACAACTTTGGGGACACAGAATGCAGCAAAAAACAGGTTATGAACCTTTATAAACTCGATCCATAAATAAAATAGTTTTGCTGAAGTTTGTGCGCAGCCTATGGACTTTAAACTATTTACATATTTACAAGCTTTAAAAAGTTATTACGTCACTAGTTGCTTTTATTGTGAAGTAATAAATCCTCGAAGATCCTCAACGATCCCAACAAAGACTTTAATCTGTATTCTCACCTAAGCAGAGCGTTTTTTCATTGTTTATTTTTTATTTTTTTATGTGTTTTTGAACGTGTATATATGAGTGTTTTAAAAGCGTATTTCAAGCATTTGCGTGTTTATTTAATCCTCAGACATTTTTGTTTTAGCCAGTGGAAAGCACTTATTTTTTGGGGCTCAATGTGTTAAGGGGGTTGTAAAGGTTCGTGTTTTTTTTTTCTTCACCTTAATGCATCCAATACCCCATAATGACAACATGAAAGAGGTTTGTTTTAAAATCTTTGAAAATGTATTAAAAATAAAAAAATGTATATCACATGTACACTTGCCATGACACTCAAAATTGAGCTCAGGTGCATCCTGTTTCCACTGATCATCCTTGAGATGTTCCTACAACTTGATTGGAGTCTACCTGTGGTAAATTCAGTTGATTGGACATGATTTGGAAAGGCACACAGCTGTCTTTATAAGGTGACACAGTTAAAAGTGCATGTTGGAGCACAAACCAAGCCATGAAGTCCAAGGAATTGTCTGTAGACCTCAGAGACAGGATTGTTTCTGTATCTGACCACAGATCTGGGGAAGGGTACAGAAAAAAATCTCCAGCATTAAAGGTCCCAATGCGCACAGAGGCCTCCATAATCCGTGAATGGAAGTGGCCAGACGGAAGCCACTCCTCAGTAAAAGGCACATGACAGCCTGCCTGGAGTTTGCTAAAAGACACCTGAAGGACTCTCGGACTATGAGAAACAAAATTCTCTGGTCTGATGAAACTAAGATTGAACTTTGGCCTGAATGGCAAGTGGCATGTCTGGAGGAAACCAGCCAGCGCTCATCACCTGGTCAATATTATGCCTACAGTGAAGTATGGTGGTGGCAGCATCGAGGGAAAGAAAGGGCGATCTGGACCTCAGACTGGGGCGAAGGTTCATCTCCCAACAGGGCAACGACCCTAAGCACCCAGCCAAGATAACAAAGGAGTGGCTACAGGACAACTCTGTGAATGTCCTTGAGTGGCCCAGCCAGAGCCCAGACTTGAACCCAATTGAACATCTCCGTAAAGATCCGAAAATGGCTGTGCACCGACGTTCCCCATCCAACCTTATGGAGCTTGAGAGGTCCTGCAAAGAAGAATGAGAGAAACTACCCAAAAATAGGTGTGCCAAGCTTGAAGCATCATGCTTAAAAAGACTTGAGGCTGTAATTGGTGCCAAAGGTGCTTCAACAAAGTACTGAGCAAAGGCTGTGAATACTTATGTATAAGTGATTTTTTTTTTTTCAAACAAATTTCTTTCACGTTGTCATTATGTGGTATTGTTTGTAGAATTTTGAGGAAAATAAGGAATTTAATCCTTTTTGGAATAAGGCTGTAACATACCAAAATGTGGAAAAAGTGAAGCGTGAATACTTTACGGATGCACTGTATATCTGAGCCAAAAAAAATCTGATCTGAAAAGCTAGAAAAGTAATCAGAAAGCAAAAAAAGACTTCTCACTCCCCCAGGTACAGTTTGGCATCATTTTGGGCACGACAAGTCCCCATTGCTACACCCTGTACCTGGAGGAATGGAAACCGTCAAACATTAAAGCATTATGATGAAAGTAGAATGAAACTCAGTTCCAATACGAAATTAAACAATTCCTCCGAGTGTAGAGTGCTTTGTGTAAAGAAATTCTTAGTAACGTCCAAACTTTTTTCATGGGGAATGGAGCAATATATATTGCCTCTATGTCAATGGTAATAAAGAGAGAACGCGGAGGTACATTTCTATTAGGACTCTTTTAGGGCCCTGGTGATCCATTTTCTATACCTTGTGCTTCATTTGGACTATTGGAGGAATGCGTGCCACCCAGGGCCATCTTACTGAGCGGGCACCCCTGGCCCCAGCCGTTGGTGCGTTTGAGGGATGCAGAAATTAGTACTGGGAAAGCCGGCAGGGGTACCGCTGACTTCAATGAGACAAGTGTAGCTGTCAAATTCTGCCTCTGATTTCGGGGATGGGCGGGCCAATCAGGTGTCCTGCCCCCTTCGTCAGGCAAACTGTCTCCCCACACACAGAGTGCCACCCTGCCCCTCCCTGACCTGCCCCTCCCAGACCACCACAGAGAGGAACCCTGCTCCTCCTCCCTTCTCCGACCATTACCGAGCAGCACCCTGCCATCCTCTTGACTCTGCCCACCACAGAGCACCACCCTGCCCCTCCATGACCCCACCTACCACAGAGGGGAATCCTGCTCCTCCTCCTCCCTTCACCGAATATCACATAGAGGCACCCTGCCTGTCCTGACTCCGCCCACCACAGAGCAGTGGTAACCTGGTGACACGCGGGGTCCGGTGATCTCCCCCTGCAGTCTCTGAACCCTGGCAGCGGTGGAGTATGCTGTGAGCGAGAATATCATCACCAAAGTCGGGAGATCGAGAGAGAGCTGCGGAGGGTGAGTAGCTAAAACTACCAGCCTGACAGGGGGGACTATAAATACCAGCATGACAGGGGGACTACAACTACCAGCATGACAGGGGAACTACAACTACCAGCATGACAGGGGGACTACAACTACCAGCATTTACACTGGCAAGTGACACGCTGTAAATTAGAAATATTGTACTTTCATTCTCGAGAGTAGGTGCGTAAATTTGGGCAACCTTGTAGGGGCCCCAAAGCATCACTTTGCCCAGGAGCCCAAAATGCTATTAAGATGGCCCTGGTGCCACCACCCCCCTGGAGACATCCATATATATTTAGAACTTGGAGGTCTTCTTTTTGTGCATCTGTTGATATTTTTTTGCGCTTGTTCCAAGTTTGCATTATACAAAATCCTAGATATTTTTTTTCGTATTAAACAACTTTATGATGTATCATACTGTCCCTGCTTTTCCAGGGGTTCTTTTAATGTTGCCACAATAAAAGGTTATACTTTTTAACTACATTTTGAATATTTGTTTTGGTATCAAAAAGTTCCTACCTCCCCCTTCTCTTTCTGCTTTGTGAGTTTCTATTTAGTATTAGTGGGATTTGATACGGTTCCTTATTTGGGTAGAGGATTTTATTTATTTATTTAATAAAATAAATGTAGACATTTTATCTAGTTAGAGATCAGCAAGGCTATAAACAGGGAGTTTTTTTTTTTTTGATCAAACTGCGGGTTGAATGGAAGAAAAAACTCACAGACCTTGGCAATAATACAATGATGTGTGATGCAGGGATCTCTTCCGTTGTGCTATTGGTTTCTGACGGGGGAGGGGGTAGGCGATTTTCAGCACGTTTGTACCGGGCTTAACAGCATATCTTCAAGTATTTCGCATAATTTGGATAGGCAAATCTGATTTTCAATTTTATTGGGCTGTGAACTATTTCTGCTGCTAAGAAAAATTCAAAGTAAAGTAAAATATTAAAATATATTTTAAATATTCATTTAATATTGACATATACTGTACATTATAAACAAATTACAAAACCACTGTTACATGTTAATAAAAAACTGTAAACAAGGCCGTTAATTTAATCCCCAGATATTTTATTTCCGTCACTCTCCATGGAAATGGGAATTCTTGTTGTAAATATTTTTCCTCTTTACCTTTCATATTGATGTTAAATATCTCAGATATATTCAAATTAATCTTAAAATTGGAAAGTTCTCCGTATTCTTTTAATACTCTCAGGAGGTTAGGCATCGTAATGCAGGGATTAGATATATAGAATGCAGCTAGCTTATGCTTCTCTTCCCTCACTCTAAAGCCCCCTATATTCGCATTTCCCCGCACCATTACCAGGAGTGGTTCCAACGCCAATAACAAACAAGAGCGGAAACAGGGGACACCCCTGTCTTGTCCCGTTTTTCATCTCGAAAGGGGATGATAGTATTCCATTGACTTTTACCATGGCCGTAGGCCCATTATATAATATTTTTATCCACTGCATCATTCTACGTCCTATTCCCATACTTTCTAATGTGTTCATCATGAATCCCCTGTCGAACGTTTTTTTGGCGTCTATCGACAGGAGTAGACCAGGGATCCTTCCCTCTCAGATTTTTTGTAGGAGTGTTCTCACTCCATTGTCCCGCCCCTTTCTGCTTGGGACGACCCCAACCTGCTCCGGATGGACCAGTTCCGTTATGTACTCTTTTATTCTTGTTGCTAGTATTTTTGCGAATAGCTTTGTGTCCGCATTCAGGAGTGATATCGGTCTATAATTGGAACATTTGGTATCATCTTTGCCTTCTTTTGCAATAATAGTGATTGTTGCCAATTAGGGTTGTCCCGATACCGATACTAGTATCGGTATCGGGACCGATTCCGAGTATTTGCGGGAGTACGTGTACTCCCGCAAATACCCCCGATACCGAAATAGAATATAACCCCCCCCTCCCTGCCGACGCATCCCGCCGCTACGCCGCATCCCCGCTTGGTTAATACGGGCGGGGAACATTACAGCTTTCATTTGAATAGCTGTAGTGTTTCCCGCCGCGCCGCGTATAGACACTCACCCTTGGTGAACTGTCCAATCCCGAGCAAGGGGGGAGTGTCTATACGCAGTGCGGCGCGAAAGACTACAGCTATTCAAATGAAAGCTGCGATGTTCCCCGCACGCTGTTTAACCAGGCGGCGGCATCTGCATCTAGGTATGGGGGGACATGGCTGGTTATATGGGGGACATGGCTGGTTATATGGGGGACATGGCTGCATATATGGGGGACATGGCTGCATATATGGGGGACATGGCTGGTTATATGGGGGACATGGCTGGTTATATGGGGGACATGGCTGCATATATGGGGGACATGGCTGGTTATATGGGGGACATGGCTGCATATATGGGGGACATGGCTGGTTATATGGGGGACATGGCTGCATATATGGGGGACATGGCTGCATATATGGGGGACATGGCTGCATATATGGGGGACATGGCTGGTTATATGGGGGACATGACTGGTTATATGGGGGACATGGCTGCATATATGGGGGACATGGCTGGTTATATGGGGGACATGGCTGGTTATATGGGGGACATGGCTGGTTATATGGGGGACATGGCTGCATATGTGGGGGGACATGGCTGGTTATATGGGGGACATGGCTGCATATGTGGGGGGACATGGCTGCATATGTGGGGGGACATGGCTGCATTTGGGGACACATTTAAAAAAAAGTATCGGTATTCGGTATCGGCGAGTACTTGGAAAAAAGTATCGGTACTTGTACTCGTTCCTAAAAAAGTGGTATCGGGACAACCCTATTGCCAATAGAGCTTCCTTACTCATCTCATACCTTGTACCTAAGCCATTCATATATTTACATAATCTCGGGTCAGAATTTCTTTGAACCTTTTCAAATAGTGTCATATACCCATCTGGGCCTGGGCTTTTACCCAGTGCGGATTCCTTTAATGCTTGTCTAATTTCCTCTTCTGTTATGGGCGTTTCAAGGGATAGTGCTTGTTCTTCTGTTATCCTAGGAATAACTTTTATCAGATATTTTTGTATCCTTTCTTTTTGCCCTTCTTCCCCTAATCCACTCTGTTTTACTGAGTATAATTGCTCATAGAACTCTTGGAAGACCCTTGCGATATCTTTTGTATTATGGACCATTTCCCCCTTTTTATTTTGTATTTTATGTATGAAATTCACTGATTAAACTTTAACCTGAAATTCAGTCCATGTATGTCCAGCTTAACCACTTGGCCTCCGGAAGATTGATGACCTCTTAACCACTTCCAGACCTGCTCATGTAGATATACGTCGGCATTTTAAAGATGGATATCTCGGTAACTGCAGCTGCAGCCACAACTAAGGTATCCATCTTTAGTGCCAACGGTCCTGTACACGATAACGGCGGTCTACGCGGCGGATTCGCCGCGAGATCGCCGTTATTGGTGGCTGGAGAGGGGCCTGCTCTCCCGCGCCCTCCGCCGCTTACCGGAGCCGTCGGTAGCGGTGGAGGCGATCGGGTCCGTTCGGCAAGTGACTGGGGTTGTGAGTGAAGGAAAAATGTCCTTCACCCGTCCCCATAGCTCTGCTGGGCGGAAGTGACGTCAAAACGTCAGTCCCGCCCAGCATCTTAAAGAAGCATTTTTTTTTTTTGTCATTTGAAAAAATGACAGTTTCAATTTTTTTTTATTTTTTTCTTGCATTGAAGTCTAAATATGAGATCTGAGGTCTTTTTGACCCCAGATCTCATATTTAAGAGGACCTGTCATGCTTTTTTCTATTACAAGGGATGTTTACATTCCTTATAATAGGAATAAAAGTGATCACATGTTTTTTTTCTCAGTGTAAAAAGTAATAAAATAAATAAAAATAAATAAGAAAACAAAATTTTTTTTTTTTAAAGCGCCCTGTCCCAACGAGCTGGCGCGCAGAAGCGAATGCATACGCGAGTAGCGCCTGCATATGAAAACGGTGTTCAAATCACACAAGTGAGGTATCGCCGCGATCGTTAGAGCGAGAGCAATAATTCTAGCCCTAGACCTACTCTGTAACTCAAAAAATGCAACCTATAGAATTTTTTAAATGTCGCCTATCGAGATTTTTAAAGGTAAAAGTTTGACGCCATGCCACGAGCGGGTGCAATTTTTAAGCGTGACATGTTGGGTATCATTTTACTCGGCGTAACATTATCTTTCACAATATATAAAAAAATTGGGCCAAATTTATTGTTGTCTTATTTTTTAGTTCAAAAAAGTGAATTTTTTCCAAAAAAAGTGCGCTTGTAAGACCGCTGCGCAAATACGGTGTGACAAAAAGTATTGCAATGACCACTATTTTATTCTCTAGGGTTTTAGAAAAAAAATATATAATGTTTGGGGGTTTTAAGTAATTTTCCAGCAGAAAAAACTGTTTTAGTCTTGCAAACACCAAATCTGAAAAACACCTAAGGTCTTTAAGTGGTTAAAGATTATCGGACCATTTTTTCGATATAGCACTGCATTATTTAACTGACGCTGTACCCAAATAAAATGTATGGCTTTTTCCCCCCACAATTAGAGATTACTTTTGGTGGTATTTGATCACCTCTATGTTTTTTTGTTTTTTTTTGCGTTATAAACAAAAATATACTAACATTGTTTAAAAAATATATATATTTTTTTTACTTTTTGCTATAAAACATATGCAATAAAAGAATAGAAAAAAACTAAATTGAATTTCTTAACAAATTTAGGTCAATATGTATTTTGCTACATATTTTTGGTGGAAAAAAATCTCAGTAAGCGAATTTTGATTGTTTTGCGAAAAAGTTATCATGTCTACAAACTGTGGGATGTTTTTTTATATATATATATATATATATATATATATATATATATATATATATATATATATATATATATATATATATATATATATATATATATTTTTTTTTTACTAGTAATGGCAGCTATCAGTAACCTATATATAATATATAACTTACCATATTATAACTGACACTTTTTGGGAACCAGTGACACTAATACAGTGATCAGTGATAAATATATGGTTAAACATCAGGGGAGATCAAAGGGTTAACTGTGTGCCTAACCAGTGTTTATGTGAACTGTGTGAGGTGCTTTTACTAGCGGAAGAGATGGAATGTATTTCCTGGTTTTTAGGGACACAAGTTCCATCCCTTCTCCCCTGTCAGAATGGCAATCTGATCACAGTTCTGTCTCTCTCCCTGATGATCAGCTGGTACCGGCGGACATTGAGTACCCGACACGCGCTGATCAGCTTCCACTGTGTATAATGATCTGCACCTATAGGGAAATCCAAAATCGGTTAACGTAGAACTAAAGGCATAACACCTGTAATATTTTTTGCCATCTGTGTTCCATTGTGGAGATTCCCTCCAAAGTGAGGAAATTCCTGGTTGTTGCCATGGTCACCAGAAGTAGTGTCCTGAGATTGGAAGAGTACTTCTCTAACTATTCTGGGGACAACCCAAAATTAGTTTTTTGATGATGACAGTATACAGGAAAAATAAAAAGTTAAATCTTACTAATAGGGACACAGACATCAATAAAAACTTGACGGGTGTTTTATTTCCTCTCCATTTTATCCAAAACGAAAACATTGGGGCAGATCCACAGAGATCTGCACCCGCGCAGCGTATCAGAGATGCGCTACGCCGCCGTACCTTACCTGGCTTTAGTTTGAATCCAGGAACATTTTGCGCCGTAAGTTACGGCGGCGTAGTCTATCTCTGGCAGCGGAATTCAAATCGGCGATTAGGGGGCGTGTTTCATTTAAATGAAGTGCGTCCCCGCGCCGAATGAACTGCGCATGCGTCGTCCCGAAATTTCCCGCCGTGCATTGCGCTAAATGACGTCGCTAGGACGTCATTTTTTTTTAACTTAGACGTGAGTTACGTCCATCCCGATTCACGGACGACTTACGCAAAAAAAATTTCAAATGAAACGCGGGAACGACGGCAATACTTAACATGGCAAGTCTATCTATACGCCGCAAAAAAACAGCTTTAACTATACACTGGAAAAAGCCGACTACAGATGATGTAAGAGAATGCGACGGCCGTGCGTACGTTCGTGGAACGTCGGAAATAGCTAATTTGCATACCCGACGCGGAAAACGACGCAAACTCCACCAAGAGGACGCCCAAGTATTGCATCTACGATCCGAAGGCGTACGAAGCCGTACGCCTGTCGGATCTAACCCAGATGCCGTCGTATATTGGTTTGAGGATTCAAACTAAAGATACGACGTGGGAAATTTGAAAGTACGCCGGAGTATCAGTAGATACGCCGGCCTACTCTCTGTGGATCTGGCCCATTGAATTTAGTAATACTTTGTCTAAGTAGCCTTTCCAAGTCATTGTTAGGCCCCTTTGCTCTGGGTACGAGGAATCCTTCGACCGGTCGGGTAATCTCCCAATAAGACACTCACACAAGTATCATTTAGCACAGAGCTTTTTTTCTCAGAAAATAGGTGCAGGAACTCAACCACGACTCCATTCAGATTTCACAAACAGTAGAAGGGTCTTAAAGGGGCATCAAATACCAGGATTGCATTACATACAGAGTGCAGAGTTCAGGGGGTTACACACAGAGTGCAGAGCTGTCACTTGTAAACACAGAAACCAGACTTCTGTGTTTACAAGTGATTGTGGTGAGCAGGCACCAAAGGGTCTGAGCCAGAGGTGGTGGAACTGAGTTCCCCCAAGTTCCCCCTGAAAAAAAGCCCCGATTTAGCAAGATTACAATTTAAATCCGGAAATTAGTTGGTTTTATTTGTGAATTTGAGATACACCCTTTGGGATGTATCTCTTCGTGGACCAGCCAATCAGGTTACAATTTCTTACAGTATATTTTTTTTATACAAAGTCTGTCCAGTGATACCATATAAGTAAAATATCTTAAAATACAAAATGTGCCTGGAGATATTACTCATCAACAAATAAAAAATATTTCCTGACCGCCGTCTGACATTATTTCTAAAAATGTGTATAAAACTGTTAATAAGCTTGTTAATAAAACTTTAAATGTCTGTAAAATATTAGCCAATATGTCACACTTTGAAAAGAATGTTTCACACATTCTGCAGAATGCAAGCTTCAAGTTTCCTGTTAACATAAGCAGTATGCCTTTGTTCCATAAGCAAGAAAATAATTTTTAATATAAAAGTCTAAGAATAATTAAAAATAATTGAGTCTAATAGGAAAATAAAGGCCAATACCAACAAAGGGTTAACCCCACTTTCCTATCAGTCATCAAAAAAATAAAAAAAATAAACTATGAAGTAAGTTTACATACACTGTGTTAACAAAATTATTGGGATGTCTGTCTTTAGTCTGTAGGGTTCAATATTTAGTTGACCTACCCTTTGCAGCTATAACAGCTTCCACTTTTGGTGATATAATATATAATAGTGTGCTTTGAAATGTATTAAGCTTTCCCACTGTTTACATATTTATGAAATTTAGAATGTAATAGTTTATCACTTCTTTTTAGGGATGACCTTTCTCAGCTGCCATTTACCTCCATGTGTATCAAGGAAAGCCTTAGACTGCATCCTCCTGTAACAGCAGTGTCCAGAAGGTGTACAGAAGACATTGCTCTTCCGGATGGGAAAGTCATTCCCAAAGGTACTCTTGTCTTTTTTAAGTTCCCCCCTACATAACAACTTTGGTGCCTAGACCTGACTTGGGCTTACAGATAAAGGGCTGAACCTGCAACAGATTTGGCTAAACACGTATATAAGTGTAGCAAGGTCCCAGGCATCCTTCGGTCTAATGAGAACCTCCAGGGCCAAAGACAGCTGACATCCTTCTGTATGTGGTGGGTTGTGAGGCATGGTGGGTGTAGAGTAGTTAAAGTTATTGGGTGTCAGACACTTCTTGAATGCAAAGTTAGGTCCAGGACACCCTTAAATAGTTGCAAGTTCAATTGGAAGACTCAGAGACTTCAACAGGAGGACAGCCATGGAGGGAAAGGCATTCAGCAAGACACCACATCTGCATGTGCAGGAATGCTGTCTTCTATGGCAACAGTCTTTAACAGTTCTTAACACAAAGCTTAATGGTTCCTCTTCACTTTCACTACAATCACTCCCTGTAGTTCTTCAGCCCACTGAGCTCCCTGTCTCTCACTAGACCCACTGATTCAATGCCACTGAAACCCTTGAGCTCCTCCAAACTTCCTCAAGCGTCACCCCCGCCTCTCTGCTGGGTCCCTAGCTTAGCACTCAAGATACCTCTCAAGCTTCACCCCACTGGCCTGCTCAGTCCCTGGCTTGACACTTAGGCTGCTCTGCAAGCATCACCTCCGCTGGCTAGCAGCCTAGGCAATACAACACATGTCCACCCAGACAGCCATCCAGGTGGCACAGAACATCGATCACCTGACTCCACCCAAATATATAGGCTTTCCCAGCAGGCCAAGGGATCCAAGAAAACCCCTGCCCATTGGCTGACATACCTCATATACCCAGAATCTGACCTTGCGTTGCCCTTCTCATATCTAGTACCACCAAGTACCTGGCCACCTAGTGGTAGAAGAGAAAAGTGCAACAAGTCCAAACTTTGGGAGAAATCAATAGATCTCTATCAATCAACCTGGATAACAATTCCTGGCAAGTAATTTTGTGAGGGGCAACCCTGCCTAAACTCCTGGGTGCTACATCAGCATATACTGGAAGATTTACATAGCATTGTTGATCTAGGCTTTAACCTCCTGGGCGGTGTTCCCGAGTCTGACTCGGGGTGAGATTTTTGGGCAAGGATCGGTAACCCCGAGTCAGACTCGGGCTCGCCTCGCTGGATGTACAGGGAGTTTCACTTACCTTGTCCCTGGATCCAGCGATGCCACCGCGCTGTGTGAGCGAGCAGGACCTCGCTCGATTCACACAGTGCCTCCGTGTGACGCCGATCTCCGTTCCCTGCGACGTTACGACGCACGGGGACGGAGAACGGCGCCAAATTCAAAAAAGTAAACAAACACTATACATACAGTATACTGTAATCTTATAGATTACAGTACTGTATGTAAAAAAAACACACCCCCCTTGTCCCTAGTGGTCTGTCCATTGCCCTGCATGTCATTTTATATAATAAAAACGTTTCTTTCTCCCTGCAAACTGTAGATTGTCCATAGCAACCAAAAGTGTCCCTTTATGTCAAAAATAGTTTTAGATCAGCTAAAAAACAGCGATAATAAATTATAATCACTTGCAGAATTGTGCGATAGCGATTTGTGGGGAAATTCGTCATAAAAAAAAAAAAATAATGACAGCAACAATTCTGCAACTGAGCAAATTTCAGTGATTTTGATTTGATTACATTATTGAATAATTTTTATTATAATTATATTATTATTTGTTATATTGATTTATAATTATTTATTATATTATAATTTATAATTTTGTTTTTAAAAAAATTTCATACCCGGGATGCCTATTAGAAGCTTGTTTGGTCAGATTTAAGTGAGTTATTTCTAAAAATGACAGACCTACAATATAAAACGCCAAATTTCCTTGCAAATAATGGTACCGCTTTCAGCATGTTTTTTCTGAAAGAATCATACCGCCAGGGAGGTTAATAAGGTATAGTAGTAGTTTCTGTCTCTTTAGTAGAGATAATAAACCCCTTTTTATTAATAGAGGTTAGGAACACAATTTATATGCTGCTTTTATTAAGTATAAACAAACCTTCACAGCTACTGTGTAAGGGCCTGTGTACACAACCATTTGTTTCCTTTTCTTTCCATACAAGTCAATATGAATCCATAAGCAGCTTGATGCAGGTTAGGGATCTCTGAAGCATTTCAAACTGATCTCAAATGTAAGCTGAGCATTCTTAACTGTATGCTTTGTTTGACCCACTAGACACAGGTATCAAGAATTCTATTTCAAACTAACATTTTATATTGTTTTCTTTGTTTTCTCAGGAAACACCTGTCTCATAAGTATATATGGAACCCATCACAATCCTGTTGTATGGCCAAACCCTGAGGTACAAATCGTATTATGTCCACAAGCTAATATAGCAGATGAAAACACCTGCACAAAATATTAGTGCTGTCTTTTGTTTTCTTTAGGTCTATGATCCACATCGTTTTGATCCAGAACAAGCAGAGGAGAGGTCCTCACATGCTTTTGTACCCTTCTCTGCTGGACCCAGGTAAAGATGAGCTAGATTTGTGATTGTAATCACTATTTAGTATGCAATCCCCCAAAAAAGTACCACTTGTAATGTGTGCTCACAATGAATCGGGCCAGGGAGACTTTATATTTTTTTGTTGTTGTCTAATATACATTATGATATATACTGTCACTGTGTTGTAAGGTTTTAAACCAACAAGAGGCAACTTATGCTGCGTACACACAATCAGAAATTCCGACAAGAAAACCGTGGATTTTTTTCCGACGGAATGTTGGCTCAAACTTGTGCCGCATACTCACGGTCACACAAAATTCCGACCGTCAAGAACACGGTGATGTACAACACTACAACTAGCCGAGAAAAATGAAGTTCAATGATTCCGAGCATGCGTCAAATTGATTCCGAGCGCATTGGAATTACATACAGACGATCGGAATTCCCGACAATAACTTTTCTTGTCGGAGAAATTGAGAACCAGCTCTCAGATTCCGACAGAAAAGGTCAGATGGAGCCTACACACGGTCGGAATTTCCAACCAAAAGCTCACATCAAACTTTTCTTGTCGGAATTTCCGATCGTGTGTACACGGCATTACAGAATTTCAAAATGCTTCATATATTGTAGTCCAAATGAAGCTGCATTGGTCCATAAATCTGCAAATTCGATTTTTTATTTAGATTTGTCATATGCTGTTATTTCTAAACTATTCCCCTTGACATTTTAAAGGTAACCTGTCATAAGAGAAGTAAATGGGCTGCCAATAGGCCACTTCCTTCTACTAATTGCCTGATTGTTTTTACTGCCCTTCTGGTGGTTTTACTTTTTCATGTCAAATTTGTTTATTGGAATGTAATAAATCAGGAAACAAGTTCAAAAGTGATACAGGAATATAATATGTTATGATACAGTATAATTCCTTAATATGACTAAAGATAAAATGTATCTCGTACTTTTGTCAAAAGATTAATGAGAGACAATTTCCTATACTGTTCAAGGGAGAAAAATTCTAAACATTAACAATGATAATATAACAAAGTTTTTGTAATATCATAAGAAACAAGGAATACAAACAAAAGTAATGTTACTTGAACCTGATGAAGAGAAAGAAGAGGTATAAGAAAGAGGAAAAAGAAAGGTAAAGTAGGGAAGGGGTTAGAAAAGGAAGAAAAGAGAAGAAAGAAAATGGAAGAGAAGGGATCTCCTGGGGGAAGGTGTGGTTCCAACCATATAATAAGCATGGAAAAAATTAAAATTTAGGAAATATTTACCAAGGCATCAACAAGGATTCATCGAAATTAGAAGTCAAATGGTGTGTCGCCCAAGGGAGCCATTTTTTCTTAAATTTAGATATTTTGTCATGGGTTATAGCCTCTATTTTGGTATGAATCATGGCTTGATTAATTCTATGTTTAGTTTCAGTTAATGCCAGGGTAGGCAATTTCCAGGCTTTAGAGACTGTTTGTTTTGCAGCTATAGTGATCTGTAGTAAGAGTTTGAACTGATTACTGGAGAGAGTTGTCGGTTTTAAATTTAAAAGTGCTATCAAAAGATCAGGAAGGATAGACATGGACCATGTTGAAATCATGTGGAATATGTCTTTCCAAAATCTTAAAAGTCAACCATATATGAAGATGTGATTCAGTACAGCCTCGAAAACAAGATGAGGAGTAATTGGGGGCAAATTTCGTAATTCTGGTAGGGACCAACGTGTAAGTACTTTGTAATTCGTTTCTAAAGCAGTTATATTTTGAGAGGAAGATTTTTTAATAATCCAAATCTTGTCCCATAATGCTATTTCCAATGAAAATCCAAGATCAGGTTCCCACTTAGCTACATACGAGGGCGAACTAGAATCAGGTTTAAAAACGAGTGGGCGTAAAGGTTCGAAATAAGTCCTTTTACATGGGGTCATGTTTACATGTATTCTCGATATATGATAAATTATCAAGTGCAAGTCCTCTATTATTAGGCATACATTTTTTTTTAATCTGGAGATATCAGAAAATGTCTGAGTTTGGAAGTCCATGACTATTACATACGTTTTAAAAGAATTCAAGGATATAAGATCATGTAGTTGGGTTAATTTAGAGGTGGTCCGTGCTTTAAACGATTTAGAACATTTCCAAGCATGGTAAAAAAGAGGATTTTTAAGAAACGATAAGAGAGCATTATGGGAAGATTATAGGCCACACACGATGATGATGATGATGATGATATGGGATTTGTACTGCGCTGAATGCGCTCCCATATCAATTTAGATCTGTCCCATATTACAAGGGATTGTTTATTAATCAGATTTGTACGTTTTTTCCAATCAGAGGGTTGTAACCATAAGAGATTAGTTATTAATAAGAGTTTTTACTTTTTAAGTCAATAACGTGACTTGACCATCTGCATCAAGCTGAGAAGACTTTGTGCTCCACTTTTTATTGACATTCAAGATAACCACAGCTGCGTGCAATCACAAAGGAATATAACAAATCCACAATGAAATCTTCAATAAAAAAACTTGCCACTCTTTTCTGTGAGTGTTCTCTGCTATCAATAAATTACAGGCTTAGTGGAAATTTAGACAGAGGTCACTTCACATTTTGTTAAGTAAATCCAATGGAGATTCCAGTATTCCTTTGTACATCTTTAGCTATATACAAATGCAGGTGATCCCCAAAATGTGAATCGACCTCTTAGAATGCTTTAACCACTTCCCGACCACCTGCCGTACATATACTGTGGCAAGGCGTCTCTATTAGAGTAATTAAAGTGACTAAATACCACCAAAAAAAAGCTCTATTAGCGGGGAAAAAAAGGACGTCAATTTTTTGGGGGTACAGTGCCGCATGACTGCGCAATTGTCAGTTAAAGTAATGCAGTGCCATATCGCTAAAAAATGGCCTGGTCATTAAGGGGGTAAAACCTTCCGGTGCTAAAGTGTTTAAAGTGTCGCTAAACCCACATGCTGTTCATACTCACTATGAGATTGGTTATCTGTACTCTGCAAAAAAACTGGTTAATCCTGCTGCTCTCTGTCTCCCCCTTCTGTTCTTGTCTACAATTCGGCTAGGGATTTTGCAGCTGTGGTGGCAGCTCTGCACATGCTCAGTTTTCAGTGAGTTTCTATGCTGAGCATTTTCTCCCTATCACATCTGAGCAGCCCATGTGACTATAGAGTCACACATGTGGGCATATACACAGTGATAAATGACAGCACACGCCCTTCCTCCTTTTCCTCCTCCTCCTCCATGCTCACTAACCAGCTAAACACAATAGGGGCAGGATATTACATGTAGATTAATGGAAGCCTCACCTCCCTATTATTCTAAGACACAGGCTGGATGGGCGTGACACAGCCTGTGACTGGCAGACATCCGCTCACACCAGGTTATTGCGGAAAAATAATAAAGATTTTTTTTTTCAAATATATATTTGTATGACAATTTAAAACTGGTTATTGGCATGAATTATTTATTTTTGCTCCGTGTTTCAAAGGCTGTTTTTTTTTTTAACATGTAACCAGCAGCAGAGGAATAGAAGCTCATCCTGCTTATGTTTCCCTGAAAAAGTATTCATGCCCCTTGAAATATCCACATTTTGTAATGTTACAACCAAAAACGTAAATGTATTTTATTGGGACTTTATGTGATAGACCAACACAAAGTGGCACTGATAGTAATTGTAAAGTGGAAGGAAATGATAAATGTTTTTCAATTATTTTTACAAATATGTGAAAAAGGTGGCGTGCATTTGTATTCAGCCCCCGAGTCAATATTTGTAGAACCTTCATTCACTGTAATTACAGCTGCAAGTCTTTTTGGGGATGTCTCTACCAGCTTTCACATCTAGAGAGGGACAATTTGGCCCATTCCTTGCAAAATAGCTCAAGCTCTGTCAGATTGGATGGAGAGCATCTGTGAACTTTGACTGGGCCATTCTAACACATGTATATGCGTTGATCTAAACCATTCCATTGTAGTTCTGGCTGTATGTTTAGGGTCGTTTTCCTACTGGAAGTTAAACCTCCGCCCCAGTCTCAAGTCTTTTGCAGACTCTAAGGCATCGTACACACGACCGGACATCTCCGCTGAAACTGGTCCGCGGACCAGTTTCCGCGGACATGTCCGACCGTGTGTAGGGCCTACCGTCCTAGCGGACAGGTTTCCAGCGGACAAAAGTTTCTTAGCATGCTAAGAAACTTGTCCGGTGGAAACCTGTCCGTCGGACATGTCCGATGGTTAGTACACCTAACCATCGGACCGAAATCCCCCGCATGCGTCGAAGTGATTCGACGCATGCGTGGAAGCATTGAACTTCCTGGTTCGTGCACGTTGCCGCATCATTGTCGCCGCCACGTCACCGCGTTTTCTGTCCGCGGGGATTTTGGTCTGATGGTGTGTACACACATCAGACCAAAATCTCCCAGCAGACATGTCCGATGAAAACGGTCTGCCGACCGTTTTCATCGGACATGTCTGATCGTGTGTACAAGGCCTAACAGATTTTCTTTTATTTGGCTCCATCCATTTTCCCATCAACTCTGACCAGCTTCCCTGCTGAAGAAAAGCATCCCCACAACATGATGCTGCCACCACCATGTTTCGTAGTGGGGATAATGTGTTCAGGGTGATGTGCAGTGTTAGTTTTCCACCCTTTAGACCAGTGGTTCTCAACCTATCTAGTGCCCTGACCCCTTGATAAAATTTCCCAAGTTGTGGGGACCCCTAACGGTAATTATTTTTTCCTATCGTGGGTTTTTGGCACCCAAGGCAAGACAAGTAATTTGCGCCCCTAACCCACGGACATTTAGCGCTCCATGAGTTCCTTCCACTCGTACAATATTAAAACCCCTTATAGTACATTTTAGGATGTACCACTCTTTCTCTTTGTTCTCCTTTCTTTCACTTTTATCTCTCTCTATCCTAATTTCTTGTTTGTTATCCCCATCCCTCTCTAGATGTCTTTCTTGTTCTTTCTCTTATTCTTTCTCTCCCTTTTTCTTCGTTTCTCCCCCTCTTTTCCTCTCCCTTCCATGTATTCTCTATTTTTATTCCTTTTCTTACTCCCTGGTGGGGAGTATGGGATCAGTGGCAATGCTGGCGGGGAGTTGGGATCAGTGGCAGTGCTAGTGGGGAGTTGGGATCAGTGGCAGTGCTAGTGGGGAGTTGGGATCAGTGGCAGTGCTAGTGGGGAGTTGGGATCAGCCAACTTGGCTGCTCTTGATCAAGGTCATCTGCTGATCTGAGAACTGTAGTGAGGACTTTTAAAGGCAACTCTAATCACAGGTAGTGTTACTCACTGTGTCTCCGACTTTGTGGTTTCTCGTAGCAGTGACACCTATGCTGAAATCAGCACATAGGGTCTCCTCCAGCCCCTCCAACTTCACATTCCTCACCAGTCAGCTGTCAGCTGACCTCTAGTCTCTGCCTCCCAGCTATGCCGTGAATGGGCAGCTCTGAAGAGGCTGAGTGGGCGGCCACAAGCTTTAGGAACAGCCCAGGTTTTGGGGACCCCTGGCAAATCCTCATTTGACCCCCAAGGGGGTCCCGACCCCCAGGTTGAGAACCACTGCTTTAGACCAAAAAGTTACATTTTGGTCTTATCTTAATAGAGCACCTTCTTCCACGTGTCTGCTGTGTCCCCCACGTGGCTTCTTGCAAATTGCAAACGGGACTTCTCATAGCTTTTTTTCAACAATTACTTTCTTCTTGCCACCCTTCCATAAAGGCCAGATTTGTGGATTTCACGACTAATAGTTGTCCTGTGGACAGATTCTCCCACCTGAGCTGTGAATCCCTGCAGCTCCTCCAGAGCCTCCAGAGTTACCTCGTGTCTGCTTCTCTGATTAATGGTCTCCTTGCCTGGCCTGTCAGTTTAGGTGGACAGCCATGTCTTGGTAAGTTTGCAGTTGTGCCATACTCTCCATTTTCCAATGATGGATTGAACAGTGATCCGTGAGATGTTCAAAGCTTGGGATATTTTTTTATAACCTAACCCTGCTTTTAACTTCTCCACATTTTTATCACTAAACTGTCTGGTGTGTTCTTTGACATTCATGATGGTGTTTGTTCACTAAGGTTCTCTAACAAACCCCTGAGGGCTTCACAAAACATCTGTATTGTTACTGAGATTATATTACACACAGGTGGACTCTTATTTACTAATTAGGTGACTTCTGAAGGCAATTGGTTCCACTAAGTTTTAGTTAGGGATACCAGAGTAAAGGGGGCTGAATACAAATGCCCTAACATTTTTCAGATATTTATTTGTAAAAAAAAAAAACATTAATCATTTTCCTTCCACTTCACAATTATGTGCCAATTTGTGTTGGTCTATCACATAGAATCCCAATAAAATACATTTAAGTTTTTGGTTGTAACATGACACAATGGGGAAAATGTCAACTGGTACAATAATTACTTTTTCAAGTCACTGTAGATTTTTTTTTTATTACAATAATTACAGTGCCATCATCCACATACAGAAATAAAAGGCACAATGTAAATTAAGCAGTGTGTGTTTAGTATCACTAATAGAAACATACTGCAAGCTTATACTAGTTGCACACTTGTCAGTGGCTTATGGTTTAAATTTTATAAAATAACAGAAAATATTAAAGGATGACTAGCAAACAACAAGCATTTTCAGAAGCTCAAAAATGTTGGTCTGCATATTTCTGTTATGACAGGTTTCCTAAATATATGTAAAAAAATATTTAAAACTTGGTCTGGGCTTCAGGGGACCCATGGCACCCTTTTAGACCAGCTGAAGGGAAGTTGTCCTACAAATTATGTACATTTTTTATTTTTCTTAACTGGCAAGTGATCTTTAAATGTGTCAAGGGGAGTCAGCTTAAATGTAATATAATAAATCTCACTATTAACCACTTAAGGACCAGCCCATGTACATATACGTCCACAATATGGCACGTACAGGCACATGGGCGTATGGGTACGTCCTCGCCTATTAGCGGGTGGGGGGTCCGATCGGGACCCCCCCCGCTACATGCGGCGGTCGGGTCCGCTCGGGGAGCGATCCGGGACCACGGCGCGGCTATTTGTTTATAGCCGCTCCGTCGCGATCGCTCCCCGGAGCTGAAGAACGAGGAGAGCCGTGTGTAAACACGGCTTCCCCGTCCTTCACTATGGCGGCGCATCGATCGCGTCATTCCCTTTATAGGGAAGACACGATCGATGACGTCATTCCTACAGCCACACCCCCAAACAGTTGTAAACACATACTAGGTGCACCCTAACTCCTACAGCGCCACCTGTGGTTAACTCCCAAACTGCAACTGTCATTTTCACAATAAAGAATGCAATTTAAATGCATTTTTTGCTGTGAAAATGACAATGGTCCCAAAAATGTGTCAAAATTGTCCGAAGTGTCCGCCATAATGTCGCAGTCACGAAAAAAATTGCTGATCGCCGCCATTAGTAGTAAAAAAAAAATAAAAAATAAAAATGCAATAAAACTATCCCCTATTTTGTAAACACTATAAATTTTGCGCAAACCAATCGATAAACGCTTATTGCGATTTTTTTTACTAAAAATAGGTAGAAGAATACGTATCGGCCTAAACTGAGGAAAAAAAATGTTTTTATATATGTTTTTGGGGGATATTTATTACAGCAAAAAGTAAAAAATATTGCTTTTTTTTCAAAATTGTCGCTCTATTTTTGTTTATAGCGCAAAAACTAAAAACCGCAGATGTGATCAAATACCACCAAAAGAAAGCTCTATTTGTGGGGAAAAAAGGACGCCAATTTTGTTTGGGAGCCACGTCGCACGACCGCGCAATTGTCTGTTAAAGCGACGCAGTCCCGAACTGTAAAAACACCTTGGGTCTTTAGGCTGCATATTGGTCCGGGGCTTAAGTGGTTAAAAATGTACTACTCATTGTTGCCCCTGTTTGTTGCATTTTGAATTTCAAATATAGCTACATCGAATTAGAATAGTGAATTTTTTTATTTTATTTGAAAGTTTGCTAAATTGGCAGAGGCCGTTTAGGCCACTTTCACACTTGGGACTGCAAAGTCGCATTACAAGTCGTACCCTATTATTTCCAATGAGTACCATTCATATCTGTGCAATTTTAAATCACAGCGACTTCAAAGTAGTCTGTGCACTACTTTGGTCTGACTTTGATGCGACTTGAGGTCCATAGACCTCAAGATTTCACAGGCATTGCTTCATGTCACATCAAAAATCCCATGACTTTCAGGTCGCACAAGTGTGAAAGGGGCCCTAATTACAGTATTTTCGTTGGTGTATACTGTAAAATTACAAAGAAAGTTTTCAGCACAGTTATTGTATGAGATAAATCATGTTACTGTGAGAAATTAAATCATTCAGATACAGTAATTTTATTTATTTTAATTGGGACAGTACTTATTGTTTGTTCATCCCATAGGAACTGTATAGGACAAAACTTTGCCATGGCTGAGATGAAAGTAGTTCTGGCTCTCACACTTTTAAAATTCAAAGTGAGTTCGGATCAAACCAAGACAGTGCGCCGGAAGCCTGAACTGATCCTCCGAGCTGAAGGTGGGCTTTGGCTGCAAGTGGAGGAACTCAAGTCTTAAGATGGCCACAACATTTTCTAATGCATCAGGATCTACTCATCTTTCTCTTCTATTCTTTATGTTCTGGGACTAACTTCCACTGTGCCAATGTATTGTGACCATAAATGTATTTCTTTACATAACCCTATTAAACATTGAACAATTTAATAACATGACCCTATCGAACATAATTTAATAATATAACCCTAACATACAATTTACTGTGATATGGAAACACCCTGGGGCACTTGTGATCTGAGTGATTATTGTACATTGTTTGGCTAATGTGTTTGGCTAACGGTGATTGATCTAAACCAATAGATCGCATAAATTAAGCTAAAAATCAGATGTACAGAAAACATAATTAGACCAATGTTTATTTCAAGTGTACCACAAGTTTTGATACTGTATCTAAATCCATCCTGTCACGTAGATAAAGTGGAAGCATAGTGGTAAACCACAGGAATCACCATTTTATTTCATCCATTCATTTAATTCCTATTATACATTATCTTAGAACAAATCTGAATCTTAATCTGTGTAAGGTACTTTGCTTTTCAGAGTTTGTATAATAAATGTATGTAAAAGTTTTAGAGAACTGTGGCAATATGAAAGAACCTTGAGTATATTATTACCAATTACAGTGCTTTTCAGAGTACAGTTTGGCCCTGAAGTAGACCTAGAGAATTCAGTCATTTGACAACTGACGTTTAGGACCCAGGTTTTGTTTCTTTTGTCTGTTCAATAAATTTCATATTATGCCGCGTACACACGGCCGTTTTTCATGACGTGAAAAATGCAATTTTTTAAACTGGTCATTAAAAACGATTGTGTGTGGGCTCCAGAGCATTTTTCTCAACGTGAAAAATGGGCATTAAAAATTTAGAACATGCTCTAATTTTTCTCGTCATTTTTGATGTTGTCGTTTTTCACGTTGCCGTTTTTGACGTTATGAAAAACGGTCGTGTGTAGGCTTTAACGACGGGAAAAAAACGTGCATGCTCAGAAAGAAGTTATGAGATGGGAGCACTCGTTCTGGTAAAACTAGCATTTGTAATAGAGATAGCACATTTGTCACGCTGTAACAGACTGAAAAGCACGAAGACTGAAAAGTGTGAATCGTCTCTCACCAAACTTTTACAAACACGAAATCAGCAAAAGCAGCCCAAAGGGTGGAGCCATCTGAATGGTACTTAACCTTTATAGTTCCGTCATATGTGTTGTACGTCACTGCGTTTTGCTAGAGCATTTTTTTTTCACGATCGTGTGTAAGCAAGGCAGGTTTGACAAGAATCACGTCGAGAAAAATTTCGTTTTTTCTAGGACATTAAAAATGGTTGTGTGTACGCGGCTTTACTGTATATGAGGTAATAAAGTAGAGCCTGATTGGTTTCATCCATTTCTATAGAGATGAAAAGAAAAATCCTCTCTACCAGTAATGTATGATTCTTCCCACTACATGCAACAGAAAGTTATATCACAGTAGCACAAAATGCCTCAATTGTTCTATAATGTTTAGCCACATATCACAGTTTTAACAAGGACTAATCACCACCTTATCCTTACAGGGACATGCAGTCATGGGAGGCAGGTGAGGCAGAGCCATGAACATAAAAAAAACAATCGACTTCAAAGGTCGTAGTTCGGCGACCTGGGGTCAGGGAGACCCCAATTTTTTTTGGAGCTCCTATCATCTATGGTTCCGGAGATACGGGGCTCCTTGTGCAGCTTGTCAGAAGCTACATACAGAGCAGCCAGTTTAAATACAAGCTGGCACACTCTGTTTTCAGCACACTGAGAGGATGAGCTCACAGTGCCTCTCCTCACTTCTTGTCAGAGGCACTGAGTTCAATGGATAATTGGAATCTTGGACCAATGGTAAAGCACCATTGGCCCAAGCTGTCCAATAAAAATGCTGCAGTGGAGGCAAGCCTCTCACTACAGTGTCATAGAAGAGGACGTGTCTAAAAGACAAATGCGCCCTTCTAGCCCAGCCCTCTTAACCCCTCTTAACAGCCCTCTTAAATGTTTACCCATAACCCCATGTTTTTCTCACACAGTTAAATGGGAGAATGAGAATCTGCTGCTGCTGAAAAGGTATAAGCTAAATTATATATTATTATGCTATATGTTATAAGATAATAATGTATTTATTTATTTATACCTGGTGTTTTCATTGTGGATACTTCTGTTTAAGCAGTGCAACATGTCAGATCCCAAGGGGATCAGTCCTACTGAATACAGTCTCTTCAGCTCATGTTCTATTAACATGAAACTGACACCAACAGCCTTAATTGTTGTCCCCTGCTTGAGTAAATACACTTCTCTAGCTTCATCAGAACTGCCCCCGTCCCCTGCCTTATGCAGAGAGGCATTCTGAAAAGCCATCAGCGCTTAGTCATAGCTGACTATGACTAAGCGCTGATACCCCAGTGCGAAACGCGTCAGATATCCACCCCACTGTCTGCTGTGACTTGTAGTGCTGTTTCCATTTTTTACAATTAAAAGCAACTTTTTAAGAATTTCGTGGAAGTGCGGCTGTCCAGTCTTTTCTCCGGTCTTCGCTTTGTGCATTGCCAGCACCCACGCTTCTGAGAGGACACTGATTGCTGAGTGCACTCACCTAGAGCGGCAGTTCCCCTTTCTCTACTTTTTGTTTTTAGCGTCCAATTCCTCTTGAATGTGGCAGTATAACCCAGTTGTCTGAATAACTAAACTGCTTGTCCCGTAATGAACTCTGAGAAACTGTTTGTAGGGTAAGTACAAAAGTCCTGTTGTTTCATTTTTCAGCAGAACAGGAGGTGAACAGGAAACCTTACACTCTGGGCACCTATCTAAGAGAGGGATTCCCCATACTTGAAGAGAATACCTCTCAAGGGATGCAGTCAGAAAAAATAAATAAACTGGCAGGGCTTTTTAACCCTTCTCTACTCTATCCAAAAATAAAGAAAAAGTTGGCTATACACTTTCATTAATAGGATTGTATTAAGGAATCCTGATTTGTTGATTATTTGTTATTCACATCCTTTAACAATAAAATTATTTTGCAAGTCATCTATCTTGTGCTTTGCTTTGCCCTTGTTTTTCTCCATTTTCCCAGTGACATATTGACTGTAAATATGAGTGAGAATAGCTTACGTCGAAACTCCAGGCAAACAGATAAGGGAGCTGTTTCACCTGTATTTCATTCAGTCCTGAGATACATATGTCCCTGCAACACAGTGCATTCCTGTGTGGATAGTGAAAGGAGAAACAGCGAATGGATTAGCTTATCACACTGTTACTCTGCTCTCTCATATCAGCAGATTCCATGTTGGCACATGAGAACTGTAGCACAACTGATTGGCTCCTTTTGCTGCTTTCCCTCTACTAGCCTGAGCTGCAAGAGTCTCTAATACCAAACTCAATTCAGCTACTTACACTGCTTTCAATAAAAATACAATACAAGTAATATTAAAGTAGAACTAAAGGCAAAAACTTTTTTTAATTTCTTTTCACTATCTGTGTCCCATTGTGGAGATTTCCCTTCACTTCCTGTCTTATAGCCAAAACAGGAAGTCAGAGGAAATCCCTCCAAAGTGAGGTAATCCTTTGTTGTCACCTGGGTCACCGGGACTAGGCTCCTATTGAAACATTCCCCCTCCAGTGGCGGCTGGTGCTCCAATTTTTTGGGGGGGGCGCAAACAAACTGAAAAAAAAACATCAATTGCAGCCTCACTGTGCCCATCAAATGCAGCTACTGTGCCCAACAATTGCCGCCACTGTGTCATCAAATGCTGCCAGTTTGCCCCATCAATTGACACCAGTTTGCCCCATCAATTTCCTTCAGTTTGCCCCATCAATAGCCGCCAGTTTGCCCTATGAAATGCCGCCAGTTTGCCCCATCAAATGATGCCAGTTTGCCCCATCAAACGCCGCCAGTTTGCCCCATCAAATGCCACCATTTTGCCCCATAAAATGCTGCCACTTTACCCCATCAAATGCAGCCAGTTTGACCCCCCCCCCCCCCCCGCCCAGCACTTACCTTTCTCGGGTCAACACCGTCCTCCACGCTCCCTCCGAGTCCTTGATGTCTTTTCCCATCCTCTTCAGGTCATGTCTTTTATGATTGGACGCCTGTCACAACGCCTGTCGCTTCAGCCAATCAGGTGACCGGTAGCCAGACCCGGTGCACCTGATTGGCTGAGAGGTGGGTCAGTGTTAGAGAAGCGATTCCCTAACACAGCACAGTGTAAACAGCAGTGCGCCCGCTGTTTAACAATTGGAAGCCTAATAGAGCCCACAGGTTCTAATCAGGAAGCCTATTAGAGCTGACGACTCTAATCAGGCACTTCCAAAACACCCCCACCACTGTAAATCAGATGGCTGGCGCTCGACAAGGAGCCGGACACCAGAATAGTGGGCGGCATCGGCGAAAATAGATTCATGCAATGCATGAATCTATCTATTGTTGATTAACGGGTGCAGGAAAAAGGGGGCGTCGCTCCTGCGCCCACTATGGACGCACCGCCACTGTTCCCTCTATTCAAATTCTGATGACAACCCAAAATTTGTGACTATCTGTACGTTCACTTTCAATAATAATGATGTCAGGACAAACAGAGGGTGAATCTGCCTAACAGAGATACAGACAGAAATAAAAACCCGATAGGTAATCTGATCTCTACACTCTGGTCAAAATTACCATATTTACCAGCATATACGACGCACAGGCGTATAACACGCACCTTTGTTTTAAGAGGGAAGTGTCAGGAAAAAAAATTAAATTTTCAATAAAGAACTTTGAAGCAAAATAAGGGTCAGTGCCCATCAATGCAGCCTGATCAATGCCCATCTGCAGCCTCAAAATTGCCAATCAATGCAGCTTGATCAATGCCCATTTGCAGCTTCACAATTTGCAACCAATTTGCAGGTTGAAAAAGTTAGTGTTATACTCCAATAAATACAGTAATAAAAACCTTTCCCTTATAGTTACATGTCAAACCTTCAGGAAACAGGAAACTTGGAGCAGTGGTCATGGCACTAACCTACACTTGAACATAGGCAAATATTAAACTGAATAAGTAATTAAATCAGATGCTGAAAGTGCTTGGAAACTGAAGGATGCATTAGGGGGAAAAAACAGGAGGGTTTTCAGACACTTTAATGCATCCAATGCATTAAGATAAAAAAACACCTGGCAGTCACCGGCTCCCCCAGCCCCCCCGTTTTACTTACCTGAGCCCCAAATTTGCCTCCCTCCATGGGGTCCCGGCTCTTGATTGGATAGATTGAAAGCAGCGCAGCCATTGGCTCCTGCTGCTGTCAATCAAATCCAATGACGCTGGGGGTGGGGCCGAGTCATACATTCGGCAGCTATGGACACCCAATGAATGACTCGGGAGCGCGCCTGCGAGGTGGTTATCTGATGCGGGGAGAAGCTGTGAGAGCCCCGGAGGGACCCCAGAAGGGGATGTTCAGGGCCACTCTGTGCAAAACAAACTGCACAGTGGAGGTAAGTATGACATGTTTGTTATTTTTATTTTTTGAATAATCAAAGCCTTACAACCCCTTTAAGCAGCTGAACACAGCTTGCACAACTTGCTATACAAAGAAACAGGCTATTGAAAAACAAAAAAAAACAAAGGCTGATATAAAAAATGAAGATGTCTGAAGTTGGGCTTTAAACAGAATACAGTTATGCAATACAACATGATCTAAATGTTCTTATATGTTCAGCATTTGTTAAAATGATCACCTCGGTGTTGTCAGCATACTGTACATTTCCAAGTTGGATAGAAATGAATGAAATAGGCTAACAACATTAATATTGAAATATTAAAAATGCTAAACCTTTCTTGAATGAGGGGAAGCACCATTTGTTTTTAAAGCTTTTCCCCATCTGGTGCCTGTATTGAGAGAGACGAAAAAAGCCCCTGACAAACCACAACAAATGTACACTGCAGCTATGGTTATTTTCCGCTTGTATGTGTTCATTTAGATAAATGTCATCTTTTTTGTCATTAGTATTGAAGGACAAGCCTTGCATTTTCCCACTAGTTAAGTGATTTGCTGGCTGACATTTAAGTGAAGCAATTGTGTGAAAACAATGTTTTTCCTGCATGGTTACAACACCACAGCGTAGGATGTTTAAATTGGAAATTACTAGCTTTTTACTTATTTTTTATGTCTATTATGTCGATTTCTATGACCTTTAAGATTTTCAAAGGCAACATATCTTTAGATTTGGAAACAGGGCAGGACAGTGAGCTTATGGTCATATGCAATATTATCCATGGTGTTTGCTGACGCATGCACAAACATTTGAGCTATACACTGTGTAAAGAAATATATCCATGCTAAGCTTGATTACATGACACCTATGTAAACCATATACAAGTGTATATTACTATAGATACATACTTCATAGTAACTAGAAAAAAATATCTTGCCTCATTGAAAATAATGTGAAATTCATTAGCTTGTACAAGGTACAATTTACAATACATTTGGATAGTATTATGGTTTTCCATCCCATAGTTCCATGTTAAGCTGGCCATACATTATACAACTTTCTTACTCAATTTACATTAGATTTGCCTTAAACTATGTAGTGCAAGGGTCTGCCTGATTGCATGCAAATTGAAATTGTTTAGGTTTGACCTCATATTATATGGTTTTGGTAAATCTAAAGGAAAGTTGTACAAGAAAATTGTGTAATGTAAGGCCAGCCTTAGTTTTAATAAAAATCCACGTTTTACTGCTACATTAATCAAATTAATCTTGATTTAAAAGATTGTATGGCGTGTATGCTAACACTGACACCAATTGGCAGCATCATCTCTCAGTTATAGCTTTTTGCTTATTGTTCTTATAGCAAAGATGAATTCCATTACCATGCCACATTCACACGAGTTACACAGTTACATACAGTAGTTGGTAGGGTTCAATAAAGACACCAGTCCATCCAGTTCAACCTAAGCATGTGTTTTTATGTCACTACTATTGTCAATAACACGGACCATTGTGTTTGCTAAGAAAAACAAAAGTCGTGGCACGGAGTTGAACCATCTCACGTCTAACTTCATTGTGTGGCCTTGTGTCTTCTTTACAAACCTTAGATTCAATCGTTTTCTGCCAATGATACAGTCACCATTAAAAGATTTGTATATTGAGATCATATCTTCTTTTAAGAGGCTAGTCTCCGGGAAAAATATGTTTAAAGTAGAACTATAGACAAAACTTTTTTCGTCATCTGTGTCCCATTGCACTTATTTCCCTTCACTTCCTGTCCCATAGCCAAACAGGAAGTGAGGTGAAATCCATGCAAATTAAGGAAATTCCTTGGGGACCCCCAGGTCACCAGAACTAGTGTCCCCATTGGAAGATTTCCCCTCTATTATTTTTCTGGGGACAACCCAAAATTTGGGATTTTCTTTTACTTCCACTTTCAATGATCATGTTAAACAGGACAAATAAACACATGACAAATAGAGAGGGTGAATCTCCTTAACGTGAGCACAGACAGCAAAAGCTGACAAGCTCCCTAATCCCTCTGCACTCAATCATAGACGAAAAAAGGTTTTGCCTTTACTTACTTTAATTTGTGTAGTCATTCCTCATAACTGAGGTCCTCCAGTCCCCTTTTTAACTTTGTTGCCCTTCTCTAAACTCTCTCCAGTTTAAAGACATCCTTCCTGAGGATTATTCAAGATGTGGCCAAACCACATTTCTGAAAAAGTGGTAGAATTATCTCTTTTCCTTTTTTCATTGATGGACACGGCTCTTCCAAATCTTGACTATCAGGATTATAGCGCCACCTACAGAAGTAGGGCCCTAGACAGAAAAAAAACACAGCACCGCCTATGGGCAGTCCTATCTAGTATAAACTCCCTCTCTGCTATAGGCAGGTAAGTTATTTCTGCCTGGTATTTCAGGAGTAAGGACCTAGTTCCACGCTGGGACCTGTGGTTCCATATTTTTTTTCGTTTTCTTTTTTCAGGGATTTTTTCATGTGGAAATCTTCAATCAACAGCCGAGCTGAGCGATGGGCTGCATATTCTAGATCCAGTGGTCACCCCAGTCTGGTCATAATTGCAAGCAGACCTTTAGCTGCACGCTAGGTTGGCTATCTTGGACCGAGGCACCCAGCGAGTTAAATGTCTCCTGCAATTCATGTCAGTATTACCCTGGCCGACAGTCCTCCACTTAAGTGGTGAGGAGGGAGTGTTACCGCAACCTTCATGGAGCTCTCCACCGCCTCTCCAGGTCTGTCTCTCCAGCCTATTCTCTCCCCAGGTTCTGTGGCTCTGGGAAGTCCGAAGCACCTGTAATGGGGCATTGCTATGGGGACACAGCACTGCTGTGTGTCAGGTAGTCCTGCAGGTGTTACCAGACAGGCAGGCAGCAACCTGGTTTTTGGCTAGAGGATCGGCTTTGATCGCCATGTTAACTTAGGGTACCCGTCCTTTCCTGCCATTCTTTCCACATGCTTTCTGTAGCAGCACTGGGGGCCTTGGGCCCTTTTCTTACCATTCCTACCACATGTTGTCTGTAGCAGGTTAGCCGAGATGGGTGGTAAACTCAGGCATGCTGTGGCGCTCGCTATGCTAACTTAAGATACGCTCCCTTTCCTGTCATTATTTCCACATGCGCTTTGTAGCGGCACTGGGGGTGGATTTGTTCTGATGGGATACGGCCAGGGTGGGCACAGCAGAGATGGGCAGATGCTGGGGCAGTCTGCTAAACCTGCTGCTGTTTCCTAGGATAATCCCGTTTCTTTAGCTGTTTTTTCTGCCCACACTCTGTACCTGCGCTGTGAGCAGGTTGGTGGCCACCAGTGCCATTGTCCCACTGAGCAGTGCCATGGGGTAAGGGGCAGGGCTATCACTGGGGCAATACTCTTAGGCTTGCATTGTTACCATGGGGCATTTTCCTCCTTTTTGTTTGTCTTGTTGGATGGATGTGGTTACCGTCATGCCCTGCCTCTGTCGTTTTTGCCCCATGCTTAGTGTATGGGGTGAGTTTTTTTCACCTGGCGGTCCTTGAGTACTTATAAGCTGTTATGAGGAAGAGAAATATGAAAGTAGCCTTTAGTAGCACTTAATTGTTTTTTGGTACGCTACCTATTTGAGGAGGCCTTCTACAGAAGTGGTCCTCATCCCCTGTCCTGGCATCTCCCAGCGCTAGGTTGAACAGGCAACCATGATAAAGAGGAGTCCCCCTCCCTTATGGATCCTGCAGACATGAAGGCAGAAGTAGTTGTCGCACCAGGTTTACTATTGCTGTCTCAGCATGGACATAGTCCTGGTGGACCAGCTGGTCCAAAGCCTTTAGTATGTGATGTATCCATTGGTGCAGGCCTATTGCTCTTCAAGCTTTCCATCAAAGTGGTGATGTTTTGGACAGCACTTTGGCTTAAGTGTTATTCTGCAGACCATACATCTAAAGAGGTCCTGATGGACCCCCCCCCTTCCAGAGGAAAAGCTTTTCAGTATTACCCTAGATGACACCATTCCGATTCTCTCAGGGGATAGAGTATTCTTCCACAATCTAACATGGGGAAGGAACCACGCCACAAGAAAGGTCTTTCCTTCTCCATGAGAGGTTTTTTCACTCCCCTGGTTTAAGCCCTTCGGGCCTCTGCGGGTGCCATGAAGTGGACTTGGTTTCACAAGCCTACTTAGTCCATGGAAAAGTGCTCTTCTGCATAAATGCTTGCACCCACTCTTTCTAGGGTGGGGCGCTGTCTGTGCTGGTTTACGAGCAGTGGGTCTCCTTAATCTCGTACAAATGTGTCCATAAACTGAATGGGTTTAGCTACAAGATAGGATTTGGTTCCATCTGCCATAGAGAAAAAATAAATAATTCCCTTACTTTAGTGGGTTATTGCCCCAGTTCCAGGCTTAAAGTTTTGGGTGTTTTACTCCAACCTGTTTATTGTTCTGATGAAGAAAGAAGTTTATCCCATCCTGGACCTGAAGGCCCTGAATTTCTAGGTAGCCTCTTTTTCCTCAGGGGGATTTCCTGGCCTTTATAGACTTTAAGGATGCGTACCTGCACATTCCCCTTTGTGCTGGGCACCAACACATCTCATTCTTTGTGGTCAAAGATGTGCATTACCAGTTTGTGACACTTCCCTTTGGCCTTCTCAATTTGTTTTTACCAAGGTGATAGCTCCGGTCTAGGCATTGCTGTGACAATGGGGGGCTCACTGTGATCGGTTATTTGGACAATTTTGTCCACTGAGCAGAGATTCCTTCTGCAGGGACAGTATGGTGATCATGAAGCACACACTGCCGGGCTTTTGAATGGGTCCTGATCCTTAAGGCCGCGTACACACGGTCGGACAAAACCGATGAGAATGGACCGAGGTTCAGTTTCATTGGTCCAAACCGACCGTGTGTATATCCCATCGGTCTCTTGTCCTTCGGTCCAAAATTTTAAAACATGCTTTAAAATCGATAGACCGCTGCTCAATCTGTCCAAACCGATGGTTAGTACAGAAAGCATCGGTTCAAAACCCACGCATGCTCAGAATCAAGTCGACGCATGCTTGGAAGCATTGAACTTCATTTTATTCAGCACGTCGTGTGTTTGACTTCACCGCGTTCTGACCCGATCGGTTTTTGGTGAATGATGGTGTGTACGCACATCAGACCATCAGGCCACTTCAGCGGTGAACCGATGGAAATGGTCCGTCGGACCATTCTCACCGTTTTGGTAACGACTGTGTGTACGCGGCCTAAGAAGTCCTCTTTGACCTCGACCAGTAGGCTGGAGTGTCTGTGTCTGATTCTTGACTCTAGACTAGCTCCAGAAGCTTTGGTTATTGATGGGGCTGCTGCCGTCCTACAGACAAGCTTTCCCGTAATCCTGCATGCAGGTTCTAGGTCTCCTGGGACCCACCTTTGAGGTGGTCCCATATGCGCAGTTTCATATAATAGGTCTGCAGAAAGAAATCTTTTCCAAGTGGGACAAGTCCCCCTTGTCCTTGGACATTCGATTTTAGCTGGACCATGGGGCCAGGGCCTGTCTGGTCTGGTGGCTTTGGTCTCCTTAGTTTCTGGCCAGGAAGTCACTTCTCCTGTTGCATCGGGAGGTGGTCATGTCCAGTGGGGGGAGTCCAAGGGTTGAGGTCAGCTCAAGGCCACTGATCACCAAAGGAGGCTCCACTACCACTCAATATCCTGGAACTCTGGGCGACCAGGCTTGGTCTGGACTCTGGAGCAGTGGACAGAGCTTCTTCAGGGGCACCAGGTCAAGATGCAATCGGACAATGCCTTGGTGGTGGCACTGCTTAGTAACGTCTACTAAGACCCCCACTTCCTTTTCCATCCTTGATTTCCTCAGATGTTCTTCCCCTAGCCAGTAACTTCATACACATTTTTAGCTCCCAAGTGCATTACTTTACATGTTTCAATATTAAATGTCATCTGCCATCTACTTGCCCACCCCTCTATTTTATTGGAATATTCTTATAGTTGCTATATCCTGTTGTGAAGTTGTTTCCCTGCTTAGTGTGGAATCACCAGCAAACACCAAGATTGAATTATTTATTCCAACCTCTATATTGTTGATGAACAAGTTAAACATAATTGGTCCAAGGACAGAGCCCTGGGGCAAACTGTTGACAGCTCTGAACCACTCAGAAAATATGCCATTAATCATCACCTTGTAAATATGCTCCTGCAACCAATTTTCTTCAAGTGCATATTATTTCTTCAAAAAGAAAAGCTAAATCCCTAAGCTTTGTACAGAATGGCTAGAGGCACAACAGTTTAATAGTATAATTTGTGAGCTCCTTTTTTTTAGATTCAGATTACTTTATTAACCTGAATAGGGAACTTATTAAATTACAGTTACACTCAACAACAAAAAGTAAAAATTACAAATAAATAAAAAATAGTCACAATCACAAAACAAAATATGAAGTCACTAATAAAAACAAATGAGTATATACAATAATTAGAAAATAAATATAAATGTAAAAACAAAATGATTAAATTGAGTTTCCTTTTGTGTCTGCATCACAGAGAGCGCCATCCTCTGTATTTGTCCTGTTTACTTTTATCATCAAACTTAAAATGGAAAGAACGTCCCAAATTCTGAGTAGTCACCAGAGCAGGAATAGAGGTGAAAACTCCCAGTAGGGACACTAGTTCTGGTGACCCTGGTGACAACAAGGGATTCCATGACTTCCTGTTTAGTCTATGGATCAGGATACAAAAGAAAATCCCCACAGATGACAAAAAAAGTAATAAACAATATACCCTGAGAAGAAACAAAAAACACCAAAAGGCTCTATAAAAACATAAAATAGTAGACAATATATCCTGAAAAGAGACAAAAACACCAAAATATATGCCCTCCTAAAGCAAAAGGTAATTACTAAAAAAAAATGTAATGCTGGACTAGCAAAAGTGGTGGCTACTAGTGTTGAGCAGAATATGCCATATTCGATTTCGCGATATATCTCGAATATATATTCGAATATTCGAGATATATTCGCTAAATTCGAATATTCGTGATATTTTATCGAAATTAAATGATTGCGATTTTTCGCTATTGCGAATGCGAAAATAATTGCGATTTTTTTATAACTGCGGTAGGAGCGCTCTGATTGGCTCAGAATATTCGTGATATTTTATCGAAATATCGCAACATGCGAATGCGATATTTATTGCGCAATTTCGAGAAATGCTGGAGGAGCGCTCTGATTGGCTCAGAATATTTGTGATATTTTATCGAAATATCGCAACATGCGAATGCGATATTTATTGCGCAATTTCGAGAAATGCTGGAGGAGCGCTCTGATTGGCTCAGAATATTCGTGATATTTTATCGAAATATCGCAACATGCGAATGCGATATTTACTGCGCAATTTCGACAAATGCTGTAGGAGCACTCTGATTGGCTCAGAATATTCGTGATATTTTACAATACAAAATAATTGCGAATATTCGGCAAATGCTGTAGGAGCACTCTGATTGGCTCAGAATATTCGTGATATTTTATCGAAATTTCGCAAAATGCGAATGCGATATTTATTGCGGAATTTCGACAAATGCTGTAGGAGCACTCTGATTGGCTCAGAATATTACTGATATTTTATCGAAATTTCGCAATATTGCGATTGCGAAATTGATTGCGGAATTTCGCCAACTGTTTTAGGAGCGCTCTGATTGGCTCATTCTGAAATCGAATATTCGAGATATTTTATCGAAATTTCACAAATTGCGAATGAGAAATTGATTGCAGAATTTCAAGAACTGCTGTAGGAGCACTCTGAAATCGAATATTTGTGTTATTTTAGCGAAAAAACAATATTGCGATTGCGAAATTCTCGATCGCGCATGCGCATTCGCGCGAACAACACGCGACCAACACGCGATCACTTCCTGGAGATCCTTGCCAGTTTACTTTCGCATAGCAATTTTGTGCTGCCCAGCTTGGAAGTGAAAATGGTCGGGAGCAATTTTACACTCAGTGAGGAAAAGATGCTGATTAGTGTAAGTATTTTCACCACTGTTATTTCATTATCTTTAACTGCATTTTAACTAGTTTAAAAGTTAGTATATAAGATCAGATATTAGTATTTCCCAAACAATTTGTCTCCTGCTGTTACACAACTACAACTCCCAGCATGCCTGGACAGCTGCAGACACCCTGGTTGGTAAATGTGTATTTAGGCACTTTTCTTGCTATTTAGCATAATGAATTTAACATGTTGTGGACATAGGACGTATGTGAACGTCCTGACTTCAGGGTCCTTAACCTTTACCACCGGGCTAATTTTTCAGATTCGGTGTTTACAAGACTAAAACAGTTTTTTTTGCTAGAAAATTACTTAAAACCCCCAAACATTATATATTTTTTTTTCTAACACCCTAGAGAATAAAATGGTAGTCATTGCAATACTTTTTGTCACACCGTATTTGCGCAGCGGTCTTACAAGCGCACTTTTTTTGGAAAAAAATCACTTTTTTGAATTAGAAAATAAGACAACAATATATTTTGCCCAATTTTTTTATATATTGTGAAAGATAATGTTACGCCGAGTAAAATGATAGCCAACATGTCACGCTTAATAATGCGAGAATGCTCCCAATTGTTGAATACCATAGATTTCGTCATATATCCATAAGGCTTTAAACAAAAGTATTATAATATACTTTGTTCTTCATCTTGCAGAAGTTTCTGGAAACAGGTTATGATAATCTGCGGAGACAAGCCGAAAAAAAGGCCGTGGTCTGCTCCATAATTGCGGAATTACGCGACCAACACGGCGGCCCACCTGATCGCATGACGATCGTCAAAAAATGGTCAGACCTGAAGAGGCGCCATATGGACCGGGTCATGCGTATCCGTGAGAAATATCATCCAGGTAAGTTATTGGTCACAGTTATGTTTTTTTTTCTAAAGTGTATTTTGTGCGTGTACTCGAGAGAGGAGCCGGACTGCAGGAGTTGGGAGTAGGCAGGCCTCCCCCAGAGGCAATCTGCCAATTTTCTCCATGCCCCGGGTGGCAATGGCAGGTGTGAGGGGGTCCTCCTAACACAGCCCGTCCTACCTGCTCCGCTTTGAAGCCCAACGGGGCAGAGGGACTCCCTATAAGGGAGTGAGAGGATTTGCCCGCTCAACCAGCCCCGTTAGTCCTTCGCCTCTCTTTTTAGAGACCGCGTGGTCAGAGTGCGTGCATGTTAACCCAATTTCGAGTGCGTGTGTAGGTGTGGTGGTTTTTGTAGGAGGGGGGTGGGCGTACTAAGCGCAGGCTTACCTCGCATAGCACACCCACCGGGGGCCGGGCTGAGACCACCAAACTCAATTCACATGTAGCCGAGAGCGGGATCCCAACCCCTAGCTGCAGAGGTGAATGGCTTGTCAGCGCAGTGGCAATCGCGTTGAGCCACCGCAGCTCCTTTGGTGACAGTTATGTAAGGTCATATGTAATTAATGTTAAGGCAGATGTTGTTAACCCAGACGCCATGTTGTGGTAACATATATCACCATTCACCACCAGCCAAGGTATTCATAGTACTGTTGAAAAAAAGACATGGGACAGCAGACAGGAACACAGAAGTTATGTGGGAACATACATTTCCCATTGCTTTGCATGGGACTTTAAACAAAAACCACGACCATCACAAAAGGGGGTAGTTAAGGGATAAATTAACGATCCTATACTTTAAGTGGACGTATAAGTAACATGTGACCAAGTGTTATCGAAATATCTACAGCTGTTATGAAGTAACATGTATTTCCCATAGAGTTGAATGGGACTTTAAAGAAAAACCCCGTCCATGGCAAATGGGGGTGGGTAAGGCTTAAATCACCTATCCTATGTTTGTGGCTGACATATAAGTAACCTGTGTGCCAAGTTTCATGTAAATATCTTTAGCCGTTTGGACGTGATGCTGGTACAGACATACATACATACATACATACATACACAGACACGTTGAGTTTTATATCTATAGATTCACACTCAATTCCTGTGTTAGGCGTGGGGTTTTCATACTAATCCCGTGTGCTCCATCAGGCCCTTTTTTTAACATGAGATCGTCTGAACAAAACAAAGGAGACAAAAACAGCTCATTTTACCATGGTGGCAGCCCAGCTCACGCTCAGTCCCCTGTAGTGCCCACAAGACCCTTTAATATAACATTGTCCCATTGGTTAACTGTCTATATAAATTAATTTGTATTCATATACAATACAGCAGAGTACACAGAATTTGCATACGTCATTAGAAAACATTTTTATAATATATGAACATTGTGTTATTATAGGAGCTCCTCTACCAACTGTGCGCCCCAAGCGCAAAAGTCGACAGGCCGCTGAGGAGGAGGATGAAGAGGAGGATGCGGCAGAGGAGGATGAGCAGCCAGGACCATCCGACTCGCCACCCACAGCTCCTGTTGAGGAGCTTCCCTCCCCCCAACAAACTACTGGTGATGACGACATCACGGCTGCTGGAGAGGTCGAGGTGCAGGATGACCCCGTTGTCATGAGCCTCGGTCACGAAGGTAAATATGTGCACAAAGATTAATAACATTTCAACAATAAAATGTAGATATAAAAATGGACAACATATAAAGCGCACCTGTCAGATTGTAGAACCATAATATGGTATTGATGCTAGAAGTATACAGGTAGTGCATAATTATTAGGCAAGTTGTATTTTTGAGGATTCATTTTATTATTGAACAACAACCATGTTCTCAATGAACCCCAAAAACTCATTAATATCAAAGCTGAATATTTTTGGAAGTAGTTTTTAGTTTGTTTTTAGTGTTAGCTATTTTAGGGGGATATCTGTGTGTGCAGGTGACTACTATTACTGTGCAGAATTATTAGTCAACTTAACCAAAAAAAAAATATATACCCATTTCAATTATTTATTTTTAACAGTGAAACCAATATAACATCTCAACATTCACAAATATACATTTCTGACATTCAAAAACAAAACAAAAACAAATCAGTGACCAATATAGCCACCTTTCTTTGCAAGGACACTCAAAAGCCTGACATCCATGGATTCTGTCAGTGTTTTGATCTGTTCACCATCAACATTGCGTGCAGCAGCAACCGCAGCCTCCCAGACACTGTTCAGAGAGGTGTACTGTAAATCTCACATTTGATGATGGACCACAGGTTCTCAATGGGTTTCAGATCAGGTGAACAAGGAGGCCATGTCATTAGTTTTTCTTCTTTTATACCCTTTCTTGCCAGCCACGCTGTGGAGTACTTGGACGCGTGTGATGGAGCATTGTCCTGCATGAAAATCATGTTTTTTTTGAAGGATGCAGACTTCTTCCTGTACCACTGCTTGAAGAAGGTGTCTTCCAGAAACTGGCAGTAGGACTGGGAGTTGAGCTTGACTCCATCCTCAACCCGAAAAGGCCCCACAAGCTCATCTTTGATGATACCAGCCCAAACCAGTACTCCACCTCCACCTTGCTGGTGTCTGAGTCGGACTGGAGCTCTCTGCCCTTTACCAATCCAGCCACGGGCCCATCCATCTGGTCGATCAAGACTCACTCTCATTTCAGCAGTCCATAAAACCTTAGAAAAATCAATCTTGAGATATTTCTAGGCCCAGTCTTGACGTTTCAGCTTGCGTGTCTTTTTTCAGTGGTCGTCGTTTTTCAGCCTTTCTTACCTTGGCCATGTCTCTGAGTATTGCACACCTTGTGCTTTTGGGCACTCCAGTGATGTTGCAGCTCTGAAATATAGCCAAACTGGTGGCAAGTGGCATCTTGGCAGCTGCACGCTTGACTTTTCTCAGTTCATGGGCAGTTATTTTGCGCCTTGGTTTTTCCACACGCTTCTTGCGACCCTGTTGACTATTTTGAATGAAACGCTTGATTGTTCGATGATCATGCTTCAGAAGCTTTGCAATTTTAAGAGTGCTGCATCCCTCTGCAAGATATCTCACTATTTTTGACTTTTCAGAGCCTGTCAAGTCCTTCTCTTGACACATTTTGCAAAAGGAAAGGAAGTTGACTAATAATTATGCACACCTGATATAGAGTGTTGATGTCATTAGACCACACACCTTCTCATTACAGAGATGTACATTACCTAATATGCCTAATTGGTAGTAGGCTTTCGAGCCTATACAGCTTGTGAGACAACATGCATAAAGAGGATGATGTGGTCAAAATACTCATTTGCCTAATAATTCTGCACTCCCTGAATGTGCTAGACACATAACAAGTGTATAGACATGATAATGATTGTTTAATAAGCAACAGAAATATTTTATTTATTTGGTAACGGTCTTTGAAATCCAAATGTTTTTTTCTTATATCCTAACAGTTGCAAAAGATATGCTGCTGAAGCAGGCTTTGATCCAGAGAACGAATGCCAAGATCCTCTCCAACCAGAAGAAAATTAGTTATCTGGACCAGCAGAACCAGCAGCTGGAGCAGCAGCAATTAAAAAATTATGCAGAGATAGCAGAGCTTCAGCAGCGCATGCTTAATTACGTTTAATTTTTTTTTTTTAAATAAAAAATGTTATTTTTTTGAAATGTTTCCTTTATTTTTGAGATAGATTTTTAGGTTTTTCAACACATCTAACTTAACATCTACCACATCAACATCAACATCAACACATCTAACTTCATAATAAGCAAAAAAAATTGTATACTATTATTTTATGTAACACAAACCTAGGACAAACTAAAGTTCGCGGACACAGACACGACGAACACAAACTAAACTGTTGAAAAATGAACATAACAAAAGCAACAATATATATATATATATAGAGAGAGAGAGAGAGCAAGAAAGAGAGAGAGTGCAGATTTGCTCTTGCAGACAGGCTAATGGTTGCAGTATAAAGGCCGCAAACCAGGGTTTAACATAAAGTTCATTGTTTTAGTTACACTTGCTGTTACGATCCGGTCTGGTAGCTTGTAGCGGAGGCTGTTGGTGGATCCGCTGTGCCAGAGAGGTCATGAGGCATTACTCATCATGGAGGCTGCAGCAGTAGTATTAAAATATAATGTAATTATCACACAGGCAGCATTTACAAGCAGTAGTGGTAATAGTACTAGATAGCATCTAAACACTTGGGCAAGACTTTACAGCATCAGTAGTGGCCATAGTAGTCTATAGTGTCAAATAACTTGTGACATAGGTGTCGTGAGCAGCAGCAGTAGTAGTAACAGTAGACAATATATTGTCAAATCACTTGGGAAAGAGGTGCCATGAACAGCAGCAGCAGCAGTGGTAATAGTAGTATAGAGTGGCAAATAACTTGTGACATAGGTGTCTTGACTGAGCAGCAGCAGTAGTAGTAGTAGTAGTAGTAGATACAGAGTCATATCACTTGGGCAGGAGGTGCCATGATGAACAGCAGTAGGAATAGGAGTATATAGAGTGTCAAATAACTGCTGACATAGGTGTATTGACTGGGCGGCAGCAGCAGCAGCAGAAGCAGCAGTAGTAGTATTAACAGTAGTAGTTGATACAGAGTCATATCACATGGGCAGGAGGTGCCATGATGTACAGCAGTCTTAATAAGAGTATATAGGGTGTGAAATAACTGCTGACATAGGTGTCTTGACTGGGCAGCAGCAGCAGCAGAAGCAGCAGTAGTAGTATTAACAGTAGTACTTGATACAGAGTCATATCACATGGACAGGAGGTGCCATGATAAACAGCAGTAGGAATAAGAGTATATAGAGTGTGAAACAACTGCTGACATAGGTGTATTGACTGGGCGGCAGAAGCAGCAGTAGTAGTATTAACAGTAGTAGTTGATACAGAGTCATATCACATGGGCAGGAGGTGCCATGATGAACAGCAGTAGGAATAGGAGTATATAGAGTGTGAAATAACTGCTGACATAGGTGTATTGACTGGGCGGCAGAAGCAGCAGTAGTAGTATTAACAGTAGTAGTTGATACAGAGTCATATCACATGGGCAGGAGGTGCCATGATGTACAGCAGTCTTAATAAGAGTATATAGAGTGTGAAATAACTGCTGACATAGGTGTATTGACTGGGCGGCAGCAGCAGCAGAAGCAGCAGTAGTAGTATTAACAGTAGTAGTTGATACAGAGTCATATCACATGGGCAGGAGGTGCCATGATGAACAGCAGTCTTAATAAGAGTATATAGGGTGTGAAATAACTGCTGACATAGGTGTCTTGACTGGGCAGCAGCAGCAGCAGAAGCAGCAGTAGTAGTATTAACAGTAGTACTTGATACAGAGTCATATCACATGGACAGGAGGTGCCATGATAAACAGCAGTAGGAATAAGAGTATATAGAGTGTGAAACAACTGCTGACATAGGTGTATTGACTGGGCGGCAGAAGCAGCAGTAGTAGTATTAACAGTAGTAGTTGATACAGAGTCATATCACATGGGCAGGAGGTGCCATGATGAACAGCAGTAGGAATAGGAGTATATAGAGTGTGAAATAACTGCTGACATAGGTGTATTGACTGGGCGGCAGAAGCAGCAGTAGTAGTATTAACAGTAGTAGTTGATACAGAGTCATATCACATGGGCAGGAGGTGCCATGATGTACAGCAGTCTTAATAAGAGTATATAGAGTGTGAAATAACTGCTGACATAGGTGTATTGACTGGGCGGCAGCAGCAGCAGAAGCAGCAGTAGTAGTATTAACAGTAGTAGTTGATACAGAGTCATATCACATGGGCAGGAGGTGCCATGATGTACAGCAGTCTTAATAAGAGTATATAGAGTGTTAAACAACTGCTGACATAGGTGTATTGACTGGGCGGCAGCAGCAGCAGAAGCAGCAGTAGTAGTATTAACAGTAGTAGTTGATACAGAGTCATATCACATGGGCAGGAGGTGCCATGATGAACAGCAGTAGGAATAGGAGTATATAGAGTGTGAAATAACTGCTGACATAGGTGTATTGACTGGGCGGCAGAAGCAGCAAAAGCAGCAGTAGTAGTATTAACAGTAGTAGTTGATACAGAGTCATATCACATGGGCAGGAGGTGCCATGATGAACAGCAGTAGGAATAAGAGTATATAGAGTGTTAAACAACTGCTGACATAGGTGTATTGACTGGGCGGCAGCAGCAGCAGAAGCAGCAGTAGTAGTATTAACAGTAGTAGTTGATACAGAGTCATATCACATGGGCAGGAGGTGCCATGATGTACAGCAGTCTTAATAAGAGTATATAGAGTGTTAAACAACTGCTGACATAGGTGTATTGACTGGGCGGCAGCAGCAGCAGAAGCAGCAGTAGTAGTATTAACAGTAGTAGTTGATACAGAGTCATATCACATGGGCAGGAGGTGCCATGATGAACAGCAGTAGGAATAGGAGTATATAGAGTGTGAAATAACTGCTGACATAGGTGTATTGACTGGGCGGCAGAAGCAGCAGTAGTAGTATTAACAGTAGTAGTTGATACAGAGTCATATCACATGGGCAGGAGGTGCCATGATGTACAGCAGTCTTAATAAGAGTATATAGAGTGTTAAACAACTGCTGACATAGGTGTATTGACTGGGCGGCAGCAGCAGCAGAAGCAGCAGTAGTAGTATTAACAGTAGTAGTTGATACAGAGTCATATCACATGGGCAGGAGGTGCCATGATGAACAGCAGTAGGAATAGGAGTATATAGAGTGTGAAATAACTGCTGACATAGGTGTATTGACTGGGCGGCAGAAGCAGCAGTAGTAGTATTAACAGTAGTAGTTGATACAGAGTCATATCACATGGGCAGGAGGTGCCATGATGTACAGCAGTCTTAATAAGAGTATATAGAGTGTTAAACAACTGCTGACATAGGTGTATTGACTGGGCGGCAGCAGCAGCAGAAGCAGCAGTAGTAGTATTAACAGTAGTAGTTGATACAGAGTCATATCACATGGGCAGGAGGTGCCATGATGAACAGCAGTAGGAATAGGAGTATATAGAGTGTGAAATAACTGCTGACATAGGTGTATTGACTGGGCGGCAGAAGCAGCAGTAGTAGTATTAACAGTAGTAGTTGATACAGAGTCATATCACATGGGCAGGAGGTGCCATGATGTACAGCAGTCTTAATAAGAGTATATAGAGTGTGAAATAACTGCTGACATAGGTGTATTGACTGGGCGGCAGCAGCAGCAGAAGCAGCAGTAGTAGTATTAACAGTAGTAGTTGATACAGAGTCATATCACATGGGCAGGAGGTGCCATGATGAACAGCAGTAGGAATAAGAGTATATAGAGTGTTAAACAACTGCTGACATAGGTGTATTGACTGGGCGGCAGCAGCAGCAGCAGAAGCAGCAGTAGTAGTATTAACAGTAGTAGTTGATACAGAGTCATATCACATGGGCAGGAGGTGCCATGATGAACAGCATTATTAATAAGAGTATATAGGGTGTGAAATAACTGCTGACATAATTGTCTTGACTGATCCAGAGGAGTCATGGGAGAAAATCATGTGGTCAGATGAGACTATAATATAACTTTTTGATCATAATTTCACTAACCGTGTTCGGAGGAAGAATAATGATGAGTACCATGCCAAGAACGCCATCCCTAATGTGAAGCATGGGGGTGGTAGCATCATGCTTTGGTGGTGTTATTCTGCACATGGGACAGGGTGACTGCACTGTATTAAGGAGAGGATGACCGTGGCCATGTATTGCAAGATTTTGGGCAACAACCTCCTTCCCTGAGTTAGAGCTTTGAAGATGGGTCGAGGCTGGGTCTTCCAACATGACAATGACCCAAAGCACACAGCCAGGATAACCAAGGATTGGCTCTGTAAGGAGCATATCAAGGTTCTGGCGTGGCCTAGCCAGTCTCCAGACCTAAACCCAATAGAGAATCTTTGGAGGGAGCTCAAACTCCGTGTTTCTCAGCGAGAGCCCAGAAACACGACTGATGTAGAGAAGATCTGTGTGGAGGAGTGGGCCAAAATCCCTCCTCCAGTGTGTGCAAAGCTGGTGTAAAACTACAAGAAAGGTTTGACCGCTGTAATTGCAAAGAAAGCCTACTGTACCAAATATTAACATTGATTTTCTCTGATGTTAAAATAGTTATATTCAGCACTGTAAATACATCAGGTCCGGGGCTTCATCAGGGAATGCATGGCAAGGGACCCTTCAGCGCCCTGAACCGACGACGGGTGCCAGAAAGTCACCGCCGATCCAGGACTCATTCATCTTTATGAATGTGAGTCTGTCCACGGAGTCTGTGGACAGACGGGTCCTCTTGTCCGTGACCACCCCACCTGCCGCGCTGAATGTCCGCTCAGATAGTACGCTGGAGGGGGGGCAAGACAATAACTCCAGCACATACTGAGCGAGCTCGCGGCAGGTGTCCATTCTGGCAACCCAGTACTCCATGGGGTCGTCGGTGCTCATACTGTCAGAAGCACCGACGGACGCCATGTAGTCTGCCACCATGTGGGCCAGCCGCTGGTGGTGACTGCTGCTGCTGCTGGTGCTGGTACTGGGTCGCTCGGTTTGGAAGAACATCCTCATCTCTTCCATTAGGTCCCCTGCTCGGCTGCAGCTGGGTGCAGCCACCTGCTGGGTGAGATGAGGGGGGACAACTGGAGGCCGGGGAGTTGCCTGCTCCAACCGTCTGACAATGGCTGCCTGCAGTTCCTCCATCCGGTGCTGCCTCCGGCTGGCTGGGATGAACTGCTCCAGTTTCCCCTTGCACCTGGGATCCAAAAGGGTGGCCATCCAGAAATCATCCCTCGTCTTGATGGTCTTAACCCGGGGGTCCCTCCTGAGGCATCTCAGCATGTGGGCAGCCATGGGGAAGAGCACAGCCCGCTGTGACTCCTCAATGCTGGCCAGGTGAATGAGGTGCGACTCTTCATCCCTGAGGCGCTGCTGGTCAAACTCAGACATGCCCAACCCCCGGACTATCGGTGCCCCCAACACCGGCTCTCCCTCCTGACCAGGCCCTGACTCCGGGACGACACCAGCAACCACCTCCTCCTCCTCTTCATCATCATCCTCCTCCTCCTCCTCCTCGTCCTGGCCCTGGTCTCGGTGGAGCATTGCTGACTCCTCCTGCTCCACCAAGGCACTCTCCCCAGCCTCGAGCAGGCGATCTAGTGTCCTCTCCAGCATGAACAGTATTGGCAGCACGCTATTGAGGCCAATTTGCTCACTGCTGACCATCTTGGTCGCCTGCTCGAAGGAGGACAACACTTGGCAGACCTGGTTTATCTGCCCCCACTGCGCACAGGCGATGAAAGGGAGTTGTGGTGAAGCCCTCTCAGTGCCTAGTTCCATCAGGTACTCCCTCACCGCCCTTTGCTGCTCCCACAACCTCTTCAGCATGTGGAGGGTGGAGTTCCACCGCGTCACACTGTCCACAATCAGCCTGTGAAGGGGCAGATTGTACTTCCGCTGCAATTTGGACAGGGACGCGGTAGCGGTTGGGGAGCGCCTGAAGTGGCTGGCAATCCTACGCGCCTTTGCCACAATGTCACTCAACCCTGGATAAGTGCGCAGGAACTTCTGCACCACCAGGTTGAGGACATGTGCCAGACAGGGCACGTGGGTCAGACTGCCAGCATGGAGGGCGGCGAGTAGGTTGCTGCCGTTATCGCAGACAACCATACCTGCCTGGAGCCTTCGGGGTGTCAGCCACTTCTGGACCTGAGCCTGAAGTGCTTTCAGCACTTCTTCTCCAGTGTGTCTCCGGTCCCCTAAACTAACAAGCTGGAGCACGGCCTGACAGCGCACGTGCCCCACACTTGAGTAGCTACGGGGGCGCTTGCTGGGAGGCTCAGCAGCTGCGGAGACAGTGGCTTGAGGGAGACCAGCAGTTCTCCCCTGGACACCCCGGGGCGGCACCACAAGATCGGTTGCCGCCGATCCCTCACCGACGCCTCGGAGGGAAACCCAATGGGCCGTGAAGCTGATGTAGCGTCCCTGCCCATGCCTGCTGGTCCAGCCATCCATTGTCAGATGAACCCTGTCGCTGACAGCGTGATCCAGCGACAGGGTTACATTCTGCACAATGTGCTGGTGTAGGGCAGGGACACCAGTCCTGGCAAAGAAATGGCGGCTGGGGACACGCCATTGGGGTTGGGCCTGCTCCAACATCTGCCTGAAGGGGTTGCTGTCAACTATGTTGAAGGGCAGCAGATGTTGGGCAATAACCCTTGCCAGGAGCCCATTGAGGGAACGCACACGTCGGTCTCCAGGGGGGAAGGGAGTGGTGCGGTCAAAGGCGTCTGAAATCGACGCCTGGCGCCGGACGGCAGTGCGGGACACAGACGTGGAGGGTGCTGTGGAAGTAGAGGTCTGGCTGCCGGTACCAGTACCTCTACTAGAGGGAGCGGGGGGGCATGACCTGCTGGAAACAGATGAAGATGTGGCAGGGGCTGCTGTACCCTGCTCACTTGTGGTGGTGGCGCTGCTACCACCACCACGCTTCATCTCGTCATACAACGCCCAGTGGTTTATCCTCAGGTGCTGGTTCAGGGCTGTGGTACCCACCCGAGCCAAACACTTCCCTCTCTTCACCCTCACTTTACAAATCCGGCAGATGGCCACGGTAGGGTTGTCTGCCACCAGAGTAAAGTAATTCCAGACAGGTGACTTCAGCACCGCCCTCCTGTCAGATGGGGTGACGCTTACTTGCACCTGCTGGGACTCGGTGCGCACAGGTGGAGCTGCCTGCTGCTGCTGCTGCTGCTGCTGCTGCTGCTCCTCCTCCTGACACCTCCTGCTGCCATCACCAGTGGAGACCCTGACGATGGTCTCCCTGGTGGTGACCTGGCGCACCGTTTCACCAGGGTGCCTACCTTCCCCGTCGTCACTGACGTAGTGAGCCGACGCGTCAGATGGCAACCATGATGGGTCACCCTCTTCGCCCCCAGAGATGTCAGACCAAGGGCTGAGATGTGTTGGTCTGAGGGAACCACGTGACATGGAGCCTCTAGCCTGGCTCCGCTGTCCCCTCACCCACGCCTGGGTCTGACTAGGTGCTGCTGTTTCCTGCACCAAAACAGCAGCACCAGTTTGAAGGGATGTCTCTGGGATACTGCCAGCAGGTATCCCATCCTCCTCATCCATCCCTTCAAAAAGGTCCTGACCATCAGGACAGAGCTGGAGGTCTGCCTGATGCATGGCCTCCCCCAAGAGATCCCTCTCACTGTCGCTGTCGAACAGTAAGATGCTGGACTCTTGGGGGCTGGGGGGGGGGTAGTACAGGCACCGGTGTAATGGTGGTACTACTGTGAGTCGGGACCGACGACTCAGTGGCACTGCTGTGCCCCATGTAGTCCACCACTACTTGAGCCTGAGATGGCAATATCGGGCGGCTGCCCGATGGGAAGAACTCCCGGATCAGGCGTACTCCCCTTGCACCCGATCCTCTACCACTAGTAGGGGCACGAGAGGTACCCCGTGCTGGCAGCGATCCAGCACTGGGAGTAACTCCCCTACCCCTGCTGCCACGGCCACGGATGCCGCTCATTATTGCTGATATGTGTGTGGGGGGGGTAAACTTTATTGGGGGGGGAAAATGTGAACAAAATGTGTTTTTGTGTTTTTTTTACAAGACAGGCACGCAGACAAAGACGTACACAGACAGCTACTAAACTATAAGAAAAGTAGTACACCAGACAAGGACTACAAAATTAAAGAAAAAAAAAAAAGCACTAAACAAACACTAACTTTTTTTTTTTTTTTTAAACACAAAACACAGACACTAAACACACACTAAGCTAAGCTAGATGAAATAAATGTACACTAACAGTGTGTACACTTACTACACAAAATTTAACTAAACTGAACACAAAACTTAGCTTTTATAAAAGCTCTTTAGGGAAAACTAAACAAAATGTGAACTGAGATGCCTATCAAATATCACTGAACAGCGAACCTGCAAGATCTAACAGTAACACAAGATGAACAAAACTTAGCTTTTAGAAAAGCTCTTTTATAAAGCTCAGCAAAATGTGTTCTGAAATCTCTTGCAAATATCACTGAACAGGGAGGATTGCAGGATCAAACAGTAACACAAATGAAAAAAACAGCACAAAACAGCACAAAACGTAGCTTTGAAAAAAGCTCTTGGGTCTATTGCTTTGAAAAAAGCAGTTGATATACTGGAAAAGATCCACTGGAATCACTAAATAGCAATGCTGGTGATGATCTAAATCAATCAAGAACAAAGACACAGGAAACCAGGAACACAGAAACAGCCTCCACACTCTATAGCCAGCTTCTGAATCTGCAATGAAATGGTGCTGGGAGTGAGCTTATATAATGTCCATGCAGGCAGGTTCCTATTGGTTGCTAACCTGTGACGAGTGTGGAAGGAGAACTCTGATTGGCTCTGATGCAAAAGGGCGGAGCAAATAATCGCGCAATATTCCTATTGCCGAATATTCGCATTGCGAATATTCGGCAATATAAAATGATCG